>NW_027185252.1:6542500-7142500 GCF_022577435.1 Embiotoca jacksoni
GGGTGTTGTATTTTATTGGCCTGTGCCTCCATTATAGACGCATTTACACAGAAGGTGTGCGACCCCTTTTCCTCGTATGCGCAGGGTCTGAAGGTTCACTCAGTATGTAAACGCTGTGTACTGAACTGTAGGGACGTGTGCACCTACAGTGTGGAGCTGCTTTCTTCTTTGTCTCTTATTTTCCTACACGCACACGCGCACACACACACGCACACACACAGTTACACAAACACACATATTCATTTGGGAAGTGACAGCTCCAGAGCACTTTGACAAATTTACTTTTCTTTCTCTAGCCCCCCCCATTTCACTTCCTCTTCTTGGCCTTTTTCTGCCCACTCCTTGTTCTTGCCTCTGTTGTTTCCCCAGAGCCTTATATTACACAGCAAATGTCACAATCATGTCACCTCTATGTTTAAAACCAAAATGCACCCGTGTGTCAGAGGAAGCACAGCTGTGTGAGGACAAGTGAACTTAGACTTTAAATTGTGACATTAGCCAGCGGGTATTATGAAAGGGGAAAAAAAAAACCAAAAGGCTGACTTCTCTGAATGGTGACACTCTTTTCTTCCATCTGCAGGATTCATGTGCAAAGCGAATATATTGGATTTCTCTTCTTCTATAAAACAGCCTCAATCTGATAACTGTAATATATCCCTGTGCGTCGTTGAGAAGATAAGATCCTGCTACATACTATGTATTGATCAATCCCGCTGAAGTTGTGGAAGCTGATTTAGAAATATTACTACTGTACAGCAGTCACAATACCAATGTTGCCGATACAGGCAGTCCCTGAAAGGTTCATAAGGGTTGCAGCTTAGTGTTTGTTTCTTTGACACTCAAACAGTAAAACAATCAGACTGTTATAGTGGCTGGGAGGAGAAGGGGATGAATATCAATGTCAGAGGGATTCCAGTTTGAAGTTTTGATGGGCGGATTTAAGCCCCTCAGGGAATCTTTGGCTTGGGGAGGCAGGAGCGACTCAAAGGGATCGGGATCTTGGCCGACCCGCAGACTTTGAGCTTCCCCTGGTCGGGCTCCTCCAGGCCGGAGCTGGGGCACCGTGGGCCCCTGCAAGGCTCTGATGTTCTTCGAGGCTGAAGCATTGAAGTACGACCCAGACCTGGAGCCTGCGCCTGGGGTCCAGTGTTAAAGCAAGGAAGGCCTCTGGATGGAGGCGGCAGCTGCTTGGTCTGGAGAGCCAGGGGCCCCAAAGAACACCTCGGCTTCAGAGAGGCAAAGCCACCGGCGCCCCCCGGTTTGAGTGCAGGGAGAGACACGTGCTTGTGAAGGCGAGGAGGCTGCAGCATGCGAGGGCAAGTCGAACCAGCAAATCCAGTAGTGACAGAGTACTGCAGCGTCACAGCGGGGGCTCTCTGCTCATGCTGTGCTGCAGACTGAGCAGCTGATGCTGGACTGTCTCTGGCAGTTATCCCCTGTGGAGAACAGGAACCCAGGCAGTGCAGGTTGGTGCTGGGGAGATGAGTACGCCTGTCAGGGGCCGCTGGCCCAGACTCATCTGCCACAGGACCTTCGAGAGGGCGGTCAGCATCTATATGAGTTGCTTCGTCTGTTCCACTCCTTGTGAGGTCACTGCGGCCCGCGGTGGGGGGAGTTTTTACTATTCTTACCAGGTGGAGGGGCTCGTTGGGACTGCGGTTGAAAGGCTGTAGTATTTGAGGCTGCGGGAAAAAAAGGAAAAATATACCAGTGAGATCAAAAAATAAAGTCCTTAAACAGGCAGTGTGTAATGGGGTAGGGTCTCCGGTTGTTCCAGAAACGAACAGTTTCAAAAGATCTCGCCCTTTTTAATGCCTTTAATCCCCACTGAACTCATGCTTTTGAATATGTTGCTGCTGAGAAGGAAATTCTGTATCAAAAGGCAAACTGAAAAATCTGGTTTTCTTCTCTGACTTTTTTTTTTTTTTTTTTTTTTTTTTTTTACCCTTTAATATCACAGGCGGTTTCCAGTGAACTATTCCTAGAATGGGAGAGGCAAATGCACAGAGGAAGCGCTGATTCAGCATTTAAAAGCAAACAGAAAAGAATAACCTTGCCATGTGAGTGTCTGGAATCTACTGAAGTCTTTCAGTCATTTTGTGGTCGCTGCAGCAGAGGGGCTTTAAAACACTCATTCAACTTCAATGTCTGTGTAAGACCGTGCTGAGCTGTTGAGCTGCATGGTATTTCGATCTCTATGATATAATACAATATTTTACAGAATTTCAGAAATTACTATCTTTGTGAAAATTAGCACGTTGGATCATCCAGTGCAACAATAAAGAGCTGAACCACCTCACCCTCTCTGACAAAACCAGGCAAAAACTCGTTTGACTTCACAGATTTAGCATTTCTTTCAACACTCCTGTATTCAGACTTAGACACAATTGTTCATATTATATCTGTTTAATTGCTGGTTTAATTGTTTAGATGTCGCTATTGAAAAGCAAACAGATTCTTAGTATTATTTTGCAGGGTTGTTCAACTTAGTAAAACGGTAATAGTTTTGCTTTTAAAAGTTCCAAAACAATTCTGAGCCTCATTTTCAGATAAACAGCAGATTATAAGACCAGATAGACAACAGTTATTATAGCTATCAGACTCGCAGAAGTTGCCCACATCAGAAAAAAGTCAATATTCAACTCCTGTATATATGGATATGTTATCAGATTTAAAGTATGTTTTGTAAACAGCTTGTGGCCACAGCATCAATAAAAATGCATTATGATATTTTCTAATATTTGCCCATTTAGTTCGTGACTAAAACTGTAACCTGCATTCATTGTTGTTTTTCACCATCAGAAATCAGAAGACTGGCCTTTCAGCCTCTCTGTCCTTTTAGCAGAACTTGTAGAATCGAAGTCCACCTTGAACCATCTAGAGCTGCTAAATAGGCCTCAGCTCAGCTTCAACAGAAACATAATCGCTGTGAGTTGAAAGTAAAAGGATCTCAAAGGACGTGAATATATATAGCTGAATTGGTCAGGCTGCTGTGTCTGTTTCTACCATCACTCATTTGTATGGTGTGTGAGTAGTGCAGATGTCCGAGGCCACAGCTCCATCTCCTGGTCTCCTGTCACAATGAGTGCACTGGCCTGTTATAAAACTTTTGTACACCTCTTGAGTGTCAGCTTTCCTTTTCAAAAATGAAAATGTTTTTTTTTTTTTAATATTTAAAGTTTGTCAATGAAAAATTGCCCCCCCCCCAAAAAAAATAAAGTTTCTGTTGCATCTCACAATAGCTTTGATTAGGCCGCCACTCAAACTATGGGGATGCGCAGTTGTTGTTTTTCCTATCTCGGATGTATCCCATTGCTATCGTGATTCAGCGTGAGAGAGTGAGCACTCCCCGCTGACTGCCCACTGTTTGAAACACAATCGACTAATTACAGCAATGTAACTTATCAAAATTAATTGAATCAACACAACCTATTTTGTTGCGGTCTCATTCACAGAGAAAAACATACTGAAACACTATAAACACAGGCTTTGTGCTGTCCTTAAGTCTGAACAGAGTGCTTCATGGGAAATACAGCCTACCACTACACTTCCATTATCATGAGAACAGCAGAAACATTTGACACCTTTAATTGTGCACGTTGAAATGATTGCATATATCTCTGGCTGTCCCAGCTGTAAGAAGCCAGTCAGTGACAGCAGCATGCCGGATCTATAGGGTCACAGCTGGTAATTATTGGCATCTACAGCTGTCTGCTACAGATACTAATAATTACCAGCAATCATTCTGAGTCCTTCACTGCATTGCCAAGATTGCTCACTCAGCAAAATCACCAGTATAAACAAAAGAACTCGCCAATTTGTGACACCTGGAAGATGTTATGGCTCACCGTAATCAATCTCATTTCCTGCTTCTCTCACCGAGTGAAATTGTTTGTGATTAGAGAAGCAACATGCAACAATGTGAAAGGATGTAAATAATTCTCATTTACTTTGTGGGAGTACAGTGTGATTGCAGTACATGAGGAGATGAGATTGTCAATATGGTGCCACTCCATTTCAAAGCTTCATTAGACTTGTCATTTGGGGTGGTGGATTGTGTTTAAATATAAGCTGTAAAAAAGAGCATGACGATGTGTGATTACTCAGATTTGTCTTGTGTTTTTTGGTGTTTAACTGCATTCGATAGTGGGGATGGACCTAAGGCGATTGCCCAGGACGGCAGTAAATAAGCATTTGCGTCAATTAATACAGGGTTATTCTTAAATGTTATTTCCTTTGATGCACTTCATAATTGAAAATGAACACATGGAATAATGAAGCACCTGTTGAACGTATAAAATATAGAAAAACAAGTCCACACAGAGCAATTTCTCAGAGCATGCATAACAGTTCTTAATTTGATAGGATGAAATAAATTAAAAGAAAAACCAAACTGAATAAGTGAAGCACAAAAACAAGGATAAACAATTCCCAAAACCCAACAAATAACACGTAAAAAAAAACCAGCAACTAAAACAGTCTCACTGTGAACCCCAAATTTTCTTCCAATAAGAGGAGAAGGCCGAAGTCCCAAGGAGAGATACAAAAAGTCAAAACTGAAAACCCAAATCAAATCATGCAAACACAGATGTAGAAGGACATGCTTCTGTCATGCCACATGTCTGGAAACCACCACCCAGCGTGCACAAGGTGGAGTGTGAGGGGGCAGCATGTCCTTTTCATGAAAGAAAGGGTTACTGTACCACGCTGTGTCAGTGAAGTACTGCACTAGGTGCTCCACTCCTTATGCATGAGGAGGCAAAGGTACAGGAGAGAGAGAATATGGGAGATTCATTTTCAGATGTTGGAGAAACAGAGCACAGAGATGGGTTAAATGACCGGGAGAGAGGGTGAGAGGAGGTGCAGGAGAAAGAGAGAAAAGGAGGTCTGCAAACATGTCGGACAGATACTTATTGGACCTGATCAATTTTTGAATCCAACATTAAGGCCAAGCCCATGCTTGCAAGAGAAGGTCCCACATTAGTCGAACAAACAAACCAAGTTAAGGCAAAACACAATTATCCTCCATTAAAATTCCGCCTCTATTTTCTATTCGAACGATTTTATTACGAGCACAAACTTTTTTTGCTGGTTTGTTTACCGCGAGTGCTCCCAGCGGGGGGTCAGAGCTTCAGTGCTTTATCAAGAGAAACAAAAATACACTCGTTTTCCTTCCAGTTTCTCATCATATATCTAAATATGAAAGCATACTGACTATATTTCCGTATGCGTCAGTGTCATCACCGCTTTCCTCCTACGTTTTTTTTTCTCCCACTGTGCAGACCTTCTTTTATTATTCAGTGTTTTGCTTAATTAGAGCTTGTAATCTACTGGTTTGAGAAAATGCACTTTGACTGAAGGGTGGGTGGTACTCACACATTTGTCAAAATAGTCTATAAACACGAGCGCATTTTATATTGAAATAAGTTGAAATATACAAAACAATATACACCTGTGCCACAATTTGTTTCACCTTTCATTTAGATGCAAAGCTGAGCCTCCCAAAGAGAGATCAAAGGAACACAATGAGGGTTCTTTTCTTTGTATTTTTCTTTATTTTGTGCTCTTCACTTTTGTGCATTTTCTGAAGTCTATTTTCCAATTGTCATTCTCTTTACCTGCCTCCGCTACTTGCTAACTTGTCAGCGCAGCATAATACAAAGGCTTTTCTATGGAACTCACTGCCATAGGTGAGTTGTTGTGACTGTGCTGTCATTGTTTCTGCAGTCCCGACTCTCTCAATGAAGTCAAACTGTTGTTCAGAAAATGTTTCAGACCTCACTTAGATCAAAAGCTAAGATCACACCATCTGTGTATTATTGTTCAAAAACCGAACATACATTCTCTGATAGGGGGGACATAATTCAAAGCATATTGCAAATTATGGTAAAGTATTATCATTGAATTAATCTCTAGAAAGAATGGATGGTACTAACATTGGGACTAGGAATGCAGGTATTGGCCGGGTTGAGAAAGACGACAAAAGTCTGTCATTTCCTGACTAAACACAACTATCAAATGAGGACGGAAGTTGTATAATGACGGCACTGGAAAAGGACACCAGGAAATATAGTTTTAAATGGACAAGAGGTCAGACTATGTTTAGTAACACAAACAACCAAAACTGTTTTGCAAGTTTCTAATCTTGTTCCAAATTAATCTGAGACAAGACATGCAGGATGAACAGCCCTGGAACCGCACAGGTAAAAAAAAAATTTAAAAATTAAAAAAAAAACACTCTTATTAACTGGAACAGAGATGTTTCAGCAGATTAGAGGGGTTTAACGGGAGACAAAAATCTGTCTGTTTTCAGGCTATTATCAGACCCTTGGATATGCTGTGTTATGGAAAGATAGAGAGGAGGCTGCAAAGGATGTTAGTGACTCACTCTGTCTGCGCTGGGGCACGCTGGTACGGGTCAAGCCCTGGTGCTGTGCCTGCCACGCGGACAGCAAGGGGGCGGGCAGCACACCCTACGCAGAGAAAAACACAAAGGACAAAAGGCATGACATACCAGAACACATGCACGCACGCACGCACGCACACGCACAGACACACACACACACACACACACACACACACACACACACACACACACACATATATAGATAATATATAGACACACACATAGAAAACAACACTCACAGGCATAAACACGCTGTTAATGAGTATGGATAGCCCAATTAACACAACAGAAAACACACGCAGGCAGACATGCACAAGTATAGTGACACACGGAGACCGATGTCATTGCTAAACTCAGTGCTTTGTTGCAATAAAAACGCAGCTTTAGTGTTAATGGAAAAGACTAAATAAAGCAGTTTGTTTGAAATATACTCCTGTCCCTAATTGTGATAGTGTGATAGACTGTACATTCACTGAAGCTACAAATATTCAATCCCAGGTTGCATGTTTTGTTTTGTCATGTTATGTTTTGTGGATCCATGTTCAATTCCAATTAAGGTTGAGTGGATTTGAAAAACCATGACATGATAAGTGGCCCTCTTAAATGAGCTTGTGTTTTGAAACCCGTGTTCAGGCATTACTCTTTCCATCAGCGGTGTTTTCCGAAAGCCTTACACTTACATGTGATGTCTGTACTCGCTGTCTTCTGGACAATGTCTGGTGTTACATGACAAGTTTGTGATAACTGTGCCACCAGTGCGTCAGTGGGATTTTCAACGAGAACGATGGGAAATGTCATGCCGAATGAAACAAAGCACAGAACTTCTGCCACAGAAACCCAGGAGATTATTTTAATATCACTCTCGTTATCCTGCCAAATGTCCACTATCCAGAGACTTCTGATCATCTTCATGTTGTTTTTCCTCCTACTGTGTAATTGTTATACTTTTTACATAAACAGTCAAATTTCACAAATGCATATTTAAGCCTAAGTCTCCCAAATGATGCTACCATCTAAACATTTGTTTTGACCAGTATCTGTAACACAGACCCGAAATAATACAAGCCCTTCTCTTTACACCACATTTATGTTGCGGTTAAGTAAGCAGCTACTTCTTCCTCAGTCGTGGAGAAGGCCTCCTCTCAAATAAGACTAATACTGAAGAGAGAGGCACCAAATCTGAGAGACACAGAGAGAGAGAGAGAGAAAAGATAGAAGACAACAAAGGGATGGTTGTAACCTCTCAGCAGGTCCAGCCCAGGCTATTTCAGAGCCCTCCTAGTGTGATTGCTGGAGGGGGAAAGAATGAGTTTCCCTGATCTGCTCTCATCCATGTCCCTCCTTGAACACCACCAAATGTTTCAGCGGGAGGTCTCGTCAGTAGCCTCCCGTTGAGGCTTCATTGGCGCAGAGGAAAACCTTGGGCGATCAAGAAGGTATGTTGGAGGCCTCTCTAACAATTCTGACAGCATCTGGCAGCTTCAGAAGTCAGCAGCAGTTTATCCCATCAGTTTTTTACATTTTCCATCCTTGTAAAATTGAAGGCCTGACAGAGATTCACAAGGGCAGTGAGATGGAAATATTCAATCCTTCAATGTCATCAAAACTTCTTAAAATTATCGCCCACCTGCACAGAGACCCTGGATTTGACGACAATAATTCGGGCTCAGTTTGTTTCCAACAAATGCAAGCAGAAAGTGAGCGAGGGTTCGCTTCTGTTGCTGCACTCATTCCTTCTGGGCCTTCACAGTGGAGGCTGAACTATGGTCCTGGTGGTGGGAGGATAAGCTCCACTCACATATTGCACCCTCTTAGGAAAGCTGACAGGGGAGTGGAGGAAGCACATGTCTGTGTCCAGCAGTCTCAGGGATACCAATAGAGTTAGCAGTGATAGTAACTGCAATGCAAGTGAATTTGGCAGATGACATTTCAAAACAAAGCAAAAAAAAGAAAGTAGTGGCAAACCAAGTGTCTGAGAATAAATTATCTATATTCAATTCTTTAAAAGGTGGCATGCAGTTAAATGCGTGTTTAATAGTACAAAGAATTGTGATTTTTTTTTTTTTTTTTTTTTTTTTTTTTTTTTATTTTAAGATCCCAATGTCATTGTGACAATTATTTTTTACAAGGACAGAATATAATAACCTCACATTACCATGTTCAGGGACCAGCATCAATTGGGAAACAAAAGAAGAAGAAGAATGTTTCCTTTGGCCATGTCATCTTCCAGTGTGTGGTTAAAAAAAAGTAGGAGCTTATTAAGGGCTTAACATTTTCTTGTTATGGGTGCTGCTTGAATGGCATTTATCTGAGAATGTACAAAGAATTGAAGGGACAGTATGTGTGGGAACATTATTCTCCGCAACAGAAATACCCACTATATTAGTATTGATGGTATTAGTATGTTCACTAGAGGCCCTTCTCAGACTGAAAGGCACTCTCAGGATTTGTTAATCTCCTTCTTCTGTGCAGACTCCCCAAAGCAGATGGTTGAAACTTTGCAAAGTAGGACAAGTAAGTCAAGTAAAAGTTGTTCTGTGTGATCCTACAACCGTCTTATCAAATAACACCAGTATTTAGAAGACACCCTCGTGCCCCTTAAACAGCCTCTCTCTCTCTCTCTACTCAGATCCTCTAATCCACTACACAGAGCTTTACATATTCGGCTAAAGTTAATACCTCAGGTCTGGTCACAATGTCTCACTTCACTGACTTTGGCAATTAAATCCACACCTGTCCAAGATGACACCGGCATACAGAGTGTGTGGTAATGAGTGTGCATTTGTGATGGTGTGTTTGTGATGCAAGAGGGCAGACGGAGGGGATAGTGGTGGAGAGGATCTGAGAGAGGAAAACTTTCAACCAACTACTTAACACTGATCACTAACCCTTTTCTCGGGCCTCTTTCTCTCAGTGACAGAAAATATATGGAAATAAAACTGAAGTAAGGAGTCCAGAAGAGTAGCAATGTCACAGAAAGTTTGACAGACATAAATACAAGTGGAGAAAGAAATCACTGAATCATGAAAAAAGAAAGAAAATAGCAAAGTGAGAGAGCAGGAGTGATTAAAAAAAAAGACATGAAGGGAGGTGAAGAAGAAGGAGAAGAGGATGTTTAAGAGGGAGAGAAGGTGTAGGAGGGTAGCTGTAATTATACTTTCTGTCTGCCACTGATGAAACACTGCCTATTGTGTTGCCATTGTTTCTCTGCTGCTGCTCATCTGCGTGTTTGTTTATCTGGGTTATTAACAAGGTCGGCTCCCCAGTCCTCCGTCGACTGAACTCATTGTTCAGTCACATTGAGTGTGCCCTGCACTTGAGTACAACAGATGCATGTGGCACATCCCACACTCACTCTCTCTCACACACACACACACACACACACACACACACGCGCACACACACGCACACACACACACACACAAATACGCACACACAAATACAGACAATCAAGGTCTCTCTCACACACAAAGAACAAAAACCCAAACAAACACATGCAAGGCTGTGTTGCTTTTTATTGTGCTACATCTGAAATTACTAAAATCCTACCGCTCATGTTATATTTGTTGCAAAAGGACGAGGAAGCAGAGAAAAACATTTCTGCTGATGTGATTGCTCCGGGGAGCTGTTCACAGAGATGAATTTTCTAAAAGTGATATTTAAGCAGTTACTAATGTCACACTACATGTGCATCCTGCTGTGACAAGCTTGTCCAATATTTGTCTGCATTTTGCACACTGACAGGCATATACTCATTCC
This sequence comes from Embiotoca jacksoni, assembly GCF_022577435.1. Lineage (NCBI taxonomy): Eukaryota > Metazoa > Chordata > Actinopteri > Embiotocidae > Embiotoca > Embiotoca jacksoni. The sequence continues at coordinate 6,552,666 of NW_027185252.1, forward strand.
ATATTGTGAGACTTCTGTTTTTTTTCCAGAGCATGCTTTAGGACTGAAAATTGGATTGAAAATGAGAAGCTGCCTAAAGCGGTTGGTTCGGCTGCAGTTTGTTGCCATAGCCTTCCCACAGACTGGGAAAAAGTCAGGAGACGCGTGAGAAGATGGGTTAAAGCAGCCTTCCGAGCGACAGCCCATAATGTTTTGGTTTCTGAGAGAAAATGAATGGAATGAATGGCTGCCGCAAGGAGAATATATTAACCGCTTAAAGATGCTGCATGAATAATGAACTGCACATCAAAAAGCAAAAGCTCTTAAATAGCCATATCAAAGGGTCAGAGGCTGGACCTTCCTCTTTTGTTATACTCCTTAATCTGAGTTCAAAGCACAGCAGACCTCACAAGTTCATGTGCAAAACATTGGACAACCATTAACTTCCTGGTTGTATATTTTACCCTTTTTGCTACTTATCAACTATGTATCAACTATCAACTATAACACTATAAAAAAAATTACAGCTATTGCCCTTTGAAATCAAAATTAATCTTGCCTGATCCTCTCAGTGTAGCATCCAAAAATACTATCAGAGGGCAAGAGCTACTCCAGAGCTCTGATTTGGCAGCACTTTAAATGTCTGAGGAGAAGAAAATCAACAGAAAACGGCATTTCAGAGAGCAAGAGGGGGGGGGGGGGGGGGGGGGGGAATAATAAAGATGACACCAGATTATGAATATGTGTGTGTGAGGAGGAGTGCTGAACAGTGAAATAAAGACAGTCAAACTCGATGAATGTGTAAGTAGAGAAGAAAATATATATTTGTGTAAATAAATGGCAAGTGTGAAAAAGCTCAAACCACCAAAACATATTTTTAAAATGACATCAAGCACTATAAGATGAACATTCGTACTCTACCCAAATTTGCTGAAGGTGTGAAAACTGTTAACGTGATACCAAGAAAAAGCTCTTTCTCACTGTTATTTGTTTACTCTGTGTTCTCTTTTCTTTTAACGTGTTAGAAATGCAGCAGAAAACTCGGAGTAACCTTTAAAAGCAATTGAATGTTCAGAAGAGTAAAATATCACGAAAATAATGTGTTTATCTCCACAATGCTGCAACAGTGCAGGAAATGGTCTCCACCTTGGTGATGACACAGTAAAGTAGATTAAAGGAAGAAAAAATGGAAGATCTTGGGAATTGTCTAAAAATAGGAGAATAAAGAATAGAGAGAAAGGCAGAAAAACAAACTGACTGTGTTTTGTGTTTTAGTGTGTTATTATTCACCAGGTACCATAGGTCACAGATAGATATTCCCTCAATGGAGATGATTCCCATCGAGAACACTAGCCCTGCTTTGATGGTTGCCATGGCAACTATTAAACCATATGCTTTGTGGTGAGCAGGGATCTATTGTAGTTCATGAGCTTGCTTGTTTCATCCTTTATTTTTCATCTGCAGTCTGTGTACTACATTAAAACATACATTTAACCACTATTGATAATCATGATAGTTGTTTTTTTTATTTTGCAATAAAGCAAATAACTGGATATCGCTGGTGTCATATTTTTGGTTCTATGTAATCTCCTCATACTGCTTATGTCTGCCTCTGTAAGTGTGTGAGTGTGTGTCACCCTTTCAGCTGAGAGCAGGTCAATTAGGGGAGTGTTTACTAGGCAGCCTGCCTGTGGCACTCCTGCTATTGAATCAATACTTGGCTGCCAGACAGCATGCTATTATGGCATGATGCTGAACACATTGAACACATATCAATCTCTCTTCCCCGTTTCTCTCTCTCTGTCCTTACTTCCTTCCTCTCATAAATCCCTCACTCCTTCTTCTCCACTCCAACATTAGCACCAGCCTTTCAAACTATCTGTTCGGCGAGATCTAGCTCTCTTAATAAAGAGTGGAAGAAAGTGTGACAAAAAACACTGACAACCGAACAAACCATATTCCTTAGAGACGACATGCTATAGTTACTTAACCCTCTACGGTATTGTCAGTTGGGAATGACTGGAAAAGGACTCAATGGATTTTTTTTTTATTATTATTATCTATTTTTTTTGTAACTTGTACAAAGCAAACACACTTGCATTGTTTTTTTTCTTATCAATTGAAATTATAAATTAAAAAGAAACACAGCAGAGGAATGGTAACTAGCTGACAGAACTAATGCAACATACTGCATTCAATCTGTCACCAGTGTATCCCAATGTGCTGTAAAGGTTGAGGTGTGATGGCCGCGACTGCACCAAATGTGCTTCTATATAATAATACTTTGAAGTAAGGCTGTAAATGTTTGGACTCACAGCATGGCTCGGTGGTGGTCTCCAGTACGTCTGGGTGGCCTTGTCATAGTGGCGCTGCATCAGTTTGTCCATCTGCCTGTCGCTCTGTCGTAGTGAGGAGGGAGCCCTCTGGTGGTGGCACTGACACCTGACCTGATGATCCTGAGCAGGCTGAGGAAATAAGGAAAGAAAGGAAAGAAAGGAAAGAAAGGAAAGAAAGGAAAGAAAGGAAAGAAAGGAAAGAAAGAAAGGAAAGAAAGAAAGGAAAGAAAGAAAGGAAAGAAAGGAAAGAAAGAAAGAAAGAAAGAAAGAAAGAAAGAAAGAAAGAAAGAAAGAAAGAAAGAAAGAAAGAAAGAAAGAAAGAAAGAAAGAAAGAAAGAAAGAAAGAAAGAAAGAACACAATAACTTGTACCATTTATTCTATTTTTAACCATGAGCACTTCTACCTCTGCAATCATATTCTGGATAAAAGCTTGCCACTTTGCAGTTATCAAATCAAATGTAATTCGGCGACGGAAAATGTAGAAAGGCCCAAAGGTACTGAAAGAATGCCTCTTTCACTACAACACCCATTGTGCAATTAGACTCACCTCAATTCAACTTTTAAATAATAAATGGCTTGAAACCTCAACAGATACAGTAGGTACTTAGGTCGACTTTCTTTAGAGCAAGAAGAAAAAGTCATGAAAATGATGTGTGAGAAATATTAAAGAAAATCAAGACCATGTTGTAAATGGGTAAAATTACCTTCACATGGTAAAAGCAGCAAATTAAAATCACTGACTCACTTTACTTTAAGTACATGTTCAACCAATATTGCCTCTTTTTTTCCATCAATCCAAGCCTCTACTGACAAACCACTTTGACTGACCTTTTTGTTAACTCACAATTGACTGACTATGTTGTCAGAAACCGGAATGTCAGGACAACTAATGATGTGAACTAAATCATTTTGTAAGCTAGGAATTTAGTGTTAAATCTCACATTTTCTCTCTAGTATGGCTGCAAGGACTATGGCACAATCTGACAGAAATTGCTCGGATTTTGCCAGCTTTGATGAAAACTTCAGTGTAGCTCGAACATGATGAGCGCATAATCACGAGGCAAGTCTGCCTCAACAGCGGTGGGAGCAGCATCCAAAGTTGCATTCTGTGGCGTAGGACTGACAAATCATTTTCTGTCTTTGATAGCTCCTCTTTTCTCCCTCCCATTATTTCATTTTCTCCACCATTCGCTCCCTTTAGACCTCCAAAATACACACACACACACACGCACGCACGCACGCACACACACACACACACACACACACACACACACACACACACACACACACACACACACACACACACACACACACACACACACTCAACACACTGCAATAGACTCTCTCTCTGCCATACAGCTCTTCAATTGTTTTCTCATGACTCCATTATGTGCGATGCAGTCAGCTGTTCCCCGGTTCTGTCTCTCAGCAGTTTCACTCTCATATTTCATCTCCCTCCGTTTACCTGACTCTTTACCAACTTTAATATTATGTCTCATCTATATTTTAAGGACAAATAAAAGGTCAGAAATTTAGGGTTTGTCAGCACATTAAATTAATCCAACATTTATGTCTCTGATTTTTGGCTTTATTGATGTTCAGCACAATACCGCTAACAGACTAGACTAAGATAACATACACTATCTTCTGAATTCTTTTTCATATTGTTATTCAGAAGAGAAAATATCTCTTGTTTCTTCTTATTTTCTCTTTACTCCCTCCCAACATTTTCCCTCTTTCAACCTCTACACTCATTAAAGTCAGCCACGGATCTGAAAACGTGTCTGAGCATTTTCTTACTCTCTTTGCTTATTGAGGGTAAAGGTGCAACAATATTGTGCTGGCTGAAGAACCCACTGTGGGTGGGCACTAATTCTAATTGGAAGGATAGCGTGCGGCAGCAGGGCTGGCGGACAAGACTTGCTTTGGCATTTTGGTATTTATTTCGATATGGCGGGCATTTGAATAATGTCAGCCAGGCATACGGTTGTTTGGCTAACAAGGGAGCCCGGTCAAGACACTAATGAATGTTGGAATGAAGATGAAGCCAGCTAAAGGCAAAACAAAACAGAAGTCGTCGGTGAGAAGGAGTAACACACTGGTGTGCATGTTGGAGTCCAGAAATCAAAGTCCCATTACGGCAAAGGGTATTACAGTCCGTCTTCTCTGACCAATACAAAGCTAAACAGTAAGTCCATATGTATATCACTCTCCTTCCGCATGGTGTATTTTTATCAGTCCCTCTCTGTCTTTTCATACTTTCCCCTTTGATCTGATAAACCTGGAATTGGTGTAAACAAAAGATAATGGAAGGCTGTAGCCGGGCCCAGATAACTTACCTATCTCTGATCAGTGAAGAGAATTGGTGTCAAGGGGCTGAACTATCAGAGGAGAAGCTGCATGCTTGCAGCACATGAAAGCTACATGAAAGCAATAAGTAAACATGAGTACTGGAGCTATTATAGTTCTATTTGTTGATGTACAAGGAAGACGCGCCGAGAACCTTGTAATACTCAAGACGTTGAGCATGTATTGATATTCTACATGTTTCACATTCACTATGTGCGAGCCTTGATCATGTATTTGAAGAGAAGAGAGCGACTGTATTTCTTCTTATTCTGAGACTCATAGACACTTCAAAAAAAGATGTGTGATGATATGTGAAGGTTTTGCAGCTTATCATTAACAGAACCCTATTTTTCCAACACCTGACCCTCTTTGGTCAGGCACTCATAACAGCAAATAAAGATTCTTTCAGGTGACATGACGAGCAAACACGGGTTCTTTCACATACGTTTGCACTACTCCAAACTGCTAAATATTACAAAATCACCAACTCTAAAATTGATATTCGTCCTGTTCACGTCCACTCACCATTTGTTGATGTTGCTGTTGTAGCTGCAATGTGAGCTGTGCAATGGTCTTGTCTCGACTCCTCAGCTCCTCTCTGAGCACCTGCACTTCCTGAATTAACGACTCCAACTGAAAACACACACATACAGAGTACAGCATGCTGCAGTGGTAGGAGACGACCTCAGTTGGCAGAATGGAGAAAAATATATTTATATACAGTATCTGGTCGTTCACCATTGTCTACCTCAGGTAACGTTTGTTACCTGTGATGTAGTGGTATTGTCTTCAGTATCCTCAGGGACATCTGCTGAAGAGTCTGTGTCCTCAAGCTGGAAACAAACAAAATACACACAGAGACATACTAAGGAGGGAGTGCACGCACAACAAGGCAGAGTACACAGAGTGCTGGATCAATGACAATGCCTCCGGCATCCCTCAAGAGCAATATTTCACTATAGTGGAATCATTTCACTCTTTAGCATATATACTCCTGTGACCCTGAATTGTCAGCCACCAGTGTATGATACCGGAGCCAGATGATGTTTTTGAACCTTCCATAATTTCATTTTATTGAATCCACAAAATGTCCTCACATTGGTGGCTGCTTAAATATGTGCAGCACTTGGGTATTCATAACCAAAGCAGGTCCAGATTGTATTTTGTGTACACCCCAATTACATGATTTGATTTTTTTCCCAATTTCCGTATTTAGTGAATACATTATCACATAATTGTGACAAATGGCAGTAACATGTTATCAGGCCTTGAAATTGGATATTTTATCTGGCCAAAAGTCACAAAAAGGTATTCAACGAATATTGTGCAAGTCCACTAACTGATACAAATTTCATTTCAACACTACATTCTACTTGATCCCCATTAAAGAGCCCACAGGTGTAAACAGAGCTGTGCTAGATGTCTGGCTTTTAGCACAATAAAGCAAAGATCAATTAGAGTTGAGCAAGGCTGGAGGCTCATCTAAATGTTGCTGCCTTGAACTCAACATCATACCAAAAAAAGAAAAACACAACTGAGAACGGAGTTACTAACGGGCCAATAGAAATATTGTCCCTCTTGAGGCTATACAGCCAAAGCATTTGACTAATTGTAAACACAATGAACTCATCTAAAGGAGACATTTGATTTAAATGCAAACACCAAAAATCCCATTTGATGCTCTACTGGTTAAATTCAGTCAAGGAATTCAAGAGAATTTTGTTCAACAGTGTGCAGTTTAAAGTGCTCGTGACTCTGTGCATTTGGGATTACATAGATTAGGATGTATTTTTGTGGAGTTCAGTTTTTGTATGTCCATCTTCGATGTAAGTGCACATTTCTATATGTGCTATATGTGATATCTTAAAATTCTTGTTGCTCTTTTCCAGTCACCCTATCTTTTTCTCCGCTTGAGTAGATTTTATCTGACTGACAGAGATGGATCTATTCAGTGATCAGCTTCACATAAGCACATGCAAACATGCAAGCACTTAAGTACAGATGCACACATTCTCAGCGCCGAATACTATAATTCTAAAAAGTGCTGTCAGACTTGTCCAATACATTAAAACCACTGGCAAGGATATTGCCCATAAGCTTTTAATGGGGTGTCACAATGTACTGGTATTGACGATAACAGCGATCCTTTAGAAATGGATTTTGATAGAATGTAAATTTCACATTCACGATAATATAGTTTACAATCCAGTACCAGTATGGATCTAGTTAGCAGTCCAACACAGAAAGTGGCATTATTTTTGTATCTTACATTAGCTGCCATGTGCACAACATAGACGAAATCTCCATAACACATAGCTCCAAGAGTGAGGCCACCAGATGGATGAATTGGGACACACATGTCCTGAAGTATTTCCAATTAGAAAGATTGATATGATTATATATAGCACCTTCCGACCTGGCAGCATGAATATATTTGCTTTCATGAAAGTAGAGAGCCCCTCGTTCTTTCCACAACCTCGTATGTTTCTTTAGGTGATATATTTTTTTCGAGTACCAGTGAGCTGCAGCGTAATATAATTGTGATTGCGCCAGATGCCCCTCTCCATGACATATCACAAACAAATGAGTTTTTCCCAGCATACCTTCCGTCTTTGTAACACTTGAGAATAAAGCCATTAAAATAAATAGGTCTACCTGATGGGTAGAATATATATTCTTTAATAATTAATGCAGTTTGGGTACATTCCAATAAAGGCAAAGATAAAAAAAAAAATAAAAAAATTAAAAAAAGGCTATGCTTTCAAAGCCATAATTGCACAAGGTAGGAAGGTGGCATATGTAGCTATTACAATCATCAACAGTCTGTTGTAATCATGGATGAATCTGTCAGGGTTGATCAACTAAGTCTATAGGTTATTCATACATTTGTTGCATGTTAAATGGGTTGTACAAATAAATATTTATTAATACCGAAAGTTAAACTGTTGCTCCTCCTCATGAATCTGTTTCAAAATGAGCAGGACTTGCCACCAAGGAGGTATGCTGCCACCTATCATTAATACCAGTACAATGTATTAAGAACTTCAATAGATAACAGAATAATATCATTGTTGTGAATTGTTTTGACCAAAAGAATTGTGTATTGAAAATCTGACATTGTAACAGCACTAATTTCTTATTTATAGACATCTGTGTAAACATCTTTTTTTCTGTATATACACTACATATCCACAGTGGAGTATGTGATGATGGGATTTATTAACCAATTAAGACATTCAAAAACCTGAAATTACTTAAAGTGGAATTACATTAACAAGTAAAACCTGAGTACGGTGATACTTCAGGCAAATGTAAGATTAGTAGAACCATCCGTCTGGCAAACTGATACATAGTTCTATTTAATTGACAAATCAAACCCAAAATCTCGACAGTGAACAATGTGTGACCTATTTATAAATTCCAAAATATAAACCTCAGAGCGGTGACATAATCTGCATGCTATTTGTGTGTGACATAGAATGATGCAACAGCCTTAGAAGAATGACAAATATATGCAGCAGGAGAAAATTAGGTTTCTGTCACTGAACAAAAAGCATACTGAACAAGTACATGTGCGAGTTGTTGTGCATGTACATGGCTAATATATACATAAGTTGCTGTCTTGTAGTGTAGTACTGTGCTGTATGTGCATACAAATGGACACGTGTGTGCATACATTGGTAAATGCATGCATATACATTTTTGTTCATTCATATCTCTACGCAAATGTGGGACAAACCTGTAGTAATGTTTTGAGCCTCAGCAGCTGGTTCTTGAGCAAACTGCAGTCCTGAGTCATGTGTTCGAGTGTGAGTTCATCCAGCATCGGCATGTAGCCGTGCTGCCTGTCTTCAGGTGGGACGGGCTGTGAAGAGATCCTTGGAGCTTTGAGACCATCATAGTGCTGGAAGACAAGACCCCTAAAAGAGAAACAAAAAGCCAAACAGAGAAACAGTCTCAGATAATCAGGGAGACAGAAACACACGGTGATGTCAGCTACAGTATATGTATATTTGTATTTTGTTGATTTTCCTTCTTTTTGGCAACATTTTTTCAAGTCTGACCAACCTGCTTTCATTGTGGAAGTGATCCGGTCCACTCCAGCGGTAGTGTTTACGCCGCTGCCCCTGGCCCTGCCGATTTGCCCGCTCCTGGCGCTCAATATGGGACATCCTGTCAATGTCTAAGAGGAGACAATTCAGATCACAGTGAGACAGTAAAGAAGCTTAAATGTATGTCTGAAACAGAGAGGATGCAAGTGAGAGATAAAAAAAAAATAAAAATAAAAAAAAAGCATATTAACGATGTGTCCTGCCTGGAAATTGATAAAGTGAGTGGAAGTGGAATATTCTAAATGCAAATAAGATGAAGGTAATAAAAGTTTAAGAAAATTACTCCAGTTTATGCTGTTGTGTTTGTGGTTGGAGATGAAGAGTAAAATGCAAAGGTCAGCATTTGCTTATCTATGTTGTTGCTACCCTTTTTCTGTCTTCAACAACAACTCTAAGGTAAAGACGCAGTCATATTTTCATGGCTGCAGAGTGATTGAAGTGACAAAGTGACTTGAGATAAATTCATTTTCTAGAGACTTAGACTAGAGACTTCTGAGGCATTAACCCAGACCATTTCTCCCTGTTGCTTAACCCTAAGCTAAACCTAACCGTTAAACGTGTTTTCATACTAAAACTTGCTTTTTGACCCTAAAAGGGAGAAAAGTCCCCTCAGTGTGACTGAGAGTTGATTTACGTCCCCACAACATAGGAAATACAAGTGCACCTACACAGTCACACAGTGCACAACTAGTATGAATACCTTATACTGTATATCCGCATAAAAAATTTCCCCTCGGGGATTAATAAAGTATATACCTACCTACCTACCTAAAAATCATAATCGCCTCATTTTCATTCTCTGTTTGTCTCAACTGTCTTCACCATCATATGCAAACGCTTGCTCACACACACAGTGACAGGCCATTTCATTCTAAAGGAGGTAAAATGACACAATATTTGGCAACACTCAATAGCATATAGCTGTGAAATGAACCATGACTGCAACAAAATTGACAACTAACAGAGCGTAACCCCCAGGAAATCAAAAGGACCCTTGACTTTCTACATGCAAGATACTCTTTGGAATGGAAGAAAAGAGAGAAAATGAGATAAGGAAAAAGAGAGATGAAGAAATATTGGCAAATTGAAAGACCCTGTCCAAGTAATTTAGCAGTGGTGGTTGAAATACTTTACCCAGTGTCACCACGTAGCAGAGGAGCAGACAGCCTGTTTCATGCTGAACTGTTACATTCCAGGAAACTTAACTGCTGCAGATGACTCTTTTTCAGCTCAGAAAAAGTCCTCTAAACAGCTATGTGAATATATTCCAACTGGAAAAAAATCCATGAGGGTAAAGAAACTCAGACGGAGAGTGAAGAGAAATGACCTCTCGTCCAGTCAGCTGACGAGCTGTAAAAGAGCCAAACAGAAAGTCGACCCGGCTCCCACCCTGCCTGGCCCGGTCTTTGTTGACAGCCTTGTTTTTCTGGGAACTCCCTAGGAACTGGAGCTGGTGAAAGAGGACTGTGGTCCCGGTGGTGAGAGAGCAGCTGGGCTGACTGGTTCGAGTCCAAGCTAGGAAGTCACCAGCTGAGACAGGCCAGAGAGGCAAGATGGGGCCTCTTTCCCCGTAAAGGGACCCAACAGCTGGATGAAAATAATGCTCTACCCCTCTATCTTCCTCTTTTTATCTTGTCATCTACCCCCTTTCCCTCTTCCTCTTCCAGAGTCAGGGTGTCTTCAGAAGAAACACCCTTTCCTATCCCACATCCCAAGGCCTGCCTTGTGGGCTGGGTCTAACGTGACTCTTCAGCCTGTCTTGCTTTCACTCTGCCTCTCATGACATGAGCTCTACCCATGACATAGAGGGCTATAAATATGTCCGCTTCCCAAAAAGGAGTAGGAAGAGATGACGTCCAAATTCAGAGTGAGCATTGCTCTCCCTCTCTCTCTCTGTCTCCCAGTTTCAAAAACAAGGAGATCACTGTTTACAGACAAATGTATACTCAGTCGCAAGTTTATTAGGCACTCCTAGCTAAAACTAAGGCTCAGTTCCTGTTGAAGCTGTTTTAGAGAGTTGTTGATTCAACTTTATGGTAAGTTTTGGGGCTGTAGTTTAATCAGTGAGGGTAAACTATATATTAAAAGTGTAACGGAAAGCAATTCAACAGCCCCACAAACTGCAACCTCAAAAATGGCCATTCGGATGAATCAAAACCTCCACAAAAGCTGAACATTATGGCCTTCAAAAACGCTTTCAAAGGTAACGCTGTTGCATTGGACTGAATAAATCTAAGTGAGATACATCTGTGTGTGTGTGTGTGTGTGTGTGTGTGTGTGTGTGTGTGTGTGTGTGTGTGTGTGTGTGTGTGTGTGTGTGTGTGTGTGTGTGTGTCCACATGACAGCATATATCCACACCTGTACATTGCATTTTATGGTGCTGACGGAGCCTTTTTTGAGCATGCTATGCCTGTCAGAGTCTGACCACATTTAATTAGTACATTAAATCCTTTATCCGTGAATTTTACTTTGATAGTGCTGGCTTTCAGACTGACAAGGGTAAATTCACATCTTAAAATGCTTTATCTCTTTTGACGGGATAATTCAATCGTCACCTCCTCTTTTCCTCTCCCTTACTCCTCTCATAGATGTGACAAACACTATCTGAATCACAGTAACGTTGTCAACACTGTTATCATGTGTTAATATTGTGACTTGATTACTTTAACACCGACAAAGAAGCCATTTCATTCAATTTTAAAGAGGCTGACACTTGATTACATTTGCAAAGTGACAATGGGTGACGGAGACTACAGCAGACTTCACCAGATAAAATACCAAGTTGGAGATGGGTGATGTAATGTGTGAATATTAAGCTATCAAGTTAATCATGCTAACACCATACTGCTGTTGTCATGGGAAACACATGTATAGGCTAATCCGACAGAGCCTGTACTGTATATATATGCAATATGGTTGAGTCACCTGATCACATAAACAGAGCCAGACAGCTGAAAGTTAACTGAATAGATTTTGTTCAAACTCAGTTGTATGACAACCATGGAGTTGTACTTTAATAACTCTTCCAACAACCAAATATTAAAAGACTAGCAATACATAATAAATAACAAAGTATCCATTAAAAGAGTTTAATGGATGTTGCCGAGGCAGATCTTCACCCAAGGCAAAGCAGGATTCAATTTATTCAAGCCAAAGAAGGGTGCTGCTGGAAATAGAAAGCTCTGACCTTGGTAATGCATTAATTTACAATTATGATCAGCAACAGCTTTCCTGGAGGTATCCGCTTGTACAAAAATAATGGACAACCTCCAACCAATGAAACCTCAGCTTTTGTCATGGCCATAGAATAACCTTACAAATTTAAATCCTGGGGAGGATAACTGCAATTACATTAGGTCTTGTGTGTATATGTGGGTGCTGACCATGCAAGCCGTCCTCTGGGAGGTCCACATCCAGCATGAGGTCGTCATCATCCAGCTCTCCAGTTCCCGGAGGGTCCAGGTTGTTCAGAATATCCTGAAAAACACAAAAATTACAGGTAAAACTCATTTCATTGTCGGGCATTAGATAATATTATGCACGTATTATGAGTGCACGACCAACTGCAGAGAGAGAAATATCAGGAGCCAAATAGATTCTGAATAACCTCAGAAAGAAAAATCATGTACACACAACACACAAGAGCACAAACATGGAGATGCGGTCTTTGCCTGCAATTATTAGAGCCACAATCATTTTGAAATTGACTGGAAAACCATGGTGTACTTGTTATTATTTAATATTAGTATTTATATTTATCCCCTAATTATTTTAATTATTAATATGAATAATTAATATGATACTATCAATGAAATCTTTCTATGTTACTATGATTATCTCACTCCAGCAGCACAACAAAAAGAAGATGCTCTAATTCCATGCATCAAGACACAGAAATCAGAATAGGCTTTTGGAAAAATATCACCAAATTATATAATGATAACACAGAGCACTTTGAAAACCCAACAAAAACACCCCTCATAACAGACTCCGAATATGCAGCTAGTCTGACTGCTGTGCTGCTGTCTCCCAAATAATTCAAAGCATGCCCAAAAGCAAAGGAAAGAATCAATAGTTCAAAGCTGTATTTTTCAAGCCAATTTTGTGCTTTACGAAACCAAATTGACAGGGCTTTGACTATAAGACACAGGCGTAAAATTTGTCATTATTGAATATTTTGCGTGTTTCACAATAACTGACTGGTACTCAGTGTTTCAGATTTAATGAAGAAGAAATAATGACGGAAATAGAATAAACAAAACAGACTTCTGCAGTCACTCAAATCCTATCAACCAAGACGTGGGTGGAATCTTTGTTGTTTTGAAGTCTGTGTACAAATCAACCTGTCTCATCGGTTTTATTCTCCCTCAATTCTTCAATCCTCTGATTTCTGTCTTCCTTTTTTTCCTCCACGCTGTTGCTCTCTTCTCTAACCTTACAACTCCCATCCTCTGATAAGAATTTTATTAACAAAAGTAAGACAAATATTTGATAAAAGAATACATTGTGATATATTGTTTTAAACAATATTTGAACAGAGTAGTTTTGCTTGAAAGGATGCTCTTTTTTCCGGAAGCATGTCCTCTATAATCTTACTGTTCCTGTCATTTGTTTTTAATTGACCTGTGTGTGTTAAAAAGACTTAAATTCTCTATAAACACAAAAAAGTAGCAAAAAGCAGCTGCTGGGAGTCCTCAGTCAGAGTATTGATGTGTACTGAGGTATTTGACATAACTTACAGCTCAGTACATAATGATTCACCTCATGTCCTTAAAACGAAATTGCATCAGTTACATTATGAAAGATGATGCTAAAATGTCCACATCTTGTGTGCATAACTGCTCATTATTTAATCACGTTCGTCTTTAAAACTGTGCAAAACTTGAAAAAAAAAAAAGGCAAATCAATGTAGTGTGATGAGTCATGATACCGTCATCATTGGAAATGTATTGTATCATATCTTGTTGAGTAACATTTGACATGTTGTCACCTTCTTCCTGTTTATATTCAAAGCAGCTTTTTGTTCTGATATACTGTGCAGACAATAGCAGTAAATTGTGGTTTAGTGTTTACTTCAGGACCCGTGGACTTGATGAGCCAGGGACTGAACCACAGCCAGCTCCTCCAGCTGAACTACAGCTACCCTCTATCCCTGTATTGTACTGCACCCTGTAGGGCATCAGTTCTATAAAATTGGCACCAAACCCCCTTAATAATATTTTTTTTCATTCTATTCACAACCTACTCATTGTCTCTGTCCCTCCCTTTCATTTTCTGCCCTTATATTACAGTGTGAACCTGCTGACGAAATATCATTTCACACTGACTGGACACAAGAGCTTTGAGCACTGAAAAATTGAGGATAATCTCTCAGCAGGGGAGTGAATGAATATGTAAGTGGTCGATAGGATCATGGTGTATGGCCACTATAGTCCTCAAGTGTTCACACAGTCCAAAGTAGTAATGTATGGAATTCTTGTCTGGCACTGACCTGATCACAGAGCCGGTTAATAACTGAGATAACATAACAGGAAATGTTCAATAGGAACACTCAGTGTTTCCTGAAGGTCATTTTTTGCTCTGTTGACAAGTTGTTGCGCAAGATGCAAAAAGTTGAAACCTACACTCTGATCAACTATTGTATTATATTGTTATCATCACCAAGTTGAGTATGATGTATTACAATTTCATCCTATCAGAAAAAGTTTAAAGAACTATTTTGTTGAATAGTAAATTTAAAAAAAACTGCATGATTTGTGGAGACTCATTTAACTGTGAAATCAATAGCTGTTATGAAGCATCATTGAAATGCAGCAGAAGCTACCGAGCAGTAGCTTTAGATTTGTAACCATTGCAATGGTTTTCACACAAAGGGAATAACGATTTGATTTCCAGCATATGAATTTGACATATAACATACACATTTTAGACACCCACATTTGCTCCAACAAACCAAACCCTGCAGCATGACCAGCATTCAGAATCGTAACAGCCACGTTCTGTTTCATGGTACACTCTCTGCTGAATCTTCAAACAAACACAGTTGGAACAAACACCGATTAAAACCTTCAAAATCCCTGGGAATGTTTTGAGGCTAAACTTCTCTCAGTTTGATAGTTAACCCTCCAACAACCTAAGGGTCTGCAAAACAGACTTTCAAATACAAAAAGCTCATAACAGCGCTAACTCTAGACGTTGCTTTCTTTGAGAATATCTTTTAGAATATCTGGCAGACATTTTTCATGGCCTTAATGTAAATTGGCTTTATGGCGCACAATCAAGCAAAAAGGAAAAGTGCAGCTCATTTTTAGTTCAATCGAACAACATAAAAAAAATAAAAATAAAAATAAAAACTACACATTTCACCTTTAGATAAGACCGTGTAAACAATCTGCGAACGGTTTAAAATTGACTGGTCTTGTTCTCTTTCAATTCACTTGAAATAAGCTGCTCTCTTAAAACCTAATACCCCGCCATTAGTTTCCACTGAGATCCCAGTTTGGCAACTCTCATCAGAGGGGGGCCAAGAAATAAACACAAAATATACCTTTTTCAGGATGATTAGTTTTTGATGGCAATGTCTTGATGGGCTTAATGAGCTGGATTTAGATATTAAACCGTTGCTTGGTGCGTGCGTGTGCGTGTGCATGTTAGTGAGAAAGAGAGCGAGAGAAAGCAATAGAGAATGTATCCCATGTGTGACATTAGCACCCCTACTTAGCAATGTAATTCTTTATAGTCTATGTCTTGGGACTTGCTGGTGGATTTGATGGAGGATACGTCCTCTACTCCAATCATTTTCGCATGTCATGGTAATCCATCTACCCAACTAATTTGCAGCTTTGGAACTCAGGCAGTTTTTAACAAAAAGTCAATTTTCTGGTTCTATTTTATGATTATAACCAGTGTAAGATATGTTAAATGTAGGATAATCCCAGTCAAGTACACCCACTGTAAAGTCTCATTGGTGTTGTTGGCTTTCACAGGAATTACAAGGCAACTGCTGTGCGAATGTGTGATAACTTTGAGCGGAGTGTAAAGATCCAAAGAATGACACCAAATAAAGGGTTTATAAAAGAAATACAGAATGCCATAAAATCTTAATTAAAGAAATGAATGAATTTGTATCTTAATTTTTCTATTATATTCTTCCCAAAGTCTTTTAGTTCTTTCAACTTTGATTTAAATTGACGTCCTGTCAGTAAAGAGTAGGTTCAAGGGATGGTAAGCTAGACTTTAACAGTAAAGTAGTACACTTAAAATTCCTAAAATAAAAGCTGTCATTGGAAAATTCTCAAATATTGAAACCGATACTGGCTAAACACATAGCACGTGAAATCTACATTACTTGTCCTAATGACGAACGAGGCAAACTTGTTCAATTGTGTGCTCCTACAGCATTAATTGCGTTGGTACAACAGTCATTCCATATTCATTACACTACAGCACTAAGTGTCTTTTAATAACAGAAACATTCATGAATCACTGATTAATTCTGATCAATTCTACCTTTTTTTCTTTTTCAATTTTACTTTAGGTTTTAACTAACTAAAACTCAACATTTCAAGATGTGTCAAAGTGAAAGCCGCACAGGAAAAGGAATCGATTATAAACCCTGAATTGCTAGACAGCTTTTACTGTGACCCACCTGGAGGAAAATGTTTATTGTATCTTTATCGGAATATAATAAACTGGCAAAGTGGTGGAAATCAGTGTGTTCAAAAAAGAAGATATTGCTAAAAATGGCAACATTATTTATGTAAATAGTTTATTCTGTTGCCTATTCACAGGCAAATATTCAGAGACAGAAACAGAGGCAGTGCGGAGGAGGCACACTGAGTGAAATTGTTTAATGAGTAATGGCAGCTGCAGAAGAGAATAAAATGGAGTTAGAGAACCCTTGAATCAGCAATATGTTTTTCTAAGATTTATCTTTTCCATAATTTCATTTGGTCCTCAAGATGTATGTGTTGTTGGCAGAATAACAACACACCGTCTGTGCCAGAGTGTATAAAGTATATTGAACCTGTTTACTGTGTACAGCAACATATGTACTGACATTATAAAAAATTGCCTTGTTCACAAATAAACTGACTTTGAGATTAAATACAAAACAGATTATGTCAACACAGGACTCATTTTGCACTTGCAAAAATAATCAAACAATTCAGGTTTTATTAGATGATCACAGTTTGAAAAGTAATTTATTTTGCACACGACAAAACCATGTAATTTTGTCGAGTGCACAAGATGTCGCATTGAGTTGGAGCTCTGCCCAATTTTAATATAAAGATGGCTGACAATGATGAATTAATATACAATTATTTTACCTCTTTTCTTTCTTGCAGTTTTTTTTGTTTTTTTTATCAGAGACATTGGAACACAAAAATGGAAAAGAGAACAATATAGACAGTCACTGCCAAAAATGTAAATCCAAGAGTTGAATTTCCTATTCTTTTCAAACTTTTTCTATTTTTCTGAATATTAAAAACATTCTCAGAAGGTGAGTTGGGGTTGTTTTCAAAAGAGCCTTGGCAAAACAAAATCAGCAATGATTCATGAAAGAGCAGTGAAAGCACAGCAAAGTACAGCTCACGTTGTAGTTCCACCTGTTTGCTTCTTGACCTTATTTTACTCATTTAATAGCTCACACGAACCTTATTTACACACACCAGCGAGAACATAATTTAACTATAAATCCAGTCTTAATTAAACTCTAGTTTGAGCTTGAAAATCAAGTTGAAATATTCTCATTTCATGTTCTGCAAAAAAAAAAAAAAAAAAATCATAAAATCCTTGCAGATGTGCTGCACTGTAAGCATTATGGCCAATCACAGTACTGCCATTCAAATTTATAGTCCATAAATGTATTATACTTAACCCAATTTTGTCAGTGAAAGTGGTTTTGCATTTATCTTGCCAGTCTGCTATATTATCGCCTAAATCCATTTTATCAGGGGCCCAATAAGCAGCCAGTTTAATATTTATAACCTGTGAGGGCCAGTTAATGGGCAAAGTGGTTATAAAAGGGACTGTGATAATCATCTATAGGAAAATAATAGGTCACAACAGTGCTTCGAAACTAAAGCGGGTCATGACTGATAATGATAGAAGTATAGGTTGTAATTTAGGAATGACTCATAACAGTCATCATAAGCAAAATTGTGTCTCCTCTGTATGTGTCACGGTCTCTACTGAAAGCAGTGAATAAAACCATTGTTTACCTTAAAGGGTTGCTGTTGTCAATTTCAAATCAGGGCAAACAAAAAGCAGGTTAGCTATAAGCCTCATTAATACGACAGCCTAGCTGGTGCACTGGCAGCATGTGCCATAAATGGCTGAGTACTCTGCAGGCAAAAGGCTTAAGCACCTCACTCATTTAAACACTAATGAATTGACCTGTCTCAACCTGGCTCCACAGAAAGCCTAAAATTAGAGGCAAAAAAATATAAATCAGAGATAAGAGGCAGCAGTAATTCTGCAGCTTTGAGGAAGCAAAGGGAGAAACCAAAGGATTATAGAATTACTCAGAATTTGGTTTATAAACAGGAGAACGAAAGCAAAATGTAGAAAAACTTCTTTTAAAAAATGCTACAATTACGCTACCCAAGACAAGAGGCGATAAGAATGTAGAGAAATATACAAGGCTAAAGGTTAAGAGTCTAGCATTTTTACTTCAAGGTTTCATACTGTGTTGAGGGATGCTGGGCTGCAATTTCAAAGGAGGGAAATATATTTCTTCAAACGAGAAAATCTGAAACCCATGGGTAATGAAATCAACGGAACTTCAAGGAAACAAATTTCTAATTTAGTTATCCATTTAGATGTGACCACAACGTTTATGTAGATAAACCAAATCAAAATAAATTGTGAAGATAATGACATGCAATACAATCTATTAACCCCGCAATGCATTGTACATTTGGGAAGGTTAACGCGTTAACAACGTGTGCGGTAGAGATGTTAATTTAAAGGTCACAGATTGTGATGTCGATTTTATTGTATCTATGGCGTACCAGATATCGTTTTGTAGAGTGACAAATGCAAATGTGAATTTCGCCTGAAATCTGACACAGTTTTAACCAGAAATATAAAACGCCTCAGAGATTAAATGTTTTGCAGAGGTTTTATATTGCAGAGGTTTTACTATTATTGTGTCTAAGGCCATGTCAAAGGTAAAACGCATTTATCAGCATGTAAATTTTTACTATTTCAGCTTTCAGCTGAAACAGTAAATGTATCAGCTTTTAGCTAATACATTTATGATATGAAGAAATCTCAAGAACAAAATAGTCTACTGATGCTGTTGCATTCTATGATGCACTGAGATGAGGCCTGGAGCACATTAACAGTAACCGTGACATGTGGCCCTCCATTTCATAATGCCAATTTTGTAAAGCTGGTACTGTACTGAGCTGCACGGCGCATCATGGGAATGTTATTATGAGCTCAGGTAGCCCACTCCTTGATTCTGCACAGAGGCATATGAATGCAGATTGAGCCACATATAGCCAGAAAAATACTGGCACCCACAAACCAGGAATGATTGCAAGCACACCCACCTTATGTTGTTTTAAGGATGCACAGTGCCTCCAAGTGGACTCAGCACACCACTGCAGTGCAGCAATGTGAACCTAATGGGAGCTCCACATTTTCTCCACTCTCTCGTTCCAGCAAGAAACAAACACAGCAAGTTTCAGACGTAAATGCTATAAACAGCCGTTGCTCAGTAGTTTTTTTTTTCTTTTCTTCAGAACCATGACTGAATGCGTAATGTTTTTATCAGTCATTAAGATTGGGTTTAATACCCTGCCTTCCTTTTGTTTCCAGCATCTTAATCAGAGCAGGAGATTGGCATAATGTATGAGACAAGATCAAGAATGAAGCTTTCATGTCAAACTCCTGCTGCAAATGAAACAAACTGTGATGCACGGACAGTGCTTTGGGACAGGGTATATTTGTGGTTTTCTTCTGTTCATTGCAAGAATATTTACTCCATGAACAAGGGAAGAATGACTAGTCATAGACACAAACAGATGGAGAGGAAATGACAGTAAAAAGGGGTGGGATAGACGGAGCTCGGTGCATCCAATTACAGTAAATGGGCTCATTTCCTCTAATCAAATAGCTCAGTTAAATATCTCAAAGGCTGAATCCCCGGAGAGTTCATCTTCACACATCAGCAATCAGCCACTAAATCTCTCTCTCTTTTTCATTCAGCTTCGACCCTTTTCACTCTTTTTTTCTCCTCTAGCTCCCACTTACTCATCAGACCTTTCCCTCTCTTACAGAAAGGTCTATTCCTTCCCCTTTCTTCTCCGACCACAGATTTGTACCTCTCTAAGCTATGTTAATGCATTAAATAATTCCTACACAGATTCCTACGGTGTTGAGCTTTAGGTGGAAATGATGACACATTTTCCATCTTTGGTGGTCTGTTTTTTTTTTTTTTTACTCTTTATCGCTCCAATCCAACTACTATTCCTGCTTTTTGCACTACTACTTAAATTAAAACTTACATGCTATCATGTGCCACAACTACAACTACTAATAACTTTTGAATCTACTGTCAGACTGTAGTCAATTCTCGTGAAGAGCATCTTGTACTTTGTGATCCTAGTGAATCACAGTCAGCAGAATACGCTTCATCAATAACTAATTAAAATCCTCTCATTAGTATTAAATTCATTAATTCTGTAAGGATTTACTATTATTTAGAGTACTTAAGAATACATTTACAGTACATAGATTTAGATTGACCACAAAATACACGAGCTGTAGTCTGAGACACTTTTGTCATTATACATGGACTGTCAACAACCCTGTGTTTTCAAAATGTCAAACAAGCCTCTCACATGATGACAGTGAAAATAATCTACAACACAAGCACACACACACACTTCTTAAGACATAGTGAATGAATCTTAATCAGTTCCACATCGCTAAAGCGCATGTGCTTATACTGATCGCAGCCCTGCACATATACACAACGTCTGCTTTTTGCTTTAGTAGTTGCGGCTAATTCCTCACTGTAAAATAAACACGTCACATTTTCAGTATCTTTAATCTTGTGTCAACATCACATAATGAAAGCAGTAAACAAGCTAATCGTATTATATCATTTCTAATCGAGCTCATTTTAAGCTCCTTATGCATTCCTGAGATCAAGTGCCCTAGTACAGGAATACAGAGAACCAAAGCAAGGCCAGAAATACTATTAAAGCACAGTTGGTAAGCAGGTCAGCATTCCTTTCAGAAGCGCTGGCTGAAAAGTCTATAGACAATTTTGCTTTCCTTTACAAGCTTTGTTCTGCTTGTTGAATCCCTAATTATAAAGGAAGTAGGAATTATTTGAAAGTGGAACTGATTAATGGACTTAGACATGTTAAGTGGCTCGTGGTATAAATGTTGAAGTTTTAACCAGCAGGAAAGCCTAAAGCATACAGGTACAACAAATGTGCTTGGTAATGGCTTTGTAATATATGTCAAGATCACATAATACTGGATATTTCACATTTTTAACGGATAAAAACAGACAGGAATCCCAGCGTATACAGTATTTTGCATAACGGATTTTCAGTTACAGTATATTCAGTATGAATCATGATGGAAGGTAAGCTTGGTTTGGGTCCTGAAGCTAACATTTAATACATTATGCCTTAATGTGTACTGTAGGCCAATATTTGGAGGTAGAGAAGTCCAGAAGTCTTTTAAAGTGGTCACTTCAAGCTTGAACTCTTGTCCATAGTGTCCACGGTAATGTTAAAGTCCATTTGTTTAATGTGCATCACATCACACTTAAGGTTTCATAACCTTTACATTTCTTTCAACTCTCTCCCGCATATAAGCAACAGTTCTTGGAAATGTACTGAGTTCTCAGTCAGACAAGCCTATTCTTTGCCAACTTTCAATTAGCTAAAGCGGCAACAGCTTCAACTGTTCTCTGAGGTTTTTAGCCTTAGTTACCGCATCATCATTCAAGGGTTTTGGCTGCTTTCCCCCCATTTCATTGTCTAAAAAATGCTACTGAGCAGTTTGCCAGCTGACATAAATTCAAGGAGGAGTAACAAGCATGAGGGCTTGTTGGCAGAAGTTACAACAACGCTTACTTCTTTGGCAGTTTAATATCTACAACTGATAAATTACCCTTCAAAAAAATATGAGGTAAAACTGTTATTGGATTTACTATCAGTAAGTCAACAGAATTTAAATAAAATTTATTTTTAAAAGTATTAATCTTTTGAGCGAGCTGGAATCTATTATTCAGTTTTTGTTTTCTTTGAGTCATTTTCTCAACACAAGTGAATTTAAGATGGTTACCCATTTCTTTCTGTGTACTCGAAAACCAGAATGGCAGTGGAGTGGACCCAGTGGCAAAAGAAAAGACCAGGTTATTGGACTGAAAAATGTACCAAGATGGAAACTGGGACTCACCATGCTGTTGAGCTCTGAGTCATCATAGCCGTCTAATGGATGAGTCCCAAGGCCCCCAAGGGGCTCCAGACCCTCTTCATCCCACATGTAGGTTCCACCAGAGCTGTTGGAGGGGGACATCTCTACAGATGAAACCTGGTGGGCATCACCCCGCTGTGGAGACAACACCAGTGATTCCTGGGACTCCTGCATAGGGCTGTCTTCTTTATGTCCTGCAGAAGATATGCAAACACAGGATGAACAACTACCAGAAATGTAACACAGAAATCTAGCTGCATTTTCTTCCAATTGAGTTTTTTTTTACCAGCCTGATCCACAGAGTCCCAGTCAACGGTGTCATTGAGAAAGCTGTGTAGGGAGAGTTGGGTAGCGCTAACAGCTTTCCTGTTGTCAGGCATGTCCCCATCACTGAGCACATCTCCCACACTGTCAAAGTCATCTAGAAACTCTTCACTGGTGTCACCTCTATCTAGCGATGAGGCAGAAGATAAGGACATGTCCTCCAGGGTCTCGCAAGCTGCCTTGCCGGAGGTCTGCCTAAGTACACCAGTTCCTCCTCCTTTTCTTTCTCTATCTCCAGAGCTTCCATCACTGTCATTGCGAAAGTCTCCTTTTTCTGCCTCACCAGTTGGCCCAATGTCTATTGCTATCCCGAATAGCCCTCCACATTCAGAGGCAGCTGAAGACATGATATCCTCCTTGGCCCTGCCTGGAAAAATAGGTTTCTGATGCTTGGCCTGTCCAGATCGAGGCAGCCTGAAGCCTAAAGACCCCCCACTGTTGGTCAATGACTTGGTTAGCACACAACTAGGGAGCAGAGGCTTCTTCAGAGCTCGGGGAGTAGAAGGTGCTGAAGGGACTGAGGGGTTGGGCAGAGAGGAGGCAGCTGGAGGAGTTCTGCTGTACTGCAGTCCTCCAAGTCCTCCACTTAAACCACCAGAGCCTCCAAGGCTGCCACTCAGTCCAAAACCCACTCTTCCATTGCTGAGCTGAGGGGGTTTGAGAAAATTACTTCGAGGGGGCCGGAGTTGTGTGTTGGCAAGGGGCTTGGCTAGCTCCACAGCCCGATTGAAGGAGAAGGATCGTGTCATAGGCTCGCTGGTGGGCGAGGGAATCTGCTTAAAGTGAGTAAAGCTGTTCGAACGAACAATGTTGTCCAGTGCAAGGATCTTCAGGCTCTCACTGGACTGAGACAGGCTGTCTTGAGAGCTGCTTCTGGGTGAGGTAGAACCTAACCTTGGCTGCACAAGACGAGACTCTGACCCTGTTCGAGCAGGGATGCAGGAGCCATTCTGGCCCAATTTAGAAGCACCGTTCATTGAACTTTGGCCTAATTTGGTGCCTTCTTTGGGACTCGTCTTTGAGGATTGCTTGGGGATGGCTTTGGGACTGGAGACAGCCACCATCAAAGAACCTGACCTGCGCATCTTAGGCGTCCCTGGAAAGGAAGTTTTGACCTCCTTGACTAATGAGGGAAGCTGTGTCTGAGCCTTATCTTCACTTCCATCCCCGGGGCTGGTGGGAGTGGTGGGGTTGGAGGCGGTCGTTCCCTCATCTCTCTTCCATTTCAAGGAAAAAGGAGAGGCACGTATCACACCATTCGGACGTGGTCCTGGGGGAGTGGTCTTCACATCCTGGGTAGGGGTGGTTGGTTGTGTAGAACCATTGCACAGAGGGCTCGTACCACCAGTCGAAGAGCGTCCACCGAATTTAGGCAGTCTGGATACCATGGCAGACCTGATGGGTGCTTTTTCTTCCATTAGATGCCAACAAAGGCATGGAGGAGTATGGACTTATACACAACTGGGGAAAGAACAGACAGAAAGACAGAATAAGAGCTGATTAGTTTTAAGTGCATATGATTGGACCTGGGATACTGACAAGTTGCTTCATAGGCTAATTCAAACCTTTAAACCTCTTCATTAATACCCACAGCAGCCACAATGTGTAGGTTTTCTAATAATAATACTTTATGTTTGAAAACAAAGTAATGCATTGTAAGATTACGTTCTAATACAGGTTGTGAGAAAGCAGACACACAAACTGGCAACACAAAAAAAAATGCAGTCAGATACAAAAACACAAACGCATGTCAACACATGTCCTCATCAGTAACGATAATATAATTATCTGGTAATTATTTGTTATAATACCAAGGATAATCCTCTTCACCTGCTGCAGTGGTTGCATGTGTTTCCTTTTCAAAGATTAGTGACGGTGAGTAGCATTAGGGATGAATCTGGCAGACTTACAGGGTGACTTTATACTGTCACGAAATGTTTTGCTTGATGCTTTCATGTGGTCACATGAAATACACAGTAGTCACAACTTTCAATCACACATGGTAAAGCTGAACCCAAATAGAAGTAATTGTGACTCTTTTCAAAGCGGACAGCAAAAACTTACTCAACTAAATCTAGTGCAGCAAACTAAACTGTGTGCTTGTTATGATATTTAAAATGAGGTGACTCTTACACATAAACTCCCAAAATTTAAGGGCGAACAAAAGGAGCAAACAAGACATTCTCACTAAGAAGTTAATAGAATAATGAGATTTCCTTTTCTAAAAGCTTCACACATGACTTGACATGTAGCTGGCACAGGCTTTCGGGGATTTGGCGCCAACACGCCTGGCCAACAAAAAATGGGCAAATAGAGAGACAGTGCCTGGGAGAAAAGGGAAAACCAGTCCTGGGAAGTTAGCCAGCATACGGTGAATAGTGAATGGAGGGTGTATAGCATGTAAAGCCAATGGAGGGAGAACACAAGGCTGTTTCCTCTCACTCATTGTTAGATCCATTCAATTCAAATCAGCCATGTGACAAGAGGACATGTGTTGGTGATTCACCTGCATGTTACATCCATCTGGCGAGTGCTGGAATATTATAAATTGAAAAGTTGTTGATATCCAGATGGTTGGTGTGGTAAGCAGAAAGTAAACCATCTGCATGAGGAAGCTATGCAGTTACTAAAAACTTTGCAAACCCAAATGGACAAAAAATAGCATATTGTTGCACCAAATAATATCAATATTTACAATTACAAATTCACTTTTAAGAAAAGCCTGCCGTTTTGTTGCTTTATTGTAGCTCAAACTGACCCCTTGACAAACACATATACTGGAGCAATAATCCAATCAACTTTTGAAGAGGTGGGGGAGGGGTGTGGTGTCACAATGTGGGTCTCCTATTCTGGAAAAAAAAAAAAAAAAACCTCTGTACCACACTGCCCCACATTCCCACGCAGACACACACGTGCCTACAATCAAAGAGACTCACTCACCACGGCCACACGAGTGTCTGGCCACGCCACCATCCTAATCTCTTCCGTAAACACACATGGGTATGAACACAAAAACACACACTTACACACACAAAATCAGGTCAACATGCCCAGGCAGTGCTACCAAAGCCTCTTTGCCCTCAGGAGTGGGTGGTGACTGTGTGTCTGTGTGTTTAATGGGTTGCAATTAAATAAGGGGTTTTCACTACTGTCAACGGCCAGAGAACCTTTCAAGTTTCATTCATGTCCAGCGTGTCAGATTACTATTACATAGCAGCAACTCCACACAATGCTGTAGCAAATGTTTATTCATCGGGGTCACCACTTCATCATCCAGCCATTGAAAGATGTCTGTCTGCTGAGCTGATGTTCTTATTTTGATTTATTTCAACTCAAGTCATCCTTGAGAAATCACACTCCACAGCTGTTATTTGTGCCATATTTCAGTTTTTAATTGTAATCACTGGGCTGCTGCATACACACAGAGGTGCAGCCAATGAAAAATAGGAGTCACGAGGAGTTAAGAACTCAATGAAATTTTAACTCCAGAAAATGGTGTTTGTTAATAATACATTTCAGTCAAATCTAAATATTGCTTTGGTAAACTCGTGAAGAGCTACATTCTACTATAAACTGAGCATTTATTCTAATAGCAAATTAAGACCCCAGACATGTTCCATCGTCACAGTCCTGCATCCCAAAGCGGTGATCTAAAGATGAGTATTGCCTATATTTGTTTAATATTGGTGCCCAGACAATATCCAAATTTTGGTGCCATCAACACTGTTTAAATTAACATCTATTGCTGAAGAATAAACTTGTCTTCAAAAATATAGAAAACTGAGCAAAACCTTACATGCATTGGTGTTTGATTATTTTGTATTTTAATAAGTGTTAACATAACCTACCATAGAGCGCTTTTCCGAAATAAAACAATTACAAAGCAAGACAAAATATTTAAGATCTGAGTACCAAATTATAGTGAATGACAGGTTGCGTTGGTTAGTGCTACAGACAGAATATGGTTGATACCCGGCCCTAAACTCAATACTAGTACAAAGACAAAGGTCACCACAATAAATCCATAAATAAACAACAAGATCCTAACTGACTGACACACATTCAGAGGTAGAGCAGTAAACCGTGCAGGCCATCTGTCAAACGCTCATATCTGAAGATTTGCCCCTCCCCCAGAGTAAAGTACGGTAAATATACATCCCAGAGATTCACTAACATCAAGCCCAAGGCCAGCACTAAACCCAATGTTTCTTCTGTGGCTCTCTACTGCATATGAAACAACAAACAAAGCCCTGAGAGACTGAGGCTACAAATGATCATAAGAAAACAGTCCAGGTCCAATTAAAGCCAGAATTATTATTTATATGTTGAAAACATAATTTTATGAGAAAAGCAGATGAAGTATTGGAATGACCGAAGAAAGCCTCCAGCCTGGATTCAAATCAACGGCTATGAAGATAATTTAAATAATCACACTTTTCTTGAGGTCCCACAACCTGACTGCATTATAGAATCTGTCTGCGATACGAATCAGATTAACAAACAAGATTAACATCAATATCCAGTGCATTTAAGGTTTCGCCATGATTTCCCTCCCAATTAAGAAAGATAACAAAAGAGACAAGAGCCAGCAGAAGATGGAGGTAAAAAGGATTATACAGAGAAGATAAATTGACAGACAGATACTGATAAATAGAGTTAGAATTGGAGAAACAAGACTCCAAACAGATTTTTCCCACAGAGAGATCTTCTGCTATACCTGCAGCTTAACATCTCAGCAAAGATCCCTGTGCGTGAAATGAACAGTAAAGTGAGGTGACATCTTTTCTTACTCTGTCATGCAGGGAATGGGAGTTTTATTTCTGTCTGACAGTGAAGCTATTTGGCCTTCCTTCATTTCCGACTCAGAGGACAGCACGGTAGAAAGCACCTGGCAGAGAAGCAGGAGGGCTGAAATATCAGTTCTGGGATAATAAGTAGGCTTCATTTCTCTTCTGGCAAAGCTTTCACTTTTGAACTGCACATGCACACCAACTACAGAGATGCATTCTTCGGGAGTAACAGGATGGATGCAGATAGGAAGTGACAGCCCGAGGGCTACGATCTATCGGGTCATTGGAACTACGCATGAATGGAGGTGCTCTACTACGCCGTAAATCCCCATTCCTTCTGTTTATCCGCATACCCAGTCTGTCCCCATCTCCCAGTGCTCATAGTTCTATCATTAAAATGCAGTGGCACCATCTCTCAATGGAGCAGTATGTCAGGCTACATCCATCTTTCTTCTCTTACCTTTCCATCATTTGATTTTGAACACTTTAGGAGAGGAGAATTTTATATGACTTATGAGGATATGAGGATCAAAATTTCCTGGTGGGATATACACAGTATATTTTTATGTAAGTCAATTCTTTTTCTATGGTAATTTATAAAGAAAACACAATATAAAAATGTCAGAAACTCTATGAATTCCTTAGTGGTAGTAGGGTTAGGTCACATATTGAATAAATTCAGATTTCCATTTCTGTTTTCATTATAAAGCAGGTATATGTGCTAAAGTGGTAAAATCCCAACTGTGTGTATTGACTTCAATAGGTTTGTGATGTCACAAACTCATGATCATGATAATCTCCATCCTCAGCAAGCTAACAAGCTACAAAACCAAAGCCGTGGTTGGTCTGGACATGTGTAACTCAGAAATAGTCAGCCAATCAGATGAGAGGGTCATTGATATCAATGCGGCAATTCCCTGTGTAGAGCAATCAGTAGTTTAAAGTTTCAGAATAACTTCCAAAACAAATAAGTGTTTGCAACTGCAGAGATTAAAAATGCAAAGTGCTTTCTCTTTTGAATAAGAAATTGGCAATTCAAGTCCACGTGGACTGTAAGCTACATAACAAAAATAAATGAAGCAGGGAGGATAAAAAGGGGGAAACATGGAAGGAGAGACAGGAAGGAAGGATGGAGCGAGCAAAAAAGGATGAAAACTCTCTTCCAGCTCTTGTTTGTTCTTGGCGTGATGTGGAAGGCCTCTGTACCTTCCTCTTTTTTCTTTGTACATCTTCCTGTCCATCTTGGGGAATCTGTCTTTCATGGTGCAGAACGAATCAATTATGTGGATCCAGAGATATACAGTATAACCAAGGTCCGAAGAGCCTATGTCATCCAGCTGACTCTACTGTGACAAAAGATATTTGTTTTAAAAGTCTACTGACCACCCCAGATCCACACAAACCACCGTCTCAGAGCACTTTCACTATTGTCCCAGTCACTGAAGACAAATCCAAGGGCTTGTGTTTACCAACTATAGTACAGTACACTTAAGAAAAAGTAAATATGTAGGCCTTACACTATTTAATTCTAATTAAGTGTTCGTCTGAAAATGGATAAAGGGGATTATAAATATAATGACAATCAAATACAGCCTAAGCAACTTTCTCACCTCCCACTGAAACTAAACCAAAGTGCAGCCTCATTTACATATATTGACAAGAGTCCAGAGTCTCAGTGGGGGTAATAACTGGGCCAGTCATCTGGACAGGGAGTTGTGGGCCATAGCTCTCTCCCTGAAGAGACTAAGAGAGTGCCATTAGAGCAGGCTAATAGAATGAGACAAGGATGAAAGCAACACTGACGCGAGACTAATGTGTATTGAGTGAAAGCAATACCGGGCAGCGCTGCACTGGTACAGAAAGATGCTAAATCCAATGAGGCACCGAGAGGGTTCGGTAATGCTGTGTACTAACTGTGCAAGATCAAATGACACAGGGTAACAGAGGGAGCAGTAACTAGAGAGCTGAGGAGAAAGTTAAGGTGTGGCAACCTGCTACAGTAAGAAATAAAGCATGTGCACATCGCATGTGGCATCATACAGGACTACAACAAGTTACGATACATGAGAGAACATTAGCACATCATATATGACCATCTTTCAGCAGTATTCGTGAATTTTTTTTTTGCCAAAAATGTACCACAGAAAAGTAGATTAGAAAACATTACCTTAACTCAGTGAATTTATGTTGACCTTTCCAAACATTTTCATCCCCAAATCAATCATTAAAGTGAGAGCAAAACCCCCACCATGTCACTCTGCGCTTTGTTTCCTCCATCATCTAAACTGAAAGCAAGGCAGCACCCAAAAGAGAGTAGAGTAGAGCACAGGAAAAGGAAGACAGAGGTTGAGCTGTCTGCCTGACTCTGTCCTTGCATGTGTGCCGATGTGCGTGTGCGTGTGTGTGTGTGTGTGTGTGTGTGTGTGTGTGTGTGTGTGTGTGTGTGTGTGTGTGTGTGCGTGTGCGTGTGTGAGGTGACGTGTGTGGTGTGTGCCGATGTGTGTGTGGGAGGAGAGAAGAGAGCCTTCACGAGCGAGTTAATATTTGATAGGGTGTCTTGTAGGAACTCCACTCAGTGGTGCTGCAAGAGGAGTCGAGAGGAGAGAAGAGAAAGTCATGACATGCTATTAATTAAATACACAGAAAAAGCATTCAAATTTATCCTCGGGAACAGATTGTTTGGAGCAAGAAAAGTCTGATCATTTATCCCAACAGGACATTTCACCTCCGAGCGTAAGTAGTGATTTTGCAGTGTGCTGTACTACAATGTCACGAGATCGCCAGAGGGCATAATAAAGGAAACAGATCCTGCGTAGCGTTCAGCTTCACATCAGAAATTACTCCAGTAAAGAGAGAATTTGTTGTGGCTCTCGTAAACATTCAGTGTGAATTCAATTCCCTCTGCTCATTTCATGGTTGACAGCACACTGGTTCCACTCAGTCAACCGTTTTCTGTGAAGTGCCGACAGTAAAAAACCATATGAGCATCGCCAGGTCCTCAACATCTCCTGTTGTGTCTGTGATGTCACATGCCTTGATAAATCACAGCATGGGGTCTGACGCAACCCTCATCAAAACAGCTGCAGAACTAAAGGCTAAAATACAGGCTTTCTAAAGACTAATTCAGCTTTTACGCTGTCGCGTGTGATACCTTCTATTGAATCGTCAATCAAAATCAGACTGGTGACTTTGAATGGCAGAATGAAAAGAGAGTTTTAGGGGGAAATATTTAGAATATACTGCACCGGACCAACACGGTGACAAACAAAAGTCTGAACCAAACTCAGTTATACAACTGACTAGTCACGACACAGACAGCCTTTTAAAAAGTGCTCATAATCTGCCCTGACTCATCCGTATAGGAATAACTTGGCTGTGTTCTTTCGGAGGTGTGATGATGAGCGGTGGAAGTCTTGGTAGCACCTACAGTATATGAATCAAATTATCTTCACTGTCATAGCGACCCAGCTGTCCACTCTCCCATCACCATTATCATGTTTCTCTCTGCAACACTGTGTCGTTCAGTTTTTACTGTATGTGTATGACATGCAGTCAAACGCGTCTCCCATCACACGACCTTCACTTGAACCACGCTGCGAAAAGACTGCGGCACATCTGGCAGGCCCATTTAATTCTCACCTTCTGATTGGCTACAGGGGCCGCAAAGGCTGATAAGTGTCACCAGGCAACAGCGCAGGTGTCAATCACCGTCAGTGAGGTCATCACAGCTGTTCATGTAGATGGGAGCTGAAGTAGGGTGGAGAGCAGGGAGAGGCTTACTTTTCTTTATATTTATATTTAAGTGTATTTGAACTTCTGTGAAACCAACATCAGTCGGACATTACATATTACATATTACATATTACATATACCTCCCAGCTACCAACAACGTACTAATTTAGTCGGAAAAAACTCTCGAACTGACTCCATGGTGTAAAGGCAGAGGACCATAGCTGGAGCATTTATCTTTGATTTTAAAGGATTGGGACCTAAATATAATTTATGAAAAGCTCTGGTGCTTTTTCTAAATCAAAATATACTGTTTGGGTTTTAATGTATTTTTGTAGCAATCTCCTTACAGTGGTATATTTTGGAGATAAATCTGGTCAGCAGAGGAGTTGTGATCTGCTGTTCAGTATCTTTAGTGGCAAACACAAAGTCTTTGGTTTATTAATGTGTTTTAGCTGACATGTTATTAAACAGTTTTAATTATTCATCAGCAAGAGAACACTGCGGATGTTCAACTCGCGTCGTCTTTCTGACAAACCTGCAACATGTCCAATATACACTGTGATTTCAGCCCTGGTTTGACCTACTGTCTCT
Organism: Embiotoca jacksoni; assembly: GCF_022577435.1. Classification (NCBI taxonomy): domain Eukaryota; kingdom Metazoa; phylum Chordata; class Actinopteri; family Embiotocidae; genus Embiotoca; species Embiotoca jacksoni. Next base: position 6,584,333 of record NW_027185252.1, read on the forward strand.
TGACATGCAGCATGACAGGCACATGTAACTCCATGACCACGAGGGAACTCTACCTTATTAGTGGCTAAGTGGATAAGTGAGATCACCTAATAAATCGTTAGCTCTCAGCTCCCAATCAGATAAACATTACTGGCTCAACTGAAAATATCTCCAACGTGAAACATTAGCACGGAAGACCCAAGTCATACTGTTGGGAAAAGCATATTTTACGATCTCTTATTACGATTGTGCTGTAAATTCCTCCTGCATGATGTCATACATGGTATGAAAATAGTCTGCGTCAAAGCTTTTAATGAACATAAGCACTAAACGGACCCTAAAAGCTTGACAACATGTTTAGGGAAGCATGATATTACTTTTTTTTTTCTTTTTCTTTTTGATCATACAAAGCAAAGCCATAGGATTATGCACTGAAAAAAATTGTTCTTATATGGCTCATGAATACAAGTCAACACACACTTACACAGTACCCATGACTCTGGAGCAGAGGTTATTGCTTTTTCAGCAACCTCCAGGCTTTCCCCAAGCTGCATCAACAACTTCACTTCACACTGACATGCGAGTTCATTTGAAACGTGCAGCTTATCTTACGGCTGCTCCCTCAGAGGCGCTGGATCAAATAGCGAGTCGGAGGAAGCCTGACGCAGCTCTCTGTCTCTCAGTCAACTCGCCGCCACCTCACCGCTACAAAATGTGCCGCTGACCACATGACGTGACCACATGACATCAGGAACTGTTCTCTAGATAATGCCTTGAGTAAATATCTTTTTCTTTTTTTTTTCTTTTTTTTTTAATGGTAGTTACCTGGGCAGACTGACAAAGGACAAAAGGGAAGACTTGTATTACACCCATACTGACTGGCTCTACAGCTTTATTCATTAAAGAAAGCCAACTTCTCAAAACTATGGAATGTATGTAAAAGTAAACTCTACGAAGATGCGACCATGAATCAGGCAACATTATGCACAGATTATACCGGCATAAAAAGTGCATTTTATAGAATGTGAAACGGTGTGCTGTCTGATGGCCATTTGTTTTGATGTTAACTATTCCAACTCTAACTCTGACTTACTGCCACATTGGACGATAGGAAACAGGGTAACGGTGACAGGTGAGGCATGTGGCTTTCATAAACTAAAAAGAATGTATTCCATGATACTGAGCCTGGGTAAAGTTCAGGAATATGAAACAAGCCTAAACAGTGAGCTCTTAATGTCCCAAGTGGATCTATCCTGTGGGAGCGGACAATGCACTGCTATTAGGTCAACTTCCTTTTTGCCCCACTTCCCTCTTTTCCAGTGCCTCCTTCATTTCCACTCACTCTGTCCGTCTCTCTTAACAAACACCTCTAAATGTCTACTATGTCCTTTGGCAGCACATTCTTATCAAGTTAGCAAACGGTCTCACATGAGGCCAGGGGGGACAAGGCATCCTCACATCAAATCAGACCACAGTTGGTGGTTAATATCCATCAAATGCCATGCCTGCCTTTGTGCCCGTTTTCTTCACAGGGTCTGAAGCTATTAGGTCAACTGATGAAACTAGAGGGGGAGCTATCCAAAAGAGTGTCGGGGATAATAGAGTAACATTTCTAATACACCCCAGGAGCCTTCTGGGACTCATACTTGTGCGTCCCCCTGCTGTGTAAATTGCTTTGAACTCCAGGCACCGTAACGCAGTAAAAAGCCATTATGTGCTGAGGTTAGACGATGCTGTTGTTGAGCCCGCCATGCAAATACAAATGTCTGCGCTGGTGACCGCACAGACTGCCATTTGGGACGGCAATTGTTTTTTTGCCTTTCAACAGGACGCGAGTCAAATGTTACTAATGTTTCGCAAACAACTTTAGCCATCAGATCCAGAGCTTAAACTTAACAGGTGGATCACAAAAAAAAAAAATACACTATGTACAGTAATACAATGTTGAAGTGAAAGTTTTCCTGCGTGAAGGAGTGACATGATATGGGAATACTGAATGACCAAAGAGAGGCGATGTGCCAAATAAAACTGGCGCAGTAACTCGAGTACACAGACACCTTTTATTAACTGGGCACTGCTCTGGCAAAGAGCCGTCATGTGTGAGAGAATAACACCTATTTTGAGCAGATGCTTGCACATTACAGCAGGTCCCATACGGCGATTGAGAATGACTCAGCAGTGTTTCTGCAGACAAGCTGAAAGCAAACTTTCAACCCCAGTAGAGAGCACACAGTCTCCGGCACATGTCCAGTGTGTGATCCTCAGGACGTAACGACTCCATGTCACATGACTCAAAGCCTTGAAGGATTATGCAGTAAGACGTAAAGGTCTTAAGGAGCGTGACCCTGCAAACTGTTGCAGTGAAAGTAAATGCCGTTTATATTACCTGATGCGACCAGGAAACACGGAATAACCGGACGAAGGAGGGCGAATCTGTGCATAAATAGATGGGAGCCGCATGCCAGCACAGGCCAGACAATCAGGAAATGCTAGTCTGCATCGGCTTAATGTACATATACTGTAAACTATCCTCTTCTCTGATGCACTCCACTTAAGGCCCTACGCACAACATTCAGCTCGGGATGAGACCTCCTCAGTTTCCTGTGATCTAAACAGTTACAGTCAGAAGTCTATTTATGTCTATGAACTTACACTCAAATTCTAGAGCGTGGGTTCCCCCTAGAACATTTTTGGTACACACCAGTTGTTGTCTACATCCATCAGGTCTATCAGCTATAGCATGCTAATAGCATTAACCTTATGAAGTGGGCAGACACTGGGCAAACTCTGAGCCAACTCCCACTCAGCATCTTAATCAGTCTTCCTAAACGCCATGAACCAGTTCCTTCTATAGATACTTACACTGACAGGCTTACACTTTTGTCCAGTGACAGTTTTCGTCCTCAGTGTTGACAGAGAGAGAGGTGGCATCACACTGCGTATTTTAAGAAGGTTGAAACTGCGCAGATGGCTTTCATTTTGTATTTAATTTAATTATGAATACACTGCACTTGTCTTAAAGGACATTTTTTTTGTTTTATCCATTTTACACTTGACATTACACAGGTCAGCGTCTTTTCTAATTGGCAGTATGCCGCATGAGAGTCGTAACTGCTACGCTAAAAATGATGGTCAATTAGACACTTTTAAATCAAACTGCGAATTTCGTGTAGCCATCTAACTCCTAATCACGATATATTTAGTGAGCAGACATCATTTATAATGCGTACTTCCAATACATTTAAAGCTATTTGAAAACATAGCATTTCTTGTAGGCAATCAATAGCAGTTTGTCACACTGACTTGCAAAGTTGCCTGAATGGAAAAGAGACATCATTAATGTTATCAGGCCTTTTCAGTATTAAGTCAATATCTTGACACTAAATGCCACCATCCAGTCGGCATTGACACACATTTGCTGCCATCACCCTGCTTTATGCTCCTAATAACAATATCCACAACTTCATGGTACATCTTTGTGTTTTCATATTTAGCCCAAATGTAATGGAATAAATCTATGGCGGAGAAAAACAGTCCACCAAATAAAGCTATAGTCATCCAACAGACACAGAATTGTGAAAGTAGAATGTGAATGTCATGCATTCAAAGACTTTTACCGGTGAGTATTTGTTTACTCCAAGGTCTTTTCCTGATCTTTGAAGGACACTAACCCTTGAAGTGCCTGTCGAATTTCTGAGCCTGTGTCTGTGTCGCTGAGATCCATGTACGGAGCTATTCCAAGCCTTTAAACATCTGTGGTCTTACCGAGGGAATGATAGAACTGATAAGCGTGGCTAAGTATAGCTCTAATAGGCAACATGCAGTGAAAGGAGACGGCAAGGAGGATCAGAGAAAAGTCAAAGTCGAATCACGTCGCACGGCTCTTGAGCACAACACCACAACACACGCAGGAAGACATGCAGACAAAAACACAATGAATCATGCTGAATGGCCTCATTTATGGACATTTGAAGTACTCAGCTGAGGTCCTTCATTGATTTTTTTTTATCTGTAGTCAATAGAGTTGAGCAAGTGAAGAGATATGTCAAGTCTGGTTTGCTTCAATTAATGGGATCATAAACAAAAAACAGCAATGGGCAGTAAGGACAACACCCAGGATGACTGCTCATGTCTGACAGGCTGAACCACTTGAAAGCTCGCCTTGCTCCACGCTGACTCCTTTAGTCAGAGATTTCTGGCATTATCACACGTGACTTAACACTTCTATGTGCTGCAAGTAGTTCCTTTCAACATTATGCGAGCGCATTTCGACATCTAATCTGCTTCAAGGTCGCCCTTCATGGGCACTACAGCGTCTTGGGATGACTACAATGTGTTTTCACACATAGATGCATTGCGCCGACGCTGACAGAGGCACAAACAGTCTGGGAAAAAAAAAAAAACTCACATATTGACCTGCAGTTTGGGTGGTCTTCAGCAGGCAGGTGCACAGTGTAGACATTCAGCTGTTGTTGGGAGGGGGGGGGGGGGGGGGGGGGAATCAGATTGTAAACACACCCTCAGCCAAGGTGGCGCTCCAGGACCTCTGCCAACAGGTGCCCGAGGAACACACACATGGATTTGCATGTGTCCGAGTGAGTATGCAATCCAGCCCCAACACCGGAGAAACCAGAGGAGTGTCCATCTCACTTACACTAAGAGCAATCGGTCACGCCTTATCCTAACGTGCATTGGCACTGATGCCGTGGCGCTTTACACCGTCTGTCCGGGGTGTAACAGGGCACAGCCTAAAACGGTGACTTGACCGACAGCAGCTTCCGTTGTCGTGTAAAAAATATGAATTCGTGAGGCTGCGCCGCGCGGTATAAAGGCCGTGGTTAAATTTGAACTCTTCTCTGCTGAATCGAACTTTATGAGGGTGTGCCAGTCATCTTCAGTTACCCTTTTAATCCCGACGTGTGCAGGTGGAGCACATCTCAACGGTGTGTCTCAGGCGAGATTAGACTTCCCTTCAAATATTAAGGACTGAGGAGAGACACTTGTCAAGCAGCAGCGCTCCAAGACCGCTCCAGTTTATCTACATTACTACGTCACCGTGCACAGTTTGTCTTCTCTGAAGCACAATTCAGTTATATAATAAGTAACTTCCTATGCTCATTACATCAAAGCATGGCCAACCTCATTCATGGTACAGGGACTTGTCCAAGGCATGTTTTGAGTGGGGGTGGTGGTCGAAAAAAAATGGCCTCTTCTGCCTCACAGAGGAAGACCACCGACAACCTCATCAAAAGCTCTTTTGAGATTGATTGTTTTCATTACACTTTAGTACAATATATTCGAAAAAAAAAAAACAACCCAAAAAACACACGTGCTGCTGCAAGGTACGAAACCAGACGTGAAATGTTTTCATATTATTTGACAGGACTCACGTTAAGCTGATACAAGTACAACACGGTTGAATTTACCTGAATTATTGCCGTGGAAAAAAAAGAACACGTATCGCCTCGACCTCGGGTCACTTGCTGTCTCACACGTTGTAAAGCGAGAGGCAGCGAAAGTTGATTTCACTTTCCGTTCAAAACACTCTGAAAAGCTCGAGATGCACTTATAAGTTTGAAGCTAGCGTTTGTAGCCCGTACCGAACAAAACAAAACAAAACACAAAACACAAAACAAGCCTTCCTTCCGTCAGGGGTGGAGAAACCAACACGAACCAACAAAAAAAAAAAAATGTTGAGAATAACTCACTTTTCCATGAAGTACTTCCAGTTGAACGTTAAAACAAAAACAAAAAAACAACAAAAAATAGCCCCGGAGCTACTGTTATCACCGAGTCATTAGTTACACCGACCAACTGATGATACCGAGCAGCGGCTTGAAAAACGGTCGGTCCGTGACTGTGAACCGTGTACCGGCCATGTGAAAGGTTGTCAAAAATCCTCGGGCGAAATAAACGACACTGGGTCTTGTTTTTAAAAAAATAAATAAATAAAATTAAAAAAAATTAAATTAAATTAAATTTAAAAGACAAACTGACCGCAACGAGGAGTCCACACGGTCCGGAGTAGAGACGGACTTCCCCCCCCCCCCTCGAGCCTCGTCATTCCGGCATCCTCCTCTCGGTCGCTTCCATGTGGGCGGAGCCTGCGGATGTCACCTGGGTCTCAAAGGGTGACTCCGCAACTTTGTTTCTCTGACTGTGAGTATGACTTCAATTCGTTTTTAGGAGCCGATGTATTTATTATTTAAATAGTAGCTTCGTCCACTGAAAGCAACATCTTGTAAACCACAGCCTCTCACGTCAGCCGCTGATGTGACGTCAGACTGTAATAAACCATAAACTGGGCAGAGTTGTGTCAAATCTGTGCACTGAGAACTCATTAACCACAAAGCTCCAATTAGCGATGGAAGAACTATGTAGGTAATTTACTTAAGTAAAAGTCCTGATACCACACTGTAAAAATACTTTACTACAAGTTGAAGTCCGGCACTCAGAACCTTAAGTAAAAAGTCCGTGAGTAGCAAAATCCATGTGCATTTCTGTGCTGTATTCATTTGAGGTAATGCTTATTGTAATTGCTTTATGTTCTGTTGGTTAATTTAATCTACAACAATGTATCATATTCAATAAGATCATGTCTGTAAAGTTTCTGCTCTGTAATAACCACGTAGTCTATCTCTAAAAAGTCAACAAGCTGAGAAAAACAACACGTTTTCCAGCGAATCTAACAGGGTTTTAAAAACTGTTTAAAAGATCATCTAATCCTTCAGTTTATCATAGGTTTCACTGGACAGCAAAGGGTATAAGAAACTGTTATCTTAAAAGTGCATTTCCTAAAGAAACTGTGTGAATGCTGCTGCTTGTTGCATCCTGCTTGGGAAGTAGAAAAGTCTGTTGTCCCTGAAAGCTGCAATCAAAGCTGTAATCACGTCTGCAAAATGTATGTTTTAGAATAACTCTTTTATTTTTAGGGCCCAAAAGTCATGCTATAGCATGTCGTCCAAAATGTGATATAAAAGTCATACTATAGCACGTCGTCCAAAAAGTGACCCAAAAATGACTTTTAGGTCACTTTTTGCTGTCGTATGACTTTTTTCATAATTTGGATGACATGTATAGTATGATTTAAAAAAAATAATAATAATAATAACAAAGGGGGGAATTAAACCCCTAATCTTTTAGCTGAAAGGCAAGAATGCTAACCACTGCACTACCAATCTTCACAGGCAAAAGTCCGCATTATGACAAATCTTTGGCTCACTCCATCCTATAACTCCACCATCCACAAATATTCATTCAAATGCGACCAAAATTGCCGCAGACATTCTTTGGAAAGTAGATGTTTTCAAGGGGGGTCTGCAGTGATATTAAATATCTTCCTGTAATGTGTAGTACTTTTTAAATTTCTCCAAACGTTTCAACTTCACTAAAAGTTGAATCACCATCAACAGGCCAAGGTGGAATTTGAACAATCAATAGCAACCTTGGTGAAGTAGAATCTTTTACCTGTTGAGTTAATCAGACTGTCGGTTGAATCGATGGAGGCTCTGAGTGAACAACGTGAAACTCGTTCTCCTGCCGTGACTCATCCTCCGGCGCCGAAGATAGTCCAGCGGTCTGCGGCGCCGACATGGTTCATGGAGTGCGAATCCCTCCAAAGGTAAGCCACGTGGTTCACGGGGGCTAAGTCCCCTTAAGGCAAATCTCTCTAAGGATAAGCCACACAGGTTCGGGTTTGTACATGCAGTCATACTAATACCAAACCAAAGGTCAAAAACAATACAAAACTCAAACAAAAAAAAGTGTCCAATAGAGATGTTTTATTTATTTTTTTCATTGAGCAGTTGCCTCACAGTGAGAAGTAACTTGTTGCTGTTGTTTGTTTGGTTTTCTTGCTCTGAAGCAGCGTTTGTCCCTACTGGACAATCTTCAGCACTAAAGAACCTCCTGCAGCAAAGAGACTGAAGCAGTCCAGCTCTGGAGTTGTGCAGAGGAGGTAGAGGCAGAAGTAGGTTTATTCTGATGAGGATTTACTTCATTTGTAGTTGCTGGTGGAAAGAGTCAAAAGGGCTGTTTTCTGCTGGAACAGGGAGATCACACCCGACCGCAGGTGCAGCTTCACCGTGTTTCAACTGTTAGTGGAGTTGTCTTAGCCGTGAAAGATGATTCTCCTGCAAAGTCAAGAGTGATGTTTCAGATCCTGTGCACTGTTGACAGTGAAAGCTTGTAATTTACCACACAAAAGAAAAAGAGTAGCGTTAACCTGGTGCTGAACTTAAATATGATATACTTTCCATTACAATATGATCTCACTCAGCACTTTACGAGGAACATCTGTGCAATCTAATGCAATTCGATACAACACATAGTGCCATGAAGTCCACTCATGCTTTTTCACAATTTCAGAAGACATGTTCCTTATATTTTGCTCCCCTCATCTATGCACAGGTGTTCCTCTGTGAGTATAGTTACCTATATCCACACATAATAGCAGCTGTTGTAATGAGAATAATGAAACTCATCACTTGTGTTTTAATTTCATGCCACCATAGCATGGCTTACGATAATGTTTGGAGTTACATTCATTTATTCTGGTTTTACAGTTAGTCTAATCTCACATTTCTATATAATCTGCCTAATCTGCCCCTAGATTTGGGGACAGATTAGCCCACCATGGGACCCGTCAGAAAGAATAATCTGTGGGCCCTTACTGAAACCATTTAATGTAGTCTTTATTATGTCTATTTTGACAGAGGGTTCAAGAGAAGTGGTGAAGAATGGTAATAAAGGTGAATCTGTCTGAAGACTGTTATCATATTGGTTGTTATTGTGATTTTGTGGTATTGATTCCCATTTACAATAAATCCTATTAGCACAAAATGAAATACATTGTAATCAGGGGTCAGGTCATGCTTACTTTGCACAGTCAGCAATCTAACCAAGCTACACATTTTTTTCAAGCACATCTCTTTTATTATTTTCTGTTTTAATAATTCAAATTTTTTTTTGTATTGTGTTTTCTCCTCAATTTAATATTTAGTGGTTTCTCTGTGCAACAAGAGAAGTTTGCTCAGGGAGAGTTTTTCAAGCACGGGTTTATTAAATATTTTAGGAGTAAACTGAGTCAAAAAGCCAATTTAAAAACAAAAAAGCACACAAGTTATGGTCCTCATTCAAGAAGAAAAAAAACAAGCAAGCGATAAATTGTTTGATTTAAAGTGTATTTTGTGATTTAACCTGTAGTCCCACTGATTTTGTACCAGTCATATAGTGAAACTGTTATTGACTATTAAAACCACCAGAGAGCAGTCTTTTCCCTCTTATTCCCTTCAGCAGTTCGTATTTTCAGAGGTCTGCACACACTCATTCTCCTTTGATATATATATAAAGCAAGTTTCAGTGCAAGAAAGACAGAGAGAAAGTGAAGAGTGAGAAGAAGTGTGACCATATGTTCTCTCTGGCTCGTAAATCTTTCTGTGGACCAGTGCCAACTTCAATGAAAACCACTCCACTTCTCAAAGTACTCATCCTCTCACTCTCAGCCCTTCCGTGTATCAGCTAACTTGCACAATGCCTTGAAACTAACACTGAGGTCAGATACCTGTCCACTCAGCTGCAATCAACAGGGAGCTACTCTGAATGAAAGAAAGTTAGAGCGATAAGGAACAGCTGGGAGGAGGGGGTAGATGAGGCCAAAATAGAAAAGAAAAAATATATCGGTGGATCAAATGCAAAGAAAAAGTAAAGACTGGCTGTAAAAAGTATACACCCTCACAGGAGGCGGTGAGACGGGGAGAAAAAAAAGGATCTGGCAACAAGGAAAAGAAGGAGAACACTAACAGGGGAATAACAACAGAAGAAAGGAGTGACAGAGGCCCTGGTAAGATTTTTTTTTTTCAAGCAGTCATGAGGGGGGATAGAAAATGACTTGGTAGACTGTAATAAGTTCCTCAACTGAATGTGCTCTCTGTGTAATTCAACCCTCTGTTTCCTCTGCCATAGAAAATGATTTTCTTTGGTTTTCTTGAGACTCAATGAGCTGCATTGTTTCTAGCTATATTATCGGAATGACTGGAAGAAGAGTAATAGTCAGAAAATTACACTACACTAAGAATGAGAAACATGCATCTATAAACAGAGCATGATCAGGGTAGATTGATACTTTTTCAGCAGTAATTCTTTTCATCTGACTTCAACACAAATTGTGTCGATAAGAAATGGTAATGAGGAGGGATGCTGCTGCTGCTGGAAATTGAGCAAATATTAATGATTTTTCTTTAAAATTGCAACCATTGTTTTGCTTGCTGGATCACAGAAATTTACTCCAAAATGTTATTCCTGCAATAAAATATGTCAATTTCTTCTTGAAGCCCTGTGAATGTCTCAAAGATGAACCTGAGCTTGCAGTTTGCCTCGTTTCTGTTCCTGATTCTTCAAAGCAATACGGCCACGGTGAGTCGAACTTTGTCAGTGAATTGTGATTTATTTATTTTTTATGACCATGTTGCAACCATGAAAAGGTAGTAAAAGATCATTATTATTTGATGTTGTAGTCATCAGGATTGTGTTGCAGTAGGTGTTACAATAGTAGTTCCTTACTTATGGAAATGTGGCTTCAGTATTTGGGGTCACCTGTTTCCTATTTGATCTGGAAGACTTCGGGGGCAGATGTGGACCTGGCACAGACTACAAAGTTTCTGGAAATTTAAGTTTGAAATTGAGGCGTATGAGGTAGAATACATAACATTTTCATAGTGGTTCCATATGATGGTTTTTATTATTTAAAGATCGCTGACCTCCAAAAAAAGTAAATTTTTTGATGACTCAGATTAGAAATGGATAATAATTACAATCAAAGATGAGTTTATACCTGAGTTTACTGCATGGCTCTGATGCCTATGGAATGACATAAAAACATATGATCCTTTCATCCATATGTGTGTGTGTGTGTGCGTGCGTGCGTGCGTGCGTGCATGCGTGTGTGGTTTAGGGAGGCAGAGCTCAGCGCAGACAGAGACAAGCCGAGGAGAGCCTGAGACCATACTTTGGCAGAGTAGAGCCAGGTAAGAATTTACAGTAGAGAAATGTCATGTTAGTTACATATCTCTTATAGACAGAGCGAGTTTTATTTAAGAGTATTTTGTCTAAGTTGTAAGAATGTAAAAAAAAAAAAAAGGTAACATTTTTTTTTCACTAACAAGTGGTGAAAATATGTTTTAAATGATTTGCATAGCCTGTTAACAATCAGGCCACCATTCAGAATTGGCAGGGACAGCTTTAAATCAAAAAGTCACATCACAAGAACATGCATTCTATTTGCAACCAGAAATCATTTATGTCAACATTTATTTTGAAAATAATGTGCAGAAAATTATCCATATAGTTATTATCGTTACATGATTTTGCAGATTTCAACAGTAAATTAAATGGAAGATTTGATGATTTAACACAACAGACCCAGACTGATAGTTGCCAAGGAGAATTTAACCATAATGTTTTTGTAAATTCAAGATAAATGTTTTCATCACTGACATACTGTCACTGACAGTCTGTGTTCAGACTATGATCAGTAATTTCTAAACACAATTTCAAGGATCCGCCTCTAACGCTGTGAATGTCTTTCCAATTTGGGTGCACATTGTGGCATTTTGGACCAAACGTTGCACACACAACGATGGCTAAAAAACTGTCATTCATTCATTCATTCAGTGTCCTGCCATCATTGTATTTTCTTTTCAATAAGTTCTTTCCTGTTTCAGAGAAGCTTTGTGAGCTGCTGAAATGTCATAGTCCAATGGGATCCTGGTGCCAGGTAGTTCAAGACAATGGAATCCAGGTCCCAAAATGTGTTTGTCCTCAGTCCTGTCCACGGTAAAAAAAAAAAAAAAAGAAAAAAAAAAGAATCCTCATGCCATTTATACCAACCTATATTTAGATTTGTAAAACCTACTCAGATTATATTTTTTTTAAATGTAGATTTTGGAATAAAATCATAAAGTAAAGCAGTTTATTTGCACAAATGATGCATCCTCACACACTGTTTTGTGGGCACTGGCCCGTGCCACCAGGCAGAGGGCACCAGTGTGCAGTGTTCTGGGAAAGACCTACGGGAATGAGTGTTTGCTTCACAAAGAAGCTTGCAGAAAGAGACGCCGCACCGGACTGGCTCACACAGGACCCTGTCTGGGTAAACACACACGGCATTAAGTATTACACACAATTTCCACTGTGCACTGCAGCCTTATAAAATCAGCTGTGTTATCTCTCCTGAGCAGTCCCCAAGGCTAAATGCACTGAGGAGGAGTTAGGCCAGTTTCCATATCGTCTCCTGGACTGGTTTCTGCTCTTGAGTCGTATGGGGGAGTCCTACGCACCTGCCGCCCCGCCCCAGAGCTGCCTCGGTCACGCCCAGAGGACGCAGCTGGCACAGGTAGCTCACACTTCACGCTTGAAGGGAGCCTGAGCAGCAGACTGAAAGAAGATAGGATAATTGTGATGTAGTAAACATGATTCATGACTATGATGACCTCAGCTTATGATGATGCAAATAAAATCCATATCCACAACAAAATGTGATGCTGAAGAAACTATAGCTGGAAGAGTAATATACCAAGGAATCACTTTCACTCCCAGTGGAACCAAACACTGGACATAAAGTTGTTTTTTCGCACCAGACACCATCACCATGCTAGTGTACAAACTATCCGTCACGGACCGTCTCGTGACTGATCGATGTTAACAACCGACTGTAAGTGGCAAGTTCTTGTGTTGCCTGCGGTGTGGTTGTCCACAGGCTGAGACGGGGGCTCTTAAGAACAACGTGTATAAATAGGATTTGGTCGATAATCACTAAATTATTCAATAAGATGGTGAATGGAGGGATAACTTAATATCCTTTCACCAGCCACCTTGACCTCCTGGCCTCAAATGAATTAACTGACATTGTGTGCACTATTTTGATGATACTGATATGCCGTTTTTTAGAATAGTGATACTTCATACATTTCCAAGGCAATATGTGAAATCCAGCAAGATTCTGCATTTTATATTTGCGTAATACTAATTTGAGGATAAAAAGAAACAGAACTGCAGTTAGGAAGCAAGCTGGCAGCCGTGGAAGTCTTTTCATAGGCACAACACCAACATGTTGATTGAAGCTGGTGTGTTTCTCGTGCTCATCAGTTTAGCCTGGTAGCACTAAACACAATGTACAAATATAAACCAAAGTATTGAACACATTTTGACCTGATAATGGTGCAACATGAAAAGTTTAATTTAATTAAGAATCATCCTATATTTGTCGAGATACTTCAGTTTGGACCAAAGTGGGGGGGACAGACTCACCGTGTCATCCCTATAGCCAACCTGCTAACATGGCTAACCAATTTATTGCTGTATGTATTAAAAAGCAACAGTGCAAACAATAGTAAGTGGAACAGTATGCTGCTTTTCCACCAATATTTCTCTTTCTGTCTCTCTTTTCAGCAAAGATTTACCTTGTTGGACAAGAACAAAGACGACCAGTTGAGCCGCAGGGACCTGAGGAAGCTGCGTTATAAGAGGATGCCTCTGGAGCACTGTGCTACACCGTTCTTTCAGTCAGTCCCACCTCCACCAACTCATCTCACCAGGCTGCTAGACTTCCTAACTGAGAAAATCAGAAGCACATACTCATAGCTCATGACCTTGAATCTTTTAAGTTGCATCTATGTATGCAAATACAGCCGCAACAAAACATCTTTGGTTACTTGGCCTGTTTGATAAGTAGATTAAAATCTTACAGTGAATGACTTGTAAAGACCAGTTGCTCACACTGTTCATGTCAGCATCACCTCGTGTCACACAGAGCTTCACAATGTAAACCTTCTGTCTGTTGCAATATGTCATTTTTCAGATACTTACTGCAGCACCAAGGGTTAAAAAAAGTCACACCACGATGCTTTTCGCCCCCGCTCCCACCGAACTGCACCTCCCACCATGCTGTTCTCTCTGCACGCCATTTATCCATCCATCCTCCATGCCAATCCACTCTTCCTGTGTCCTTCTTCCTACCGATCTCATGACCACACCATCTTTCCATAATCTAACTCCTCCTCCATGCATTTTTCCAACCATCTTTAATGCATTTCATACTTTCCTTTCATCTTTCCTACAAATAGATTCGTCCCCCGCCTCCCTGTCTGTCAGCCCCTCCTTCGATTTTCCCTCTTCTCTTCTTCCATTCTTTCATCCCTCCATTTCTCCTTTTTTTTCCCCCTCTACCGTCCATACTCCCACCCAACCCCCCTTTTTTCTCTGCCAGTCTTCAATGACAGGTTTTGTGGGAGCAGGGCTGCCTGTGTCAATGTCAAGCCATTCGCAGCAATGATAATGTTTATTACCCACTGTGTCTCCCGCTGCCCATGGATTAACACAAATTGAAGGAGTACCCTTCAGAGATAACGCCGCACAGTGAACTGAAAGAGAATGGCAGCTGAAGAGCCCCAGTGCAGCTCCTTTCATACCGATGGATGTATCTTTAAACCAAATCTGTGTCTCCAAACAAACCTGACACTTTGTGTTTGCATGTAACAGGTGCATGCATGTGAGTGATTGCAGGCGTTTCTGCAATTCCTCTGTTGTCTGCAGGTGCCGTGTTATCAGGCCACCGTGTGTGATACTGCGCTGTGTTTGCAGGTCATGTGATCTGAACAGGAACAGGAAGGTGACCCTTCGGGAGTGGACAACCTGTCTGGTGGATCGCTCTGAGGCCTGGTTCTACCAATTCATGTGTTAGTCACAACTTTTTTCCAAATTTGTTGCTATTCTTCGTGATCATAGTTAGAAACTGATAAAGGTTATAGATTTAATCTGAAAAATCAAAAGCTCGAATTAGAAGTTGTCTATTGAATTTTATGCATTTCAGGAGGGGTAAAGATGATTCATAATCATTCTAGAATTTTTTTTTTTGCTGTGAATTTTATCCTAGAATTACATCTAAGGTATGACTATTCTCTTAAATAAAATCACAGATTTTAAGGACTTATTTTAATATTAATCAACATTGCATTTTAATATATCATAATATTGCAGAAAAGATAGAGAAAGTTAGTGGACTGCCAATCATTTTTTTTTAAATTGCCAAATTAATACAGTGAAGGCCAAGATATGTCGATTTATATTATTCTCAAGGGGAATTAACCATGTTGATATTGTTAAGTCTGTTTCCAGACCCTATAAAGCTCCCCCGGGAGGACATTCACTGTCTGATATTAAAATGATTAAGACTTCACGATTCATCCTCAAACGTCTAGATCTGATGTTCTAATTTTAAATTTAAATATTAAAATTTAATATAGATTAGATTAATCAATAAAATCCCATTATTATAGCTTTTGAATACTGTTCACTTGAATTCTGTATCTGAATTAGTAACAAGATCAAATATGGGTTGAAATTGACTATTTGAAAACTAAAACAATAACAACAATTAGGTATTCAGTTTTGAGTGGTATTCAACTCCTTATGGACATTATTTTTAAGAATTTGTAATATTATTGACATTTTCTATTAAGTAAAGAACATTTCAGAGCTATTACTCTTGAAACAATTAATTTCATTTCCAAGTCAATAAAGCCAATTGTCCACGGTGCTTTTGATTTTTCTCACTTATTTTGCAGTCCGTTCATAACTAAGATGATTTGTTT
This sequence comes from Embiotoca jacksoni, assembly GCF_022577435.1. Lineage (NCBI taxonomy): Eukaryota > Metazoa > Chordata > Actinopteri > Embiotocidae > Embiotoca > Embiotoca jacksoni. Next base: position 6,599,959 of record NW_027185252.1, read on the forward strand.
TTTGTTGTATCCGCAGCAGTGAGAATGGGTTCCCGCAAGCTGTGTCCCACAATTAAAGACGATTACCTTTGACATGAAAAACAGCCAAGGACTCCTGCATCTCCTTTGCGTTGTACAGAACTCACATCATAATAGTTCCTTGGTTTAAAAGCTACGAGCCGGCATCCCTACACACTGCTCACCAATCTGTTTCACTGCTTGTGATATAGTGATTTATGGCATCATCAAATCTGAAAGTCTGCTGGTTGTCCTTTCACTGTGTGCTCAGATGGGACAATTAAATGTCTGGACAGACTGACTGCCAGTTACATGAATTGTTAATTGTTTTTTTTTTGCTGACATTTGTACAATTGTGTTGTAAAAGAGCAGAGACAATATTGAAACCAAATTACATGGCGTGCTTTAAATGACCAATTAAGAAGGCAGGACGACAGCAGAGCAGACAGACGTGATGTACAGAGAAAGACAAGCTAGATGGGAAACAAAGATACGAGGGGAAGAAACGCTTAGTGTGAGATGACGTGACCGAGGAGAAGACAAAGAGATAATAAAGGGGGCGAAGTGGAGAAGTAGCGAAAAGTGTCGTAATGCAATGGAGGAGGGCGAAGGAAGAAAAGGAGGGAAGCAAAGTGACTGAAGGAAGGAGGGAGAGGTACAAAGTGTGTTTGTGAAAGATGGGAGGAGGTAATGCACTGTAAATGGGAGTTGAGAGTAATGGAGTAATGCATAAAAAATGGATCAGAAATGAGGGAAAGACTGAAAACGGAGAGTGAGGGGGGGAGGGACGGCTGAGAATGCAGGAGGAACTGAGGAGACGCAAGAAAAAAGGTTTTGATGTTGCAAAACATTTTCTTTAAAGCCAGTTCTGTAAATAGCATCTGGGAGCATGATGCAGAATATTTGAAACACTTGACCTCAGTCAAGGTCAAAGAAAAATTGCATAATGCAAGCTCCGTGACTTTTTTGTGTAAACGTGCCATCTATTAAACAATACTAATCTAAAAACTCTTGTTGCATCTTGTTTGTTTGTTGCTGTCTTGCTGCTGTGCGTGAATTTGTGTGCAGTTGTACTTGTGCTGGAGCTTCCAGATCAATAGGAGGATGTGTGTGTGTGTGTGTGTGTGTGTGTGTGTGTCCTGTGGGCTCCTTGGTATGACTGGTTTCTCTGGACTAATTAGCCTTCAAATTTACCCTGCCTGAAGGATGAGGGGGAGCGAGAAAGACACTGGAAAGGAGATGAAGAAAGGGGGAGAGATTTCAGCCCTCAGATGCAGAATCAGTGCAGACGGGAGGCGAACCAGGACCGAGGACTGCTTGTTGTTGATGTTTTCCCCCCAAAAAATAAAAGCGCATCATCTTATTTATCAAAACAAGATGTTTTCATCCCATCAGATGTTCACTCCAAACTTTAGGGATGCAGTTTGCCGTAGCATGCAGAGAAGGGAAAACAAGTCTGAGCAGGGAGGAAGAAGGAGGCACGAAGAAAGAACAAAAGCAGAGAGATTAACTGCACTGAATAGAGGTGAAACTTTATTTGCTAATGATGAGTGACCTGCGGAACGGTTAGTTCTTGGTTTGAGCTAAAAAAAAAAAGAGAGAAAAAAAAGTCTGTGTACAGTCCATCCCCCCACTACTTCCACCAGTAAACATTTCTCCTCAATCTCCCCGTTCATCCCCAGGGACTAGTCCCTTTATCCAGAAAATAAATAAATAAAATGAGTTGTTGGGGCCACCCCTGGAGCTCCAGCATAGCCTACACACCTCCTCCTCCCCACTGTGCTCTCTTTGTGTATCCTCATACCCCCCTCCGCCCCTCCTCCTCTGTGCTAATAGATTCCCTCTCATTACCTCTGGACCACCATCTCCACCTCCTTCCATCCCCCCATTTCCAAACACAGAGAGGGCAGTTGTAGATTGACCCACCTAATCCTGCTTTACCTTCTCGTCACACACACCCACAAACACCCACTGTTCACCTCAATCACTACTGTCCTCACGCCTCCCGTCACTTCCCATTTGGATATTAGAGGGTGGGGGGGGGTGGGATATCAGTGTGCCACCCACCTCTCTAACCTTGTCCCCCCCCCCCCCCCCCCCTCCTCCTCCTCCTCTTCCTTCTCCTCCTCTTCTTCCTTTGGGTGCTGATCAGTGATCTGATCTGTGATGGCTTGCTTGCATCTCTCACTTTCTCTCTCTCTCTCTCTCTCTCTCTCTCACACATTTCCACACACACACACACACACACACACACACACACACACACACACACACACACACACACACACACTCCCAAGGGACTCTAGCAGCACAGGAGCAGATGGGCGGCTGGTGATGACATGTTGTTAAAAATAAAGATTCCTGTTAACCCGTTGTCAGATTGCACACCCTCCCTCCCTCCCTCCTTCATGCCCACCCGCCCCCCCCGCCCCCACATCCCTACCCGCCCCCCCAAATTTCATCTCTTTCTGTCAATCTTCCGCCATAGTTTCTTTTCACACTGTCAGTCCCTCTTTCTTTCTTACTTTCTTTGCTTTTAGCCTGCGACTCCGTCCATGTAGAGCTGTTATTCAGTCACTGCTCAGCCAACTGAGTGTGGCACTGAAAGCTCGCAGCCCGAGACCCTCCGACCCCCAGAACATGATATTTAATACATGGCTGTCATAAAGACGGGCACCCTGCATTATGCATGGCTTGTAAGCACAAATAAATAATAGATGAAAGGGCCAGTTTTGCAGTTTCTTTTCATGCAATTATGCCAGATGAAATTTTTACTATGACTTTTTTTTTTCTGCGAATGGAGTTTGTCCTGTGACTGCATGTTGGTAAATTATTAAAAGTCCACACAAGCGAAGGAGGGTGTGTGTGGGGGGGGATCAAAAGAAATATTCAGGCCGGTCATGATGGCAGCGAAACAGAGAGAGGATGTGTGTGCAAGCTTGCAAGCGTGTGTCACCCAAGCCCGATCATCCTTTCCAGGTCTGACAGATGTCCGACAGATGTCTCAGGAAAACAGACTACAATGTGATTCTTGTATCAAATTCTCCTCCCCCTAAAAAAAAACAGCGTAAAAGTTGTTAGAACATAGCTCATACACGACGATGCATGTGAGCGGTAATCTCTCGAAGGTTAATCACCATCCAGTCTTCAAAAGCAGCCTCCATATCGTGCTCTGCCAGATTGTCGACTTTCAGAACTTCATAGGGACTGTAAAGTGGGCCAGCTAATGGAGAATGATACAGAGAAAAAGACTGGTGGCTTTGAAAGGGAGTCCAGTCGCAGCTGAGGGTCCTCACTCAAAAAAAAAAAAAAAAAAGACCAGTTGTGGCCACTGAAGTGATACATTTATTAATAGCGCTCATGTGCCACATTTTTTATTCTTGTTTGAAGTGATGTTGCAGGAAGAAAGAGGCAGCAAGAGACGAAGGGGGAGAGAGAAAGGGGGGTCTCTCTGGTACCAGCCTGCGGTCAGACAATATTCCCTCTGGGTGGAGTGGGTCCCATTCAGAGCGACCTCAATAGCCCTACACTGAAGTACCCAGTGAATGAGTGAGAAAAGGCCCCATCACGAAATGGAAAAGGGGGAGTTAGAACACAGTTCTTTCTATTTTCCTGATGATATTGATTAAAGAGCTCAGGAGAGAGTGCAGGCTACATGAGGCCCACCATTGTGTGGAGATGAGAGGGCTGGGTGGGGTTGGAGAGCCACTAATATGAAAGCCTCCAGTTCCCTAAGATCTACACTTGACCTGTAGGTGCAGGACAAGAAGCCTTCAATATGGCGGTCCAGACTTCACATTTGTCTGTCTGGTAGGGTTCCAGTTCATTAGGTCACATTCTGTAGACTGGATTACAGACTCCAGTGCACTAACTCCACTCACATAACATTCAGCTATGTGATTATTTTACTGAGGCAAAAGCAGCAGGTTTGATCAGTTGCATTATTAATAAAAATTAAAATAAAAAATTTAAAAAAAGGTTTGCTGTAAACTTGACTTTGCTGAAAAACATGGGGTTTTCTGTTTACTTTGTTTGGTTGTAGAAATGAATGGAAAGGCGCTTTTACAGGTTAGTCCAACAGTGTGTGCGTAAAACAAGATCCTTCACATCTTTCTTCCAGAGGCACAACTTTAAGTAAAAACGCAGCCTTCAACACAAATTCAGCACAGTGTGACGTCAGCGTCAAATTTCTTACAGCTAGACAGGCTCCACAAGAAATATCCTGACACATATGCTGCCTTCAAATGGAACGGATGAACTCGTGGTTGCGACATGGGAAGCCGTGTGCACGGTATGCTTCGAGTTCAGGTGATTAAGTCATGAGAAGACCATTGCTAGGCGACGGCATCATGGAGGAGCCCAGGAGGCGAACAATTTAGCGTGCTAGCATGCAGGTAGGGTAATGCAGGAAATGGGAAGGCACAATGACAGAGGGAGAAGATGAGCTCAGACATATTAAATCATAAAGAACAACTCTATGCAACTAAAATTCCTCAAATCAAAATTGTGCTGCGGTTTAACGTGTTCAGTAAGTGAGAAATTAAATACTGGGTAAAGATTTGATTTACTTTATCTTTGAAACTTTGAAATGCAAAAACTTGAACACTAAAAAAATGCTTTAAAAATTCATTAAAATTTGTATGAAATGGAGCCCCACAGAGATCAATTATCTACATTTGACAGTGATAACATATATTTTGTGATATAAATGATTAATAATGTCAAAGATCTGTATGTATGAGCTCTGCATAACATAAAATAATGTAGAAAAGAATATGATGCAATTCGTTGAGCAGTGATAAAAAGAAAGGATGTAAATGGATCCCCTTTTAATTTGATGTGTAATTTGATGTCTTCTAAAACAAAATCAAATGATGTCACCTAATTAAAATTACAGAAAAAAGAAAGTACCAAATTGTGCATATGTTTCCTCAGCACTGTTTGAGACATGTAAAAAGTCCAGTTTCACTCCGTTTAATGAACATTTAACTGCACACTAAATATTTGCATAAATCAATTAAGTATCTGATAGGCTGTTCTTCCATTGGACCCTGTTCATTTAGAGGCAGACTGAGCAGCTGAGTGAACAAGCGATAAGGGCACAAAGACAGTGTAACCTCTAACATGCTCTCTGGAATCGTCTGCTAATACAGATGTTATCAGAGCAGCCAGAGACCGACCGGTATGAATGCATTTAACTTTTACATCACCTCCCTTCTCCCTCACAACACAGTCTCTCTCTCTCTCTCTCTCTCATCACCACCCCCACTCAGCTCCCTCACTCTCAGATTGCACATACAGATACACAAACACACACAGTCACACATGAGCCCATTTGAATTGCAAGTGAGCTCTGTTCACTACCAGGAGGAGGTAAACAGAGCGAACAAGTGAAAAGAAGAGGAGAAGGAGGGAGTGTGTGTGGGGGGAGGTAGGGGGGTGAAAGTGAGAAAACGAGAAGAGGAGAGGGGGATACGAGCTCCACTGACCGGATGACATTCACAGAGTGTTTAGCAGGACAAGCCTCCACGTGTGAAGGACCGAGAGACAGAGGGAAAGAGTGAGGGGAGTGCCTGGGGAGCCTCGCATCCACACTGCACAGGGCGCAACGGAGCTGGGACAGCCCTGAAGGGACACCTGAGACACCTCCTGAAGTCGGGAGAGAGCGGAACCTCATGGGAGACGGAGTCAGTGGAACACCCGACAACAACCTGCTGTCGCTCCTCCTCTCCTCCTCCTCCTTCTCCTCTTCCTCCTCCTCCTCCTCCTCCTCCTCCATCCTCTCTCCCTCTCTCATTTGATCCCATCCCTCACTCCCTGCACCAGAGAGGGAGAGCGTGCACTGAGAGAAGGTAAGGGGGGGATGCATGTATGCATGTTGTCCTTGCAGAGCATGTGTGAGTACGTCAGCGTCTCAAATTTCAACTGGTTGTGTCAGTCAGCAACTTGTTTCTTTGAATCAGTTGTATTTTTTGTGTGGGAGTGGTCGTGAGCGGTCTCCGGAGGGTTTTTAAGACATATAGCAGAGACAGATGCAGGGCACTTTTTCTATGTGGCAGGATCGTCTTCATCTTCATCACATTTCTTTTTGCATGTTTAAAGGTTGTGGTCATCTGTCTTTTCTCTCGGACTACCAGCAATTTTCTAAGTATTTCCAAAGAAAAGTGTTACAGTGGAGAATGCGCAGAGATAAAGTGTTTATCAAGAAATGGCAAAATCCTGTATAAAAGTGTGTGAAAGAGAAATGATCGAGACAAGTAGCGCAAGACAGTGAAAGTAAGGAAAAACTGCAGAAGGGTTAATATATTCCAACGAACATGCAGCGAGGTAGAAAATCAGCCGTAAAATCCTATCAAGTTCCATAGTCACTGCTTGTTACCCCGCCATCATCCCGTCAACCCCCACTATCACGGGCCAGTCCTTTGCCCGTAGTAGTTTGAGGGGACAACGGATCCTGCAGGGACCACCCCATGCCATTTAATCTGTCCCTGCCCACAGATAACAGAAGGCAGATGGTCCTGCCAGAGTCCAGGGAGATAGAAGATAGCTAATACAATGTACAGACAGATAGCACACAGCACTCAAACTGTCCCTCTGAAACTGAGCCTGCATCAACTTCTATATAAGGGGGCCAAATGAAGTGAAAAAGCAGGGAGAGAAAAAAGGGCAGAGAGAGGAAGAGAAAGACAAACAGAGCAGGGCTCAAGTATCTTTAGTTAAAACCCCAAACAGAATCCAGAATGAATGCAGACAGTTGACAGTCTGGGATAAACATAATGGAAACAGGAAACTCATCTAAATGAAAAAAAAAAAAAAACTGAGAAGAGAGTGAGCGGGACCATCAAAGTCATGAGCTCCTGTGTCTAAAGGGGAGTGTGTATTTATTTATAGAGGGCGGTAGTTAAGTTCACTAAGCTCCCTCTCTCTGTAAGACCCAGCCTGTTTTGCCTTATGAAAATTCAATTGGCCATAATTTGCTGAGGAGCCGTATGCATATTTTATCAGCGGGTGCGTTTTGAAGAAACAAGCCCGCCAAGCTTTTTTTATGTCTTCATCTTTATCAAGATTGAATGAGGGGGAGTGTCAGAGGAGCTGTGAGGTTGTGCAGCCATCTGGTAATATGTGACACACTGGACATTAGACATGGGGGCTAAAGTAAACACCAATCAGCCGCATATGTCTGGCCAAAACACTGAAACAAATTCATTGCAATCTTGTTGCGCAGCACTAATGTTTTTTTTTTCCTCTGATTCCATCTCTTATTTACTTTCACTTCTTCTCCTCTCTCCATCTTCTTCCCTCTAATTACTCTGGGATCCAGCATCCTCCTCTTCTTGCTCTCCATTTCCACAGCCCTCCCTTCCTCAGCCTCCCCTTTCCTCTCCTCCCTTCTATTTTTTCAATCTGATTTTCTCCCACTGCATGTCTCTCAGTTAAAGCTTTATGGGTCGTTCGCTCCCGTCTTTCTTTGCAAGGATAATGAGCAGCCGCCTCTGTGCGACTTTGTAGCTGTGCGTCAGTGTGTGAGTTTGGATCTCGGAGCGTCCCGGGGCCCAAAAGACTCAGATGTGCCTTCTGTAGCTGCCTCCACGGTTCCACTGTGATTGTCATCTGATCTATAGGGTGCAGCACTGACATAATACACCTTGTTAGGGGGAGGTGGGGAGTGTGTTTTTGAAGACCGTGTGACTTTGAACAAATGTGTTTTCTCTGGAGAGAAAGAGGAACATTGAGACCTGTAATCATCTACTGCCACTAAACCGCAGCCCCACACACACACACAGCAGCACACCCACATATAAATATACACATAAAAAAGACAGCGTAACACTAATAAAGTGTGAGAGAAATAAAATAAAAGTCAGAGAGCCTTAAAAATGGGATACAAGTTCTTCTTGTTAGGCCTTAATCTATGCTGATTGGGTATGACTGCATCAGAGCGCCTCCAGGTGTTGTTTGTGTACTTCCTCTCCACATCAGCATGGCGTCACGTTCGCATGATAAAGTGTCTACTAATGAGAGATATTTGGAGAAGAGACCCATTTGAACCCTCCAAATAAAAATAGAAATGTAGATGTAAACGCATCGACTTCAGAGCGATATTAGCAACCCACTTCACACTTTGAAAAGTGGTGCGATGGGTGATTTTTTACACTGAGTGTCAAGCTGTGCTACACACACATCCCAGAGTAATATAGCATGGCAATTTCTTTTCGCCGGCATGAATAATTCTGTCTGAATAGGATAGGATGTTTCTTCATATCAATGAATCATCAGCCGCTACAGCTTTTTAGTGTCTGCGTGAATGGTACAGTAGGAATTCAACTAAACGTGTTTGAGTGCACCACCGTGTGTGTGTGTGTGTGTGTGTGTGTGTGTGTGTGTGTGTGTGTGTGTGTGTGTGTGTGTGTGTGTGTGTGTGTCACTGATGGGCTCTGATTGATGTTCTTGACCTTTCCACTGTGTTTTCACAGTCTGGGAGATATCCAAGACTTAGGGACTGAGGACAGTCAAAGAGTAAAAGACAAAGAAAACAAGACTCAATGATGGCACTTGGGTCCCTGTCCTGGTGTCTCGGTGCAGCCTTGGCACTGGTTTGTGGCCCCTCGTGGCCCCGGGTGCACTCAGCTCCGGCGCCTGAGAATGAGGTGCCACTTCGCTCAACTACATGGTTACCAGAAGGAACGATCACCTCTATAACACTCCCCAAAGGACGAACTCGCAGGTAACAGACGAGGTGTATTCATGTGGGGCAGTTATTGGTTGGCTGTGACAAGATTACTCCCAATATTAATTAATCCGTTCACTATTTGTTCAGGTAGTGATTTGATCGGTGGTGGAAAAGGTACTCCAACATTGACTTTGGCAATTTGTGGTATGAAAGATTTAAATTCTGACTTGTAATACCGCTTTGTATGCGAAGAGGCAATAGCGAATCACTGTCTGCCGTCGGTGCGGCTCTCAGAGTCTCAGCAGTTTAAAAAATATTCTTGACCTGCCGTCAGTTAAAAGTTGGCTTTTTTTTTTGGTGAGACCTTTACAGCAGTTTACATTATACCTTGCTTATTTCCATTATTAGAAGGGTCATAGCAGCAAACCTTTTTGTCAGTTTTGTAGATAGCTAGATGACAAGCCAATTGTCACATACAGCTATTTCAACTGTTCTGAAGTGCGTATCAACAAACAGCAAATTCAGCAAACAAATTATCACTGTCAGTTACCTTTACAGGCTATCGCTACATAGCCAACGTTAGCAGCTGTTTACTTACCAGTCTAGAAGAAATGTTGCGAGTTCCGCATCAAACTTCCCTCCTTTACTCATCGAGAGCTACCTCATACTCGTTTATTTGGTTTTTGAAGCAACGTGAATTCTTGAAATTTTAGTTCATTGAAGACCCATGATTAAATCTTACGGTCTGCTCACAAGATCTGTCCTTCGCACTTCAATAACATGTCACCAGCCATCCCCCAACCACCTTTTTAGAGACAGAGGCTGATTCCAGCACCACTATAGAGAGAGCACGAGGAAGTGGAGCCCATTTGGCTTGAACCCTACGCAACAGTGCCAGTGCTTGCTTTCTGTAAGTGGGAGCTGAAAATTGCAAAACGCGTCTCCCTGTGTGCTGCAGTCTGTCCACCAGTGCAGTCATGCAGAACCACACGGCAAATAATGGAGAGAAAACACCGATTCAGGAATTAATCACTCTATTAAATAAGCTACAAAGCGCCCTTGAGAATGACAGTGTCGCACATCTGTTGGGAAACAATCACCATCTGCACAGAATAATGAATAATTGTGTTTTTGCGGAAGGAGAACAAATATTTATCAAGAAAAAATAGTGCACTTACTACATTTCCATGAAGGGTAACTAACTGTAAAGAAATTTTATTAAAAAAAAACTTTGTAATTGAAAGACATAGACTTTCTCCATCTAGGTGTCTTTGTGGGGGTAAAAATATTAACATTGACCCAGGAGATAAAGGACAGTGATTGTTTGAATTAAAATATGAGCAGACCACCATAGCGTGAATGTTAAATGTCCTTAAACGGCATCTGAGCTGCCATCTAAATGTGCAAATCTATAATCCCACATGCAATAACACTGTCCTTAAAACATCTGATCCGGAAAAGGAACGTAATAGTTTTGATGCTAAGCACGCTCCCGGATTGTTCCAGCAAGCAGGCAGATACCAATCTGAAACTGTCCATGCAGCCTTATCATCTGATTCCCAGGTCACCCCTCTTGATCTACTATCAAATGACTGATCAGCATGTTGGCAAATAGAAACACAGCGACTGGCAAATGTCTGAAACAGCTGCAAAAAAATCAGAACCAGCCCAACTTATCTAAAAATCATCCAACAAAATGAAAGAATATTGCAGTGTGCACTGGAAGATATCTTGTCTTCTCATCTATCACCTTGCAGCTGAATGGAAACACGATGTAATCTTTTTGACATTCCCTCGTGAGGAATCCAACAACTTCTCGTGGTTATCTTTGGTGTTCGTCCACAGGTTATACTACACGCTGAAGAAGAAGGCTCCGGCGATGTCGGTGACCGTCAGCCCCTGTGACCTCCCCATCGAATGGAGCTTGGCTGCACGCACCCTGAAGGACAAACCTCTGAAAAGCCTCCAATGTGAGTGGACAGTAAGACCACAAACTGCACAAAGAGATACGACATCAAATCTCATCAGGGATTTAGTGAAGGGCAAAGACTCTAATCTTATTTAACTTTGTATTTGTATAAGTAAGGTTAGGACAGCTTTATGTCCATGATGTGTGGTATACGTCATAGTGAGGATGATTCAACTTACAGAAGATACACGGTTTTTTTTTAATGGTTTTGTATTACTTGTTTGTCTTTTAATGTTTCCAGCTGGTAGGTCAGGGCTTAAATTTACAACTACCTATATCTTATACCAACAAACTCATTTCTATCAAACAATCATTTCATTGCTGAAGCCTGAATGTATTTATGTATTTTGAAAAGTCTTTCTCAGGTAGATAAGACAGATATTTTAAAATTGTTTCAAGTTCAAACCATGTTAAGTGGCTCCCACTATCTCTGACAAGGACGGAGACAGTGAGTGTGCTCATATCTGGCTGTCACATTGTCATGAATTTCACCCGAGGCTTCGGATTTTTAAGTGTCATAATACACACAGAAAAGAGGCTGCTGAACACATTTTCAATTCAAGCACTGAACAAACAAAACATATCAGCGATATTTTGTGGCTAGCAAACCAAACTAAGGAAATAAACTCAGAGGATTAAACGGCAGCAGAGTTGCACAGTGAAGTCAGGATGATCAATGATCAAAGTGAAGCGAAGTCATCACATCTCCAGCCTCAGTGTTGTGTGAGCATTTTTCCAGGTTACTTAAACAAGCTTCTGTACATGTTAAAATAATATTATGAAGTTATAAAGTGACACATAAATCATTCAGACCGAGCTCATGCATGAGTCCCCATCGTCAGCCTGAATTATTCACTTTGATTCTGTGACATTTGGTCTCATTTGAGGAGCAATTTTTCGTCTCTGGGAGACGCGAACAGCGAAGACAAGTGGTGATTTTTTTTTTATTTGTTGCATTTATTTGCTTGCTGCGTCATTCAAGTGAAGAGTTTGTACATCAAAAGGAAAACAATTTGGGTGGGAACGCAAATCCTGGCATCCCCTTTTTTGAAGAGGCAGTTGACATTTGTTTGTTCATTTTATTAGGTGCTGAGGATTTTCTCCCTTTGGTGTGTTGAGTTATTGTTTTATACGGTTCACAGTGCCTGTACTTTTAAAAGTGAACAAGATATTGTAAACAAACAGGGTCATAATTTTGCTCATTGATTCATTCATAATTTTGATAAACCACAACGTGGCTTAACTTCAACTTCTTTAATGTCATTCCAGCGTCTGACATACAGACATACAGAAGGATCGAACTTAATAGCCAAAGAGCTAATATTTGTTTATCTTTGTCTATTTCAATTACCGAAGATATTACTTCTCACTGAATGGTAATACTTACTTAAAATTTCCTACATAAGTGGTTTCAGGAAAGCCAATCGAAATCCAAATAAATAAAGGAATAGCTGGACATTTTGGTCGAGCTTGAACTGGCCTAAAGACTAGAAGCAGCAGGAAACAGCTGGCCTGGCCTATATAGCAGCTTTGGAGCTAATTAGCAAACTGGATTTTGGAACCTGAGCCTAAAAACTATGGTTTTACACTGAGTTATTCACTGTAATTAGTTGGCTGCGCAGGTTGCCTGGTAACCTCCCCTGTTGACAAGAATCCAGGATGGTACAATAAGCTAACGACATACCTGGCACATGGATACGAGTTGGGTAATTCACGGCAGAAAAGGGAAAAACAGTTCATCCAAAATGCCAAATTAAGAGCCAGATATGAGATCATTTTGCCTCATATTTTATGATCCCTTCCAGACATATAAAGATATCCTACTTTGAACAATAAATTGTAAATCACGGGTCATTATTCTTTCTAATTTAGAAATCCAGAATCTATGAAAATGCACATTTTTTTATGGTTTCAAAAGTGCTTTTACTACAGTTGACGCAATATAGTGTCCTCCTTAACTAAAAGGTTAATTTTCAGTTTATGTGTACTTATGCATACTTTCAAGTTTCCGAATAACATGGATCATTTTTTTAGTCATATTTAAGGTGAGTACAGAGAAATGCACCCCCCCCCTCCCCCCCGTCAGCAAATAAAGGTGAAAACAGTTTCTAGTGTCAAAACTGTGAACATACCTCATTCTGCACTGTGAAAGTCAAACGTCCAAATCAAGTAACAATTAGCAAAAACATATTTCTGTGTGGGACTTTGATCACTTACTTGATTATAACTACGTCTCCAATTCTCTCCTCACAGGGAGCACCAAAAAGAGCACGCCTGAGGTGTGGTGGCGAGGCCCCGGGACTGAGGAGAAAATACACAGCTTCACTGGCAGCACAGTGGACACCTACAGGGGTCCTTCCTCCCCAGGTGCTTCCATCTACATCCTGAGGCTGCGCTCCAAGCAGCAGAACACCAGAGCCACAGTGTACCTCCATGAAGGCCCGGGGCCCTCAGGCACCTTCCCTCTGCTTCCAGCCGACCCGCGAGTTCACACGTTAGGCGTCGGCATGACAAGCGTCACCCTCAGCTGGGCGCCCAGTACCTCCATCGCCAGCCTCCCACACACGCAGAACAATTATGACTACTGTGTCCTCGTCAACTCTCAGCAAAACTACGCCAGCCTTTGTGCTGCGCAAGAGAGCATGAGGAAGGAGAAAGACCAGAACCAAGAAAAGAAGGAGCAAAGGAGGAGCGTGACGGTGTGGCCCATTTTGAAAGAGTGGTGGTGGCAGCAGTGGGACACTTTTCCTGAACCCCAGAGTCCGCCCTCTTCCCTCGCTGATGAGTACGCCGATCTGCAGTGCGTGTGTCAGGGGACGGAGAGCGTTTGCACCGTCTCTGAGCTCCTGCCTGATATACAGTATTACTTTGACGTCTTCGTGATCGACAGGCTGAATGGGACCAGTGTTGCGTACAAGGGGACGTTTGCTCGGACACATGAGGAGGGTCGACCTGCGATCACCACACTTAGAGAAGGGGAGCTGAGGTGGGTGACCTTCAACGACAGGGGCTCCAAGTCAGAGCAGTTCTTCAGTTTCCATCCTCGGGGTTGGCAGCAGAGCGGCCTCCTCACCTTGGTGAGCTGTGGTGGAGGTGAAAAGATCAAGGTCACCGTGTCGAGTAAAGGTCAGGTCCTGACCTCTCAGGCTGTGGGGGGAGATTTAGCGCACATTTGGCTCCAGGGAAGTCCTTCGTATCTCATCCACTTGGAGAGAGAAGGGACTACCACTGGCCAGACAGATCTAGCTCTAACGGGAGGTCTGATGGCTTCAGTCAAATTGCAGACCTCGTCAGCCTACCACCGCCAAGGGGTCCCGTCTCTGCCCTCCACCTTGCAGATAAAATCCTTCAACCGGTTGCGGGGCTGCAACAGTGTCACCCTGGCCTGGATGGGCACAGAGGAAAGAAGCCTCTACTGCGTGTACCGCAGAAAGATTGGAAACCGTGAGGCGGAGGCTGGGGGAGTGGCCGCTCTAACTGCACCCTGTCTGGGGCCAGAGTCCCGCTCGGACACCGAGAGAGTTCTCTGCAAGTATTTCCAAGAGCTAAATCCTCGACGGGCCGTCACCACGGCTGTGATCGGGGGCTTGGAACCAGGAATGGCCTACGTGTTTGATGTCTATCTAATGAGACGCTGGGGGATCCCTATCAAGTACGCCAGCAAGATGGTGAAGACCAGAAAGGAATGCTGAGCTGCCGCCCCCTAGAGGAGGTTTTAAAACTGTCCCAGTTTAGGGGACAACGCATCAGCCATGGACATGCTGTAAAGACTGACCGAGAGAACGAAGCCATTTGACTGTTGTGGAGAGACTGTTACCATAACAAGGGAATATTACGTCTGGAGGAGCAAGGGTTTTATTCAAACTCCACTTACACTATCAGTGCAAGCGGATGGAGAGCATATGAGAAGGATCTGCACACCAGCAAAAGTTCATAACATTTCCAATACAACTCTTGTGCTTTTGTCATTTTATTTTTCATTGTTGATCATGATAATGACGTGCCAGTTGTCCAAGTGCTTATTTCTGTGTCTGAGTACAAAGGACAGATGAGGTTTGTGATGACAGAGAGTCAATAGAAAAACAACAACAGAGACTGTGCCAAATATGCAACAGAAGCAGATGGGGCAATAATGAGTTAACATCTGAGACAGGGGGGTTTGCAGTGTGTATCTCCAGTGCTGCATATTGTACAGGCTTATAAACACAGATGGGCGCAATCTACAGAAACGAAGTTCAAAGTCTGTGTGTATCTTTGTGTTCTGCTTTCGCATGAAGCAGTGAAAAATACTTAGTGACTTGCCTCATTGTCTTTGATGTATTCTTGTGCTGCTTCAAACTCACCAATAAATACTAAGGTATCTGTACATTCTTGGTCGAATGATGGATGTATGTAAAGTGGACCATGAAATCCAATTTTCTTGGAACTAAATGTTTTTTAGATACCTTCTTCGTTTCCTGCAGTAGACGAGGCTTGTGACACACTAATTGGTTATATTTAAATCAAAGGAGATTAAGCGAGTGTATTTTGAAAAAGGCTGAAATAATTATCGGTAAACTTAAACAATTTTTTTAGACAGAACAGCTGTGGCTTAAAGAAGCCGTGCATTGTCAGGTTATAATTGTCCTGAAAGAAAAATGTGTCCCTTTGACTTTTAAGTAATTAATTAATTTCTTTTTACCCCAAGGCTGCCAAAGGTCGACCAAATATCACCTCAGAGTCTGTGTGACCAGAAGAGCCCTCCTCTTTCTCTTCCACCTCAACATCTTCACCATCCTCATTATCGACATCATCCAGATCTTCTGAATCTAATTTTCTTTCTTGTTTCTTAAAAAAACAAAAGAAAAGAGAGACAGTTTCAGTAGAGAGAGGAACAAGTGTCGGGCTGCAACTCATGATTTTTTTTTCTATTTTAGATTAATCTGACCAGACCAATCCAGACCAGTGTTTAGCAAAGCCCAAGGTGCAGTTTAAAATGTTTTGTTTGGTCCCCACCAACAATTCATATCCGGAACATATTTAGTTTATTATCAAGGAGGACTAAATGAACCAGAAACTATTCCCATCTAAGAGGCTGGAATCAGAAAAAAATACTCAAAACGATTAATCAGTTATCAAAATAGTTGCCAATAAACTTTGTCAATCAGCAAATCAATTAAGAAACTAATCTCTGCAGCTCTAAGATTTAAATTTAGTTACAGAAGTGTGAGTTTAAGGTTTATAATGACGTCAGGGAAGGGTTTAAAATAAATTAAATTCTAACAATGCAATAATTATCAATTAAGAAACAAACTTACCTGAGTCTAGAGGCATGCATGCATCGAAGTTTTTCCTGACACGTGTTTCAATGACCCTAATCCAATTTAGTGTTTGCATAACTAATAACTAAATCTAACTCTAAATAATATGTAAACGAAGATAGAAAATAAAAGACATTATCGGAAAAGGTAAAAAAAAAAAAAAAAAATCCTTACAGTTCTGTTGTATAATAATATTTTCAAAGATAAGAAAATAGTAATTTACGGTTCTCATTACACAGTCTGACGAATCGTAATGACAACCAATAAGAGGTTGCGTTTTCGTATGACGCAAGCACGTCACTGTACGCACGGGATGTACGTGACAGACCAGCGCGCCAGATTGATATTGTCAACAAAGGGAGGACAAAAACATTCGTATTAATTGAACTTGTGCGCAAGATAGCCGCAAAACTAAGCTTCACAAGTCGTGCGGACGCTTCAGAGTAAATACGTCACCGGTCAAAACTCGGATTAACTCATCGGTCGGACCGGAGAGCTGTCGAGGATGGGTCTGCTCGAGCGGTGCCAGGAGCTCTTCAAGACCTCCAATTTGTACGAGGTGCTGGGAATCAACAAGGAGGCCAGCGAGGCAGATATCCGGAGGAGCTATTACAAAGTGTCGCTGAAAGTCCACCCGGACCGGGCTCCCGACGACCCGCGGGCCACGGAGACGTTTCAGGTTGGTTCTCCTGGTTGCTAGACGACCACAGGCTAGGCTAACTAATTAGCTATCTGACTAACTACGGTGCAGTAATATCCAACCGCCTTAATTGCGTTAACGCAACGACATGCTGTCCTCGTGCATTTGTGATATTCACAGTAATACAGTGATTGGTTTTTTAAAAAAAAACTCCAACCCAGTCAATAAAAAAAAATAAAAAAATTTAAATGTAAATAGCAACTGCAAATTAGTAATGTAGATTTCAAGAGGGACTTATTGATATTACAAGGACAATATTGATCAATTCAACACTGTATTATGGTATACTTCCTTTTTTTTCCCTTTTTTTTAAACAAGAAAAGTCAGACATACTGTGTACAGATCAAATAACCAAACGGAAATGTCTGTGTATTTGCTGTGTCAGGTGAGTTAATACTTTAAAGGATTGATGACACAATTATATCAACAATTGCCAGGTTAAAAAAAAAAAAAAGACCTGCTCAATAATGGCAGCATTGCGGACAGTGTAAATATCACCATAAATCCAAAGGTTACGCAACATCTGACAAAATTTCTGTCCCAAACTTACAGTAGATGTGGCTTTTTAAAGCCGACAGGAACAAATGCCTCCTCATTTGATTTTGGTAGTACTCGTATAAAGTTTTATAATAATAACAATAGTACCCACGTTTCACCTTCCCTCCAGGTGTTGGGGAAGCTGTATGCGGTGCTGAGCGATAAGGAGCAGAGGGCCGTTTACGATGAGCAGGGAGTCGTGGATGAAGAGTCCGACGTCCTCAGTCAAGACCGGGACTGGGAGGACTACTGGAGACTGCTCTTCCCCAAGGTATCAGAGCACAGCAGCTGTTTGGGCTTCACTGTCTACTAATGTGACGATAATAAGTCACTTTGATTGCTTTGTCTTTGCTGTTTGCGTTGGGACATGCGATGGCGTGTCGCCCGAGGCGAGTCACTTGTATTCCAGGAATTTATGACGTACGGTGGATGGGGCGACAAACACATCACTACGTCCTGATTTTTTTTTTTTTTTTTTTAAATGGGCCCTTTGTTGCAGCATCATTAAACCTCACGTTATTTTACAGCCTTTGATCAGCACCCGTGACGCGTCTTGACAACCTGCTCCGTCTCCCTCCGTCTCCCAGATCACAGTGCAGGACATCCTTGAGTTCGAGAAGAAATACAAGGGCTCTGACGAGGAGCGGCAGGATCTGATGCAGCTGTATGTGCAGCACCAGGGAGAAATGAACGCCATCACGGCCTCGGCTCTGTGCTGCTCACAGGAAGACGAGCCCAGGCTGTGCAGCATCATCCAGGCGGCCATCGAGAGCGGAGAGGTCACGGCCTTCCCAGCGTTCACCCAGGAGAGCGAGAAGAAGAAGAGGGCGCGTAGGAAGAGGGTGCGAGACGCATTGGCGTTAAAAGCCAGAAAATCATCAGAGCTTACATATACTTTATTTGCTGTTGATTTCCTCCCTTAATGATCTTTTAATTTTCAGATGTGTAGCACTTTGCTCTGTATTTATCTATCCAAGACTCCACCCGATCTCAATGATGTGATTGTAATTGTTTCTCCAGGCTGATAGAGAGCGACAGGAAGCAGAAGAAATGCAGAAGGAGATGGGCCTCGATGATCAGGATAGTCTTGTGATGATGCTTCAGGTAACAAAAGCAGACACATACAGTATGTATATGTAAAGTGGGTGGTTTTTTATTTTTATTTTTTTCTTTTGCTAATGTTTCCTTTCTTTCTTATTTTGCAGCAAAGACAGAAGGCCAGAGAGCAGAATTTTAATAGTTTCATGTCGGACCTGGAAGCAAAATACTCCCAAAAAAGTGAAAAACCCCAAAAGAGTAAAAGGGGAAAAAAGTGACAAGCTGATTGTAGCAGATAAAATGTAAATGAATCACAGCATGTCAGTATTCATTCAAAAAAAAAAAAAACTGTTTTAGATTATTAAGGTTCAAGTACATGTTTGAACAGTTGCCTGACTGCCTCCTTACTATGCCTCCTCATAAAACTGTTCTTTGTCAGCCTCAGAAGATTTTTGTGACACTTAACAAAATGTAAATTTATTTCTTGTCATTTGTTGTTTTATAAAACCAAAATAATACCAAACTTGTATAGTACATTATTTGTACACAAGTTGTTTTTTTTTTGTTTTTTTTTTATTATTTTCTATAAAATAGATTCAAAGAAAAGCGTTGGAAGAAAAACTTTTCAAGCTTCGTCGCCGGTGTGGCATGGCTGTCGGATATATTAGTTCGGTAATGAATACATGTATAAACTGTCCTTTGTGCAGTAACCCTCATGTTACCTGTCAAAGCATCCCCGCTTGGCTTTGCTAAGTTTAAAGGGAAAACAAAATACATCCAGTTCAGTATTTTGTACAGACATGTTGAATAAAGTTATTTACAAATATAGTCCCCTATAACTATAACTGCCTCCTATGTTCCTACACTGACGTGCAGATGTATTCATAGAAGCACATCGGGTGCAGATGTTCTGTCTGTACAGATGCCACATCCCCTCCTCTGATTTATGATTGGAGGTGAAGAGAAAGCTGGCATCTCTTGATTTTGTTCCAGTGTCCAATGAGAGGCTTTTTTTTTTTTTTTCATCCTCATCACAGGGCGGTTGAAAATGTTGTCCTTATAAAAGATACAGTACAAAACTCTCTAATGTAGCATCAGGGAGTGAAAAAAAAGTGCTTTTGATCCTCTCTGCCCCTCTCTGGGTGGATGTGTTATTCCCTGCATAGTCACAACACACTGCAGAGGGTAATATACAGTACATTCACATATAAATAGGTATATACACATTCAGATCATGCATACAAATGTCCACATATACAGCTCACAATGTACATGAAGGTGGAGCTACTGTCGATAGCTTTTTTTGTGTGTTTGGCAGCCACATAAGCTGATTTCTGAAATACAAAAATAGGCCTTTAACAAAAATTTGACCTAAGATGCAAAATATGACCAAAAAAAAAAAAAAAAAAAAATCTGCGACTTGTGTAAAACAAAACTGTTCGGTGTTGCTCTTTGTTGCGCTTGAAAAGATAAATGGCTGAAGGGTCTGGAGATCAGAGGCAAACTACAAGCCAGGTCTGCTGGCTCTGGATGAGATGCCTCCCCGGGCGTAGGACCGAGGTGGGGCCGACACAGGCACCACTGGAGCTATTGGGGGGGGAATAAAAATGGAGTTAATGAACAACCTTAACTAGAAATATTTCTCCAGTGCGGCCGCTGCGACCTCTCACGTTCACGGTTTATCTGAGGCCAAAGTCTGGTGGAGCTTCATCAGCCACTTTAATCTACTGACCTGGGACGGGGGCTTCCGGGTCGGGCTCCTCTTCGTCTTTGATGGGCGAGTGCCCCAAGGGGTGGTGGGAAAACGAATCCAAGAAAGATGAGCTGCTGATGCCAAGACTGATGCCGGTCACACCGATTCCAAGAGAGTCTGGCGGAATGAAGGAATAAATGAATGTAATTAACTGAAGTACTACTAAACCCGTTTGACTGAGCGGAGAATTAGCACCACTGTAGTACATGATTATTGGTACCTGTCATTGTCAGGAATTTCTAAATTTCAGCAATAGGCTTCGTATATTTAAGTTGTCATTTATGTCAAATCTACCTTGTTTAAATATTATCATTGATGGAAATATTCCAATATTCAAAGCCAATAAATTGATCTTCCTCTTCTTAATAAGGTGTGTGTGTATTGCTAAACTATGATTAGGTTTATATATTATAATATGGATGGCTGAAAACAGACAGCTAAAAGGAACTTCAGCATTTTAACATGACACCAGTGCGTACTCATTCATTTCACAGTGATATTTCATTCAACTCGTGTGGTGGAAATTCTGACCTGTGCCCACGGACGCTCTGCCCGGCCGCCCCTGACCGATGTTGTCCAACACTGTGAAGGAACGACGGTACGGAGTGTCCGACTGAAAACACAACCGGGGGGGGGGGGGGGGGGGGTCAAACGTGCCGTTGCACACGCCGGTCATACGGGACATTAACCGCAACAGCTAACAGCTTGGAAGACTACATTAAAGACCTGCTTCAAACACGATGGCCGCTCTACCAGGCAATCCGTTGTGTGCACGTGTTGTATTCTGTGACGGCGAACAGCATCTCACCCTGTATGTGTGAGTCGTGTTGGGGCGAGAGAAGACGTCCAGCAGGTGGTGACGATCTCTTGGTATCGAAGTGCCGGCCTCGTCGTTTATCGCACTGTGGGCGCGGCTGGACGGACCTTTCTGACGCTGGTGGGGGGAAAAGACGGACACACGGCAAAACAAAATTAAATAAATAAATAATTTAAAAAAAAACCATCAACACATGCTTCAGTACAACTGTTACGCTGTATGCTTTTATGTGTACTTGGTGTTGTTCCACCGTACCTGTGCAGGTTTGGACTGCTGCCCTGAGTGGGAAGACTCGGGGTCCCCGGTGCTGATGGGGGGGAGGAGTGTGTTTCTGCTCAGGGGCAACGGTGGAGAGGTGAGTCGGTCGCTGGCCGTGGGTCTGCGGAGGAAGACACGCACTTAAAGATAAAGTATAGACAGACTGTTGGCCTTATTATATAGTTATTTTTTTTAAAGAAGTGACTGTGGGAGTTCTGTGAAGCTCACAGCTCAGGTGTGAGGATGAAAATTCACCACACGATGATAAAAAAATGTTCTAATCTAACTCTCCCCAGACTTGATTTGTTGACCAAGGTCCACAGCATTTGCTGGACTATTTTGGCGCGGTGACTTTGTAGATGACAGTAGAAGTAAAATCGCTTCCATTTGACATTTAAGTCTTCACTTGGAACTCCCGGCAAGAAAGTAAATAAGCTTATTTCTTCAAATGTCAAACTGCACCTTTAAAAAGAATTGTGAATGAAGACTTTCTGATTTCACCATTAGATAATCAGATGCAGTTCACACAGCTTACAGTGTTTGTCTTGGTTCGTGACAAGTTCATCTGTTAAGTTGCTTTCACATGTGAAACTTCTGTTACCTCCCACCTCCATTATTTCTACTTCGCAGAGCCAAAAGGCACGAGTTGAAAGGGAGTCTATTTCCAGAGTAATCGCTCCCTGCCTCGGCGCAACTTCACACACCGTAGGGTAGAGCACGGAAGTAAAAAGCAAGACGGGGCGGTTGGGTGGGGCTGACGGGGTTCCCCATGATGCTGAAACTCACAGACGTGTCCCACGGATGATCTCATCCATGGATCCTGCTGTGCTGGGCTGACTCAGGCTGGGGACCAGCGGCAGGAGTGTTCGGGGTGGAGGGTTTCTGCGTCGGGCTGACTGCGCCGGGCGGGACAGCGAGGAGGAGCTCTGCTCCAGGGCTCGGCGAGGACGAGGTTTGCTGGAGGGGACAGCGCTGGAGCCCGGTCGGTGAGACGCCCGCTCCTCTGGTTCGCTGTGTGGGAAGCAGAGAGCACGGTCCATGAATAGTTTCCAGCCAGCCAACCGGCAGCGTGCTCCGCCGTACAAGGTGTTAAAACCAGGGACAAAAAAAAAAAAAAAAACACGGCACGAGCGAAGCGACGTCCCTCTTTTTTTTTTGTGTTTTCCCCGTCAACGTAAAACGGCAAGAAATCTAATATTCATTGCCATTCAAAGATTTAAATCATATATTAGGAATATACAAATGTGTGACGAATTTGGAAATGATGATCATCAGTAGGAAGAGTAAAATGTTTACTGGTTTCTGTCCAGCACACCCAGGTTCCTCTGCTGCAGGGGGATGCTGTGGATCACCATGAGGTCGTTCAGGTTGTGCTGAGTCGCTGCCGCTCCTACAGGAACCCTTCCGGCCTGAGACGAGTGAGAGGAAGGAATGAGACGGGTGGGATGAAAGGTAAAAGATGAAAATAACCCCAAGAATGATTACGGGGTCAAGGACAGAGGGAGGTCAGAGGAGACAAAAGACATCACATAAGTGGCCACGTGGTTAGTTATTTCCTGATGTACAACACGGTGTAATCTCAAAGAAGTTATTCATCATGCAGGGATGTGAGGAGGACCCTACATCTGCTAGGACAACAATAGAAAAAAATACCACGACACTTAAAATGCAACAAAGACAACAACTAGCTCAACAAAATGCATTCCAACATTCTCCTAAAAAAAAAAAAAAAAAAAGAAGGATCTAAATAAAGTCAAATTTGTACATGTTGAAAGGAAGTTAAACGGTAGTGATAATAATGGTGTTAATCAACAGGCACAAGCACATTCATTCTAGAAATAAAGATAAATGAGCCGCTATGGACGGCGTGCGTACAACACACCACCATTTTGGCTCTAAGTGAGAGAGTTACATACACTGGGAGGCCTTTTCTGCTTTTTGGATTTCCGTCTGGACTTGTGCTTTGAGCCCCTTGACTTTGTGTTCTTTAGGGGGGGGGGGGGGGGGAGGGCACGTCCAAAGAAAAACAGTGGAAAGAGAGGAAAGGAAGGAAGAAGGGTAAACAACAAAGGTGGTGATGACAACAGAAGAACATGAAGAAAGAAAACAAATGAACATGAAAAAAGGAAAACGGACAGACAAGGAAACACAAAGGACAATGGTAAGGTGAAGGACAGAGAGTGAAGAGGGAAGGGAAGAAAACAGTGATACAAGTTAATGAACTGAAAGACTGAGGAGCAACAGGCAGGAGTGAAAAACAGGTGATAATCAGGTGTGAACGGCGGAGCAGACACGTACGAGACTCTAATGTTTGCAAAGATGTCTCTCCGACCACTGACCTGGAACAGCGGGCCAGCCGTGAGCGGCGGCACGCGGCTCTGGCCAAGTTTGGGCAGCGTCGTGGGCAACATGGAGAGCAGCATGAAGGGATTCTGGGAGTCTTGCTGCACGGGGCTCAAGTTGCCAGAAATCTTATCATCGTCTGCCAGACACACATGTACATCCACTTTTAAGCACTGAGCATGAGAATTTTGTGAAAATCTGATATCATGACAGCCCTGATGCAAAGCAGTAAAAACTCAGCCCTACGTGAGGGGCAGCATTCCCAGTGGTGTTGGACCAACTCTTTCATCCAGCCCACCAGCTGCCTCCACACATCGTCGAACAGCAGGTCGAGAACGGCCTGGCGGCGACATCGGTACGGCGAGACGGGGGGAAGACAGCGATGCCTCCGAGCAGACTCCGAACAATCCCGGTCCCACACGTCATCCCTAAAGAAGACAGAATATACGCCATTTTATTTTTACACGAATGAACGGTATATGCACAGCAGCGGAGGTTTACATTTTGAAGAGCTTATGGAATAACAGTTATGATAAACGAGTAACTTACAAGTCCCTGCTATCATAAGCCAGGTATTCCTCCATCAGACCTTCGACTTCAATCACCCTGGGCTTGTCGTGGCTGCCGGAGGCACCGAGAGGTCCATCCAGCTCTGCTGAGGAAGACTTGATCAGCGCCGCTCTCCTGCCCTGCACATTCAACCTTTAGCCCAAGACAACATGGACACGTAGTTTAGCACCTTAATCTGTACTAACGAAATAAACGCAGACAGGAGCACGTAAATGCTGCACGTTTTATATCAAAAATGAAACCAGATGACAACACGAGACTGGAAAGCAGAAGGAAAGTCCAGACACTTTCATGCGAGCATGTTCAATGATATCTCAACTCCATTAAGTGAACTCGGTTTGGAAGTGAAATAGTCAGATGGAGGCACTCATTCATCACAGCTAACCAACATGACTTTGGGCCAAATGTTTAATTAACAAGGCAGGGGATGTAGGTCACAGAACCACAGAGTCAGCCAGGAGTCCTCTATAATTGATGCGGTACCACTCGTCATCTGGACAGGCCGCCAACAACCTCTTGAGACGGAGAGACATTACAATTTTTCTTTGAGTAATAAAGCAACACACCGTGGTTTATTTGGACCAGAGTTTTGATGACTGACATGCAGTATATACATATATACAGTATGTTTCAGATCACTGAACAGAACCACATCGCAAAATGCAATCTGTCTTCGGGTAAGTGTATCAGGTGAACTTTGACCTTTTGTGTCCTACCAGTGAGTCAGTGCAGTTAAGACTTACTCTGTGCCACTTTTATCTTTCTCCTGAGACTTCACGCTGCCGTCTTTGCCTGCTGACGGGCTGCCAGCAGAGCTGCCTTTCCCTGAAGTAGCGTACCACTGGAAGCCCTCATCACTGGGATACAGCATCTGCGTCCCCAGAATCCTGAGTGACACGTGCACACAAAATGAATAAGTCAAAATCATCGTCTTTTCCTAAAAGTGTGGAGTGTTTTTACTGGCTTTTTCTCCACAATTAGCATTCATCTTTGATCCCGCTGCTGCCGTGTTTCGCTCGCGACTAAAAAAAGGACCGAGAGGAAACGGATACCATACCGAAGATGGGGAAAACGCGTGGCCCACTGCTGACATTCATCCTGCAGCCCCTGGAGTATCCCTCCCCCGCCGCCCCTCCCCTCGTACAGCTCTTTGTCGATCTCCTCAAACATTTGCTGCACCTGCCGGGACGCTGCCTTGTCGAACTCCTGAGGGACGGAAAAACAGACACAGACAGAAACACAGGGAAGAAAGCGAGTTACTCCTCACCTGCTGCTTTTCAGTGTGTTCATCAGTTATTGGCAACGCAGCACCATTCACAGCAAGCTTCGACATGAATAATATTTACAGTCCAGAGGAGTGTGTTTGTGGTCAAGTTGGAGTGTTCATGTGATAACAAACAAAGAGAGACAAAAAAAAAAAAAAAAAGAGGTGAGCTAAGCATAAGTTGGGCTGCATAACAGATTTTTTTTTTTTTTTTTTTTTTCTCTCAGAAGCAACTTGAGGACAAAGAACTAAATAAATCATTTGAGTACTGAAAAAGTTTTGTAGGACCAGCCAAGTCTAAAAAAGCACAGCATAACAACAAACCAATACCCAGTAGAATCTGGCTTTGCATATGTAAAGTAGCAGCCATCTGCTATACTATACAGATAGTGGTTGTATGTTCTTCTGTGGTTTCCACACAGCTGACAAATATAAGCAAATCAAAATTGCACATGAAACCGTCCTACAAAATAAATAAACGAAAGGATAGAAAAAAGCAAGAGGAAAAACATGTCCTGTGTGAGTGTGTGCATCACTTGAGTTCTTCTGTTGTGTGACAGACAGGTTGCCATCATCAAGAGTAGACTTACGTCGTAGCCCCAGGAGAAAACGGAGCTCCTCTCTGTGGAGACACCGGTGCCCGTGGAGCTGTGGATACCTGACCATGACTGGTTGGAGTCCACAGAGATGACGGTGGGACAGTCAGAGTCTCCCGACGCAGCAGATGTCTCCGAACTACACAGACAGACGAGCAGGTTTACGTGGCTTGTTGTCAACTTGAAAAGTAACGACAAGTAATATCCCGTTTAAAACATGCAGTCCAATGTTCCTTCTTCCTACAGTAAACCTTCCCTTTTCATCTTTTTCACACGACCCAATAGAATTACAAAAAAAATCATCCCCTTGTATCTGATTAAATTAAAAGGGAGTGTCTATATGTGGCTCAGGAAGTCACACCGGTTGGCTGGTACAATCAAAGCGGAAAATGAAGGGCAAATGTCAAAGTAATTGAATATTCTAACGGTCTGCTTCATTATTTATTCTTTTAACTGCACATCTGAAGGAGGCAATGTGATATGAATTAATCCACCGCTGGGTGTCACATAGCAAGAACCCTGAGAATCAGCTGACCACTCAAGACAGTGTAACATTACAAAACACGCACACAGAGTATGCGTGTGCACGTTGTTTTATCTCGGCCTTACTCTGGGAATCAGCAAAGTTTGTGTCCACGCAGAAGAGCACGGGCCCGCCTATCTGTCTGCAGAACCAGCCGGACACCTTTACCTGTTGTGTGCAGAGACAGCTTCCTGCAGGTCGTGGAGGTAGCGCTGAGGGGTTTGGTTATCCTCTGCTTCTTCTGGGAGAGGGTGGTGGTCGAGGCTGCTTCGAGACAACCCACGGCTGCACAGGAGACAGATCGAGGGCATTTATCAAAGACAAAGTGAGCGCGTCACATTTTGAGATGAGCGCCAGTGGAGTGTTTATTGTCAGTGAAAGTCAAGCTGGACATGAAGAGATGTCATAAAAGTACGATACTGCGCTCGGTGGACGCCAGTGCACCTATTTGGTGGGCGGTCCGGATGTCCTCTCAAAAGAAAATTCCACGGTTTTCAATTAAAAATATGCAATTTCCCATGATTTTTTTTTTTTTTGACCACTATTATTATTAGCACATGCCTGTGTAAAATGTCCCCCAAAATTGTAAAAAAGCAAGAGCAAATAATTAACAATAACAACACCCACAAAAGGTGAACGATAAAAAAAATTTGCTAAGCAAGTCCACAGGGGAACAACTGAACTATTAGATATGGGGAAGTCACTCAATGGTATCATAACTACTGTTGATGCATCTATTGATAAGGCATTTTGGAAATACAAGAATCCTGTTTCTTCAAACAGCAGTGAAGACACTCATCACACGTTCTCCCATTTGCGGCCTTTAAGCCCCCTCGGTGCAATAAACACACAAGTGTTTTCAGAGCTCATCCGGTACAATAGTAAATACAAAACTGCCCCCTTCACGACCGGTACTCACATCTCGAGCTTGTGCGACACGGGTCTCCTGTTGTATCGTGAAATCATTCTCCTGTGTCTCCGTCCTACAGGCTCCAGCCCTCGTTTCTCATTCTCGCCTCCGGGACTCTCTGCCAACAGTTTGAAGGGACGTCTGACATGTCCTCCCGACAGATCAAAGCACACCTCAGCGCCAAACAGCTGGACGGGGGGCTCCGGGTACAGATGTTAACAAAGCCTCGTCTGTAAATCAGCTCGCCAGCGTTACACGCACGGTCAGATTAAACATCCTTGATGTTCCTACATGATTCCCCAAAACTCATTTCGTGTTAAATTAACGTGGTCCAGAAGTTGTCTATCAATTAATTAAATATCTTGAAATAAAAAAACAAAATTAAAAAAAACAAACAGTGTATGACGTTAGCAGAGGACTTGCTCTGCTAAAGTTAGCACCACGGACAACAACAATAACGCGGCTGTCATGGATACGCAGCTCCGGAGCCCCATGGGCTCGTGGTAAATTCTTCTTCTTCTTCTGTGGCAGATCAACTTGGAGGCGCATTACCGCCACCTGCTGGACAGGAGTGTGGGGCAAAAAGATTGTCAGGGAAAAAAAAATCTAAAAAGAAATTTTAATTAAGCCTGTTTCGTAAAAAAAAGTTTTAAAAAAAAGTTTTAAAAAAAAGAAGTAATCTCTTGCTGCTTACTACATTTTATTCATTCCAGCAACAGGTGCTGAACTACTGTCTCTGGCTGCCCACAATGAGCACATAATCCTGTAGTGTGTTATTTCATTCTGTAAAGGGTACAGTTGAGTCCTGTATGTCCTATTCGGTTCCTGCCCGTCATTTGCAATGTGCTGTTTTTTTTTCTGTGTGTGATATAATTGTCTTCCAGATTCATTTCCATCCCAGTGTTCTGGCCAGACTTTGTGTGCATGTTTATTTACGAGGCTTTTCAGGCTTCACTCTTACTGAGGGATATTTGTCTCGTCTAGTCTATTGTCTGTCATTTGAGTGATTGCTTAGCCAATTTGTCAACTCTTTCATTGCCTTCTATCCCCACGTGGGCAGGAATCCAAAGGCAGCAGACCCTCTGACCCTGACTATGTTTTTACTGTTCAGTAATGTGTATGGTAAATGAAAGATTTCATAAAGAATGTCCTGTCTGCAATCTTATCCCCCTGGTTTGATACTTTGTAAGGCTGAAAGACTGTCACTACAAATGTCTACGTTATTTGCATTTTCTTTCTAAACCCAATCTAACGCTGATATTATTGCCATTAACTCCACTGTGTTTACGCATGTGCTTAAAATACAAACCAGCTCTGTCTCAGCAGCAGCTTGTTTATATAACTCTGTGTGGAAAATCTGCAGCTGCTCTGTGGTTTGTATTTTAAGCATATGTGTAAACCTCCAATATTTCAGGCTGACGAGCTGACTCTGTTCACTCACCAGACACAGTTTGCGTGAGTGTTGGACACGGACAATTAAATCTAAGTATGTTCAATAGAAACAACCTCTTTTTACAGTGTTCTTGCTTGATGTAAAACTACAAGTGCGTCTGTGTCCAGATGTAAAACCTGAGCTGCAGAAGGAGCAGATCAATAAATAAGGAAAGATCATTATAGGAGATAACTGCTCTGAAGGTCCTAGAATTAAAAAAAAAATTTTTAAAAGCGACAAGTCAACTTTAAAACCTTATCAGGAGAAAGTTGTGTCGTTGTGTCTGCAGCCGGAGAAGAGCAGCACGTGGCCTGACTCAGAAAACAGCAGCCGGCTCGCTCCCGCGTGGTTTTAATATCATGTGACATGTTTTTGGTTTTTTTGCATCGCCAGCTAAAGTCGGAGAACATTTCTAACCGCCATGCAACGTTGTAAGTCCAGCATGCATCTCTTTAAGTGATTTAAGTGATTAACGTCACCGCAACTAAATTGACTACTTTACTACATTTCCCTGCATTCCTTGCGACAACGTGGTTACGGCCACCGCTTGTCTTGAGTGGATCGTAATGTTGACTAAACTCAAAACTGTTATCAATGTAATTAATTCATTGACGTTCATTAAATTCAGTTTTTTTTTTTTTTTTTTATTCGACTTAAATTATCTTTAACTGTAAGGCTTTTTAACCGTACAATAGACAATATATCAGACCGGAACTTTGCTTGTTGTGTGGTTGGAGCAGTCGACTGGAATTCATTGTCGGACCTAAACAGTGGAAGATGGCGTGACAGCAACGTACATAGAAATAAGTCGAGCTTTAATTCTCCTGCATTTACAACGCTTCGGGCAAGATAGAGAGATATATAGACATATACTTTACAAGTCCTTCAGAGGGAATTTTTATGTTTTTATTTTACACCGACCTAACATCTTATATTTAATAATAAAAACAAGGTAAGTTTGACTGACGGTTTTAAGAGATTGTCGTGAATATCAACATTAATACAATGACTTGCTGTTACTGAGACGATTGAGACTTTAACTCATGCTAGACTCGTAATTGTAGTCGAAAAGACACAACACAACAGGCCACGATGACTAACCCGTATATATTGGCCTGCTGGCTTTTTTTTTTTTTTTTTTTTTTTTTTTTTTTTTTTTTTTTTTAATTAATTAATTAATTAATTAATTAATTAATTAATTGTTGGGTTGTTGTTTTTTTGTTGTTGTTTTTTTTATATCATGTCTTAGAAGAATTCCACAATGGAGGCCCCGCAGAGGAGAACGATTGAGGAGGACGTGGTCCAGTACAAACTCTTCTTTAACCAGCCAGACGGTTCAAATTCCCAGCAGACCGAGGAACGACTCACACGTGCAGTCGGGGACATTTTGGCAAAGGTCGCCACCCTCCTGATACAATACATCTGGCACAACCAGCCGTTCAACCTCACCTATCATCCAGAGAAAGGTAACGTTTTGTCAACGCCACAGAGTCCAGATGTTGGTTCCGTGGTGTGTATTATTTTATTTTTATTTATTTTTTTATCTGCAGGAGGTGTTCCTGCTCACGTTGGCGGAAGCACTCGGTTTGGAGACAATGTGGATGACGAGTGGTTTATCGTTTACCTGCTCCAGCAAATCACAAAGGCTTTCCCTGAGCTCGCAGCCAGGTGAGACGCGCGCACAGTTCTTATTTCTCTAATGGAAAATAAAAAATACGAATAATTCGATTGCCTTATGAAAGTGCTTATCTGTTATATGCTTCTGCTTCAAACTTCCATTTAATGTGTGTGTGTGCGAGCGCAGAGTTGAAGACAATGACGGTGAGTTTCTCCTGATTGAAGCAGCGGATTATCTTCCCAAATGGATGAATCCGGACACCAGTGAAAACAGGGTGAGTCGTCCGCATGAGAAGGCAGATATGATGGTCTTTTGTAATCCTATGGTTTTATCACAATTGTCATTATGTTTTTATTTGAAAGAATATATTGGAGGGGTTGCACGTGTTCGCCCACTAAACTCAAATTACATAACACTGCAGATTATTTCCCAGAGCATACCGTGCAATTATGTAATAAATTTGATGGAAGGGCCGATCTTTGCTTTGAGGTAATTTTAAGTAAACCATGCATCACTTCAAAGCTCCCTGTCGGCACATTGAAGGACAGTTCAACCTCCAAAAACCCAGACTTCTAATTGACTGGGAAGTCCCTTTCACCTTTTTGCTTAAAATCAGTCACTTTTGTTTTTGTTTTGTTTAATAGTGCACAATAGCAGAATCTCAGAAGTTGGTGCCTTCTTGAGCGAAGAAGAAAAAAAACAAACCCAAATCCATAAAAATCAAGAGTGTGACTGCAACAAAATGAAAATGATCACGCAGATTGAACAAAACAATAGAACTTAATGAATGATAGTTTCTAATAACTTCATGTATCATTGTTTGGTTTCAAGTTTCTGCCACTTGATGTTTATATTCACATTTTGGTGAAATACACCAGCCTGGAAGGAATGAGATTAGTCTAAAGTCTTTTGTTAGGAGTACACCTCTTGGTAATGGAAGAAAATCCCTTTTAAATATTCACTGGAGGTATTCGCCTTCATTGCTCTGCTCATTTTTTTTCTTGCAGGTCTTCCTCTATCGGGGAGAGCTGCACATCTTGCCCTGTCCCTCGAAATCCAGTTCAGTGGGCATCTCGAAGGATGCGGTACCCAGTGTGGCCCAAGCTCTGGCACTGCTCTCCACCCACCCGGAGGCCTGTCAGGCAAACCCCGAGATTTGTTCAGCCCTGAGGAAGCGACTGCAGGGGTGAGAGGCCTTCCACACATCGTACAAGTTTTTAATACTTAAAAGTGACGGCGTCTGTGCATCCCTGCTGTAAAGAGAAGTGGAAACACTTCACGGTATAAAAACAATAGCAGTGTCGGCTGCCTGTGGCCATTATTTGCTCTGTCTAATGTCAGAACGGAAGGTTTCAAGGTGCAGTGGCAGAAACGTATGAAGTATCAGAGTACATACGAGTGTCTGTTTCATATCAGCACAATCTCAAATTGTACCAATAAGTTTTAAATAAGCATCAATCTTTATTTTTCTCTCAGGTACCCAGAGAAGATTAAGAGCAGCCTCCACCGTGCCCACTGCTTCATACCTGCAGGTATCGCCACCGTGTTGGCCCAGCGACCGGACCTTGTGGCCCCTGCAGTGTCGGCGTTCTACCTGCGGGATCCAGTAGATCTGCAGGCGTGTCGCAGCTTCAAGACCTTTCCTCCAAACACAAGAGTCCTCACCTTGGTAAATATTCACGATTGTATTAACTGAAGCAAAGAGACGAGGTTCACCTTTATAAAAGGAAATCAATGGTTTTCTTCAAAAGTATTGCTTTAGTTGTTGTTTTATAAAATGCTTATTTCACAGTTTGTGTTACGATTTTTAATTAGTCTGTTTCAGCCTTTGTGAAACGTCCCCTACAATAACGTAATATTTTCCAGGTGACGTTCACCCCGTTGCCTGTACGCCCAGCTGCAGCAGCAACAGTTCACCGCAGACCGGAGGAGCGGCTTCACCCTGCCTCCTCGCTCTCAACCCCAGTACAAGGCTCATGAGCTCGGCATGAAACTGGTGAACCATCAACTCTGTTTTTTTTTGTTGTTGTTTTTTTTCCTTCACTATTTTTGCTTTTTCTGCAAGCAAAGATTTGATGAGTGTTGTATGAAATTGTGCATTTCTGTCTGTGCCCCGCTCTCAGGCCCACGGCTTTGAGATCCTGTGCTCTAAGTGCAGACTGCCTTCTTCGGAGACTCACGCCCCGGTCAGCTGTAACCCTCAGTGGAAAGGCTTCATGGACAGTCTGAAAAGGAATGACTACTTCCGGGTTAGTTACACTTTTCGATCGGGCCACTCCTTGGACATAAAATCACGCATTGTTAAAGCATTTATCTTTTGGAGAAAGTTTTTTTTAATTCTACTGTTGCCAAATAGGGAGAACTGGAAGGTTCGGCCCGTTACAGAGAACTTACAACAGCTGCAGAAAACTTCTTCAAACAATCTGTCGCCTCGAAATCAAGGTGCGGACTGTGGCTTTGCATCCATGTACTCGTGACTGACACTGTGTGAATGTACCTGCCTTTGACTTCCATTCGTCTGAATGTACCCGTCGTGCTTGTTGTCCCAGTGCTTTGTCCCCGGGAGACGAGGTTCTCCAGCTGCTGCACAGCTGCAATCCAATCGACTTGGAGCAGTTGAAGAAACAGGAGTCGCAGCTCCCCGAAGAGGACGGTGAGTAAAAGAGCTGAGGAAAAACGTAAAAAATGTTTGACGATGAAATAGTTTGCTGGCTTGAAAGGCATTGGAAAAGTTTGTAATTTTTTTTTTTTTTTTTTTTTCTTAGGAGCACAATCGAAAAAAATTCATATTTGGATCAAATGACAACCACTTTTGTAGAATATAGAAAACATTAATGCGGCACAATTTAGTGTAGAAAGAGATATTTCAAATAGATCCTTTTTCATACTTACCATAAAGAAAGTATTGTACAGTTTGTATGACCTTGCTTGAAAGTGAACATTTCCTTTCAGTCTCGGTCACCTGGGATTCTTTGCTTCCTGCCTTTTCCTT
Source organism: Embiotoca jacksoni (assembly GCF_022577435.1). Taxonomy (NCBI): domain Eukaryota; kingdom Metazoa; phylum Chordata; class Actinopteri; family Embiotocidae; genus Embiotoca; species Embiotoca jacksoni. The sequence goes on from NW_027185252.1 coordinate 6,633,247, forward strand.
TCAGTTTCTGTCCTTTTGGTATGCATCCCCCCCCATTCTCTCTCCGTCTCTCGCTCGTTTCCCATGATTCGTTTTTGTTTGTGTCCGTCTCCCAGGTGACAGCTGGCTGAACATGACAACTCAGGATTTGGAGCGGCTGTTGCAGGAGAGAAGCGGCGGCAGAGCTGATGTTGGCCGCCAGAGCTCCGGTTCCACCAAACAGACGCAGCATGTCGGGGAGGAAGAGGAGAGGGGAAAGGAGACGAAGGCCGACGGGGAGGAAGAGGAGGCAGGTTACAGCCTGGTAGCGGTCAGTCAGGGGATGAAGAGCTTCCTCAACGCTGTGTCGTCACATGAGGGTGCTGAACTGCCCTGGTGAGATGAACTGAATGGTTATGGGGTCTGATTTGATTTGGACAGTATTTAGCCAAGACCATCAAATCTAGTCGCTGAATAAACTGATTTAATAAACGTGTTGAAGTGCAGGAATCGTAACCAAGCTTTGCTAAACTCCGATTTTGATGTGCAAGGGGATGTAACGCATGGATCATTTTCTCTTTACGGTCCACCTGAGCTGTAAATTCTGCTGTATTGACACTCAAATCTTTTCGACAGTCTTTTGAGTTTCAGGCATCACATCATCTTTTCTTTGTACTTTCTAGGAGCATTCCCGCTCACCCGTTTAGCTTTGACCCGGACTCAATGGCCAACGCAGTGGACAGACTGCTAGGTATGTGAGACTTGAGGAAAGAAAATTAATCACCAACTATTTTGATCATAAATTCATTGTTTTTAGGTCTTTTAAAAAAAAATTAAAAAAAATGCAAACATGTTGAAATTCTCTGATTCCAGCTTCTGAAATATGAATATTTTCTGCTTCCTTTTGTCCTTCGTGATAATGAACTGAATATCTTTTGGTTGTCGATTATTGTTCAGGACAAAACAGGATACGTTAGTCTGCATCTGGTTAACATTTTTCACCATTTTATGACATTTCAGGGTCCAAATAGCTAATTGCTTTATAAAGAAAATAATCAACAATGAAAATCGTTAGTTGCAGCCCTGCACATGTTCCTCTCTTTTATTTTTATTTAGGAAGCAAAGAAGAAGATCTAGATTCAGATGATCTGGATGATGATGATGAGGAGGAGGAGGAGGAGGAGGAAGAGGAGGAGGAAAAAGACGAGGGCTCCTCTGGTCACGCCGACATGAATGGGGCAGAAACTTTGGACAGTCTCCAACAATACATGGACCAAATGGATGAGGAGCTGATGAGCACGAATGTCGGACAAAGCTTCAGTCAAACGGTAAATTCACTTCATATCAAATGCCTCTCTCTGCTCTGCCTCAAACTCGTGACATGTTCATAATTTCAACATAATATTCCCTAAACATAGATGAAATCATGCACCTGCAATCATTCCGAATCTATATTTGTTATTTCTGCAGAGTTACAAGGCAGGTTTGGACGACGGCTCCTCTCAGCCTTCTGCCAAGGACAGTCCGCTGTGGGAGGCAGAGGTGGACGAGTCAGAGGAGGAGATCCAGCCTTTAGACCTGGACATCAATTTGATCACCAACCTGTTGGAGTCCCTCAGCTGCCAGGCGGGGCTGGCTGGCCCGGCTTCTAACCTGCTGCAGAGCCTGGGAATCCACCTGCCACCCAACTCTGACCACTCGTAAAGAACGAGAAGCCGACTTCGCGTAATGAACAAGGCGATATTTGAAAGGTGATAAGTAACGCGCAGAAAGAACCAGCATCTCCAGTTGACAAGTGCCTTTTTATTACATTCACGGTATTTCGGTTGCCAAAGGATGTTGAAGAAGTCTTGTAGAACTTTAGGAAACATTCAAACTCACTCTGTACTGTAAAACTGCATTTTTTTTTTTTTTTTTTTTTTTTAGGACGAGCGTCGAAGACTTTTCCTGGAGTCGCAATAATCATTGCTGTTTACAGTTCAAATAAAATGTTCCGAAGAACAAATAAGGAAAGGGAGTTAATATGTGCACACAATAAATTCACCTCAGAGAAAAGTATTAACAGTGGTATGTCCGTTCTGGTTGCACTGTAAATACAGACCTCGAATTGTTTTCATGTTACTTTAAGTGTGAAAATCTCAATCAACAATCTTGCTTGTGATTTAAGTCCTCTTAAGAGACAAGAATACGTTGGAGACAGCTCATTGGATCCTGCAGTGCAAGAAGAAGCAATAGTCTGTTAACTTTGTGTTTTCTGCCTTAGATGTGTTCACTGTTGTCGGTTTTTTTTTTTTTACATTTAATTTTGGTTGTGATACACTGAATAAATAAATAAAGTCTTATTTCAGTTTCATCCCAGTTTATTAAATGTATGCAGATTATCTTTGGTGCACCACCAACATTATCCATCTTATTTTTCCAAGCATGTGTTACAGTAAAATGTTTAATATCTTAACACGTACATATACAGACTTTCAGAAAGCTCAATAATATTAACCTGTACATGACACACAATTTAGCTTTTGACGATTACTTAAAATAGATGCAATAAAAAAAAATCCCAGAGCAGCTATTTAACTATTTCTTGGTTAAAAATAATTCAGTCAAGGATCTGAGTTTAAATACCTTTTAACACCGAGATAAATATGTAATAAAGCGGGTTCAAGGTGTTCCTCGTTCATGTGAAAAAAAAAAAGTCAAGTCATTCAAGGACAACTTTTAACTGGTTGAACATCTATATGGGAAAATAAGTAATGTTGCAGTTGGGTCAAAAAGTCTGGATCCACTATCAAGACCAGTCACTTCCATTATCAGACACAAATGTTAAAAAATAGCCACAATGGTCAAACTTGTTGCTTTTCTTGAGCATAAAGAAGAAAGAAAGATGTCGGAGTGTCACCTGCAGCTTTAAAGAAAACTTGTTTTGTTTGAGCGATGCCGCTGATTTGTTTCTTTGTCAAAGGGTTGGTTTTGTAACTGCTTCTTTCCCATTATGGCCTCAGTCTGTTTATCATTGCTTTTAGAAGTACATTATGTTCTTTTGACCTTTTTGTAAGTGGTTTGTAGATGTTTTGATTATGGGACGTGTTGTCCTCTACACAAGCTGGTGCTCAGTTACTTTGTTCCTCTGACATTGTCGTATCCACACACAACTTTTCACAACCAAAATCCTCACACAGTCATGCACAGAGTGATGGTCAAAATTGCAGAAAGAGGCATGTATTAACCTTCGTGTTGTCCTTGGGTCAAAATGACCCGCAGCTGTGTTCAACCAAGTTCTATTTTATTTTCATATTTTTTTGGGACCATTGGTGACAAGGAGGCTGTGAGGGTTTCTTTAAAGAATGATGACCAATGATCCCCAAAAAAATTTAAAAATATAGAAATAAAATAGAACTTGGTTGATCACAGCTGCGGGTCATTTTGACCAGAGGACAACACGAGGGTTAAAGTATAAAGTATATCAATGAAGTATTAGTATTTATGATGAATATGCAATGCAACAACAATAGGACCAACCTAAAAGTTATCACTGACATCATTTTCAATTTCTTGATAATCTTGTCAGCTGAGTAGTGGCTTATAAAAGAAAAGAAAAAGATTTTTAAAAAATGGGTGTTCGTTTAGACATTTGGATCCTACTGTAAATCATTGGTGTGTTACGCATTTGCAGTATACTATCACGTTTACCTCCACGTCATGCATATTGCTTTTCTGCTGATGTTCTGTATTTTCTCTTTCATCATGTGAGTAAATGTGACTGAGAAGAGAGGACGGGAGATGATGAAGCTTGTTGTTCTCCACAGAGTAAAAAAAAAAACAACCATTGAGCGGGGTTGTGGATTCAATGACAGTGTGCGTATGTTACATCGGTACAGTACATGACAGTCAGTGACCTTCCTGACTCCTTTCGAGTGGGACTACAGGAGGGGAAAAAACGGCTGCACCACCTGCCTCGCTGAGTAGAGCAGTGCAGCAGCGAGCGGTGAGAAGCACAGAGCCCACACACCGACCAGGAAGTTCAGCACCATCCCCAGGAGGATAATGGCGAGCAGGTATCCGTGGAAGATCAGGGTTTGCCAGTTGCCCTTACTCAACACCTGCCAGGGACTGTCCGGGTGCAGCAGCCACAGCAGACCCAGCACCCAGCTCTGGTTCACCAGCTGGGTGTAGTAGATGTCAAAGACGGAGGCGCGGGCATCCGCAGGGTGGCAGCGCTCAGCCTCAGACACTTTAGCCAGCCAAACCAGAGAGAGACTGTGGAGGATTAGAGCCAGAGGTGCATACATGTACTCCAGAGGCGGAATGCCTGAGACACCGTTGGATGCTGTGGAGAAGAGGATTAGAGGTTAATTTGCTCTGAGGTGAAGAACCCTCAGTTTCACCTCTTAATGACGTCTTAAAAGTTTACCTGGGATGATAAAGGACGTCGCACACAGGATGGAAATCAGAACAGAGCTGTGGATAGAATGTGGGGATCCCAGCTTCAGGGCAAAACTAAAGCACACGGTTACAAGGGGCAGCAGAGGTAACGTGAGGAAGAAGAGGCCGGCATCCGAGCTGCTGGCTTTGGCCCACAAGGCCAGCACAGCATGAATGCTGTTACAGATAGCAGGCGGCAGCAGCTTCTCACCCAGACACCTGGAGTACGTTTTCAGAGGCACCACATTCAGGAAGTGGAGGAGATTTAAGACTAATAGAGAGACCAGAACCTGGAAGAAAAAAAAAAAGTCAATATGTAGAGTTATAGAATATAAAAACTACTGATCTCTCAAAAAGAGAGCAAAACTAGTTTTGTTAAATAGACTCGTCTGTTGATTAGTGAGTGATACTTAAGATTTCACTTTTGGCTTGCAGTCCTGATCTCGGTAAATCTCTAAAATTCAATCAATGGTATTTTTTTTTTAAGTTTTAATGCCTCTGCCATCGAGGCATTATCTTTTTTTGGTTATCTGTCCATCCCATTCTTGTGAACGTGTTATCTCAAGAAGGGAACTTCTTCAAATATGGCACAAACATTTACTTGAACTGATAAGATTTTGTTGGCCAAAGGCCAAAGGTTATTCCTGACTCACAAAACAAGTTTTGGGGCCGTGAAGAATTCATGTGCTAAGTTAGAACAAATTTCACAGAAAAGTGATGACATTTTAGATACAAAAGGACAAAGGTCAACATCACTGTGACATCATAATGTTCTACCAAAACCCTTTGCTGGCCATTCTCAAAGAAGTTATTGGCACAGTAGGGTCCAGTATTTTATTGATTATAAATAGCTCTTTAGCAAATGGCAGCTACCCATCGATTTTTAAACATGCTATGGTCCAACCTCTTTTAAAGAAACCCAAGCCTGATCCTTCTGTTTTTTCCCATTTTTGGCCAATTTCTAAACTTCCATTTTTATCAAAGGTTTTAGAAAAAGTGGTTTCAACACAACTCTTAGCTTTTATGAATCATAACAACATCTGATAAATTTCAGTCTGGTTTTAGAGCACTACATAGCACAGAAACTGCCCTCCTCAAGGTAACTAATGACCTCCTTTTAGCAGCAGACAGGGGAGAGAGTGCAGTTTTAATTCTTTTAGACCTAAGTGCAGCTTTTGACACCGTAGATCACACCATCTTAATCGATCGCCTCAAAACCTGGGTCGGCATCAAGGACGCTGCACTTAGCTGGTCTTATTCTTACCTTTTAGAAAGAACCTACTCGGTCACCATAGGTAATTTACTCGTCTTCCACGACACACATTACCTGTGGTGTACCACGAGGTTCAATTTTAGGTCCAATTTTATTTTCTATCTACATGCTTCCACTCGGCCAAATCCTCCAACGACACGATATATCTTTTCATTGCTATGCAGACGACACACAGATACACCTTACCGCTGAGACCTGGTGACCCAAAGAGCCTGGCTGCTGTCTTAGATGGTCTCTCTGACATTAACTGTTGGATGGCTCAAAACTTTCTTCAGCTCAACAACTCAAAATCAGTCTGCTTATTTATAACCTGTTGCCAGAAACTTGGGAGTTTGACTCTCAGTTAAGCTTTGGCCATTCCAAAGTCGAGACTTAAATCAAAGGATGACCATGCTTTTGCCATTATGGCCCTTCGACCGAGGAGATAAAGCTTGCAGAATCATTAACTTCTTTTAAATCACTTCTTAAAACCCATTTTTATAGAATTGCTTTTAAGTGATGTCGTCCTTTTATGTCCTTTTATGCAGTTCTTTTGTTCCCCTGTTTTTGTTTGTTTATTGTATTCATTTATTTATTTGTTTGTTTTCTATTCCATTTGCTCGTTTTGGTTATTTGTTTGGTTTTCTTGTATTCATTACCTTAATGGTATGGTCTTTTTTGCCTTCTGTTTTCTTAAATGTTTACCGGTATTGACGTTATGTATGACTATGCTTTGCTTCTCTGTAGAGCACTTTGTAAACTCTGTTTTTAAAGGTGTTATATAAATAAAGTTATTATTATTATTATTATTATTATCATTCAACACCAAAAAGATTGGGATCATAATTCACATTTGGTCAGATATTGGTGAAACTGATCTTTGATGTCCACACACGGTGTGTGTGAAGCATCCACATTTTGGAATATGTAGCATCTTTGCAGCAACATCCATATTTAAAGCACTGTACTGTCAATCAGCTTTATTGACCAAGCATGTCGACACATATAAGGATTCCCTCAAAGTCTTCACTACATATATTATATAAGTCTGGAAATATATGAATTTAAACTGCAACGTGACTAGTTGGCAGAGGCAAACAACCGTCAAGTGTTAATTCTAGTTATTAAGTTAAATGCGATATTTTGTTTCTGAAGGACCAGTTGTGCATGCTTATTTTTGTCATACTTAAAATATCCAGCCCACCTACTCATTGTCTTGTTTTTTTTAAGCATAGTGTTTATGTTTTATAGCCAAAAATTATAGCCGTTCTTGACAGACCCTCCCTCTGTTTCTACCCCAGAACATGTAAATATACACATGGGACGCTATATGTCGTGTAAAAAGTGTGTTGTATTAGAAATTATGAAGCTACATTTTCACTTTTTACATTACATCCACAAGATCTACACACAACGACTTAAAGTCACTCTGTATATTCACACGACTGCTATTCAGAAAACCCACTCATGTGCTACAAATAACCAGTGAACGGGATCACATTTAGTCGGCCCCTTGTGATGTTTGGTTAAACATCTATCCTGCACATGCGGTCATCAACAACAAAACCCTCCACCACCGACACTATCTCTGCTCTGTCCTTCAAACCAGCACACCCACAGCAAATAAAAGTTACAATAGCCAGCAATGATTAACAAAAAGCTATGAAAAAATAAATCATTTTTAAACTGTCAGGACACATTCTTTATTTTACAGTGACACCTGCGTCTTACTTTACCATGGAAACAACAGTATACTAGTTGTTGTATAACTTTGTCAATATGCTGGACGAGGTGCTCTGAATACACATTTGTCAGGACCCAGTGCTCTGTGAAAACAAAACACCAAGTAAGTGACCTCGAGCAATATGTGTCACTCCTTTCACACACTTTCTCCATTCAATAAAATGCTTTCGGTAAAAACGCAAAATGGTATTTTTAAAAAAAATAATTTTTATGGCTTTGTCAGAAGAAACAATCCAGGCTACGAGCACCAACCTGGGCGAAGCAGAGAGCCACAGCATACGGGTAGTAGTACTGAGGGATGAATATGGCAGCCACAAAGTTTCGGAGTTTGTCAGCCAGGCCGTATACCACCACGAGCACCAGGCAGAGGGTGAGAACCAGAGGCTTCAGGGCTTTGTTTGAGGAGAGACTTTTCACCGCTGACGCACTCCATCCTGTCCTCCACCTCCCTGAACTGCACGCAGTAAGTTACAAATTATACAATAAGAATAAGGAATTTGTACATTAACTGACTTTTTTGGTTTTACAAAGAAAACTTCTAAACCAACCAGTTTCATCTTTTGAAATGCTTTGTCTGGTTGATCGATAACCTTTTGTTCATGTCAGCACTATACAATTGGCAACTCATTTCATTGTTTTCCAAGATATAACATATAATATGTAATGCTTGTAAAAGCCAGTAGCATCACTTTTGTATTTAAAAGACATGTTGTCATTCTGTGCAGAAGTTGCAGGTGTTTGCGGACTCAGTGTGGTGACAAGAGAAATTCACACCAGCGAGGAAATCAATATAATGAACAGCAGAAACTAATTTTGAGTTTAACCATAAACTGTCATGACATAATCCCTTTGCTCTTTACAGATCATCTCTTCAACAATTTAATAACTGTGTATTATTATTAGAACTTCAGCAATTCATTTGCACCAATGTTACCAGTTCCTTTATGACTTATTTCTTGTTCTTATTTGCTCATGTTTATCTCATATTTATCAGGTGTCCCAGTTGATTAAACCTAGATGTAATGTGTGCACTAATAATCTAAAATTGTAATTTCTAAAAAATACATCAGTCAGAGGCCAAACCAGTACTTTCATTTTATTAATGTAACTACATTTTGCTGCTGATACATACATACTTTTACTAAAGTGTGATTTTTCATGCAGGAGTTTTACTTGTAATGGAGTTTTTCTACATTTCCATACTGGTAAGATCTAAATATTTCTTGTATCAACCTGATACTGATAATTCACTATAGTGTGTAGATTATCCTTACTTAAAAAAAAACGTGGTTAAATTTCATTTCAAAGTCAATAAAATACTTAAATAATCTGATCTAGGAAGCTGAATTTTTAAATTCAAACGAATGAAATATGTTTATAATAATGCCAATAGTAAAATCGAATTTATTTGATCAGTTTTGTAATCTTATTTGATTATTTTTTTAAATCACGAGAAAAAGGACAAATATTTAGCAGTTAAAAAGGCTTAAATCAGAAGTCATACTGTTCAATTCCCCAAACAATAACACCAGTCTCATTAAGAGTCAACTTGGTCCCCTGTCTGTTTATTTAAAACCTGTTGCCAGAAACTTGGGAGTAATGTTTGACTCTCAGTTATTAAGCTTTGAAACACAGATAAAAAAAAAAATGGTCCAGTCCTGCTTCCTTCAATTAAGAACCATCTCCAGAATCAAACCCATACTGTCACAAAAAGTCATTCATGCACTCATTTTCTCTCGACTCGACTATTGCAAATCCCTCCTTTCTGGCATAAACCAAAAATGGATCTCCCGCCTCCAACTAGTCCAGAATGCAGCAGCTCGGCTTCTTACTGGTTTTAACAGAAGACATCACATTACTCCAGTTCTGGCCTCTCTCCACTGGCTCCTGGTTGGTTTTAGAATTGATTTTAAGATTTTGTTGATCACTTTTAAGAGACTCAGAGATACATTATTGAAATGTTAGCCCCATATGAGCCAAAGCCTTAGATCCTCAGGTGGGGCCCTTCTGGCCGTTCCAAAGTCGAGGCTTAAATCAAAGGGTGACAGTGCTTTTTGCCATTGGGCCCCTCGACTTTGGAAAGACCTACCTGAGGAGATAAGGCTTGCAGAATCATTAACTTCTTTTAAATCACTTCTTAAAACCCATTTTTATAGAATTGCTTTTAAGTGATGTCGTCCTTTTATGCAGTTCTTTTGTTCCCCTGTTTTTGTTTGTTTATTTTATTCATTTATTTATTTGTTTGTTTTCTATTCCATTCGCTCGTTTTGGTTATTTGTTTGGTTTTCTTGAATTCATTACCTTAATGGCATGGTCTTTTTTGCCTCCTGTTTTTTTTTTTTTTTTTTTTTTTTTTTTTTTTTTTTAATGTTTACCGGTACTGACGTTATGTATGACTATGCTTTGCTTCTCTGTAGAGCACTTTGTAAAACTCTGTTTTTAAAGGTGCTATATAAGTAAAGTTATTGTCATTATTATAAGTTATTATTAATGAACGCCATGCTTCTGCATATTTTCGTCACAATTGCATGACAAATAATGCTAATGCTTTCAAAAAGACATACCGTTATGAGAAAAATAAGAATAAAAAAACAACAACTATAATATAGGCGAGATATTTTTTCGTATAAAAGTTGAGGGATAAAAAAAAAAAAAAAAAAAACGAGACAAACGAGCTTCACTCACCATTTAGTATTCCTCATGAAGTCGTAGTTCGTTTTCAAAATCCAATCATTCCCTCTGAGTGGCTGTTCATATCATTCATTCCGACAAGCGATGACACGTCTACAATAACAGGAATTGAGCCTCTTAACAAACGTCCTGCCATCCATCCAGCGCGTGGCTCCGTGTGAACCTGCTGTCTGCTCCGCGGCTATTCACCTCATCTGTTGTCCCACGGTGTCCAGGTGGACTTTGGTCTCGGGCTGTTTGTCCTCCCATAATTAAAGACGCAATCAAGTCCGATAGTTAGGGAGAACGGGGCTTGTCGTCACGCTGCTTTTTTTTTTTTTTTTTTTTTTAATGTCCAACACTAGAGGGGGCTACTACGAAATTGAATATAGATTTGGTGCATTTACTTATTCTGATGCAATTTCCTTTCTCAGAGCGGTCAGCGATGCTGTGAGCTGAAGTTGGTGCAAATTAACTGTTTTTCACACACCTAAGTAAAAGAACATGTACATTTAAAAATTTTAGTTTTAAGTTATATATTTGTATTTTGTAGAGGAGCTGATGTAGTTATATATTATATTATATTATATTATATTATATTATATTATATTATATTATATTATATTATATTATATTATATTATATTATATTATATTATATTATATTATATTATATTATATCATTTTTATGCATTTCACTAATTCCATTTGCCAAGCCAACCAAAGATGTATAACCGGTATGGGGCAAGTTGTCTTGGGAGATTTTGGGGGCATATTGTCACGTGACAACCAGCACCAGTACAAATACAAAACAGAATCAGCCTCTACTGTAAATTCTTTAAGATATTTTTTAATCAGCTACTATTTGGAAATTGTACCAAATGTGGTATTGTCAATAATATCAGTGAAAGTTCAATAAATAGGGGTAGCTACTTTAAGTAATGTCGGCCAATCAGCAGTCAAATGATTGTTTCATGATATTTAAGATATAATTGGGTTAATATATATATTTTTTTAGAAGAAAGGAAGAAACAAAATAGGACAAAAGGAAAGGTGAGGAGATGGTCAGGGATTATTAAAGAAAAACACAAAATGGCAGCACACCACCTGACACCCTCATGTTAAGGGCAGTGATGGCAGGTGAAGTTTGAAAAGAAATTAATCGGGAGTACAGCCGGGGATTTTAATATTAGTCTGACTATCGTAACCTGGCCCGATACTGAACAAAGTTAACAGCAGATGAGATACAAAGACAGGCAGCTACCAGTAAAGCCTTGCCACAACCCAGTGGTGACCCAGACATGGTGCCGATTACCACCAGTCACCCTTTCCCAGCGATGCCGGTGCCCACCACCAACCAACTCCGATAAACATAAAGTGTCCCCCAGGCGAGACAACTTGCGTGTGCTAGAACTTCATTTTTGACCTCGAGTCTGAATCAGATATAGTTCTGTTTAAAGGTTGTTTGAGATGATTCTCCAGCTGTTTTAGTACAGACTTTATGTTATTGAACAATAAATCTTGAATATGTATTTGTCATAGGTTTATTTCTTCCAATATCCAGTGTGACAACTTACCCACTGATGGGGAAAATTGACACAAGTGCACATCAGCTATTTGACTGCTGATGGAAAGAAAGTAAGATGTGTTTTATTTTCTTTGCCTGTGGCTTAAGAAGTTCCTGGTGTCTCATTTACAATGTCTTTTACGACGTCCATATGTCCTTATCTTGTGACCTACAACTGAACATAGATCTAAAGGGAATGGGGGTGACTGTCAACTGCTTGTCACACGATATAAAAGCTGCCCTACGGAGGAGAGACGTTGAGCAATGCTGGACATCCTTCTTTGAGTGTACATGTATTTGCTCCTTCTTGCAAGAATGAATGTCTGATATGTTTGATTTTGAATACAGCCTCTGAGTAATTTTTCTAACAACTGCCTATAACTCTGTTATAAAATATGATCTAAAAATGTGTTGAATACAGAAAATATGCCAGAGATTTTCCTCTTTCATTTGGTATATCATGTATAACTATATGATTTATGGATCCCAAGATATGTATGAGAAAGTGAAAAGTGTAACAACTAGCCCCGGTCTCCCTACTAAAAGTCGGCTTCATCGACAAACAGGTAGCATCTGTGGAATCCATTAAGATCTCTGTTTGCTGACACATTTAATTACATTTGATGTGTGATTGCTACTGATAGCAGCCTCTCTCCGCCTCGTGAAAGAAATTTGACCATCATGTTAACATGTTATCAATCTGAAAACTTTAAATAGGTAAGGATTTTATTGTTTAGCCTTTTTGCTGAAAAGAGAGAAAATAATCCTGCCTCTGTGTCCTCCTGCTTTGACACCTGTTTGTGACATTCCTGACAGTCCAGCTTTATGTTCCCAACCCCCCTCTCTGTCTGGATCCCTCGGCATCATGGAGTCCCTTTAGCCACATGGCTGCATGAGTGAGGGTCTGTTTAAGTAAACGGACTCATCAGACTGAGAGGATGGAGGTCTGTGCACCCCTGCAGCTCAGGCAAACACAGTAGCAGCGTGGGGGTGCCTGCAACTGACCCATAATACTATAGCTACCAGCCTGGGAGCTGCACAGGGCTTTCTTTCATGGGTCATTCATGGGTGTCATTTGGGCTGACTCCCAAAGGAGGATGGTGTCCGATCATGTGTGTACACATTACATGTGTGCGCACTATGCTATATGTACACTGATATATGGAAATGTGTGCACATACTTATGTTTACACTGATGTGAGCCATAGCCCAGCCTATTATGTGTACACTTTATTCTTCAGTGACCTTTCACAAAGTGTAGTAGCCCACATTTGCCCACCTTTGTTGATAGCTTCAGTTTTCTCTGTGATTATCTAGCTATTCACAAAGGGTATTCGGGTGTGGTAATACCTTGCTTAAAGTGTAGACATAGTTTTTAGCAATAAAATCACTCAGGAGCACAACAGGGGACAGTCCTACTCTCTTCTGATGTGTGCAGCAACATTACTGCCATCCGTCACAATGGGGACACAGATTTGAAAGAATAACACATGTCAGGAAAACTAAATAAAAACATTTCCTTTCGTATGCCAGTGGTGGACACTAGCTATTTATTCAAATACGAGTACAATACTTTAGTACAATATTGAGGTGCAGCTCACTTGAGTATTTCAATTTTATTATAATTAATACTAGATAATAGTGTACAATTTTATATTTTACATTTATACAACAGCTGAGGTTACTTTTTACATTGCAAATTAGTATACTGAATACAAAAAACAATCACTTTTTAAAAACACAATATATTAAAGTACACATTAAAGTAAAATACATCAGCTCCACCTCAGCCCGATACAAAAATTAAAATACTGCAATGAAATAAGAACATAATGTATAGTATTGTGACACAGAATGACCCTCGTCAATATGAAATAAATAATTATACATAGTAAACACTTGTAACACTAAGTATATTTTGCTGATTATACCGATAATAATGCATTTTTGCAGTAGTCATACTTACTTAGCAAGTAAAGTATGTCAATATTTTATCCTCCACTACCCTGAACATACATTTTATTCTTTAGTTCACATTATCCAGTGTCCTTATGTTCTTTGTTTCTGTGACTTAATACTGTGATTTTTCCAAAGGGATTAGTGAAGTACTCTGTTTACATTTATATCCAATCAGTGATCCGTACTACTGCTAATACCATAACAGTAGTAGTAATTTAATTATTCTTACTAGTAAACATAGGATAATACCTCATAGAAGAAGATAAAGACAACACAGAATGGGAAACTTAAAAGGAAATAATTAAAACTAAAAAGGGCATCCAACAATGGCTACGGTTAAAACGACAACAACATAAGGTATGCATTGTGTAATTTCTGCCATGGAAAAAAAAAAGGGCAGTAAAATGCATTATAGACCAGCTGCACAGAGTTTAATTTAATTTGAAGTTGATGTATGAACACATGTAAACATTAGGCTGGAGTCAATAATTAAATCCAGACATACAAACAGACAGTGACCAGGTCCAACAAAAATGTTGTGGTGAGGGGTGGGTGGTGACAGTGAACAAAACTGGGGAGGTGGCAGTAGTTTCAGATGAGGACGGTGTGTGTGTGTGTGTGTGTGTGTGTGTGTGTGTGTGTGTGTGTGTGTGTGTGTGTGTGTGTGTGTGTGTGTGTGTGTGTGTGTGTGTGTGTGTGTGTGCGTGCGTGTGTGTGGGGGGAGGTGTGACTGAGGGAAAGTTTAGAAGAAGTGACCCTACATCTATCCTTTCTAAAAGATCTGCTTACAAGACAGAACAAACTATGGTGGCAAACAGAGAATATGATTTGGCACAGTTTTCAAATGGTAACCTCTAAAATACTTTAGTTCATGCTCATTTTTAAGCATTATTCATTAAAAAACATTTTATCTCACAGTAAATAGTATGTGCACTTCTATGTATTAAACCCCCTCTTTCTCTTATCTAAATACTGCCCAAACCTCTGTAGGATTTTAAGAGCAATTTAAAACCTTGTTTTAAAATTATCATGTACATTGCAACAATTGGAAGTTAATATTGGTGAAGTAGGACTCCTGTCCGGGTCTGTCCTCCATCACCTGTCACAGCCAGCTACCATGTGGTCCTCTTGAGCTCTTATCATCACTGTGTTTCCAAGACCACCGGCTAAATGTAGGGCAAGACTGAAGCAGGCTGAGAATCACAGCTACAACAAATAGTGCATAGTGGGTTTTTCCCAAATCGTTTTACCCCATTACTTCCTTTTTTAACAACATTTTTAACATGATCTTTTTGTTTTTTGTTTAGCATGTTCTTCTAATGAGGGTCTGTTGGGAACAGCTGATGCATCTGCTAAATGACTTCAGCGAGATGGGCGTCGTACTGTCCAGGTAAACAGTTCTCTTGTTTTTATTTTTGACATGTCAAAAACAGACAGCTTATTTGTGAGTCCTCATAAATTGGTTTTGTGTTTCGTCTCTTATAATATTGGTGTATCACTGTATTGAGATTGTACTCATTTGTGTGTCTGTGCTTGTGTGTCTGTGTCAGAGTGAACAGCAGTTGTAGAGCGGCTCCCAGAGAGCCTGTCAACACATTCCAAACAGTGAGCAGTAACTCTGACAGAGAGGTCAACGGTACAGACAGTGACTGTTTCTCCAGCATACCTGTCCAGAACAAAGGTGAAGGGGTTATTTTTGCTGAACTCTTTTTGTCTTTAAGCAGAAAAATGCACGCGCACAACTATGCACAATTAGACTCACTTTATTCTTTGTATTTCTTCTGCCTGTACGCAGTATGTGAGCCAGAGGAGGTGCTACTTCCTGCTCTTCCAGAAACAGTTTGTGTAGAGCGAGGCTATATCACCCCTCAGCAAGTGTACAATCTGCTGAATGCTGAGGAAGACCAGCCCGCCTTGTACGATCCTTCCTACATTCTCATCCTAGACTGTCGCAGAGCAGAGAGGTGGGTGTTGCACAGATATACACTCGTCAGATGTTAGATCCAATAAAAGCAACGCCTTGTACAGCGAAATGTAATTCATTAACTGGTCAATCCGGCCCGAGAAAGAGACGAGCTTTGATTTAACAGATCGTGTCACAACAAAAGCTGAACATGAGGGAGTTCTCAAAGATAGCATTTATCTTTGTGTTGGTGTCGCTTTTTTGGTTTGGATAAACATGTAAAAATACTTAAAAAATTATTGCCTTTTTAGCCATGAGAGGACCTCAGATATGATGTGAGAACAAATTACCTAAGGCACAGCTTATGGGTCAATTTGAAGGATAGGTTTGTGTTCACACTTCGTTGCAAACCACCCCAGTGCATGCTAAAGGTCACGGCCTAATGAAACCAACAAGAACTGCATCATCTGCAAATAGCAGAGAGGCGATGCAGCGACCCCTAAATCGAACATTCTCCTCCCCCTAGCTGTGCCTTGAAATCCTGTCCATGACAATGCAAACAGGATTGGTGAAAGGGGGAAAAACGACGACAACCCTGGAAGAGGCCAACACCTACTGGGAATGTGTTGGACTTTCAGCTGATAATACGGCTGCAAAAGAGGCTGAATGGCTGGTAGCAACGAATGCAGAACCTCATGAAAGTTTGTCATTTCGTGGAATTTGATGACCATGAAAAGTATATAGTAAAATATCACCAGCCTCCTCAATCTATTCAACTATAAAAGAACTTTGTGCCAAGTGGCTGTTTTAATGATAATGCTTAATCTATCTATGTGTGTACATTATGAATGAATGTGTGTGTCAGGTACAAGGATAGCCACGTGGTGACAGCGCGGGCCGCTGTGACGGTGATCCACCCTGAGCTGGGCTGTCTAATCAGCTGCATAGATCTGCAGAAGTATTCCATAATACTGCTGTATGCAGAAGAAGGATGCAGCCCAGGTCAGCAATCCACATTCAGCCTTCAGGACACACACATGTGCACTCGTGCACTCTCACAAATACACATCCAAATGTGCAGAAGACTTTAAAGACCGGAGTGACTTGTCTCTGATATAGCCATACTTTTATCTATGTGACTGACTTGGCTCTATCCGTGGCCATGTCTGTTGGTTGGTTGGTCCGCCACAGACTGAAACATCTCAACAACTATTGGGTAGATTATCGTGAAACAGGGATTCAGGGTCCCCGAAGGGTTAATCCTAATGTATCTGGTGAGCTGATGACTTCTTTTCTAGCACCACCAGCAAGCTGACAATTTAAGGACTGATTTACCTTACAAGCTCTTGGCCATGAAACACATTCACACATTCATGTCCCCCTCAGGATGAATTGTAACACTTTTGGCGATCCCTTAAGGGCCAGTGTGTCCAATTTAGGGAGATCTATTGGCGGAAATTGTTTATATATATATTCAAAGTCATGAATTCATTAGTGTATAATAACCTGAAACTAAGAATTGTTGTGTTTTCGTTAGCTTAGACTGAGCCCTTCATATCTACAAAGGGAGCAGGTCCATGAAGCCCGTCATGCTTCCAGAACAGACAAACCAAACATATAGGCTCTAGAAAAGGGCCTTTAATTTTTTTCTTAAGTTTTGTCTCTGTACATATTCCAGTGGGTAGCGTAAAGGCCAAGGCAGACTCCCCAGACCTCCAGCGCTGTTTTTTCCAGCTCAGCGCTTTGGGAATGGACCCCGTCATCCTGCTGGGGGGGTTTGCAGCCTTCTATGCCCTCTACCCTTTCCTCTGCACAGCACGTGTGGTCCTGCTTGAACCTGAGCGACACACCCTCACCATCTACCCGTCAGAGGTCCTGGAAGGAGCTCTCTACCAGGGCACTGACTCCCAGGCCTCTGACCACCACATCATCAAGAATCTACGCATCACACATGTGGTCAACGCCACTGCCAACAGCCCCGATGCTTTCCCCAACACGCTGCGCTACTTGAGGCTGCCTCTCAGTGACGACGCCCAGCAGGACCTGGTGGAGGCCCTGCCGCTGGCATCCAGGTTCATCAACACAGCACTGAGGGGCGAGCCCCCCGGCCGCGTTCTGGTCCACTGTAGTATGGGCAAAAGTCGCAGCTCTGCACTAACGTTGGCCTTCCTCATGGCGCATCGAAGCTGGTCACTGCTTCATGCCCTGCGCTGGCTGAAGGAAAGGAGGGCATGCACAGCACCCAACGTTAACTTCCTGCGTCAGCTGATGACCTACGAGCAGCAGCTGTTCGGGAGCAGACTCACCTCCCTGGACGACATCCGCAGATGACCGGGGGAAGAACGGAGATAAGGAGGAGGATGCACCGGATGCTTTTTTTTTTTTTTTTTTGACAGGTCACATTGAGAGAAAGTGTGTTCTAATTTTTTCTACAGTTCATAATTAAGAAAAAGTTTAAAATAAGCTGAGACTGAATAAACAGAGGTGGAATTTGTACTGCATAAAAGACTCTCAAAGACTGGATAGAAGTATTTCCCCCACGAGTTTCATATCTGGCTTCACCATCAAGCCTCCACACAGGGTTTCTTGTGCTATGCCTCAATAACAGTATTTATACAGATGTTTAATTTTGTGACCTCCGCATAACTCAGTAGAACACAATTCCTGTTGTAACATTTGCTTGGATTGTAGTTTATAGGACGTGTATATTAATAAAGTGTAATTTATTTCATTTTGCATTGATGTGAGGATGTTCTAATACGCTGAGTCACGCAGCCTTTTCATGTGGAAAGCTACAAGTAATGAAGTCTTGCAAATAGCCAGAGTTTATTGGACATATACAGTCTGTACTGTGTATATAAGGTTGCTGCCTAAGAAATATACAGTTTATGCTATTTTACTGTTCTCTCTCTCTCTCTCTCTCTCTCACACTGACTCACTCAAACACACACACACACACACTTAGCTCCACCCTTTTGAACTCCTGCATGCATGCAGCAGGAATTCCCTCCCTCCAGTCACTTTTTTTTTTTTTCTTTTTTTTTTTTTTTTTAATTTGTAAGGAACTGTCTGGAATGTGGGAGGAAGAGGAGGCTGCAGGTGAAAGTGAAGAACAGTTTTGTGTGTGTGTGTGTGTGCCAATTTTAACGTTATAAAACTGCAGAGAAAATCAGTGCGAATGAAGCTGCAGAGCCCAGGCTCCATGTTATGTGCAAGTTTCAAAATGTATTTTAACAAAATGTTGACTTTAAAAAAAAAAAAAAAAAAAAAAAAAAAAAAAAAAAAAAAAAAAAGACTAAAGAAAGAGTAGAAAGCATTATGAAAGTCTACAGTGCGGTTTTTTTTAAACAATTTCTGCATTATACTCCCAGAAATACTTCACCCACGGTCGTGTCACTGCGGGTCAAGACAACTCCAGGACACCTCCCACAAGCCAGTTTACAAACGACAGCCCCCAAAATCTCTGGTCGACTTTATGCATGTGAGAGTCTGCACGTAGCATTCAGACCCAGACTTTTAGAAAAACCCAGCCCTAACCACCAGATGGCCAACAGTGCACCGAAACATCACAGATAAGGAGGAACCAGCGGATTTTAAGCATCGTTTTTTTTTTTCTTCTTCTTCTTCTTCTCCCAGTTAACTTTCACCGAGTCACTCGGGAGTTCAGAGGGTCCGACGGAAAAGGGGCACATTTCTGCTGCAGGATGCTCGGGATCAGGTAAATATTGCCTGCGCAATCAGATGAGATAAGAAAAACGAGCTCGCGTAAAATACCGCTTGTAGTTATAAACCGCAGTTTGAACTTGAGTTTGACGTCACCGGCTGCGACCATTAGAAACTTCTTTTTTTTTTAAATTTCGTCCGCAGTTGCAGGCGTTTGCAGCGCCGTCCGAGTTAGCTGAGAACCAGCTAAGCTGCATGAAACTTTTCGCTGTTTGGTTCTCGGTACCAAGCAAAGAATAAAAAAAAAATTAAAAAAAAAAAAAAAAAGGCTGAGGGGTTTGTAAGAGGCAGGAAACGAGCAGAATTAAGCAAAACCGAGTGGGAAATAAGCAGGAAAAGAAAAAAAAAAAACTAAATTCTGTCGACTGAACTAGTTTAAATGTCATGAAATTCCTTTGCGTTCAACTCGGTGAACAGCATCTATTTATTGTTGTTAACGTGCAGCGTTTTGAACATGCATCCACACAGCCTGGACTGAGCTCCCTGTGTTACAGCTATTTTGTGGATGGAAATCTTAATATTCACCAGGAACTTTTTATTTTTATTTTATACGTTAAGTCTTGCAGGCTGATTGTTCCTCCTAAAGTAGTTCAGCAGTAAGCCGACCCACACCAGTTGCCCTCCAGAGGTGTGAAAAGTTCCTCCCACACCACCCTCTTGCTGCTTGGTTACTTTTTGCAGGATTTATTGACTGGTCGATGCAGGTAAAATAAGCCTCCATTGGACCATGTGTGCGTGCGTGTGTGTCTCATGAGTTTCCCCGGCGGGGCGGGGAGGGGCGAAGACGTGGCAGTCCTCTTCCATCCACATCCTGTGCTATCTGACTCCTCAGCTTCACTCAATCGGACAAACTTCGAGCAGTATAGCAGTACTTTCACGACAAGTACTTTAAATCCTGCCCACGGTGTGAATGGGTACTTGGTATCATATTTGAGCTGATTAATCAGTTAGTTAGAAAGTATTTTGACAATTGAAAAAAAAAAAAAATTAAAAAAATGCAATTCTTTTATTTTTTTTTTTAAAAGTCATTCCAATTGATCAAATATGAATATTTTCTGCTTCCTTTTTTTTTTTTAATCCGTAATGATATATATGTTGGACAAAACACATCATTTTAAGCTGCACCTTGAGCTTTGGAAAACACTCGTTGAAAGTTTTCAACATTTTCTGAGATTTTAATAATTACACAAC
Organism: Embiotoca jacksoni; assembly: GCF_022577435.1. Taxonomy (NCBI): domain Eukaryota; kingdom Metazoa; phylum Chordata; class Actinopteri; family Embiotocidae; genus Embiotoca; species Embiotoca jacksoni. The sequence continues at coordinate 6,653,634 of NW_027185252.1, forward strand.
TCGTTGATTAATCAAGGAAATAATCAAGAGATCGATTCATAATGAAAGCAATCATCATTTCCAATCCTATATGACAGAATCTTTCTGTATACCAAATGTTACACAGTGTTGATGTAGAGTATAGTTAGGTCATTAATCATTCGTTCATAATTTCATGACTTGTTCTTTGTCTATTGATTTTTACCCTTTAGAAGCTAAATCTTGCTCTTGGATACTGCGGATTCATTATTTACGTATCCTGAATAAAGCTTTTAATAGTTTTGTATGTAAAATTTGAAAAATTTTGAAAAATGCCCATAACAATGATCAAATTCTTTTCTTATCTGACCAATAGACCAGAAGTGAGAGTTCAGTGTCCCATCAAATAAGAAAAGCCTTTATTATGGAAGAAAATCCCACTTTTGAGAGCTACAGCCTGCAAATGCATCTCATTGGTTCTTGGAAAAATGAATGACAGTTGTCAATTCGTTTTCTGTCAGTCTGCTAATTGTTTCACCGACTCTTAATTCTTTCTCTGTGGCTTTTGCTACTGATCTGTCCTACTTTACTGCTGAAAGTCTTCTAAAGAAAAATACAGACAATGATAGAAGTGACAAAGCGGGTTGAGGGAAAGTAAAACTGGAATCTAGTAGATTATCAGAAGACAGCCTCTGGAATCCATTCTCATGAATTTCTTGGGGAAGATACCTTCTTGTTCATGTTAGAACTGTGATTTATTCCATCTTAGATAAGAGTCTCCTAATGTACTTGGTTGCACAGAGTGCAGTCCAATATACAAATCGTTTGAGGGACTTTCAGGCAAATTTTTCAATAGTTTTCTATAACTCTGAACACTCAGTCTGGCACGTTGAAAGGTTTATGCCCCATAAACCTTAAAGTATTCCTGATGACCCATTAGGAAGACTTCGGTGTCTTCACATGTCGTGTACAAGCATGTATCCAAACAAGGACTCTCCCTGACACTCTCTCTCATGTTTGGCACGACACGTGCATTGAAATTACAAGTGTTAAATATACAGCTTTAATCTTGACATGGAGCTTCTGCAGCATTGTTACAGAAGTGACGCTGTAGCTGTCACCCTGTCATTACAGGGATAACAATAATTACATTCCATTGAGTTTTTATCCTGGAAACTGGAAAGTGGTGGAAGCATATTTATGGTATTTTAGACTGTGAAAATGGTAAGCTTTGTCTTAAACCCGGTTTCCGTTTGGCTACATCAATCCGGACATGGCTGTGATCGAACCACAAGTGGCCAGCAAAAGTACAGGTGGAAACACTCAGGAAGCACTGAGCTCTGATCTGTTCAGGCCACCTCTGAATGTGGAGTGAAATAGCCAAATGGAAACAGCTTCGGTGTCTCAGAGCTTTACTTAAATATATTTATTTTGTAATTAAATGCCATTTTATTTAGTTTGAATTGAATATGAAGGTGTCTGGATATATTTTCCTTCCTCTCTGCTGCCTTTGCTGCTGACCTAAATTGAAATCCCAGCTGAAGTAATTCTTTATTTTGACTAAAGGCTTGTCCTTGTGGCAAAGTCAGAACCTGTCTGAGCCTGTTGTCTGCTTCCATTGAAATGCTTAACAGAACTGCGTAGATCCAAATTTCGTGTATGGCCTTTACTTTGCCACGATCTGTGTGTGTGTGTGTGTGTGTGTGTGTGTGTGTGTGTGTGTAGCTGGCATGAATGTACTGTAGGTAACTTCATTACTTACAGTCACAAATCAATCTATAGGTACTTCAATCGGTGCACTTGCTCTGACTTCAAAGTAAATGTTCAAATTAAAGGCATAACAGTAGTGTTAAAATGGTTTGTGATTTTTGTGCTTGTTTTGTATGACCTAGAAAATAGATTTTCTTTTCAAAAACAACATAGTGCGGTCTCTAATAAGGCAAAGTTGTCAGCTAGCTTTTTTTTTGTGTGTGTGTGTGTTGCATATAAATTATATAACTCGTACAAACACCCAAAGGGCATAGTTTACTAATCTATTCTGTGTTTGTAACAAATCCTCACACCTTGCTCAGGGGATTCCACGAGGAAACTAACCTTAAAGCTCATGTACAGCTGCAGACGGGTGTCTGAATTTTGATATTTTTGGAATCACTTCTGTCCAATACTTTCATCCATATTTATTAGCTTGCAACGGAAGCCTTTTTATCACAACGCGTTGGGCAAAAGGCCTGCAGGCTTCTGGTTTGGGGATACTTAACCTGTTAATTTTTAGCAGGTCATTGCAAAAATGTGCTGACAAACGTTTGAAAAAGTTTGTTGGAATGTGAGGCCACTGGCTGGAGAACAGGTGGGTCATTTTTGATGTAGATCAGTCACAGGTGTGTGGATCCAGGAATTCATATAAGCTAAATTCTTACACATGAACACTATGATCTCTATTTTTATGTAGATTCAATTTGTTTTTTTCTCTGTTCTCTTCTGATTTGTGTCAGAATGGGTAGAACAATCACGGTGCCACCTCTCACAGAACAGAAGCGCTCTCGGATTTACGGCTGTGCCAGCTCCAAGGCAAAACCAGACACCGTGGCAGCAACCACAGACTTATATTTGGCTTAGTGTGGTGGTTGGAAGGCTGCACTTCTGAAGGGTTTAAGCAGATACTGCAGGTTTTTCTTTTGTAGTTCCAGGCTTTGGTTCCTCTTTTTCCGCTTTAGCTTTTGTTGTGTTTGAATGTATATTGTCTTTTCCATCTCCTTTTCAGAAATGGTCACTTTAGTCAAAATGCGAAACGCATATTTTTCCTTATATCCATAATATTTGATTCTGGAGATATTTTGTTTGTTATTTTCCCTAGTTTTGAGATAACTGCAGCTGAGACTGCTGACTCAACAGAATCAGAAGGAAGGGAGCTTTCGTAGAATGACTCAACACATTCTGTAAAGAGGAAATATGGATCAAAAATAGAAACTAAAGGTTAATAACAGTAGTTATATAAAAAAACAAAACAACACATTAAGGGAATAGAAAATGTACATGTAGAAATGAGTAAAAGTAAATTACAAGGTGGAGTAAATGGAGCTTTTCCAGAAGAAATGACCCATTAATTTTCCAACCATTTTTACTCTTAACTATAGACCATTGGAGAAAAAGTCGAAAGTACTGTGGGTGTGTGGATTATCTGGTCTTAAAAGATGCGAACAACGGGAATTTGAGTTCAGTAGAAGTAGCAGTGGAAAGAGTCAGGAAAAGTACGAGACAATATGAGAAAACAAGGAGGTTTTGGACAATGAAAGAAGCAGTTGTAGGATCTGGAATATTTAATGTGGCTCACTGAGTGAGCGCAAGTAATCCAGACAGTAAATGACTAAAACATGAAAAAGGAACTTTTAGCATCTCTATTATTTATTGTGTGTCAAAGTGCGTGTCATTAACAGGAGAGAAACATGACAGAAGCTCAGTTATCTGATATCCAGGAGACGTTAGCGTCTGATATCAGTAGAATTGTTCATCAGAGTATGAGAAGTCATGTACAGTGTCTCCCCATGTAACAATTAAATTGTGTGATTAACCTTGACATGTTGAAAGATATATATATATATATATATAATCCTCTCACTCTTTTCTTCAGGATGGAGCTACCATGCCTTTGCTTGTTGTTGCTGACCTGCCTGCAGTCACTCTCAGCCCACAATGACTTCTACACCTCCGTCGGTAAAACCATATTCTGAGTAACTGAGTAACATATACATATAACTGAGGTTTTTTTTTTCTTTTTCTTCCTACCACAAATATGGAAGCAAAAATGGACATTTTAGGATCTTGTAATGATTTTATAAGATTAGTAATTCACCACTGCGGTATTGACGGTTAAGTGTTTCTGATTTGTATCCCTCAGGCCAGATGACCGATCTATTATACACTGAAAAAGACCTCGTCACCTCACTGAAGGACTACATCAAAGCGGAGGAGAACAAACTCGAGCAGGTGAAACGGTGAGTTTGGAGACTCGCGTATGCACGCAAACTCACAGGCAGACAGGACAGACACAAAAGTGCACTCAAAAACGGACAAGTGGTACCTGTACTGCGCACAATACTTAAAGTTTATGAGCAGTAGGTCGTTATCATGCATTATCGTGCATTCGGGTGCACACGTAACTCTGTTTTATCTTCGTGATAGGTGGGCTGACAAGTTGGATTTGTTGACAGCCACAGCCACACAGGACCCCGAAGGCTTCCTGGGGCACCCTGTGAATGCCTTCAAGCTGATGAAGAGGCTGAACACAGAGTGGGGAGACCTGGAGAGTCTGGTACTCAGTGACACCACTGATGGTACGGATAAAGAAGACTCTGATCAAATGATGATAAACTCCACAACTCAGCATGCTGATAACTGCCTTGGGAGTTGGGCGTCCCAGATTCGACTGTATATTCGGTGGCAAAAGTTTAGAAAATCACAGAAAAGTATTTGAATATAGTTGGTACATATTTTAGCTTTTAGCTTTGCCTTTTACCCAGAACTGTCTCCAAATTTCCTGGGATTGAAAGAGCTTGGAACAACTGATTGTAGGGTTGGGTTGTTTTTTTTGAGAGTCTGTGTGTGTGTTTTTGTTTGTTTATATCACTGCTGTGCTGGTTTAGTAGCCCACTCAAAAAATGAGTGAATGAAGAGAAGAGAACATTGCTCGTTTCATGTCTGGCTAAGTACAGCTGCAGCTCTCGCACTCGAAATCAAAGTCACACTCAACAGTCTTATTAAACATTAAGAGGGAGTATTTATTGTCCATTTGAGTGGTTGTTGCGTACCTTATACAGAATCTATCCATCTCTGTCAGGATTTATTTCCAACCTGACCATCCAGAGGCAGCACTTCCCCACAGATGAGGACCAGACTGGCGCTGCTAAAGCTCTCCTCCGGTTACAAGACACGTACAGACTGGATGCAAACACCATTTCTACAGGGGACCTACCAGGTAAAGTCCTTAAATCAGTGCACATCTCGTGTACTTGGTACATAGTTTGCATTTCTAAAGACCCGTGTTTTCAGGGAGCATTAAAACGACAAACAGACGAAGTGCCCTGAAAGTTACCGTAAAAAGCAGACCAGGAGTAGATAGAAGGTTTTTCTTTATTTCTATGTAACTTCTCTGTTTTCTTCGATGCCAATGTTGCCCTCCTGTGTCCTCTGCTTTCTAGGAGTAAAACACAAGACCTCTATGACAGTGGAAGACTGTTACGAGTTGGGGAAGATCGCCTACTCTGATGTTGATTACTACCACACGGAGCTGTGGATGGCTCAGGCCCTGAAACAGCTTGATGAGGGAGAGGAGTCCACTTTAGATAAGGTGACGGTGCTCGATTACCTCAGTTACGCCATCTACCAGCAGGGGGAGATAGAGCGTGCGCTGGAGTACACCAAGATGCTGCTTGAACTGGGTGAGTCCCTCCACACGCAAAAGACAAAATCTGAAATTTTAAAGTGCTTTTCCAATTTTGAAAACAAATAACGGACTGAACAAATAGTATATACTTATGTCATGTTGGTTATTTGGATTGCAGGAGATGTGATCCTTTCAGGTAACATTGTTGCAGTCATCATTGTTTGTAATCACCGCTATTATTTCTGTTGGCCTCTCATTTCCAGACCCAGAGCACCAGCGTGCTAATGGCAACCGGAAGTACTTTGAGTTCCAGCTGGAGAAGCTGAAAAAGGCTGAAGAGGAAGAGACCCCGAAACAGAAGCGAGAGAAACGAGAAACAACCATAAAGAAGAAGTCCCCAAAGACTTTCTCTCTGATCCCAGAGAGGAAGAAGTATGAGATGCTTTGTCGTGGGGAGGGTGTCAGAATGGTGAGGAAATAAAGGGGATGCACAAAACATAAATTCTAAATGACTAAATACAAGCCAGTTTCAACTCCTCTTTTCCTCCTTTTCTTTTCTGTCAATGAAGACGCCCCGCAGGCAAAGCCGGCTGTTCTGCCGTTACTATGACAACAATCACAACCCCAAGTATGTGCTGTCACCCGTCAAACAGCAGGATGAGTGGGACCGCCCCTACATTGTTCGCTACCTCGACATCATCTCTGACGCAGAAATGGACAGAATCAAGCAACTGGCAAAACCACGAGTAAGCGCTTCTGAGTTAATGTACACATTCAGCAGTTTCTGATGTAATTGGTGGCCTAGTGTGATAAAGGGTGGGAGGTCAGAGCTGTGAGGCAAGTTGGCGTGATGCTGCTAGTTAGGCAAGCACGCAGGCATGCACATCTGTATGTGTGTGTGTGTGTGTGTGTGTGTGTGTGTGTGTGTGTGTGTGTGTGTGTGGGTAAATAATGTCCCTGGCTTCACAGCTACGCAGGGCAACCATCTCCAACCCCATCACTGGAGTGCTGGAGACAGCTCCTTACAGAATCAGCAAAAGGTAAGACGGAGCCAGGAGCTGCCAATGACAGATTCTGTAGGAGAGAGCTGAGAAGGAGAAAATGGGATTTTCTCCTCCCTTTTCCCCTCAACGATTCATCCCATTTCTCCTCTGTACTCCTGTCTGCCACATGGCTTCATTTCTCCGCCTTACCAAAGCTTAAAGGCTCCTGAATTGAAGCCCGTGATCCAGCTGAGAAAGATCAAAGCTTAAAAGAGCATATAGAAACATCTGGAGATTACGATTAGTTTATAAAAGAAGTTTTATACACATTTATTAACTCATTAATCTTTCACCAATGGCATTGTAATAAAATATTAAAAAAAAGAAAGAAAAGCTGTATTCTTAAAGTTAAATTGTATTTAGTTCTTTTGGAAAAAAAAATTGTTTGGATTATTCTATTATTTTATGAATATCTGTCATGGATATGTTTCTGCTCAGGAGTCTGCTACAGAAAGGTAACACAGGAACAGAGGGGGGGATGTGTTTCTTCTTCTTCTGCTAGTTGATTTTAACATAGTTGCGTATGTGACCCAAGAGGTGTGTCAGAGGCAGCCATTTATTAACTGGTAAATTTGATTAACTTTTAATGGACATTTGGATTCTAGCATTGCCTCCTGGAACCCTCTGGTCCTTCTTAAGAATAACATTGACAACTAGTGACCGGATCTGCTTTTCTTTTCTCTCCCTCTTTCCTCTTACTTTCCACCCGTCCTCCTGTGTGTATCACTTTCCTTTGTCCTTTGTCCTTTTTCCTTCTCCTTTTTTTTTTTTTTTTTTTTTTCCCATCCTCTTTCCGTGTCCTTGTGCTGCGGGAACTACTGTAGTTAAGGCGAGCCACGGTGCATGACCCCCAAACTGGGAAACTTACCACAGCCCAATACAGAGTCTCCAAGAGGTAAGGGGTCACAGGTCATCAGGAGGGCCTCAAGGCCTTCCCCTCATCCAATTTCATCTTTATCTCTGTGAAGTGGCTGAAACATTGATTCAGTCCTGTTCCTCGCAAACATGAGAGAAAAAGTGAAAATGTGAGGCTACGCTTGGAAAACTAACGATAGAGGAGGTTTTCATTTGGTCAAAGCAATATCAGAATTCTGCCTTATTGAGCTAAAACATAGTTTAAACCAATCAGAACTCACCTCTGTTGTTGTTTTTTTTGGTGTTGCTGAAATATTTCATTTTACCCAATGATTTAGGCATTTTCACAGAACATAACAGTTGTGACAGGATGTTTTCTTTCCCCCAGCCGTCTTCCTCAGGTTATTTAAGATCCAGAGCACTGAATCTCTATTACCCATTGTGCTTTCCAGGAATCTTTTTTTTTTTGTCTTTTTAGTAAATTCTCATCTGAGCTGCTGCAGGCCTACCTTGCTTTTTCCACTTTCATATCCACAAGAGAGATTAAATAGCAACTGAGTCCTTATGCACATATTTAAATACACAAAAGGATGTAAACCGTAAGCTGGCAAGTGTTCCCTTAATTAACTTACTGTTTTAACTTTTACAGATGCATTGCTCAGCGTTAGTTGAATTGAAATTGCACCCTAAAAATCCCAAGTTTTTTTTTGGTTTTACTGCTCTTGGTAGTTATTGTGTGGGGATGTGGGTGTAAGGGTGTGGTGCCCCTTTGATTTTTTTTTTTTTTTGTACATGGACGTGCCAGGCAGCATGTCTTTCCAAATTCAGTGACTATTAGTGATCAAGGGAACAGACAGACAGATGGAAGAACTCAGACCAGTATGTCCTCTCTTTGAACCGGCTGCAGGACACTGGAGGAAAGAATCTGTTGGCTCACATTTGATCCAGTGTCCCCTTTAAAAAAAAAAAAACATAACTCATTATCAACATGAACTCTGAATAATAAAAAAGATGACTCATCTCTCTCTTTCTCTCACACATGCATTTCCAAGTAGACCTGCAGATATTCTGAGAAACACTTCTCTGAGGCTGTGGGGATCGGAGTTATCTCACGGGCTCGGTCATGTCTTTAAAAAAAATCCACCAGATGGAACTGAGAGTTAGAAGGGATTCGTCCTTTATTGCATGTAATGCTGGCTTCATATTAATTGCAACTTCATATGAACTGGTTGGACAGTTTTTTTCATGTGGATTCTGTGGCTTATTAGCCACAAAAATACCAATTTAAAGTTTATAAAGTGTCTGCGGAACTAGAATTTTGTCACGTTTTAATAATTCACCAAAAAGAGTTCCTTGCTATGCTCAGTGAAAAGCCTATTTTATCAAGGGCCTTCTATTAGAGAGTGTGAGAGTGAGTATGAAAGGTGGGTAGTGTCAGGAAAACCTAAATCCATTGATATATTTTTTCATCCTCAACCACATTGCTGGAATGGCAACAATCCTGTACCCTGAGCTGAATGGAAATTCTAAATTTCGGGCCATTTCCTGTTTTTCATTTTCTTCACACCTCTAACTCCCTTTTCTGTCATCTGATTGTAATGCACTAATGCACTGTTTTGTGAATGGTCTGTACTTGTATAGTGCTTTATCACCTTTCTGTCTCAAAGCGCTTTAACATAGTTTTCCCATTCACCCATTCACACACACTAATGAGACAGATCACCATGCAAGGTGCTGCCATCAGGAGCACATTCACACACCGATGGTACACCATCGGTAGCAACTAAGGGTTCAGTGTCTTGCTCAAGGACACTTTGGCATGTGGACAGGAAGAGCTGGGGGTTGAACCACCAACCTTCCGATTAGTGTGCAACCCACTCTACCTTCTGAGCCACAGCCATGGCAATTTTCCAGCATGACTATGTCTATCAGTCGCCTTTTCCAGAAGAAATCTTTGCTACCATCTAGTGGACAAATGTGTATCTGACTGAAAAACTACTGTATATGTGCTCCTTATTTCGCAATCCCTGCTGTATTCCAGTGCTTGGCTCACTGGCTATGAAGATCCAATGATTGAAATGATCAACCAGAGGATTGAAGATCTCACAGGGCTGGAGATGGACACCGCAGAAGAGTTGCAGGTAAGGATTTAGTTGTAGGTTGTGGGAATTGCTACATTAAAATACATCAACCCCCTGACCCTAAGGAAGCCTCAGTTGGTTTGTGTGTGCATTTGTTGCGAACTTAAATACTGTATTTTATTTAATTTTGTCTCTAGGTTGCAAATTATGGTGTTGGAGGTCAATACGAACCTCACTTTGACTTTGGAAGGGTATGATCTTTGCAATTCTTCAAAACTAATTGTACACTGGTGTTAGTATCACAGGACATTAAACCTGATGTTGTTTGTCTCTGTACAGAAAGATGAGCCAGATGCGTTTAAAGAGCTCGGCACTGGGAATCGCATAGCGACATGGCTTTTCTATGTGAGTAAATTTGTTTTAAACACACATATAGACCAGTGCTGTTAACTTTACAATAATGTGAGGCTGCAAAACTTGACAAATGCACATTGTGTAGACAAGCATTGTTCAAATTCACTTTATTTTCATTTTCTAGATGTTTCCAAAGATACTGAAAGCTCATGATGAACTCTGTTTAGAAAATATAGGAAAAGCAATGATGCTGTCATAGAAACATGGTATTTTGGTTTGAAATACGTCACTCATTGTCAGACTTATTATGATTTAATGAATAGAATGTAGAAAAAACTTCTTTTTTTTTAACTTTTAAAAATCGTACACTCAGCAATGTGAACAATTACATAAAGTACAGGATCATTTCAGTTAAAATATGTTTGTCTAAACTTTTTATCGAAAGGAAACGAATTGTCTTGAACAACAGTAAGAATATATCCTGGTTCGGAATCTTAATTAGTCAATAATAAATATTTACATATATGTACCATGTAAATTGTGACGTGTACAACATGTATAGCATACACCAGAAAAACCGAAAACATTGTTGATATCAATGATTCGAAAGCAAATGTTGCAGATAAAAAGCAGTGATGTCCTGAAGATAATTACTTGCATGACGGAATGAAACGAGTGAAAGAATCTCTTTAGGTTTTAATGTAACAAGGTTGTCCCATAAAATGAGACCGTATGAATGACCTTTCTCACCCTTCAGTGTTGAGTAAAACTCCTGTGAGCTTTCTCACCCTCATCAGCAGAGCTCTCCCAGAAATCTGTCTTTGGTTTTGCTCAGTGACACCCTGGTATTACACATTAAAGTCTACCTGTCATCTGAAATTATGGGCTTTGTCAGTGTCACAAAAGTAACACTTAAGTTAAAGCTGTACCTCCTACGCTGATGCAACAAGCAGGAAACTGCCTTCAGCAGGACTCAGAAAAAGGGAGTGAAAAGAATTCTCCGATTTATTCAAAACTCGGCCCAAATATCAAAAATAGCACCATTTTAAAAATGCAGAAAAAAAAACGTGTCCTTCAAAATGCAATACTTTTTAAAACGTTGGACTTTGCGTCGCCGTCTCTGTTGTAGATGAGTGACGTAGCAGCAGGCGGAGCCACAGTATTTCCGGATGTTGGTGCAGCAGTTTGGCCTCGGAAGGTAAGCGTTCATGCTACACTATTTTATTAACGTCCACGGTTACTGGTTCAGGTCACCGTGTTTGAATTGTATTAATCAGGCGAGCACATCTGGAGAGACGGCTGCTCTTATTGTGGTGAGAGGGAGAAACGGGGAAACTAAAGAATACGTTGAGAAGGTGGTTTTACACCCGTGGAAACATTTTGGAGATGACAGAAGGAAAAATTATTCAGACATATCGTTTGTCCAGCGATGACATTTCTGAGTTATTGAATGACGATTGACAGCCAATAACAAGGAGGAGCCACGAACTACCAGCATTTAAAAAGCTTCTCACGACTCAGCATTGTCCTGCTTCTGGGTCCATTTCTTTTCTCGCCTTTTTGTATTGATTTTCTTTCTGATAATCTCCTCTGTGGCGTTATATTTATATTTCTTAATTTCAATGAGATCAGATTTCCTTTTCCTTTTGCGGTCGCTCTGTTTTCCTTTTACTGGAGTCACTTTAACAAATGCAAACCCCTCATTTAAATACAGCGATTTGCTCCCAATATCAGTGACGCAAATACTTTTGGTAAATCCCCCGCAAAATTAGTGCAAAAATAAATGTGCAAACTTTTGGAAGAAACACAATTTAGTACCCATTATTTCAGATTTGAGTAAATCAGGCCCTAACTGTAACAAATTCACATATGTTTTTGTTTGTTGAAATAAAACACTCATTCACACAGGGTTATGCACACGTTACAACTCTTAATACGGAAACATTTCCATGCAAAATAGGATCATGTCGCATAATTAACTGCTCATTTCTGTCGTAGAAAGATGTTTTGTTTTTTTAAAGTCCCCACACACTCCTTACTATGTTGAACTATCTTTTTAACAATCACAGCTTTGCAAATGCTAAGGCGTGTCTTTAAATTTGACCTGCTGATTATAATTTCACTTGTCGGAAATCTTTGAGAAGTAAGAGTAATTTAGAGACTAAAATATACTCATTCATGGAGGATGTGGAGCACTACTAACCTCTGTTTCCTGTGTTGTTTTGCTTCCAGGGCACTGCGGTGTTCTGGTACAACCTGTTTGCCAGCGGAGAGGGAGACTACAGCACCCGCCATGCAGCTTGTCCGGTGTTGGTGGGCAACAAGTGGGGTGAGTTCCTCTTTGACTGGTTCTCTATGAAACCATCTATAAAGGCCTGAGAAAATGCTTCTTATTTAAAACAGCACATTCAAGAAAAGGTCTTAATAAGCAATTGAATCCAGTGCCAAACTTGTTTTCTTGAATTTAAAAGACAAAAACGGCAAACATTTGTACCATGTCTGAAGTTGTTCTGTCTTCTGCCTTTAGTATCAAACAAGTGGATCCATGAACGAGGCCAGGAGTGGCGGCGGCCTTGTGGCCTAAATGAAACTGAATGATGAAAAAAAAAAACGCCTCCTCTTCCTCATCTCCATGCCCTTCTCTCTTCTTCCTTGTGAACCACCCGTGACCAAAGAACACTGCTGCAGAGCACAGATGATACATTTGTATACATGGGCTCCAAATGGCTCACTCCCTCTCTACAAACACTCAAGTTTTTTTCTCCACCCGTTAGTCCAGAGATTGTTTAGTTTTATGTTGAGCCCCCGGACAGTATTCGCATCGCTGTGACAGATAACATGTTCTTAAGGTTGTTGGAGGGTTTTGAGAAACACTCCAGCCCCCCTTTACACTCCCACGTGTCTTTCTTTGCACTCTGAATGAACTATCGCTCTGTAGTCAAGTTATCCTTCGGGAGTGACTGTAGGGACCAGCTTCCTCCCTTCCAGCTTGAAACTTAAAGGGACAGTTCGCATATTTGAGAGGCCTGTCGGAATCTTTTGATTTCATTAACGGAGCGGGGGTTGCGGTTTTTGAGAAAGTGAGAAGATCTTTCAAACATTTTAAACAATGAAAATCCACTAAAGCTGTAAACTATTTCTTTGTAAAATTACATGCAACCTTTTAAAAAAAAAAAAAAAAAAAAAAGTGTTTTCTCTAACTGACTTATTGTTCAGATCCACAGGCATTATTTTACAAAGAACTGGCCTACAGTAGGTTCAATGAATTTCTCTATTTCCTTTATTTACATGTAGTTGTGATTTCTGCTTCCAGCAGCATAGAATAAAATAACAAAGATGGTGCTTTGTGGCAGAAATGAACAGACTTGCAGGATATATAAAAAAAAACAAACTGGTCTGACTCCGAAGAGCTGTAAAATGTGGCCACAGTGTTTTGGGTGGAAAAAAAAACGTTATTCCCTGTAAGTTGTATAACTACTCCAAACGAATTTACGTTGCTTTTAAATGATCACATATCGCACATTGTTGGCCTGCCTTTATGCCACACTGTTTTTCACTAATTTTTGGTTACACATGTTGAATCAGTTGTGCTTGAACGTAGTGTGCGCAAATGCTTTACCACGCTTACAATGCTGCATAAGATTTCCTGTTGTATTTCAGAAATTTAAGTTTGTGTTTGTTCATCCTGATAGTCCCAGAGTTGTGTAAGAATATAAACGAAAACTGTCATTCAGTAGCAGCAAAGGAACAATAGAACCAGAACATCAGATACACTACATTGCTCCAAACAGGTTTAAATACCCTGTTTATTTTGTTTAGTGATTGAATATAGTCTTGTTTGTAAGAGTTTCTACGGTGACCAGTGCTTTCAGTGTTAGAATATGTGGGGTTTCCAAGGAAGAACCATTTTATTTATATGTCTCAAGCCAAGTTTGTGGTGTTTTATGTTCTAAATGAAATGAAAATGTGTTGGGTTTTTTTTTTTTTTTTTTTTACAATAAAGACTGTTTTATTGATTTGAAGTTAATAAACTGTCCTGCTGCAGTTTGTATGGGTGGGTGGGTGGGTGTGATTTTGGGAGGTGGGGTGTGTGTGTGTGTGTGTGTGTGTGTGTGTGGGGGGGGGTGTTAAGGCGTCACGTGACTGTCCGGTACTAATGATAACGTCGTTTGTTCCGTCTGTGGCAACCAGGGCCAGACTGTCTGTCAGGTCGGGAGGAAGGACAAGGGCAAGCGTGAGAGACTCGAGAGAGAGACAGAGAGACAGAAGCAGCAGCTCGGAGAAAAGAGAGTCAGGAAACTATCCCGTCCTCAGCGTTATACTTAACAGCCTAAAGGATAACACGCATTTCGGTTTCGAGGGAAGAAAAAGTACCGGCACAATGATGATGACCCAGGTGGAGACCATGGTGCACTATGATAACGGCTACGAGGAAGTGTACATGATGCAGGAGGACGAGTGGGACAGGGACATGTTGCTGGACCCTGCCTGGGAACAACAGCAGAGGAAAGTATGTCAAATAAAAATCACCAGGTTTTAAATGAAAAAAAAAAAAAAGAAGTATACTATCTGTGATAGATACAGAGGAAGAAATTGTGCCAGTGTTGTTACTCAAAATAATATCAGACGTAAATGTTTTTTTAAAGTTGAAAAACGTTGACATATAAAATCTTTCAATTATTTGCTTATTCAGTATCGGGCTACATACTTTTACAAAAAAAAAAAAAAAAAAAAAAAAGTTTTAACTAATGTAAAGTAGACCACAGCAAATAGCTAAGCTTCCGGTCGGAATTTTCAAAATAATACTGCTGTTGGCGATTCCCAAGGAGCGTTAAACAATAAACGTGGCTAAAGGATGAAACAATTTTTCATATAAATAATGCGTGGAAGACATTTTTCCCTGTATGATTACTGGTTTATATGCGTTGGTAGGTGTAGCTCACATGAGCAAGATACACCACAAAGCAGCTGATACTAATCGTTGCTAGCGATAGTCCCTATCGTTGACACTGACATAAAGCCTTATCTTCCTGCAATTAGGTGGAGAACGGGATATATCTATCTCTGAATTTGAACCGGATTGAACTCGAACATTTAGAAAGAGGAGATATCATAATAGTCGAACGAAGTCGAAGTGACGTCTCTTCGTCCGTCGGAGCCTTCGCGCGTAGTTTTACTTTGAAAGACAAGCGGACGGTAACATCCGGCGTGGTCGCAGCTGCGTTGCTGCAAACTTTTGATAACAGCCCCGGTGTCGAGGAAGGGGAGGCTTGACGGACGGATGCGGTGGGTACCGAGCTAACAATAGTCGTGCCTTCCAGCGGCTCTCCAGACTGCTGCCTCTCCGCCGATACGCGCGGAATGCGAGCTGTCAACAGATGCTTCAAACACACGATGACGCTCTCGGGATTAGAATGGACGCTGCATCTAATTTTAACCTCGCGACCAAAAGGCATTATAGTAGGGTTAATCCGGTGTCCTTGGTGGGTGGTGGTGGTGGGTGGGTGGGGTGGGGGATTCTTTTGTTTATAGAAACCACGCAGAAATATCGCACCGGCACCGGCTCAGCTCAATATAGCCTCGGCCTCCCACACTTGACAGTTGGTTTTAGAGCTTTAAAAGTTGGCTCGGGCCTTAAAACTTGCAGCTCTTTGCACAACTGGAGGCCATCAAACTCCGTGCCCTCCGCAAACCTCCCAGCGGCCCCCGGAGGGATGACAAAACGGTGTATTTTTGGTAACGCAAGGCAGCAGCATGACATACATACGCATGTCCTTTCCCGGTGTTTATCTTTTTTTTTTTTTGTTTAATTGAATTTGGAGATGAAGGGATCATTGGAGAGCGGTTTGGGTCTGTTAGAGCAGCTGTTCAAAAATGATCAGGATTGATACACTGATGGTTGCAGACAGTAACACTAATGTCGGGTGACGAAATTGCTTTGTGCCCCACCTCGCCAGAGAGTTTTTTGGGTGTCACTTTTTGTCTTTTTTTTTTTTTTTCATGGTGCGATGGGCCTATATCAAATCCTGCTACCTGTCATTAACTCTCCTGTAGTGGATATTGTCGTGACGATGCTTATGAACCCCTTTTGGATCTATTACCTGAGTCCGTCAGGTTTATCAAGAATATTGATGAAGCCTTCAGTGCATATTCATGTTATAGAGACAGAGCCAAGTCTGCACTGCCAAGGGTGCTGTGTGTTATTAAGTAAAAGTGCCAAAGTGTCAAGTAATGAATATGGTCATTTAAATTAAATTGAAGTCAGAATGAAAGAAGTTTCTGACAATATGATCGACTGTCGAGGATCGGTCTTTCCAACATGTCAAACATCCTGTTCGCATTTTTTTTCTTTCTTCATCCTTCTGGACACAGCCTGCCAGCCTCTGACCCGGTGAGGCTCCTAAAGGCATCGGTCAGTTCTGGGACAGGATTGGTCCTCGCTGGATGTGATTCATGATTATTTTTAGCTTTAATCGTCACTGGGCAGTAGTGCCGGAGAGGGCGGAGGGGGATTGGGGCTTGGAAAGTGGGTAGTAGAGTTCCAGGACTGTGGCCGAGTCAAATTTGGAGGAGCAGCCGGCCACGTTTTTTAACAATAACGGCAGCAGTTCAATGTCACTTACACCCTGGGGTCTCGCTCGGTGTGGAATGTGATGGCCTTTACACTAAAGCCTGTATTATTCTGCTTTTGTGCCAGCACCCAGGGGGGAAGCCTGAGTGACTGGCTGCCCACTCTATATGTAGTCTGGGTGTAAGGATGTCTTAGAAGCAGGGGTGGAAAATGTGCTAAAATATCTCCCTCAAGTAATGTCACTTTACTGAATTCATATATTCGCAGATAGAAGTACAGTTGTACAAATGCACTCATGTCAAAGGTAAAAGTAGCTCGTTTGAAATGATCTTTTGTGCTTTTTCTTCTATATTCTAAAGGGACAGATTTATTTTATACTATTCAAAAAGTGGCCAAAAAATGTGCTAAAAATGCAAAACAAAAATGACGCGAAAAGTGAAAGGAGCAAAAAGTAAAGAAGCGTGTGCATCTCCCAATAACTCTATAATATACATGTTGAAATATACCATGAGCATCATACTCTCATCAGTGACCTTAAAAGTACTTAAAACAGTTGGAGGGTAAAAGAGGAACATGCCATCAGGAAGTGTAGCAGCCACTTAGCGTACATTACAGAGCACTGTTTTTGTGTGGCTTCATTATGTGCTTATCAGCTCATTGATTTACACACCTACAAACATGGAAACTTTGTTTCTAGCTGATGACAGCATGTTATTTTAAATATTTTTTTTTAAATTTTTATTGTGGCAGAAGTAAACATTTACGACACTGACAGTTCCATGTATTCATCCTCGTGACATATCCTTCAAATGACTTTAAATGAGAATCTTTATCGCTCCCATCCTTCATCCATTCCTGCCTGTCTTCATGCCTCGGCCCAGTAACGAATGCGACCTGGAAGAACAGCATACATGTACTGTGATAGAGCTATCTCCCTGCAGCTGCAACATATCAACATGTCATATTGCAAGTAGCAAAATAGTGACAGAAAGTGACGCAAGAGGAAAACTTGTCCAGTATCCACGTGACATTTTCGCTCGTGTTGACGCGGCCAGACGTTTTGACGTTTCTCGTCCCGGCCTCTTATCGTGAGGCACAGCAGAGCGGTCTAAATTTAACACCTTATATCAGACGGAATGCGCTCTGTGGTCGGCTCCCAGCTTTCATCCTTGCACCGCTGAGCGATCGCGAACTCGGCTGCTGGCTATTAAGAGACTTTATAAAAATAGGAGAAAGACGATGATCCTGTTAACTTGATTTACAGTATTCCAGTACTCCCCAAATGGAGTGCATTTGTTCTGATGGGGGTTATCTATGTGACTATAGGAGGAAAAGTTGACATTGGACATTACTGGGTCACTGAAGGTTAACCTAAAAAAAAAAAAAATGTAGCACTGGTCATAGAGGTCAACATCGATTTGGTGTATCGTCTTGTTAAGCTGTCAAATGCCTGAGTTTGTTTAGGTTTACCGTAGCGAGGACTGTCATGCTCATAGTGTAAACCGCATACTGCCGCATTTTATCGAATCCCTTTCCTGTCAGACCTTCACAGCCTGGTGTAACTCCCACCTGAGGAAAGCTGGTACTCAAATTGAAAACATTGAGGAGGACTTCAGGAATGGATTGAAACTCATGCTGCTTCTGGAAGTTATCTCAGGTCAGAGCATTATAGGACGATATTTCCTTCAAAGTTCCATGTTTTCTTGCTTCCGTGTTTCATTGAGCCTGTCGTTTGATATTCCGCTTGCAGGAGAGAGGTTACCCAAGCCAGACAGAGGGAAGATGCGGTTTCACAAGATTGCTAATGTCAACAAAGCGCTGGAGTTCATCACGAGTAAAGGAGTGAAACTGGTCTCCATTGGAGCTGAAGGTACCCAAACTCTTCTGTTTTTAATTTACAGGAGTCCATCATCATTAGCGTAGTGCTGCTGGAGCACACAAGGCTCTTTTGTTTCTTCAAATGAGAAAGTAAAATGTTCAACGTTCATTTGATTCATTCCCGTTTGTCCTATTTAATTTACTGCATTACGCTGTTAATACAAATTAAACACTTCCTGTGTCTGTTTCAAATGAAAAGCCCTCAAGGGGTTCAGCAGGCAGACCGTTCGGTTTTTTTTTAACAAGTCTTTTAATCTGAAACATTTGCAGAAACGTCTTGTGACTGAAATTGGACAATCGCTCTTTAGATGAGTAATTCAAAAGCATCATTATTTTGTTCACTTAATTAGATAAAGATATACATTATTGACAGCTCTATGTAGGAACAGTGGTTACGTAACCTCAGGGATGAGGCCACAACTTAACCGTGCGCACGCCTGTGTGTGTGCTCGTGTGCACGCGTGACCAAAAAGCCAAAAGCAGCTCTACACCGGTATCGATAAGAGACCCACGCATATTAATTCATGTGCATCTATCGAAGCAGACGTCTGAGCGTTAGGTTTAGGTTTAGGTTTAGGATTCGTTCCCATATTCAACTACAAATGGATTATAGCAGGGATTATTTTTTGGCATTTCAGAAATTGTGGATGGGAATGTAAAGATGACTCTGGGAATGATCTGGACTATCATCCTCCGCTTCGCCATTCAAGACATATCTGTGGAAGGTGAGATCATCAATACAAAAATGTAAATCTTCCTAGATTTTGATAGACGACGTGTCCAAAGAAGGTAGAAACATCTGGACAAGCATACTGTATCACTGAATAAAATGTAAATTCCAGACTCATAAGAAAAATGAGGTATTTATTTACTTCGGGAGGAACAAGTTTTATGATACATCAGTGCATAGAATTGCTGTTTATCATGTGACAAAAAGAAACCTCTGACAGCATGTTTAAATCTCATGAATTCACTTTTTCCTCAGAAACATCTGCTAAGGAAGGTCTTCTCCTGTGGTGTCAAAGAAAGACGGCCCCCTACAGGAATGTCAATGTCCAAAACTTCCATGTCAGGTAAGTGATGCTCATTGGCCGCTAATTGGTTATAGTGAAAGTTTACATGATTCATAGCTAATCTAGGTCCTCTCAATCTCTACAGTCATGTCATATCACAGTAATGTAGTGTTTTTTTTTAATTTATTTATAGTGAATCAGTTCCCCAGAGAGCATTATGGCAGTAGTAAGGTTTTCCCGAAGCTGACCTTAAATAATACAGAATATGAAGACTTGAGAATAGCAGCAGTGAAATGCTGCCACTGAGCGCTGTTGCACCATTGCTTGTTAATGCTGGGACTGGACCCCACAACTTTCATCTCTTTGAACTGACATGTTGGTTCTCTCTGCTCGGCCCGTGAAGCTGGAAGGATGGCCTGGCCTTCTGCGCCCTGATTCATAGACACAGACCCGACCTGCTCGACTACTCTAAGCTCAACAAGGTGTCGTGTGGTTTCACTCATAACCAGGATGCTGTGTTGCAGCCCCGCACACTAACACACCGATTCCATACAGTGTGAACTGATAACATGACATACACAGTGAAAACAGAATAACAGCAACTTGGGCTACTTTTTATAGTGTGTTGATTCATTTTGAAACACCGAATAAAAAGTAGTCTGTGTCTTGGACTAGAGGTATATGCCATCTTTTTTTTTTTTTTAACCATTTCCTCTTTCCTCTGCTAATAACACCTGCAGTTCCCACCTGGCTGCTTATTTGACGAAGTAATGTATAAGTTTTAGTGTTGGATCCAGGGATGATTACAGGAGCAGCTCCATGATGTTTACAGGGTAAATGATTTGAACTGAAGTAAGTTGTCTATGGGAAATCTACTCTGTTGTGCAATTAGTGTGTGTTATTTAGCTAATGGTTATAATGACACATTAATGTATGGATGTGTTTCTTCTTCACAGTAAAATGCTTTCATTTTAAGTGCATTCATTTAGTCCCATCTCATGCTTCATTATTCTTAAGTAAAGCACTTTACACAATTTTATCCTAATTATCTTGAAAAAGGCAGCTGCTTTTATTCTTAAATCTTCTTTGTGCATCCTGCTGAGCCTATTACGAGATTGGATTGAATGGTGGAGATATGTGACCCACCCAGAAGTGACTTGACTTTTGTCATGTATTTTTAGAACCTCTACAATGTTGAGTATATCAGTGTGCGCAACACATACTTGAGCTTTAAGTGTTTTTGGGTGAAAATCCACATCTAGATTATTTTATTTTATTGTTTGGTAGATGACCAGGATTCTCAGTGTTTCTGCATTAACAGATGAGGGCTTCAGTGAGCTGCTTATTTACTGCTTTTTGCAGAGCTATAGAGCACAGCTGACAGCCCTCCTGTGACGGCCAAGTAACAATAATACACAAGTAAATCATCCTGGAAAAAGGTGCTGTCTCAGCCAGATGGAAAGGTCACCGCTGCCGTAGGATAATTCGAGGCCACTGCCAAGTCAGGTTTTGTAGAAAACTGTTTTTGTTCTTGTTAAGTCTCTGACAATAGAGATTTTATCTGTGAGATTTAATAATCATTTCATCCAACGAATGAACTAAATTGAAAAAAAAAAAAGAAGAAGTCAGACCATGTATCCATGTGAGCCTGCATAGCTGACCTCATACAGGAAGCCAAATGTGAACCGAGACTGTACATGTATTGCAGGGGAACACCACGGCTGGATACGAAGAGTGACATTTCCATTTGTTTTGGAAACAGAGACACTTCTCGGCACACAACTCAGTGGCCTGACTCAGAGTTGACTCTGAATAGTCATGGAAACATGAGCCTAGTCCCTGCAGAGCTCAGGCTTAGCTTTACCTCTGCTATTGTCCATGCTGTCACGTCAGTGTTCCCCAGTTAGAGGCTGCCAGTCCTCATAAAAGTCAGGAAGATGTCCATGAAATGCAGAGATGCGGAGATGAAATGCAGATTAGTCAAATCACAAGTATCTCTTCATGGATTGTATCAGTTTTCATACTTAGGGAAGTCTATTCAAAGTATAAGTGACAATGCACAAACACAACATACATTATACTACAATATACTTTTCCTATCAATTGCCTTTCCCTCACTCTTTTTATGTTTTTGACATACTTATTCACACACTCGGTCACACCTCAGCTTTCCAGTTTTGCTCACGCTGGCTGGAGACAGTTGCATTTTGCGGCAGGCAGCTGTTTAGTCTGGCTCCAGGTGAGCAAGTTTGTGAAGCTTAGAGTGCTAAAGCCTGCTGAGAAAGCTCTGGTCAGGGGCGCACACACACACACACACACACACACACACACACACACACACACACACACACACGCACACACACACAAAAGGCTTGGGGTATCCTTCCATCCATCCCATCAGTCTGGCGTCCATCTCTCCGTCCTACACTGGATCTGTGAGCAGTTGGGCCTGTCATGTAGTGTGCCATCCCACACCACCCCCTATAGAACAGCGGTACAGCGATAAGGGACAATAGCAGCAGCATGATAGCATGATCCCTTTTCCCCACTGCACTCTCACTGACTACCCCATTAGCAGCGGAGGGTTCACTGTCAGCTGTTGGCCTAATGCACCACTCCCACTCTGTTGAACCAGTTTTCTCCTGTCACTTGTGTGAGAACAGAAATGTATTTGATTAAAATTTTCATATTTAGAAAATATATGAGGTATATTATAGCAGTGAAAGGTTTGCTTGAGTGATATATTTGTTAATTTATTTAATAGCCGATTCATTTATGACCTTTTCAAATACAAATCATAACGGATTAGTCATTTAGGTTAATTATGTAGTAAAAACATCTGATGGTAACAGATCATGGACAAAAAAATGTATTGCCTTTGTCATCATCTTTCACCTCCAAGTTATCAATTTGACACGCTACAGGCTTAAATGCTTGAAAAAAAATTGCTATAAATAATCATGAGTAGTTTTTCTCAGATAAAAAAATTCAGAACTGTAATGGATTTGGAAAAATTAGTCCCTAACACTTGACTTTCCTGTAAAGAGGTGATGCTTCGAAAGGCCAGCTAAATCTCCAATAATCAGCATATCTCCCTAATAATTATTCAGCTCATGTGAAAACTAGAAAATGTCAATGTTTTTTTTTATTTTTCCTAAAACTATTCGATAGATCTTCGAGTGATATTAAATGTGCATGTAGAGTACGTGACCAGGGAATATAGTGTGTCGTCCATAGCTTGGAGATCAGTGCAGTGGTATTTTAAGTCCGGCATTGGTGAGCAGTGATGTAGATTTGTGTTTCTTTATTTAGGATGATCCTCTGGGGAACCTGAACTTGGCTTTTGACATAGCTGAGAAACACCTGGACATTCCCAAAATGCTGGACGCAGAAGGTAATGTTTCATGGAGCACAGTAAACACACAGTAGTAGTTTTCTAATCAACATTTTTTTGCTTTCTCGTGTACTGTTGTGAAACATTTGTATTTCCTGTGAAAAGTAGTCTCTGTGAAAAGTGTTTCAGTCATTATAAGTCATTACGTGATAATCTCCATGTATATTTACAGTGCATTTCTGGAGATTAACCACTTATCTGAAACAAATCAAAATATATAGCAAAATATACTTTAAATATATGTTGGGTTTCTATCTTCTACTCTCCAAATTAGCCATAGTTTCCACTTATTTCATATTTTCTCTCCCACCTGGACATCTCCTCCCTCTTCATAACCCTACTCTAACCTTTCAGATATCATCAACACCCCCAAGCCTGATGAGAGAGCCATCATGACCTACATGTCCTGCTTCTACCATGCTTTTGCCGGGGCCGAGCAGGTACAGAAGTTGAAACTACCCTTTTACCAATTTATATCTGAGAACACAGTCAGGTGCAGAAATGTATTGTCAGTTTGATTTTGACATGCCATGTTACTCAACAGACATGTTGTGAGGATAATGTTCTGTGATGTATTAAAAAAGACTCAGCATGACCCGCTGTCTTACTTTGCTGATTTAATGACATGATTCTCGTGCTCTGTGCTCTCAGGCCGAGACGGCTGCCAACAGGATCTGTAAGGTGTTGGGTGTAAACCAAGAGAATGAGAAACTGATGGAGGAGTATGAGAGACTGGCCAGTGAGGTAAAGTTCTTTAAAAACAATATGACGATGACACTGTGATGACACACTGTGAAATTAATGTGCATCACGCTCCATGAAAGTAGTTCAAAGTAGAAGTAGAAACTCAAGTTTAGGTTAAAAACCGTCTTTCTTTGCATCCCATTTCTGTTGCGAGCTGAGACCTGTCCGCTGAAAAAGTCAATTACTCATCACGGTCTATGTTAAAATGGAGCTCTGTAGCCTTTCCGCTTGTTCCCATGTTGTCCGTGTGTTTCCCAGTTGTTGGAGTGGATCCGCCGCACCACGCCCTGGCTGGAGAACCGGACCCCAGAGAAGACCATGTCAGAAATGCAGCGGAAGCTGGAGGACTTCAGGGACTACAGACGCCAGCACAAGCCCCCGAAGGTGCAGGAGAAGTGCCAGCTGGAAATTAACTTCAACACCCTGCAGACCAAGTTGCGCATCAGCAATCGCCCTGCCTTTATGCCCTCTGAGGGGAAGATGGTATCTGTAAGTCGCAACTGCAAATTCTTCCTCTGATTATTAATAACCGTCAAAGAAGTGTTTGTGATTGTGGGCACCACTGTTTGGATCACGTCTTATGGCAAATGCTTTTGTGGTTCAATGTTAGTCGGGAGTAAGGACAACCAAGCATTCATACTGTACCATTGGAGAGTTATTAGCTTTACCCTTTTTCCGACCCTAAATAAAAGTTACCGAAATAATATTATTATTTGGAAACAATTCAAATTTTTCACTTTCATTGTGTTAACAGGACATAGCCAGTGCATGGCAGGGCCTGGAGCAGGCCGAGAAAGGCTTCGAGGAGTGGCTTCTTACAGAGATCCGCAGGCTTGAGAGGCTGGACCACCTGGCAGAAAAGTTTCGCCAAAAAGCCACCAATCACGAGAACTGGGCCAGTGGTCAGTTTTAGTTGTACATTTAACTTTTACTCTGTTGTCATGCTTGCTCTTTTGTTTCCCGGTTTGATATATAGGGGCTGCATGTTTAGCTGTTCATCTCAACTTTGTTTATCTCCGGCCATCTATATTTCTGCTTCTGAGTCTGATTTTCATTGTTCAAGTGTTTTATTTAACCCCGGGGTTTATTTAGACTTGTTCCTAATGACATGTAATTGTCGGTTTTAGAGTCTGTCCAATGCAATCAGCTGGTAGTGGAAAGCAACTGGCCATTTTCTACATCTGGCAGTGACCAAATAAGGCCTGGGTTGATATCTAACCTACTAATTACCTCAAATTACTTTTCTCTTATGTGATACTCAGGTAAAGAACTGATCCTCTCCCAGACGGACTATGAAACGGCCACCCTGACGGAAATCAGAGCATTGCTGCGAAAACACGAGGCCTTTGAGAGTGACTTGGCAGCCCACCAGGACAGAGTGGAGCAGATTGCTGCCATTGCACAGGAACTGAAGTAAGTACTTCCTACACCAGATGTTTGCAGTGGTGTGTCATGGAGAGCAAGGAGGGGGGAAATAATAACAAAGTCAGCCCATGCAATCTTGTTTTCTCTTTCTCTTTAAATATTATTTAAATATTATTTTAGGCTGGAGACACTGTATAACCTACAGGAGGGATGTCCTGGCTAAATTATGAAATGTGCACAACACTACACTGCACACATAGAAATGCTATAGTTCAAAGGTCCTAAAAGGATCTGTTTTGCTTTCTTTACCCACATTTTAGCACAAAAAATTATTTTGAACAAAATTAATTGACCGTATCTAAACAAACATTTTTAATCACGTCGGAACCACTACAGGTCAGGACGGAGGTTAGATATTGATCATAGGTATTCTCAGTTAAGAGCCTATCACTCCAGGAAAAAGGTTTGGTTCACAGGCATGCCGAGGTTCTCAATCAGCAGTCAATCAGAGACACCTGTGTGTCGTTACCTTCTCACTCTGGGATTGGCCACAGTATATTTCCGGTTTCACATTTAACCGTCTCTCTGAAAGAAGAAGACCATGGTTCAACTGACAAGCTAAATGGCTCCTCTGGTTTTTGCAAGGTAAGCAATGCCTAAATTACCACGTTTGTGTGGACATTTTTAATTATTATTTATGGCTTATGGTTTCTTTTAAGGTTTTGACCATGTTGTTCCCTTTTTGCAGCCAGTTGCTCCTCATTGCACTTTTAAGCTGGAATGTCCATTGCTTTCCTGTCAAAGGTAAGACTGTAACTTAACTGAAACTATAAATGCCCTCATGCTCAATTTTTTTTTTTTGTTTTTTTTTGTTTTTTTTGTGTGCTGTTGGCTAATTGACCACATCTTCCCCTCTAGGCAAACACCAACCTAAACCTTCTGTGGTTCGTGGCTTCACAATGGTGCCGCGTCCTGGCTATTATGGTCCACTCTCGGGTGTTTCTGAGCTGCTTGGCAATGACGGCTCACTCCCAGATTTTCCTGCTCCACCTAATGATCTAAATCATCCTGCTGTCTCTTACCTTGTTGACCTGGAAAGAGGAAATCCTGATCCACAAAGCTCTGGTTTAACTCCAGGCATGTTGAATATGGCTTCTGCTTGGGGTCCTGTGGAAGGGTCTACAACTACCTACTCGGTGACCAGCACATCTATGCCTGGCCCTTACGGCATCCCTCCTCCCCCTCTAGCTCAGTATCAGGCAGGTGAGCTCGGCCATTATGAGGGACACTACGCGCAATGGAAACTGAGGAGGTAGGCCGCATGTCACCACCTGGATACCTGGTTAATCCTATATACCCAGCTACAAGCCTGGTGAGTTGACGGACTACACAGCCCACTATGAGCACGGAACAGGGGCGAGGGGAAACGCAGGAACAAGGTTACAGGCCTCGTTATGGTTCTGCTGGGCTTTCAAGTGGTTTTGCATCTGAGGGAAGCGTTGTACAGCCAGTTTCACAGTATCTGATGCCAAATGGCCCAAACCCATACTATGGCCCAAACCTGTTCTACTTCTGCCTGACTGGTCAGCTTCCTCCTGGCACTGTCACACTTCAACACCAACTTTGAGACCAGCAGAAATCACTGGAATGAGACCACAGCCCTGTCATTCAAAGCCAGGTTCCCGGTGGAAGCCAGCAGCAGACCAAGGACTTGCCTAAAGCTTAAATTTTTCAAACGGCTTGAGTAGTTCAGAGTAAAGGTTCATGCAGTTTACTCGTATTTTGAATTGTTCAAGTTGCTTGATGTGAAACTTCAATAAAATTGAGAACTTTACTTTGCATTGGTTTCAAATCAATTAAAAGCCTTCAACTTTGGGAGGGGGTGTGAAATCAAAGTCAAAACTGAAATGAAATATTTTAACTCGTGATGCCATTTTTGGCAGTAGGTTAATTTAACTTTCATGAGTTGACCTGACTTTTCTGGTCTCTAACAAGTAAGTGTAGCCATGCCTGTTGGGTCTAAGCATAGCCTTTTTTTTTTTTTTTTTTTATAATGGATAAAGTGACCGTAAACTAAGATGCAGCTTGCCAAGACAGCTGGGATTGTGCATGTGGCTTATATTTAGTGTTGACTGGAATACATACCCACTGCTTTTGCTCCCTTGTAGTGTTTTTTTTAAAATTGCTTTTGCCCAAAGGCTCTTCAATGCCCTGGTGACTAAATGAAAGATTTTTTTTTACCACAACTCAAGTTGGCACATGCTTTTTATTAAAAAAAAATATTATTTTTTTTCTCCTCAGTGAGCTGGACTTTTATGATGTTGCTGCTGTAAACCAGCGCTGCCAGAGCATCTGTGACTTGTGGGACAAACTGGGAACCCTTACTCAGAAGAGGAGAGAGGCACTAGAGGTAAGGAAAATATTGGCATTTCACTTATGAATAAACCCAGATTAAAATAATTTATTTCCAAGGGTAAGGTGTTAAATAATAGCTGCTGAGATCCTAAAACTTGAAGGATTTCTTTGACTGTTAGGTTACGTTGAGTTCCCACAAGAGTGCGCTAATGTTCCACACAGACCACACAGACCACAATTGCATCCAAAACCAGCTAAAACATGAGCGTAAGCATATTTAGATGTCTGTCAATGACCTGAACGGTGAAGAAACGACTAATTGCTGAAGGGAGATAATTAGATCCCCTCTAAAATCCCTGACCCACATAGAAGGGTGGCGGGGATAAAAGAGAAATAAATATAGAAGTCTGGTCCAGGACGTGAGTGGCTCGAAGCCCACTAGCCACTTCCTCTGATCCACACTGGCCATTCCAGACCTGCAAGTGTTTGAGGGCCTGGGAAAAAGGCCAAGGATTAAATCTGAATGACAGGGACAGAGGTCTGTTTCGGTCCACCCACCACCACCACCACCAAGAACTCTGTCAGGAACAATTAAGTAAGGATGTTTGTTTTGGAATTTGTGAGATGGGGAGATGAAAACTCCTTTTTAAGTCATGATGAAGCCAAATACTGAGCTATGTTTTGATATGACATATTCAGGCTTTAAAAATATACAAAACATGTACGTTGTGTCTTGTGGTCCTTCTCAGCGCACAGATAAACTGCTGGAGACCATTGATCAGTTGTTTCTGGAGTTTGCCAAGAGGTCAGCTCCTTTCAACAACTGGATGGAAGGAGCAATGGAGGATCTGCAGGACATGTTCATAGTGCATACTATTGAGGAGGTCCAGGTAAGCACACATTGCTTACAGAACAGTAGATACTTACTGCAAGTGGTGAGATCACAGTTTTGCTGCTGATATAAAAAAAAAAACAACACAAAAAAACAACACAATTTTTCAATGGGTATTTATACTGCTGCTCTGTATTATAAATATCGATATGGTGCTGAATACTATAGTGTGTGTAATGCTCGGCTGATTTGTCACATCCAAAAGAAAACCCCATAATGTTATCACTAATGACAATATTGAAATTTTAATCAAATTCAAGGATTTCCCTCTTCTACTTGCTCTTCCAGAGTCTAATCGCTGCACATGAGCAGTTCAAAGCCACTCTACCTGTGGCGGATGCAGAGAGACAGGCCATCCTGGGAATTCACAATGAAGTGCAGAAGATTTCCCAGAGCTACGGGATCAAGGCCAACATTATCAACCCTTACAGCACTATCACCACTGAAGAACTGCTGAACAAGTGGGAAAAGGTAGCTACTGGTTTACAATTCACTCACAGACTCCTATAGTAGATTTGGGAATAGTCATTATTCCGATAATGGTTGCCTGCCCAATTAAAAGCATTAATTATAAAAAAAAATTTAAAAAAAAGAATCGAGGAGAGAAGTTTACATTTACCGATAAAGCCAAAAAAAGTGCTGCTGTTACATTTTATCAGAGCTGAATGAGTCGGCACCCAGGGAGGATCTAAAGTGTGTAATCCACAGATATTAACATATATACATGTGTTTAATATGAATGGTTCTTTTCAAGGGGAGTCAGCTTCTCACAATCCCACATAACCCTTCTGTGTGCACATGTATGTGTTGTCTAGGTGAAGAAGCTGGTTCCTCAGAGAGATGGTGCCCTCCAGGAGGAGA
This sequence comes from Embiotoca jacksoni, assembly GCF_022577435.1. NCBI lineage: Eukaryota > Metazoa > Chordata > Actinopteri > Embiotocidae > Embiotoca > Embiotoca jacksoni. The sequence goes on from NW_027185252.1 coordinate 6,682,378, forward strand.
TGGCACGCCAACATGCCCATGAAAGGCTGAGACGGCAGTTCGCTGCACAGACTAATCTCATTGGACCTTGGATACAGGCCAGGATGGAGGTTTGATAACCGGCTTCATGGGCAATTTCACATTTAATCAAATAAAGACCTAAAATGGAAGATAATTATTTTCAAATGCATTGCACATAAGGGACGTACAATGATGGTGGCTTACCTTATGAGGAGAGTTGAATGTCGCCATGTAAATGTACCAAATATTACGAAACACCTACTATTTTTCCTGACAGAATATCCTCTTCGCCACAGGTAGCTGGATCTCTGCAGTATCAGCTAGCAAACCATCAGATCTTTAGACTAGCATCTTTAGATCTAAATTGGTGCAAATATGAAGTTGACCTTGTTACATGGTACTCTGACAGGAAATTGGGCACTGCTCCTTGGAGATAGGAGGCACCCTGGAGGATCAGATGAACCAGCTGAAGCAATGTGAGCATGTCATTGTTGCTTACAAACCCAACATCGACAAGTTGGAGGGAGACCACCAGCTCATCCAGGAGTCGCTTGTGTTTGATAACAAACACACCAACTACACTATGGAGGTACAGAACAGTGCAAAACACTGTTACAAATATACACATGTCGATGGAGTGAACAGTAGGTGCATCCAACACCAACGCATAACCACTATTCCTTAACATATTCATATACGGGAATTCACAAATGTATGGATATGTTTATCAACATACATTTACATACAGTTTTTACAAATTCAGTATTCATTTAACTGTTCTAGTTGTGTCTTGTTTGTGTTAACATGTCTGCTGTGTCATCACATCAACAGCACATCCGTGTCGGGTGGGAGCTGCTCCTCACAACCATCGCCCGAACCATCAATGAGATCGAGACCCATATCCTGACCCGGGATGCCAAGGGCATCAGCCAGCAGCAGATGAATGAATTCAGGTCCTCTTTCAACCACTTTGACAGGGTACAGCTCTCTACCATTTCACATTACTGGAGTCTCTTTGTGTCCATATAAAGCAATCTCGTTAATTTCAGAAGCAGAAGCCCAGTGTCTAGAGATAGTCCTTTAACTGTGAGCAACAAGTGCTCTATCTGGAGCGCTGTTTGTGTGTAACGTTGTAAATCTGAACCAGCTCCAGGAGCAATATTCTGAAGCTCCGCCTACATTTAATCTCCGGTGATTCCTGATAGAGAGGGCGGATTAAGATTTAACATTTCTTTCTTGGGCATTACAAATTACTGCAAATAACCCATTATAAACAGTAGCTGTTTTTGTGCTGTGGAGTGTTAAGCCATCTTTAACTATATTTTATGCATATTTTCAGTAACTATTATAATCTAGTGAAACTGCATGACTTATTACAGCGTGCTGTTAAATTTATTCAAGCTCCATCTTTAGGAATCCCACAGCCTTTCCATGCCCTTACAGTGCTGGAGTAACAGTGAGGATTAAACACCCAAAAAACTGAAACCTCATCACAAAACTGGCAAAACGCTGCTGTGTCCCGATAAGAATGTTTCGCGTCTGTGGACAACGTCATTGTGACAAATTTTAATCTGTGCATCCAAGTGTAAGTGCAATAGTACAATGACTTTTCTTTTTTTTTTTTTTTTAAAGATCTCACTCCTCATTTATTATGAAATCTACCTCTAATGTCTTAAAGATCAATACTAGTGGAATTAAAAAGCATTCTTCCGTGGTTATTTATTTGAACATACTGTAGTGAAACCCATCTACAGGAATTATCACCTTTGGGAAACACTAGAAAACACTGCATATATCTTTAGGATTCAGCCTCAGAATATTGCTGTCATGTTGGATCCAATATTGACAAGAATTTTGTACAGTATACAATGGATTAAGCTTGTGATTCACTCTTTTCTGTAACCCTTGACTTTCCTTTTGTTCCGTGTGGTGATTCTGAATTTTTATGTTCGGTTGCAGAAGAAGAATGGAGCGATGGAAACGGATGACTTCAGAGCCTGCCTCATCTCAATGGGCTACGACTTGGTATGTTATTTCACATGTGGGTGAACGGGGGTTATAGTATTAGTTGCCTTTGAGTTTATTAGATACATATAGACAGTCTCTTCTTCCATCCGTGCCTTTCTCAGGGAGAGGTGGAGTTTGCCCGCATAATGATACTGGTGGACCCTAATGGTACAGGAATCGTCTCCTTCCAATCTTTCATTGACTTTATGACCAGAGAGACGGCTGATACAGACACTGCCGATCAGGTTGTGGCATCCTTCCGGATCCTGGCAGCTGATAAGGTATGTGTGTGTGGGTTTCAGCTTGTGTGGCTTACTGGCACATGAGCAGCCACTCTAAGCCGACACTAATCTATTCTATTCTAGTCATTACTTCCAAGTATTTGCCACAACATGTTGATTTTAGGATTGACTATTTGTTCATGAACTTGAAATAAAGAGGGGGGGTATTGGCATGAATCTGAAAAAGCGATTTTCTTTCCACCACCACAGCCCTACATACTTGTGGAGGAGCTGAGGAGAGAACTTCCCCCTGAACAAGCAGAGTACTGCATCATGAGGATGCCGCCTTACGCTGGCCATGGAGCACCACCCGGGGCACTAGACTACACCGCCTTCTCCACTGCTCTCTACGGAGAGAGCGACCTTTAACCCGACTAGAAAACCTTTCATCTATCTCTGACCTGTCCCCTTACCTGCCCACCCCCACACTGCCCCGCCCTCCATCTCTTGATGAAATTAAGGAATCTATCATTCAAGGCGGATCAAATATGTTGAATAAATATATATTTATCTGATATATTAATCTGTCTGCAGTCATGCTGAGCATTGTCAAGTTACGTGGACCTCCTCTTGTGTCCTCTTGCATAAAAGATGCCCCCTAAACAAATAGAAATAGCCCACATGAAATTATATTGAGAAATGCTTCAATTCACATATTTGCTTGTGTGTTATGGTATATAAGCACAAAGTAGGATTCTGCAATTAAAGTTGGAGCCAAAAATAGATTACTTGCTAAAGCTCATGCAACAAGGGATCATGGTGGTTCATTAGTTAGTTGTTGAAGTCCTATTTTTTTGGAGCAATGTTGTGTATTGTTTTAATGTTTCCTCAGTGCCTTTTTGTTTTGGGAATAAAATCTTGCGATAAGGCATGTTGAGATGCTTAAAGTGAATTACAGTTTGCTAAAGCAATTACAGCCCCCCTGCAATCTATCAACAAACAGTGGGTTCCCAAAAGGCAAAAAATATGCAGTTCCAACTGAGGAAAAATGGGAAACTACTTGAATGCAAAAGTAAATGTTTACAACTGTTCAGCGCTCTAAAGGCAGAAAACACAGAAGACTAAATGTGCAGTGTTTTCATAAAGAATGTCAAATTAAACTGTTTCTCTGGCAGCAACAAACACACTAATGCTTACATGTGCTGAGAAATAAATATAATAAAAACTAAAAAGCAATGCACAAGAAAGAATCAAAAGATCAAATGTAACTCTGGGTCTCACTAATGTCATCATGGAACACGGTGGATTAACGACAGTTATTTGTCAGTCGTGTACATCAAAATCCTTCATTTACATTGTAGGTTCCCATTTATTTTCGGAGGTAGGCTGCAGTAAACATATAGGATCTTGCTGTATTATACATGTGGGAAAACCATAGTAAAGTGCGGGACGAGGTGATTACATGGCACCCCTGTGTTATGGTTACGTCTTTGATATGTGCTGTATGTTTGATTACCCTTTAGAGTCCTTATTCATTTAGCAAACTGTACTGTCTTTTTATAGATAGTTTAGATACCTGTAAGCACTTTTTAGGTTGTTCCTGCTTGAGGAAATTTTGGCTAGAAAAATACTTGTGTATAAAACGCCATATTTAGCCATCTTTGTATTGTATGCCTTTAATGTGTGTGCCGACTAAATGTTTTCTTTTGTTTTCTTTCCCAATTTTCCAAGTCCTACTTTTTTAGAATTTGAGGTACCTTGAAGCTGAGTCCTGATTTGTCCACAGCTGTTTGGCTACATGTTTCCTGTCAGTATACTCATGTTCTGTACTGTTTTTGAACATGAAATGGAGAGATGAAAGAATTTCCATATTCCATTTTCACATAAATGGACTATATAAAGATATATAGAGTAGTGACAATGATCTAAAAACATTGCTGGTACATCAAACATTTTATGTTCTTGATATGTTCTGGATTTCACACTCATTGGCAATTTGTGAAAAATGCAAAAATATTTTGGGAGTCATTTCTGTGAAGACGATCATTGGCCACTTCACACAGGCTGACTGAACTCGGAGCACACCATTAATTTACTACTCCAATAAATGAAAGCAATTCCCTTTAAAAGAAAATTCTTGATTGAATTCTTGATTTGTTCTATTTTTGGAGGAATAAAAAAAGGTCAACCAATTCAGTAAGTTAAACTTTTTACTTCAGGATATTGGATTCAATAAAATAAACTGCTTGTGACTAATTGAACCATTTATTCAGGATAATCTTTGCTTGATCTTTTGTCTTTCATTTGTAGATTGTTGCCAAAACCCAAAATGCATGATACTGGATCCTGTCACACCTGTTGCCTACTGATTGAAAACAAGGAGCAACAGTAAACAACCTATTCTAAGTTAGGATTTGTTGGCATTATTAGTGGTTGCAAAATAGTGAGTAAACCAGTCTTTTATTTCAATTTATAATCTGTATTTGGTTGTGTGGGTTGTATGGGCATTGCTAGTAGAACTACTTTTCAAGTACAGTGTTGCAAGCCAAGAAGTACTTTGAAATACTTGGAAAGCAAAACCAACCTAATGAAAAAAAAAATAGATTTCTTTTCTGAACTTGAAGTAGTTCAGGCTTAGATAAGTGACATCTGAAATCTCATTACCTCCACTCGATCATATGAAAATGTATGGAAAGAGAGCTTTATTAAATATTTAATGATTTTTTTTTTTCCTTTTTCTTCTTTATTACTGCATCTTAGAGCTAAAAAAATATATCTGAGGATATTGCAGAACAGGTCAATGAATGTAAAAATTCAGAAGCCTTCTTTCTTTGAAGAGCATGAATCTGGTCAGAAAATGTCAGGCCAGTCAACCTGTTACATTATGTAATATCTACTGTGAGAGCGGAATTTCGGTGCAAAGGTGGTATCGAGGAAAGGTCACGTCACCAAAACGGACAAGGACTATCTGGGGAGAATGGATGTATTTAGCCCATTGCGTTTTTCTCTATTGTGCGTACAACTGTAACTTTTGTCCTGATGGTGAGGGGTTCTGTGCAGGGGTCACCAAAAGTATTAGCATTTTTTTTCCAGGACACTGAATACTTAAAAAGCAAATTTCAAGGAAATCCATCAATTCGTTTTCCAGATACAGGGATTAAAGTGTTAGTTAAGTGAACATTTTGGTAGTGGTCCTGGAGGAATCTTTGGGAGGCATTCAAATTAAGCAGACATCCTGCTAAGAAATAATTAATATCCTCAGTCAATTTATTTCACAGATATTTAATTTCTGAATATTTTTCTAATAGTTTTCAAGATGGACATTTTTTTTAAAATTTGGTATTAATTATAGAGAATGAATGTTGACAGTGTGCTGTTGCTGCGTGCTTCGAAATAATTAAACTGACAATTAAATTCTGGTATAACCACTTTTAGTTACAGCAAATCAAACATAGAGCAAATGAAGTGAGCTCTCTACTGACATATAATGATAGAAAAGCGTCGGTCCTTTAACACAGGCATGGGAGTTATTGGATTCTGTTCAGTATCTTGGCTGTTCCAAGGACTGCAGTCTTCTGTACAGAGACATGATATTGTACCTGGAATCTGCTGAAGCAACTCTCCCAGTTTGGGGGTCAAAGCTATGAATGCTCCTATTTCCACTTGGACCACTTCGGATCTCAACTTCCACATCACCTTCCAGTTGCTCCCTCAGGACCCGGTACTTATCATTCCTCTCGTGCTCCCTCTTCCCGATGTTACTGTCAGCTGGGATTGAGAGAGACACAGAACTTTTTTTTTATGATAACATGAAGCCATTTTTCAGGTGAAATATAGGCCTGCATTTTGAAGGGGTTATATTTAAAATATATTTATAAATTATCTCAATTACCAAGCTGTTAAATTGAAATAGTCAGAAAAGTATTTAAACACATTCCATTGATACTTTTTAAAGAAGGGAAAGCTCAATGTTAACCCTTGGAAAGAAAAAGATTATTTGTCTGCTTTTTGTTAAATTTGAGTTTGAAACGATAGCGGGCTTTTAATTTGAAAAAAAAATGCAGGAAGTCACAGACAAACAGTCAACAACGAGGTAGTATAATCTGATATAAAATTTTAAGTTATCATATATTCAGCCAGCACTTCACATTTTTGGGAGGACAAAAAAAACAAAACACCGTTTTTCTTTTTATATTAAATGAGATATTCACATACTTACAGAAATGCACTGGCGTGATCTGGTGTTACACTCAAGAGTAGCCACAGGTGTTTTTTGGCAGGCCGTAACAGGAAACACGTGCGCGTCACGCAATGCTGGGTAATGTAGTTTTTTCAGGGCCTTTAGGACTCACACATATAAACAGATATGAAATGGGCACTGGCAGCTAGTGAGGGGAGCACTGCTTTCCAGGTGAAGAAAAAGCTCGACCAGAAACATTAGTAACTGCTAAGTTTGTGAGCTGAGTCAAACCATTAGCTCTTGTGGGTATGCCACCAACTTTTTTTTTTTTTCCCCGCTACCTAGGAATAAAGAATTCCCGCCAAAATAATAGGTAGTTTAAAAAAAAAAAAAAAATGGCGCCACGAGATATCCGGATGTCAACCGGAGACTCCGCCCAGACACGGCGTTGCACCTTCTTCCTCCTGCGGTTTCTCCGGTCTTCTTCTGCCTCATTCAGAGCCATTAATAGTCCTCAAGTCGGGACTAATGTGGCTAGTTTGGCTCCAACAATGACTGACGGTGGAGAGGGCGACGATGAATTCCAGTTTCTACGAACCGTGAGTCACTTTTCAAAGTAGAGGTTGCCTAATATTTGAAACATTACTACTTGTCAATATTTAGTAACCTAACCCAACTAACTCTTTGGAAAGGAGCCACTGAGTGCCCACATTTCATATTTTTTGTGTGTTTAAAAAAAAAAGAAAAAAAAAAGCTTACGTTGCGTTTGAAATGTAACACTTAATTGATGTAGTCTCAAGATATACAAAGTTGCTGCTCATTGATTTGCTTCCATCTTTGCTGTATTTTTTTTTACTTGACTAAACTTCAGGTCACATTGTTATATTTTCTTTCTTCATTATTATATCCCCTCAGTTTTAATATTGCTTACATTTGAATGATTTACTGTTGTAATTTCAGACTAACGGAGCTAGTTTATTTAAGGTCAGGTGGAGCTGTGTGATCCATATCCAAGGCTGTCAGTTAGAAGTGGTTCATCTCCTGTTTTGAGTTTTTAATAAAATAGCAATGTTTTACTCAATTATAAGTACAGATAAGGTAAAATACATGGAGTCATACTTAATTGAACTTTTAGGCCAGCAAGCACGCTCATGAATCTTCATCACTTTGTTGTGTTACTGACAGTAAAGAAAGACCCCCAAATGGCTTTTTTTCCCCCTCATCTTCATTGTAAGATGCTATCTTCGTTCCCTGGTCGTAACATGTCCTCTCACAGTTTGTTATCTGTGCCCGCTGATAAGAGCCATGTCACAAGGAGAGTGTTTGGTGCAGATATGAGGCACGTACACGTAGTTACAAAGCCAGCAATGCAGATTGTTATTGAACCCAGTATACAGATTGGCGCAAAGTCATTTTGTGAAATCGTTCCCTGGTATGCTTGTCGTACATTATTACATTAAATGCGGGGTTTGGCCTCGGAAATTGTTAAGCCAAGGTCAGAAGCCTCCCAGATCCTGACGAATCTTGTTTCACGATTAGTTAAAATAGATGACCGGAGAAACATGGTCACGCCGATTAAATACACGGCATTTGTAAAATGGCATCGCTGATGGATTTTATGCCATAAAAGTGTCTTATTTTTTTTTTAATGACGTTAGCAGGTCGTCTGTGTTTGAAGCAAGGTGGCCCACTTCCACCTTGAAATGTATAGATGTGAATATATACCAGCTATAGTTTTTGCATTTTAAACAAGACTTGTGAAAGTGTTGCCCTCCCATTTCAATGTAGATACAATGTAGAGTCCTCTACCCATCATAGCGCCCCACAGTGCCTCAGCGTTGGGCAGCGTGTTTGACTGAATGCAGAGTCCCGCTGATATGAAGAGTGGCAGGAAGGGGGAGTCAGGGGTCGGACACTGCAGTATCTTCCCAATATGGAGGTTTGTAGCCAGGGAACATAGAGGTGTTGGTCGTCCAGTCGTCTGTTGTCCTTCTCTACAGTTCCTTAAATAGAGAAGCCCAAATGGTTTGACGTGGTCCAATGTGGCATTTAAATGGAGATAAGATAAAAGTGACCGAGGTCTACTGTACATGCAGTTATAATGGGACAAGACTATGTTGTATATATCATTTCTGCCAGTATGTTACACTCGAATAGACTTCACTCGTACATTTATTTAGATAGTTTTATGTTTGAATTACAGTGTTCAAAGCCAAATAGGACTTACTTGGTATGTTGGGTCACCATGCCCAAAGACGTTTACTCCCCTAAAAGTATTCTATTAATATGATGTGAGAGTTCCAAAGTTAAAATCCCATAGTCAAAAATGACTTGGTAATGAAGGTCTTTGAATGATTCCAATCTTCTCAGGCTTTTACAGACAAATCATCTGAATCTAACACTTTAAATGTGCTCGTTTTTTGTTTTTGTTTTTTTTAATATATATATATATACTGTTTAAATCCGGATCCGGCTCGCCAGGGGGTCCAGCTCGGCCCGCCGGATGACTTTTCTAAGTGTGAAAATTACAGAAAGACATAAATTGCATTTCTATGAGAATATGGAGGTTTATGAGAACAAACGTTTTGTTATTTTTTTTTTAATCGATCCAGTAATTGCTTCAAAAACAGCGTAAATGCGACGTCTGCTCCGGAGGAAGAAGCGCTCGGTGCCACAGGCAGCCGCGCTCGCTGCTCGCTTTGTGACGGGTTTGACGTCAAACGCGTCACAAAGCGAGTTTTTCTGAGTTTTTGGTCTTTATGTTTCTAGTTTATTGTAGAAAGACCTTAAAACAGGGTTTATCATCCAAAAACCTTCACCAATGATTTAAACAAAGAGAAATATTGTCATTATGTATGCGTTATTATGCTATGATTTTACTGGTCTGGCCCACTTGAGATCAAAGTGGGCAGTATGTGGCCCCTTAACTAAAATGAGTTTGACACCCCTGGTTTAGGTGTTTCCCAAAATGGCCCGGGTGCTGCACCTAAGCCTTATTATTGTAGGGAAACCTCTAATATTTGGAAATGTCCAACTAGTATGCATTTGAGAGCTTGTGTTGAGTTGCTGCTGTCATCTTTGTGTGTGTGTGTGTGTGTGTGTGTGTGTGTGTGTGTGTGTGTGTGTGTGTGTGTGTGTGTTTTGCTCAGGGAGATGAGGTGGTTTTGCAGAGTACCATCACCTCCCGGGAGGAACATGTGAAGCTCTGTCTTGCTGCCGAAGGATTTGGCAGCAGACTTTGCAGGCTTGAGTCCACCTCTAACTGCAAGGTAAAGAGCTGCACCTCAGCGAATATGTGCTTCTTTCCTCACTGTCTGTTTGTCAGTTACACAAAGGGAGATAAATAAAGTGATGCTGAAAAGTTTTAGACTATTTAACCTGTATAGAAATGTCAGATATTCTGTATGTCAAACGAGATACAGTATATAGCAGTTAAACATTTAAACTCTAATATTGGGAATTAGTGTCTTGCAATGAAATATTTATATTTATATTGTTTGCTAATTGTGTCTGGATAGCATGTTATTCTAAAGAATCTAAAATACCTCCCTTTTGCAGTAGTTTCCTACCATTGATTCAAGCTTAACTGATAACCTATCACATGTATTAATTCTAGTATCTGCTGCTTACTTATATTCTTAGCCTATCCAATGCTTTTTGTAGTTGATGTATTTTTCCAGATCCTCCACAGCTAAATTCATAGTTTGCATGCGATTTCGTAACGAATTGCACTCTTGGCCCTCTACAGGGGGCAGGCGAGCACGAAGTGACCTCAGAGACTCAATTTCTTGTCTTTTTCTTTCCACCAGAATGTTCCACCAGACTTGTCTGTATGTGGCTTTGTCCTGGCCAAGTGTCTCTCTGTCCGAGCCCTGCAGGAGACGCTGGCCCACAGCAAGCACCTGGCTGCAGAGGTGAGAGGGTCTTGTCGTCTTTTCTCTCCAACTGAATTGTAATGTTCCAAAAACATAAACTGTTGGGAGACAAATTCTGTCGAATAGGTTTTTATCCGAGACTTTATTTGAGAGGAATTTGGTCTCTATTTATTCATCTGGAGCTACAAAGTTAGCTAAGTCTGATAACATGGATATGTAAGCCAGCATAAATCCTGAACAGCTGCTGTTTACATAAAGCAACCAGCAAAGAAAGAGTCATGAGGAACACATTGCATGACGAGTGCTTTAGTTTTCTCTGGTGTACCTAGTTCATGTTTTACATTGCTTCAATTGATTTTTTTTTTCCGATTTTTTTTTAATTTATTTACTATTTTGTCTTTGTTTCCATTTCTGTTTTTTTGAGTGAAGTCATATTGTTTGTAAATTTACAGGTGGGAGCTGGAGGAAGCCATCGCACCCTTCTGTATGGCCAAGCAGTGCTGTTCCAACACTCATACAGTGGCATGGTGCGTCACCTTTATATAATGCAGCTATAAATCACAAGATTTCAGTCTTTATTTTCTAAATGTTTTATCAACTTTTTCCCCCAATATTTGTTTATTATATACACTGAAATATGTATCTGTTATTTATTTCTCTGCCAGTATCTCAGCTGTTTGTCTTCATCGCAGTCTTCAGCTGATAAGTTGACCTTTGATGTCGGTCTGCAAGAGGATAAAGCAGGTATTTGGTGTGGGACCTATTTAAACAGTTGTATTTAGTGATTCTAACTGTGAGGGAACTGTTTCAGTTTGAAACTTTTCCATTATGTACACTGTGTGTGTGTGTGTGTGTGTGTGACTCAGGGGAGGCGTGTTGGTGGACCGTCCACCCAGCATCCAGACAGAGGTCAGAGGGTGAGAAGGTGCGTGTTGGAGATGACCTCATTCTGGTCAGTGTGGCTTCAGAAAGATATCTGGTGAGTCATTAAAAAAAAAAAAAAGTTAACTTTTACTTAGACGATAAAGAATCTACTTTGAATATTTGGGACTATATCACTATGCTAAATGTGAAACGCACTAACCCAGTTAAAGAAATAATGAAAGACTTCGAATGAATCATTTAAAGTCGGTAACTTAAATGTATTCTCTTTTCCTTTGCATTTATTCTTCATCTTTCGCTTCCGATTGTCTCCATCACTTTTTGTATCATTTAAAGTCGGTAACTTAAATGTATTCTCTTTTCCTTTGCATTTATTCTTCGTCTTTCGCTTCCGATTGTCTCCATCACTTTTTGTAGCTGGCAGTCGCTTGTTTTCTCTGCCTCTGATGAGTCAGTCGTTTAGCATAATTGTTTATGATAACGGCTATTGTGGCAGAAAAATCAGAAGTTGTATTTATTGTTGATGAGCCTATTTTTCCTATTACCATTTTGTTTCTTCCCAGCACCTGTCCTTTGGCACTGTATCTGACAACAAAAGCTTGAGTGACAGTCTGATTGTTAATGCAGCCTTTCAGCAGACTCTCTGGAGTGTTGCTCCCATATGCTCTGGTGGTGCAGTCGCTCAAGGCAAGTTTCTTTCAGTTTTGCTCTTTAAAAATGTTGAAAAACACTCTATTCATTCAAGTGATACAATTCCAACTGATTGTGTTATGTCTGAGAAATAGTCATATCGGAAAGTTTCCAGACTCCTTTACTATTTGCACATTTCATTGTGTTTAAAATTTGGCATTTTTGCCCTCAAACTAATTCCCATTATGACAGCAGAAGTTCTGTTAAATTAAGATTCAATTTACAGTGCTGTAAAGTGTGCAGTGAGTGAAGGGGTTTGAATACTTTCTGAAGCGACTGTATGCTGTCAAGACCAAAGATGCATTCCATCTACATGTGATGTCCCTGTTTTACAAAGTGAGGTCTGCAATGAATCAAAATCAAATTGCAAATGTTCAAATGCAGGGTTAACTGATGGGCATGCCCTCTGGACTATTTTGCTTGGAATAGCTAACCTTGTTTAGATACCAGCATACATTATGGCCTTTATATCCTGTTTCAAAAACACAGTGGAAGGTCTCCTTCAATACAGAACATGTCTGATGTTTTTTTGTGTGTGTGTGTGTGTGTGTGTGTGTGTGTGTGTGTGTGTGTGTGTGTGTGTGTGTGTGTGTGCTAATTGTAGGATACCTGAAGGGAGGTGAAACATTGCGGCTCCTCCACAGCCATAGTGACGCATGTCTGACTATTCCCTCGACAGAGCAAGGAGAGGAGCTTCAAAGGTCAGTTGAAGAGCAGCCGTGTCCCCTGTCAGTTATAGACAACATCTTTTACTTCTATGACCATGTCTGTTTTCTAAATGCAGGATAATGCATTATGAGATTGGATCAGTGTCCAGCCATGCCCGCTCTCTCTGGAGGCTAGAGATTCTGCGTGTTGTGTAAGTGTACAGAGGGCGTGATGAGCTGCTCTCTATCAGTTTCAAGAAATATGTCTTTTTGTACATGATTTCTGCATCATCTATACTTTTTTTTGCTATTCAAACTAGAATTATTACTTGAAATTACCATCAGCACACATTATTTAATAGATGTGAAGACCATAGAGGAGAATGCCGTTATATTCCACATACTCCTGCTGTTTTTTTTGCTGTTTTTTTGTCCACAACAGCTGTACAGAGTTGCTTAAACCATTCTTGATATCATTGTCCAGAGTGGAATTGGGGTTGTGTGTCCGCTGTGTCCGCTCTAAACAGAGCTAAAATGAAATATTTGACTGTTCAGTTTCTTTCAAAGGAAACCAAAAGTAGCAAAAACACAAATGGTGTTTTTATTTTCCCCAGCTGGAGTGGTAGACATACGTGTTGGGGCCAGCCGTTTAGACTGTGCCATGTGACTACTGGGAGGTACCTGGGCCTCACGGAGGAGAAAGGCCTGCATCTGGTTGATCGGGACAAGGCAGACATCAATACAACCTCCTTCTGCTTTCGCTCATCAAAGGTCAGGAGTGATGTGAGAAATACACTGAAGGTTTTTAGAGCTGCTGTGATCAATTAATTATCTGACAGTTTCTATAGATTGGAAACTCCAAGGTTGTCAGTATAGTAGATTTCTCCAATTTATGATCCGAAAAGTTTTTAGAGAAACATTTTGCTTCGTGATACAAATAATAATACATTATAGGGCATTTTTGCCTGTAGGACAAGCTGGACGCTGGCACAAAGACAAATGTCGATGGCATGGGAATCCCAGAGATCAAGTATGGAGACTCCATTTGTAATGTTCAACATGTAGACTCTGGGCTCTGGTTGACCTACCAGGCTGCTGATGCCAAGTCTCGCATGGGAGGAACTCGGCGAAAGGTAAACCCATACATTCAATCGTACTCATATTGGACACTCATTAATATACCAATCATTTGTTAATGTTTGCTAATTTTGTGTTTCCAGGCCATTTTGCACAGTGAGGGTCATATGGACGACGGGCTGACACTGTCTCGCTCTCAGATGGAAGAATCTCACACTGCCAAATTAATCCGGAGCGCTACTCTCCTCTTCTCTCGCTTTATAAGGTACTGGATGCTGGAATAAGACCGTCAGTCATTTGTGGATAGCACGCTGATACACGCACAGAGACACGCACACGCGCACACACACACACGTGTGCACACGCGCTTACGCGGAACAAGATTGTTATTTACAGCTCCTGTGCTCTCGTCCATAATAGGAAACGAGGTTCAATTTTGTACCATACGGTATGTCCAGCTGAGCGAGTTTATAACAATAGCCTTGCACATGTCCTTTTGGTAGACACAAACACACAGCAGCAAATTTCTTGTGTTGAGCATTACCAGCATCTTCTTCATCTTGCCTCTGTGTGACAATAATGAGATAGACTCTGGTAATTATGAGATTTGGAACGTTTCCATACTATTATAATATCTGAAGAATATTTTAAACTGCTGTGGGAGTTCGATGAACTTCTGCACTGAGAAGAAATCTGGAAGACAAAAACTCAAATTTGCCTGAGCCAGTCATTTTAGCCCCTTTTTACATCCTGGTTTTGAAGAATGAATCACCTTTTTCTTTAGGAAACTAGACGGTTTTAGTCGAGAAGGAAACCTTCCCTCTGTTAATCTACCAATGGAGATGGTGACACGTAGTCTGCAGGATCTAATAAACTATTTCCAGCCTCCCCTGGAGGGGCTAGGCCATGAAGAAAAACAGAACATCATGACGGCGCTAAAGAACCGCCAGAACATGTTTCAAGAAGAGGTAAATGTATACGTGTGAAAAAGTAAATTGGTCCGACGTGTAATGTGTTTGCCTGTTCCATTAGTATATCTCCTTGTTTTTCTCAGGGTGTGATAGATTTGGTCCTAGATTGTATTGACCGTCTATACCAATATAGTAGCACTTCTGAGCATGCCGAGGCGGCTCAGAGTGACACAGGAGAAGAGTGGGAGACCATCCTCAACCGCTTCTATGAGCTACTGGGTGAGAATTAACTCATCTTTCAAGGATGGCTAACTGAATAATACTTTTTCATAGATTTCAAAAGATACACGTTGTTCGTATTTAATACCTACCAATCTGTTAATAACATGTTAAAATGCATTTTCATTTTAACGGGTTGTCCTTTTTTCCCCCCACTTCAGCTGCTCTGATCCGGGGAAACCGTGTGAATTGTGCACATTTCTCAGGTTCTCTAGACTGGCTGATCAGCAGGTTGGACCGGCTGGAGGCTTCTTCTGGTTAGTTGGACTTGAGGACATTTAACTAACAGTCCCATTTTTAAATTGCATTCAAACTATGTTGAAAAATGTTAAATGTCCTTTTTTTTGGTTTGTAAGCTTTTCCAGTAGTTTTACCTCATACATAAAATATTCCAGGTAGAAACGGTCGTCTGCTTTACATTATATTTGACATTAGTTATCATGTAGTAATCATTGTAGAAATGTAGAGGTTGAATAAAGGGTATCTTCCATACAGTAATTGGCCATTTCATTTTCAGGAGTCTTGGAGGTTCTACACTGTGTCCTTGTGGAAAGTCCTGAAGCACTCAATGTCATCAAAGATGGACACATTCAGTCCATCATCTCGTTTCTAGACAAGCATGGCTGCAACCACAAGGTAGTGTTTGAAAGGTTTTTGTGTGTTTAGAATAAAAATCACAAGAAGTCATGTAAATTCTGTATTAATAATCAAAGCAAAATGACCAGTAATTATTATTTCTACATTTAGTAGCCACAGTAGCAAATCTTAATTTAGTGTATTAGTTATGTGTTATTATGTAAGTGTAAATGTTTCTAAATGTGCCCTCGAGCTTACGCGGTTTCACCAATGAAACAAGTATTTCAGCTGTGACGGCTATAATAACAGTTTACCATCTGATGCCTGAAGTGGACTCGTTTCCGTTTGTTTATTGAGCCTTTGCTGCACGAAGCGCTGACTGGTTGTGTTCCAGGTGCTGGAGGTGCTGTGCTCTGTGTGCGTGTGCCATGGTGTGGCAGTGCGGTCCAACCAGAACCTCATCTGTGACACCCTGCTGCCAGACAGAGATCTGCTCCTCCAAACACGTCTGGTTAATCAGGTCACCAGGTACAATTTCGGAGGTTTTCTCGAAATAGGATCGCTGTTTTTTATTTTATTTCATTTTTTTTAATTTTTGAATCATTCTTCTCTCTTCTATTCAGTCTATATCTATTATATGCAGCGTTGTTTAGACTTCTCTCTTGATTTTTGCCCATTTTTGTCATTCACTGCACACAAAATCTGACAAAAAGATACACAGATTTGAAATATAATTAGGTATAAGAAAAAAAAAAATCATGCATGTTTCATGAAGTGCATCTGTCAATATTCCTTTCTTGCTTCTTCTTTTTTTTTTTTTTTACACATGGAGAATCACTGCTTTCTATCTCTGGCTCTTCCCATGCTTGCTCATGCAGTTGTTTAGCTGAGTGCAGTTGGCGAACTGTAGAGCTCTCACTGCAGTGAGCCTTGGTGTTCTTGGAAGTTTTCCCATCTTTAATGATGTCCACATCCTTGACACAAGAAATACTTCAGATTTCCCTTCAGCACCGCATTCATCTTTTGTCTGTTGGAATTAATGAAGCCTTCCTTGTCTCCGTCAGTGTGGTCTCTTCATTTGCTGCACCAGTTCTTCTTGTCTGAATAGATCAGACCAATAACGTTGATGTCAGAGCCGAGATGTCTTCGTCTCAGCCTCTTCAAATGAGACACCCGCTGCCTGAGGTGCCGTGACTCAACCCGGTTAATCTTTGGACATTGTTTAACCAGTTTCATCATATTTCATCTTCTTCTGTCTCAATATTTTGTGCCAGTCTGATCTTGAAGGCAGTTTCCATTTCCCTTTTTCCTTTGAGCTTGTGTATTTTTTTTTCCGATCTGCCCTTTCCCCGTAAGCAGCTGCCTTCTTTTATCATGCTTTTCTCTATCAGCAGCCCATTTCATTCCTCCGGCCTTATAGCTTATTTTTGTTTCATATTCTTCACACCTGCTCAGTCCCTTCCTCAGGTCCGTCTTCCTCCTCAAGGCTTTTGTCCTTCTATCACTTTTACTTCCTTCTCAACGAAACGCTTCATTAATGCATCTTTCATTATGTTGTCCTCAATTTTCTCTTTTTTTGCCATTTTGTCTTCTTCACTCGCCACACTTTGCCAATTCTTCTACATGCTCTCTTGTCTTTTTTTCTTTATTCATTCTTCTCATCAGTTTAACCGGTCTCACGTATGTTTATTATCCTATACGGTTCAAAATATTTATATAAATAGCAGATGTATCAAATGGTGATTAATGATGTACAAAATGAAATAACAGTGGCCTGCTGACTTTGGCACATCTTATTTTACAAAAGCTCCTTGCTTCAAATTCTGAAAGATCTGATTCTGAAGTAAAAAATTGATCTGCTTCTTTTATTGATCTGATATTAGTAACATGTCTTTAGGAGAGTCTGACTTCTGAAACTGACCTACGATCAGCTGAGCTTTTAGAAGAGAAGACTCCTCGCTGTTGAAATGTTTGGAACTACAGAAACACTCTTGGTATACAGATTGATGCTTCTTTTAGTGTACCTTGTACACAATCTCTGGCTAAGAGCACACAGCAGGAGAGTGCTGAAGTATTTTTCCCTACCGGCTTACAGAGAGAACATCAACTTTTCAGTGGCAGAGTTTGATTTTGTCTTTTATAAAGTCAACTGCAAAAGTTTGTTGGCACTGTGACCTTGAGGTTTTTTTTTTTTTTTTTAACTGGTTACGGTGGCGTCTCATTGTGAGAAACTGCTACCTGAATGTTTTGTACAGAGATCTGCTAATTTTTTAAAAATCTTTGGTAATCTCTGCCTGTCAGCATGAGACCAAACATCTTCCTGGCTTTGGGGGAAGATTCCGCGCAGCAACGGAGGTGGTACTACGAGTTGGTTGTGGATCACGTCGACCCCTTCCTCACGGCTGAGCCTACACATCTGCGTGTTGGCTGGGCTTGCACCAAAGGATACCAGCCCAGGCCCACAGGAGGAGAAGGCTGGGGGGGCAACGGAGTGGGAGACGACCTCTCCTCCTACGGCTTCGATGGGCTTCACCTCTGGTCCGGTGAGGATGAGCTCAAACAAGAGATAAAAGAGGGTATATTATTTCTGGGGAACTTGCTCACTGGAAAATGTTTGTATAATCCCGTTTCGGTCCTGTACATTTTTGACGGGGTGCAGAACTCACAAGGGTTTTTACTAATCGCTGGAGTTTAATTATGATCTCGATATCCAGAACGAATATCGAGTTGGACCCTCGGACACAAGTCTGTATTTTGGAATTGAATATAGAATGCGATATCATACTCACTGGAAATAATGCATGACTGAGCATACAGCATTTAGTCCAGACCTATTTCACAAAAATAAAAAGGTAAATAGAGGGTGTAATTGACTTAGACTAATTTTTTTTTTTAAAGTACACTCAATTTCTCCACATATTTTAGAGACAAATCTCAGATTCTTTTGACATAACTATACGATACCACTATACTGCTCAATAAATAGACAAATATCAGTCGTTTTGAGAGAAATATCACATCAATGGTACAACTTCAGATTGAAAATTAATCTTGGAGCATTCATTTAATGTCATACGAGATATTTACCATACCTAATTAAAATGTGAAACAAAGCAACATAATAAAATAGATATTGTTTAATTTGCCTGTTTGTTGAAGTCTCACTTGGCATTGGCTGTCGTTGTTCAGCAGCACTTAATTATCCAGAGAGCATTATTAACATGCAACTATTTGTTCTTTTAAGCCTGCACAAAGAGAGACTGCGAGACAGGATGGCGAATTAGCAGCAGCGACGCTTAAACCGAGGCGTTCTGCAGAAAAAGGTTTCATTCTGACAAAGATTTGTTCATGCCTCAAGAAGATCAATGCAGACATTCAATTAAAACCGGGAACAACGCTGAACACAAAGCAGAGCGAAGACTCTTTTACTGTAAATGCCACAATAAAGTTCTGTGAGCATATCGATCAGCCTGCAGTGGGCTCTCGGGCATGTTTAAAAAGTGTAAGACTCAATCTTTTTACAATATGTGCTGCATTTATTAAAGGTACAGAAATTGTGTACATCTTAATTTTACCGCAACATTTATTTTATTTTAATCGTTGAGGATTCATTTAATAAAACATGGTAAGCCTTCTTTCTCAGAAATGGACTGTGTGTTTATTATGAGTCGAGAAGAAAGTAACGATAAAAAAAAAAAAATGGAAATCTGTGCGCTGACGTTTACGTCTCCTGACTCAGGCTCTGTGGGCCGCAAAGTCAGCTCCCCCTTCCCTCACCTGCTGAAAGATGACGATGTGGTCAGTTGCTGTCTGGACCTCACCGCTCCCTGCATCTCCTTCCGGGTTAACGGCCTGCCTGTGCAGGGCATGTCAGAAAACTTCAGCGCCAGCGGACTTCTTCATCCTGTGGTCAGCTTCTCTGCGGGAGTCAAGTCAGTGGTGACGATATCGTATCGTGTTAAATTATTCTGCATGCGTGTCTTTTTGGTTTTCGTTCGTTTTGACTGCTAATTCTGGATTTGGTGCCGCTCTTACTTCATTTCACTATCCCATCTTTATAGTTATGACAAATTATAATGCTACCATTTACTGAAACATGTCTGTGTATTTTTTTTGTGTGTGTCTGAGTTCAGGTTTTTGTCTTTATAAGGTCTAGAAAACAGTTTTTGCCTCTTTTTGTCTGTTTTCTGGAACCCAGGCTTCGTTTTCTGTTTGGGGGAAGGCACGGCGAGTTTCGCTTCCTGCCCCCACCAGGTTTTGCTTCATGCTCTGAAGCTCTGCTCCCGAAAGTCAAACTGAAGGTAGAGCCTTGTCAGAAATATATCATGGATTGCGGAGAAGGAAAACAAGAGCTTGTCGGCCCCTTGGTACCCGTCGCTCCAGTTACCTTCATTCCCACACCAATAGATATCCGCAAGGTAATAATCAGCAAAGTCAAACAGATTTGATTTTACAAAAAATATATTGTTTTATACCGTTTTATCAAGTAAAGATTTCTGATTTAAAAAAAAAAAAAAAAAAAATTCTATCAGATTTGCATCCAATTTGAAGTCGATCATTCGTGCAGACATTATATACATATCACAGTAGCTTCGTTGTTTGTACATCGCTCATGTTCTCAGGTGGTTTTGCCTCCACAACTTGAGGACATCAGAGAAAAAATGGCAGAGAATATTCATGAGCTCTGGGTAAAAGAGAAGATTGATCTTGGATGGACACATGGACCAGTAAGAAAAGCGATACTGCATCACACATTTTTATTATATTGTGTGAACTAAAATCATCATGTTTTTAATGCGTGTAAAATATGTTTTTGTCAAACAGGTGAGAGATGAAGGTAAGAGGCAGGATCCGTGTCTGGTGGAGTTCTCTAAACTGCCAGAGCACGAGAGAAACCAGAACCTGCAGATGGCTCAGGACACCCTCAGGTAAAACCTGCTTCATATGATTAACAACAACAACAAAAAAAAGACTTTTCTTTATTATGTTAATTCATTTATTATTATGTAGTCACTGTTGCTGCTGTATTTGTGAATGTTTCTGTTTTCCACCGCAGGACTCTCCTTGCTCTCGGTTTCCATATTGGTTTGACGGATGACCATGCTGAGGAACGAGTCAAACACATGAAACTTCCCTCCAAGTAAGAGTCACATATTTAATCTTATGTTTGACTATATTTTGATATCTGTTCTTGCACGTGGGGGGGGAACAGTTGTAAATTTACTCTTGTGTAAATTTACATCAAAAGTTTTCCAGGGCAGTTAAGCTTGATTACTAATTCATCAGTACTGTAAAACCTCTAATAACCTTCAGTAATTGTTTAACGTCAGTTTTAATCTCGACACAATATCATGTTTTTCATTCCCCGTCTTAGGAATGAGCAGCTCAGTGGCTACAGACCTGCTCCAGTGGACTTGAGACAGGTTTTTCTGAGCTCGGCTCACGAGGAGGTGGTGAACTTGCTGGCAGAGAATGAACACAATGTATGGGCCAGAGAGCGTATCAAACAGGGATGGACCCATGGAGCCCAACAGGTTCATTTTCTCATCATAATATTGTATATTGATCTAAAAATCATAAAATTCTTTTTCAAACCTTCTTAAATCGTGAAGAATGTAGTATATAAAAAGAGTAGCAGTGTGTTCTGTTGGGAGAAACAATACTGTTTTCTGACAAATACAGTTTCTCTTTTTGCTCTTTGAATCCATTTTTTAGGATGTAAAAGCAAAGCGGAGCCCGTACCATGTGCCCTACAGCCTTCTTGATGAAAGGACCAGGAAAATGGGCCGGGAGAGCGTCAGAGAGGCGGTCTGCACCCTGCTGGCTTACGGTTACAGCCTGGAGCCTGTGAACCAGGAACACAGTATGTCTCAAAACCCTATTAATCTTATCAGTTGCAGCTGAGTTCATTTCAACTTACATTTAGTAGAGGCAGCATAAGATAATGGAAAAAAAAACTAATGCAAAGTATTAATTGCAAAGATTATTTACAATTCCAACAAGGCAACATTTATCAACGTAATGCAAAGTTCCACTCGAATTAGACTTGAGTGCAGATCAGTTTGAATTTGAACAGATAACCATATTTTTTTCTGTTTCTTGGATTTACAGCCACATCATCGAAGCCATGTCTCTTCTCTGCTGAGAAGTTCAGAGTGTTCAGACCAGATAAATCTTACGCAGTGACCCGGGGGAAGTGGTATTTTGAATTTGAAATTCTAACAGCGGGGAATATGAGAGTGGGCTGGGCCCGACCAGGCTGTACGCCAGATAAAGAGCTCGGCTCAGATGACCAGGCATACGTCTTTGATGGATTTGAGGTGAGCTATTCAGATTTTATTCTGTTCTTAATGTGGCCACTGACCGTTGTTGTTGTTGTTGTTGTTGTTGTTGTTGTTGTTAAAACACCAATCCCAGCCCAAATCACAGAGACAGAACACAGTACGTCACAATTCCTCCAAAGCTGTGTAACCCTGAATGATCACCGCCTGAGATCAAACTGCTACTTTTAGTGTCTGTTTTCATGCTAACTCAAACCCGTAGCATCATTTTTGCTTCTATGTATAATCTGCACAACAGCGTTGCTGTATTGGTTCTTCTGCCTCTGTAACTGTTCCTATTTGAGGCTTTTTTGTTGTTGTTGCAATTCTCTCTTTCCTTTTGAACCCCTTGTTTCCTTTCAGGCTCAGTGGTACCATCAGGGCGGCGAGCCCCTGGGACGTCTGTGGCTCAGAGGCGATGTGGTGGGTTGCCTGGTTGACATGGCTGAACGCACCATGATGGTCACGCTCAATGGAGAGCTGCTGTTTAATGACAGAGGATCAGAGCTGGCTGCCAAGGACTTTGATATCGGAGATGGTCTGGAAGAGTTTTCAACATTTTTACATTATTTTTCTTACTTATAATATTAAAATCAAAGATTATAAATCAAGATGATTTTGAATGTGCGAGTAAAATCCCAGTACCTCCTAGATCTGCATATACTGATCAGATTTCTTCATTTTGTTCCTCACTATATTGTCCAGGCCTGTTGCCTGTGGTCAGCGTCGGGGTGAACCAGGCAGGGAGGCTGAACCTGGGCCGCCATGTGAGGTCTCTGCAGTACTTTACTGTGTGTGGCCTGCAGGAAGGTTTCAGACCTTTTGCCGTCAACATGGCCAGAGACCCGGCCCTGTGGATGAGTTGGAACCTGCCTCAGTTTACCTCCATACTGCCTGATCATCACAATCTACAGGTTAGTTTACCACTCTATAAGCGTTCTTTTACAAAGTAGCTTGGTTGATGCGCCTGTTCAAGCATGTATTTTTTTTTTTGCATGATATCTAGGGTTTGTGTCCATAGTAGCATTTTACTTTGGCTGAAAAGCACTTTGGAGCACTGCGATGAAACGATTTTCTGGTCAAAGAACAAAACTCGGCTCAAGATTGGCGTTAGCTTGGCCGCTAACTCAGCCTTTTGTTAAGACACGGTTGATTGCTCGGCTAGCAACAAGCTGAAAACATAATGGGCGGATCGAAGCACAACACTCACCAGCAGCATTCAGTGTCGGGCCAATCTTCTTCCACAAATGGACTTTTCTGTCCCTGCGGTGTTAGTTTCTGCCTGACATAAAGCTCTGGATAGACAGACACGGCCAGAAAGAGCCTCTCTTCCATTTTCTTGGTATGACTGGGGGACCTGAAAGAGTGACGATACCAGTGCCCTTCTGAAAGAGGCAACAAAAGCGCTTTGGTTTTCTGAAAAAAAGATGCCGGGTTCAGCGCTTTTATCTCTTAAGCGGCTGCAGGCTGCCACATATGGTCTCGCCTGATTGGGAACAATTGAAAGGAGAAGCTAGCTCACAAAATTTGATCGTGAAAACCTTGTTAACATGTTATTCAAGGTCACAAGAGTCAGTGGCACAAAGGATTCCTTGTCCAGCCTGAGGGTCTGTCAGCGGATGTTCGCACACCACAGTGGAGGGAGCGAGATAGGCTTTTACCGACTCAGCATGTCTGTGGAATGTGCCGCCGTCCTCAGAAGCCCCGCGGGGGTCGGGCTTTCAGTGGCTTCCAGCTCTCTCAGTCCAAGTTCAGGTACAATGATATTACACAATACGCAGTATGTTCAAGTTCAGCCTAGGTTAAGAGAAGACTAGAGAAACAAATGGCATTACACCTGACGCAGCATGTATGAATTATCGGGCCACTGCGGGAAGTTATTAGTTTGTGTAATTGGATAACTGCAATTTTCCAGATTATTCACGGTCTAAAGTACTTGTATCCTACCGTTATGCCCTTGATGCGTTCTGTTTAAGCTCCCCGGGGCCTTGCTGTAATTAATTCTTCTTGTCCTTTTTAGCAAGGAAAGAGCAGGAGGAGGTGGACTCTGACTTTGAAATGCTGATGAAGTCAGCCCACAGATTTGCTGGCTCGAGAGACGAGCTCAACCACAAGGATCATAGCCAGGACAAAACTTCAAGACTGAAACAACGGTAGGTTGTCAACAAACCAAAACTAGGAACATATGTTATAAAATGCATATAATATAGATAAGTAGATTACTTTGTTGATCCCCAAAGGGACATTGTTGAAGCAGCAGTTAAAAAAAATAAATAACGAAACATACAGAACTTGTGTTTTATATATTTGTACAACACTGCTATGATACTGGATACAAGAGAATGATGTGGTATTTAAATATAAACATAGAATACTAAACACAAAGGCCTGAACATTTTGTTCACTAGTTTTACTTCAGAAAGGATAATAATGTGCCGCTTATTTAGAACTTTTATGTATTTTATTATATCCACACTTGTCAGCATTGGAATTCTAATAACTAAAATGTCTGAAATGAAGTTACCAAATGGAATGAGACATATACTGGAAGAAGAGAAGCACCCTACTTAGCTAAAATCACAATTTATCAGCCACTTCATTCACGTTTGTTTCTGGTCTGCAAGGTTCATGCTGAAGAGGATGAAACCGGACTTAGTCAGCAGCAACTCATCTGCACGGCTTCTCGAAGATGTTGTCGTTGACAGAGATAACTATGATCACCTCATCCAAAGCTCCAGAGTAAGGCTTTGCTTTTCTCATCATCTTATGTCATCACAACCACATATTTACACAATTTATAAAAAAATATCATTGCTAATAAGAAATGAAAAGATTTTGTACTGCAAGTTCCCTATATACTGTATATATCCACAAATAATGAAAAAAATAAATGTATTTTGGCATTTTGCTGCCTCACTGTGCACAAAAATTAAACAAACTAATACAGGGCTTATGCACATGCATTGTCCTTCACTTCAGTGCTGACAGATGTAATTACCAGCCAAGCCATAAAAACCAAGATGCAAATACCAAAAACTGACACCAACTGACCTCTCTGTTTCAGTATTACTACTCAGTGCGGGTTCTGCCAGGGCAGCAGCCATTCAATGTATGGGTAGGCTGGGTGACCTCAGACTTTCATCAGTATGACGTGACATTTGATGTCAACAACACCCCCACTGTGACTGTCACCCTCGGAGATGACAGTGGGAAAGTCCAGGAAAGGTTAGTGAGCGCCAATAAGACAATAATCACAGACTGTAATTACATTTCATTCATGGTACTGCTGAAGTACTTCAGTGTTGTGTTCCAGTGTGCTGTATAACTGGTCATGCATGTCTCTATTCCTTTTGCACAGTGTGAAGCGGTGTAACTGTTACATGGTGTGTGCTGGAGAGGCGACAGGTCTGTCTCAGAGTCGGAGAAGTGCCGGGTTGGAAATTGGCTGTTTAATTGATTCAACCACCGGGCTGCTCACCTTTACCTCCAATGGAGTGGAGATGACTACTTTCTACCAAGTAGGGCACACCGCAAATTGATCTGATTTAAAGCACTTTCCTCTGAGTATTTCCTTTTTGAAATGGATTACCTTTAAGGTTAACACATGAAACCCCCGTACTGAGCTATGCGTATTATACTTTATTTCACTACGAATCAGGTGGAGGCAAGCACAAAGCTGTTTCCGGCTGTTTTTGTCGAACCCACCACCAGCAACATGTTTCAGTTTGAACTGGGACGTATCAAGGTAATGAATCTCAGCATGAAAAATCTATATTTTCAGCTTTGTGAAATACCTGTTTCATTCTTTATATATGTTCCATAGTTTACGGTGCTGTACCCAGTGTCTATCTTCTTCTCCATCCAGAATGTGATGCCGCTGTCGTCGGGTTTGCTTCGCAGCCAAAGAAGGAATGTCACTCCTCAGTGTCCTCCGAGGCTTCTGGTCCAGCAGCTCAGCCCTGTTTCGTGGACCAGAGTGCCAGACCGTGCGTTAACAGTGTTGGTAGATCGGCCAGATGAGCGCCACGGCTGGAGAGTCCAATGCTGTGAACCCCTGCAAGTCTTGACCTTGCAGATCCCCGATGAAAACAGGTCACAGAATCAGGATTTAATATGTTTTTGCAGTTGGTTTTAAAGATTTAAGTACACAGGGAATTATGTATGTTTTATTTATATTGTACATTATCTCATGTTTCCTGTTGTTCCACTGTGGTCTGTAAACACCAGGCAACATGCACCTGTTCGGTGTTTCAAATCATCAGAAATGCAACAGATGCAGTTGCAAATTCATACCTTCTTTCTTCGATGTCCACAAGGGCATTAATTCAATTTTTAGCAAGCAACCCTGAAATTGTCTTAACTTGTTGTTGACCTTCATGTAGGTCTGTTGACATTTTGGAGCTGTCGGAACTTGATGACCTCTTGACCTTTCACCACCATACCCTCCTCCTCTACTGCTCTTTATGCACCCTTGGCAACACCAGAGTTTGCCATGCCCTCTGCAGTCATGTGGACCAGTCGCAGGTCCTTCATGCTATTAAGAATCCCCACCTCCCCGGCCCACTCCGCTCTGCCTTCTATCAGCTGCTTATCGAGGTACCTGCTTGTTGGAGTTCACGTGTTTTAGATAATAATAATAATTTTTAAAATGAATAAGGAGAGAAAAAAAAAGTATTAATACAAACTGTTCTTGTGCTCCAGGTTTACCTCAGCAGCCACACCACAGCATGTCTCATGATGAACCATGAATACATTGTTCCTATGACAGACCAAACCAGAGGAATCACCCTTTATCCCAATCCTGTAAATGGTGTTAATGGAAATCCAGAGGGACTTCCCAGTGCTCGTCGTAGCACGTCACTTAAACCACAGATACATTTCTCATCTCCATGTTTTGTCAGGAGTGATGTGATGAAAGGAGATGGTGAAGTTGAAATTTCCTACGTAAACAGCCCAGAGATCCCTCTGGACATACTGAAAAATCTGACTGTGGAGATGCTGACTGCTGGAGTTTGGGCCGTGGGTCGGGCTGTGAGGGATCCTGCAGGAGGCAGTATTGAGCTTCTGCTTGTTCCTCTGTTAAGACTGTTCTACAGCCTTTTGGTTATGGGGGTATTTGGGGATGAGGACTTGGAGAAGGTTCTCAGACTGTTGGAGCCATATGTGTTCTCCATAAATGCTGAAACCCTCATGGAGGGGGAGGAGGAAGAAGAGGAAGAAACTAGTGATGATGAAGAAGAACCCAAAGGGGGCAACAAAAAAGATGATGACACCATCAAACAAGGACTTCTTCAAATGAAGCTTCCAGAAGCTGTCAAACTTGAGGTAAATTCACCAGCAGAATTTTGTTTCTTCCTTCTCCTTCCATTGGATGTAATTCTGGACTAGCTTTGAATGTTAACAGTGTGGTAAGATTCCTATAAGCAGTTTAAAATGAATCATTAACTTATATTTTACACGTTTCTCTTTCCAGCTGTGCCATCTACTGTCCTACCTTTGTGACTGTCAAGTGCGTCACAGGGTTGAAGCTGTGATTGCCTTCTCTGACAACTTTGTGGGTGAGCTGCAGGAGAACCAACGCTTTCGCTACAACCAGGTCATGGAGGCGCTCAACATGTCGGCCGCACTCACTGCTCGGAAGACCAAGGAGTTCCGCTTGCCTCCACAGGAGCAGGTTGAATGTCCTTAAATGACTTCATAAATATTAGCTCTAAGGATTAAATGGTAGACGCACTGAGTTGTGGTTTGTGCAGTGTTCCTGAAGCCATGCATCATATAAGAAACGGCACATAACCAGACATGCGGAGTCATTACAGTTCATGGTATATTTTTGTGTAATCTATGACCTGTCTAAAGATCAATATGCTGCTGAGCTTCAGAGAGGATGAGCAGCATGAGAACTGTCCATGTCCAGTAGAAATCCAACACCTCCTGCAAGACTTCCATCATCTCCTCAACACGCACTGCGGTTGGAACACTGTTTATCTTTCACTGATTCAATATTATTTTTCACTGAGCAGAGAGACGGTACTTACCGTAATTGCCATTTAGGGAATCTCATCTTATTTTGCTTTCGTTGTACAGGCATTGAAGTGGACAGTGACTCAGAAGATGAAGAGGACGCCGAGATGTCTGTTAAAGATCGGCTTGTCAGTCTTGTGGCGAGAGTCATCGGACTTAATAAGACACCCAAAGAAATGGAAGCGTGGAGATCACGCAGTACAAGTAGGTGCACGTTGTTTTGTTTCTTTTTGCATGTACATCTCCATTGACACTTTTTCAGTGTTAGGTGTTTTGACAGGGTTTTGCTTAGGTTCCTGGACGGCTTCTCTGGTAGTTATTTAACTAAAAACTATACATTTTCATGTAATTTTGGACTATTGTCATTACATTATTAATTAAAATTTGCACGGTTTGCTAGAGAATAACAAGAATAATCAACAACGATGATAAAACAAAGTTTACCCTGAAGCTATAGTGGCTTAGGCGCTGTCAAGAAACTGGGAAAACCCTGCTGATATTTACCTGCATGCAGCATCATGCAGCATCACGCAGCATATATCTTTATTCAAGATCAATACTATATACAAACAAAGCTACTTTGTAATACAAGAATATGATAGTGAATGTGCTTATGAAAATAAAAAAGTGTAAATGTGGCATTGCCGATGTAATCTTGTATTAGGCCAGTGACATGTCCAAAATCTTCTTGTGGCTTAACTACCTTGAAGGTAGTAACAATAATATTATTGTTAATAATATTTGATCTCTCACTATACAGTATGTCTCTAATCATCAATACATGTTTTTTTTTTTTTTTTTAAACAATCTTTTACTTTTATCACCGTTTCTTCTGGTGCTTCTTCAGAGTCCCTCAAAAAGCTGATCTCTGAAACGATGGTGCGCTGGGCTCAGGAGAGTGAGATGGAGGATGCTGAACTCGTTCGGGCTGTCTTCTCATTGCTGCACCGGCAGTATCAAGGTCTGGGGGGCCAAATGGAAGAACCCCTCCGCAAGGCCTATACAATCAGCCAGTCTTCAGTGAAGGACACCGTGGCACTCTTGTCCTCCCTGGGCCAAATCCGCTCTCTCCTCAGTGTCCGCATGGGGAAAGAAGAAGAGAGGCTGATGATCAGAAGACTTGGGTAGGGACAACTTTTCAGCACAACAAAGCAGTTGCTTCTTTTGACACTGATGTATTCTGTAATTATTAGACACCCATTAATCATTTATAGACTCTGTGGTGTGACAGGTATTCTTAATTTTTTTTTGTAATATGTACAGAGACATCATGAATAATAAAGTTTTCTACCAACACCCCAACCTGATGAGGGCACTGGGGATACATGAGACGGTGATGGAGGTGATGGTCAATGTTCTTGGAGAAGGGGAATCAAAGGTGAGAAATGAAAAGTGATAATATGGAAAAAAAAAAATTGTGTAATCAAAGAAGCATGTCATCAAGTGTTGTTGAAGTCTTTTTATTAGATAGTTGAACAGTATGGGTAATCCACAGGCCACATTTCAAAGATAGATTTTAAAAAGTCAAAGCTTAAATAACATGTTCTGGGTAATGTGCAACTCAAATTTGACATGTACCTCCTCACATTTTACATTTCTTATGTTAGGAGATTTCCTTTCCCAAGATGGTGGCCAGCTGCTGTCGATTCCTGTGTTACTTTTGCCGCATCAGTCGTCACAATCAGGGAGCCCTGTTTGACCACCTCAGCTACTTATTGGAGAACAGCAGTGTTGGTCTCGGTAAATTCCCTTTTTGGTTTGCATCTTTGCATATGTGCTTACAGAAACTCGCCTAGGACGCACTGTACCATTGTACGGTAACTCTTCCTCATGCCACGGTATCTGTTTTTTCCAGCTTTTTGCAGCTGTGGATTCAAAGGTAGTCTACTAAGTGAACGTGTATTGAAGTACTGTTGCATTGATTCGCACAGATACACGTTTTATTGTGTCTGAACCTTTCACTCTCTTTTCTTGACATTACACAAGAAAATGTTGCAAAGGTTCTTGCCTGACTTCCTCTTGTTGTAGAGAATATGATTTTAGAACGGCAAGAACCTTGTGAAGGTTTTTCAATCCTCCTGTTAATATGTATAGTTAGTGTTCACATTCTTTATGCTTTTGTCCCTTAGCTTCACCATCCATGCGTGGTGCCACTCCTCTAGATGTGGCAGCAGCCTCTGTCATGGATAACAATGAACTGGCCTTGGCACTGAGGGAACCTGACCTAGAGAAGGTGAGAGTCTCTTATTGACTCTAAATCTCTGAGAGAGCAGTCAGTGCACATTTGTTTGCTCTCCTCATGTCAATAATACGATATGATCAAGGTGACGTGCAGCAGTATAGCGTTAACATAGAGGGCAAAACTGAAATCGTATTTATTTGTTCCGTTTCTGAGAAAATGCATAATGTTTAGACAACAGAGATTTCCTTGGGAAAAACATGCTTCCTCTTCGCCAAACCTCATCATTTGTATAGCAGCTAGCCGCAGTAACCCAGTTTCTGATCATTTAATCTAATCTACTGTTTAGGTGGTTCAGTACCTCGCTGGCTGTGGTCTCCAGAGCTGTCCGATGCTTGTGGCAAAAGGCTATTCTGACATTGGATGGAACCCTGTGGAGGGCGAGCGTTACCTGGATTTTCTACGTTTTGCTGTCTTCTGCAACGGTAAAATTAAATCACGTCCTGTGATTTAATATGTTTAAATTGCCGGATATAAAAACTCAGTTGTCTGTAACAAGTCGATCTGATAGTTTCACCCAAGTGACATAATCCTCAAAACAGAAATTATGGCTGGCTTGGTTATTTGATTTGACCGTTTATTTTAGGAGAGTTATTTTTCAGCTTGCTTTAATTGAGAAGTCTCAACTTTAGTTTTTCAATGTTGATTTTCTCATTTTTATTTAACTGATTGCACTGTTCAGTTCTTTGTCTTTAGTTATACCTCAGACTTCCTGGCTATTTACTAAAGTGCAAAAAAAAGTAGGTGCAATATATATATATATATACACAAGTTAAAAAGGCACCAGAAGAGGCTGCATCTTTTCATGTTCCCAATTAAGTAAGCTATTTCCAATAGAGGGTAATTCACTTCTATTGATTTTTCCTTACACTGAAGCAGTGCCCAAAAGTCATCTGTTCAAATTGTCCTTGAGGGCGTTGACAGTTGAGCCAAATGGTTTTGGCTTTCTGCACCACATGCAGCTATTTCAGCTTCACCTGTTTTCTATAGTCTTTGAGTTGAAACTATATTACTCCAAGTTATGGTGTGATCTTCTTTTTCAGTTTATTGATTTCCTGTCCTATAAATTGAATCAATGCAATTTTTTCTTTTGGTAGATTTGGAAGGAATTGAATAAAACAAAACGTTGCTGCTCTTAAATGTCCAGTGCTCCACACGCACACAATCCACAACGCCATCCAGTCCATCGGTGGTTATTCTTCATCTTGTGTGTCCCTTGACCGCAGGTGAGAGTGTCGAGGAGAACGCGTATGTGGTGTTGAGGTTGTTGATCCGTCGGCCTGAATGTTTTGGCCCCGCACTGCAAGGCGACGGGGGAAACGGTCTCCTAGCGGCCTTGGAGGAAGCCATCAGGATGTCTGAAGACCCTTCTATGGATGGACCGTGCGCCACTAATCAGTCCAACAGAGCGCTGTCAGTATTTGATATATGCATAGTAAAATGTATAGTGTACAAGTTGGCTTCTTTATTTAGCGATAATCAATCATTTGATCTTCTGAAAAAAAAAAAAAAAAAATCCTTGATTTTGATTGTTTCCTGTAACAGAGATGTTGTCCAGGACAATGATGATGACCTCATTCACATGGGGCACGCCATCATGACCTTCTACTCCGCTCTTATTGACTTGCTGGGGCGCTGTGCTCCAGAGATGCATGTAAGTGTTTCCTTTCAGCAGCCCTTCCACGTCAATATCCACTGATGTCTGAAACCATAAAGCCTAATGGAGAAAGTCTGCAAACTCCTCTGCAAAGAACAAGTCAGAATTAAAACTGCAAGCGGGAATATGCGGGCACTCGCACGCTGCACGTCGGGGATCAAGCGGGCCGGGGCCGTTCCTTATTCTTTTTAAAAAATTGCCTTTTTTGGGTGGCTTTAACATCTTCAAGAACTCATGAAAGTTGGTGCCTGACGCATCTGCAAAGTTTCAAGAGCATCGTTTGACCTTAAACATCAACTTCCTGTGTCACGGTGAAACATCAAACTTAGCTGCATCGCCCTGGCTATACTATATACTATGTCTTTTTTATCACTTTTTGGATGACATGCTATAGTATGACTTTTTTCGAATATTTTGAACGCCATGCTATAGTAAGACTTTTTTCTTTTTTTTTTATCACTTTTTGGAGTATGACCTTTTTCTGAACTGACATGCATGCCTTCAATTTAATTATTTAATTTAATTTAATTCAATTTGATTATTTAAATTTTTTTTTTTATTTAATGACATAAAACTCATACTATACTATACTATTTGACCACACCCACTTGGGTAACCACAACAATATGTAAATGTTCGCCACGACTGACTGAGTTTTTACCAACTGACCTAGAGTCATACTTAGTCATAGGTGGATTAAAAATAAATTTTACTGGTAAAAATGTAACTTGTCTTGTTAACAAACAACCAAAATTATGTTAATGGCATAAATGGTGTTTTTAAATGACCTTAAACCTAGTTCCACATTACCATACTGCAGTTTCTTGTTGTCCAACATATACAGTAACTCTTGATACTGATGAATCTGCAATAAGCCAATGTCAGCTGATTTACTGGTCTTCCCCTACTATTAATATTGATGATATATGCAACTTAAGCCAGGAAAACCCTTCCCAACAGTGCATATATACAGCAGTGTGCACAGAATCAGACCCAACTGGGGCTGTTTGCATGAGTATCTGACTGACGACACAGGCATCTAAAAATATGTATCTTTTGCATTTCTTCTTGCCAATGTGTTACAATAGCACAGGGAAGGTGTACATGTAAGATAAGGCAGTTTTTTGTCTTTCAAGCACAAAGGCTGTTCAAAATGCAATTAGACATTTAAATGATAATGACAAAGCTAATGTATTCAATAAAAGCCATTTTAATATAGGTTAAAAACTGATTTTCAAACCAAAATGAAGCAACAGCTGTCGCATGATCAATCAGCAATAGTTAAGGCACAATATCTGAGTAAATAAGTCAAAAAACAATATGGGCCTCAGCTCAATATGAGGAAGATATAAAATATCTTCAATAATCAGTGTACATTGTCCCACTTAAGGTACAATATAATATACAGTATGAATGTAACAATACAATCTGTCCCTGTATAATGTTTTGCTGTTATTATGAAGCTGTAAATTACTCACTTAATGTTTTTGTCTGAAATTTTTTCTAGTTGATTCAAGGAGGCAAAGGAGAAGCCATCCGCATCAGAGCCATTCTGAGATCACTCATCCCTGTTCAGGATCTTGAGGGAGTCATCAGCATCTCCTTTCAAATCCCTTCAGTGTCTAAAGGTCAAATGGGCTAAATCAGCAAATCTTGCATCACTACAGTAAATGTAGTTTGTATGAAGCCATTGTTTTCTGTGGCTTTTTTTAAAATTTATTATTCATTAGACACTAAAGCTCCAATCAACAATTGTCAGGGCTGCCTGGGGAAAATGGTGGTTTCTGGTTTTAGACATCCACCACCACATGCAGACAAATCCTTATCAGAGATTAGACATGAGAGTACTCAAGTCATTAAACCTAATCTTTCCTTTTGATTTGTTTATCCAGATGGTCTGGTGGTTGAGCCTGATCTATCTACAGTGTTCTGCCCGGACCACAAGGCAGCTATGATTCTGTTCCTGGATCGTGTTTACGGCATTGAGAACCAGAGGTTTCTCCTCCACCTTCTAGAAGTTGGCTTTCTGCCTGACCTTCAGGCAGCCGTTTCTCTTGACACT
Source organism: Embiotoca jacksoni (assembly GCF_022577435.1). NCBI lineage: Eukaryota > Metazoa > Chordata > Actinopteri > Embiotocidae > Embiotoca > Embiotoca jacksoni. The sequence continues at coordinate 6,716,022 of NW_027185252.1, forward strand.
GTGAGCAGCGAATTACATCTTTTTTGTTGCCCTATTAACCTGCTTGAGAGATCTAATGTATGGCTGTTGGACTGAACTATGACTTAGGAATTGATCGAAACTATACACAGTCACCAGTGAAAAATATCTACCACCCTCCTTCCCTTGTTCCTATCTACAATTTAACTACATGATAACAATACTGGGGTTCTTGAAATTAGAGTATGTCACCCTCCATTTTTCAGTTGTAATCTGTTTGTAGTAGAGTTGTTGTCATCTTGACATAAATATTACAAAAATATTTTTTCAATTCTCAAAATGCATATATAGTACGTAATAATCTAGACCTAATGTGGGGTTGAATAGATTCCTTTTTGTAGTCTCTCTCTTTTACCTCCCCACCGTCTCCTGTTTAGCTCCTCTTGATAAATTGCGACCTCTATTTTGTTTTCATTGCAGGCGGACTTGGGATCCACTGATATGGCCCTGGCCCTCAACAGATATTTGTGCACAGCTGTACTTCCCCTGCTCACCAAATATTCATCTCTCTTCTACGATTTAGAGGATCATATCTTGCTGGTTGATTCTCTTATCCAGGCAGTCTATTGCCTCTCAAGGGCTCTTAGCCTGACCAAGGCTCAGAGAGACACTACTGAAGACTGTTTGTTGGCTTTGTGCAGGTACCGTTTTTAGTTTGATATGATGGAGCAACAAACAGTGTAAGGATTCTGTTGTTGCTGTTTCTGTCTGCAAGAAGGTCAAAATTGAAAAATTCACTGTTGAATTATGGGGTTTGACAGCATTTTCTTGAATCAGAGTCCAGTTAAAAATTTGCTCATTGTATCAAAATCCTTTTGAATTCCTTATCAAACCTTTTAGATATTTTTTTAAGTGTACTTTTATTCAGCTATTTTCTGCACATTTCAGCTGTTTTGCATCTTAGCTTAACATTTTGAATGGATTTTGAATGCTCGAGTGCATCTTGCAAATATGGCATTTTGCAACTATTAAGTTGGCCACGATAATTCACAAGAGTTATTGCATGTATAATTCATTAGTGTTTTTTTTACTCTTGCCAATGCCGTGCAACCCTTGGAATAAGTTGTGCTTCTAATTTATGAAGGAGTCCGCCATTATCTTGTCATGGTCGTTGAACTTGTGGTCATTCTGCTGTTTGAGGAAATCATATGTTGAGAAGAGAAAACGGAAACACCAACAAATTATTAACTGATCCAGACACAAACAGGCCATTCTTATTTCCCGCTCATTATATTTAATGAATCATTGTGACGCCTGTTTTTGCCCAATTGAGATATAATTTACCAAATTCAATCAACGTGTTAAATTAATTAACATCCTGCCCAGGGCGTCTTCTGAGTTGTGTGTGTCATTCCTTCCGTGTGTGTGTGTGTGTGTGTGTGTGTGTGTGTGTGTGTGTGTGAGTGAGAGAAAAAGAGAGAGAGAGACACACAGACAGAGAGAGAGAGAGAGAGACACACAGACAGGGAGAGACACACAGACAGAGAGAGACACAGACAGACAAGTGTATCTACACGACTAATTCTGCACACATTGTTGTCCTCAGTAAACTCCAACCATCCATGATGCAGCCGCTTCTTCGACGACTCGTCTTCGATGTTCCCCATCTCACAGAGCACAGCATAATGCCACTCAAGGTACCAACATAACGCACAGTTTACTCCAATGTGTGGGTTATAAAATGATTGCTTTTGTTGACTAGTCATTACTTTCATCTACCAGCTCTTGACCAGCCACTACGAGCAGATGTGGAAGTACTACTCCCAAGCTGTGGAGCAGATTAACCACGGTTTGGCCTCTGAAGAGGAGCTCCATCTTTCCAGAAAGCTGTTCTGGGGCCTGTTTAAAGCCTTGGCAAAGAAGGTAAACCAGACTGAATACTTATGTCAATCTTGATATCATATTGACATGATTTATAATTTGAATCATATTTTCCTGGAGCACCAAGATGGTGGCAGAAATTGGGGAAAAAAAGAAATTGTTTGGTTTCTTACAGTATCCCTCCGTTGGTTTCTCACCTTTTTTTCTTTTTCCATTGTCCTCAAAGTCTATTTCTGAAAAAACAGAAAAATGCATTTCTGATGTTCTCCTTTCGTGTACTAGATGTAATACACTTGAGATTATGTGGTAATTTTTCATATCCTGGGATCAAATCTCTCAACTGTAAACAGACTTGTTAGAAATGTGAGACCGAATCAATAAGATGAGGAGGAGCCATTGCTCTTTGACAAATAAAGTTTGGATTTATTGAAGAGATTTTAATGTTTAATGTCCATGTTCAGTGGTCTTCCACTATCCTGTGCTCTCTCTTGATCTTTTCCTCCCTATACTTTGTTCCCTTCCTTCCCCAACTCTGAAGCCGTATGTGCCTCAGTTATTTAAGCTGAGTGTGCAGTGCCTGGCTGCAGTGTCCAAGGCTCTGCCTCCTTCCCATATGGACCCAAGTTTATCCCAAATGGAGAGAAAAGCTTCCACGGACACAGATGGACACTTTGACCCCCAACCTGTACATACTTCCAAGTAAGATACTGACCAGAGTATTTATTGATAGTGGACAAGAAATATCACATTGATTATGTTTATCTTGAAGATGACTTGTTTAATTTTTGGAGAATTTGCTGAAGCTTTGACCAAATTAGAGCTTAAACTAAGTGTCATGTGTTTACATGATGTAATATTATTATTTTGATGCTCAGAGACTAACAATGTGTGGTTGGATGCGTCAGTATTTGATAGGGCTATATAATGGATATTTTATTTCCCTGCACTAGTGTGTCAGTGCCAGAGAGACTGGAGTTCGTTGTGAACAAGTATGCAGAGCATACTCATGAGAAGTGGTCACTGGACAAGGTAATATCTCAATAATTACTCATCAAATCTGAACAGCCTGTTAAAGTTCACAAAGCAGAGTTGATATTTGATATCCTGGTCTGGACCGAACCACTTAAAAATGCATTTCCAAGATAATTATTCTCTGCGACAGTGTCAAGACATTTGTGTGTGTTGTGTGCGTGAGCTAATATGTTGATGTATGCATATTTTTGAATGCAGGATTGCTTGTGAATCTTTTTGTTATCTCAGTTTGCCAATGGCTGGGTTCACGGGGAGCAGCTATGTGAGAACACCAAGGTTCACCCTCTCCTCAAGCCATACAGGGCTGTGGCTGAGAAGGTAGGCTGAAAAGTCTGTTTTTATGGTGTTTGTGTGTGTGTGTGTGTACAAATGTACTAGTAATAAAAGCAGTGAACTGACATATCCCAGAGGCACATGCATACCAAATGCGGTGTATGGAATATAAAAGATTAAACTGCTGCGGATTGTAGTTTTTGAAGTATCACATCATTGCCATGTATTGACAAACTTACTGCATTGGAATAGACAACACGGTCCAAGTTTTCCAATCCTGAAAATATAACAAGCATATTTCGCTGTTCTGCCGTCTCTTGATGATCTACCAAGTTCGGCCTTGGCTTGTTTCTGAGTTTTCCAGGAGAAGGAGGCGTACCGCTGGGCCATCAAGGAGACAATAAAGAGTATGCTGGCCTTTGGTTGGACCATAGAGAGGACCAAAGAAGGGGATGCATTTGGCAAGAACGCCTGTACACGTAGGGTCTCACAGTCTGGACAGGTATATGTACTCATAGGCTGCGTTCACGTTGCCTCTGGGTGTTGATTGTGTTGGTTCTACTAAAATTATTCATACTGAATGCATTTTTTTTTTTTTATTCGAATAATCAGCCACTGGTTGTCTGTCTTAGCTTTCTTTTGAAGGAGCATCAACCTTCAGCCCCAAACCTACAGACATGAGCAGCATCACCTTATCATGGGAACAGTGTGTAAGTTATAATAATACACATTTTTCTCTATACAATATGAGGTAATGATGAAATTCGATTCTGCTTTAAACCTGGCACAGGATCTGCAGAAGTGGTTACCCTGACCTAGTTTTGTTTTTGTGTAAAGCAAAGATTTATTCACATTGTGTAGTGCCACTGAGTCATCAAAATATTTTCTTACATGAATACAAGATGTTATGCAATAATTTAAGTGGCTTATGTTAATGCTCTTCTTTTTTCTTTTCTTTTTAAGGCTATGGCTGAACATATGGCTGAAAACTACCACAATGCCTGGGCTAAGACCAAGAAACTAGAACTTGAGAGTAAAGGTACACCCCCCTCCCTTCCTCTCCCCTCCCCTCTGCCTAACAAAGTTGCTGTGCATTTGACCCATGTCTGTTCTCAGGTGGGGGCAGCCATTCGATGCTTGTACCCTATGATACCCTGACTGCCAAGGAGAAGACCAAATTCAGGGAAAGAGCCCGGGATGTCCTCAAGTTCCTTCAACTCAATGGCTACACTGTGTTGAGGTGAGTACAGAATTAGCTTGTGATTGCAAAAGGACAATTTGACGGAAGTATGTATGAGGTGGAAAGCAATGAGGCATCATAGCAGTCAGACTCCAGTCTCTTTTATTGTAACATCTTCTAGTATGGGTCACTGAATAAGATAATTGTAATGGGACTGTGTCTTCCTGCTGCAACAGTCTGGAAATGATTGCGATTAAAATTCTGTAAATAAGATATGGAATTTATATTTTACAGTATTTAAGATCAGAGCTCTTAGCAGAGTTTCTTAGCAGTAGTGTTTTATTAATGCTGTTTGATTTCACGCCCTCCTCAGGGATCGGAAGACAGTGGAAATGGACTTTCCAGCCATGACTAACTGCTTTGGCTACACTCTCCTTCTGTGGCTGCTGTCTCACTCTGAGGAGGCCCAAGAGAAGATTTTGGAGCTTGGTAACAAATTAGTGTATTTTCATTTTGAGACCTCCCAAGGAAAAAAATGGATAAAAAAAATCAAACACTTTTTCAATATACCTCAAATGTATGAGTATCCTCTGTGATACTGACAGGTTTTGAACATTTCACTTAGCTTTGTAAATTGACCTTACATCTGTATTTTATGAATAAAGATGAATAGTCTCTTGATTCTACATTCGGTCTGCCCCTGGATAGTTTTGATTTTTGCCATCACAGAATACTTCAGACCAGGTCTGGGCATGTGAACCTGTATTTGTTTTTATATATATTTTTCTACCTCAGCCGACGTATGATGAAAGTTCGTCTCAGGTTAATTGAATTGGATTTTATGTATCATTGTGTTTTTCTTTCCAGAAGTGAAGCAAGCCAGAGGACAGATGTCAAAAGGAGAAAACGCTCCACACCAGCAGCCAATAATTTTTTTCCACAAGGTTTGCCTCGGCACAAATGCATATCTTGACACAATCATCGCCAACCGTCTGATAAGAAATCTCTGACATTGATTTAACCCTCTTCCAATTTCATTTTTCCAATGCCATTTTATTTCTTCTCATTAGCCTTTTCTTCTTATTTAATTTATGTCATCTAATTAGTTTTGTTAGATGGTTGCCAAGGGCAACCCCTCTACGTAAATCCCTTTGTGGCCGTGTAATTTATTTAACCGTTTTGGAAATCCATGTGGGCGTGTCGATTGGCATCAGGACATTGATTAAAGCTTCCCACACTGCTCTGCCTCTGAGGAGGCAGCGAATGAAAAGGGTTTATTTTTCCTTGATGCCCCCCCCCCCCCCGAGTCAGACCCAGTCAGCCAAGACCATGAACAGTCGTGCCTCACATCTCTACACCCCGCACCACCCACTCACCCACACTCTGACACGGCCATGCACGTCTGTGTCTGTCTCTCTATTCGTCTGTTGGTGAATTGCCAGGCAGTAGTCCTTGCTGCATCCATGATAAGTAAAAAAAACAACAACTAAATTCCGGTCATGATCACAACACGGTCAAACTTTCAGGCTGTACTGTTGAACAAGACGAGTTATATATTTAATGTAATGGTGCAGCTGTGAAATAATCTGCCAATGAAGCAGTGGGACAAGAAGGCACCCAACGTATGTGATGTTGTCAAATAATGATGTAAAAAAAAATTCAACTTGGAAGCCAAGTCAGAGATAATGGTCACGTCATAAATCAAATCCCATTACATTTCCTCTCACTTCATTCAACAGGTCATCCTTCCTCTTTTGGAACAATATGTGAAAAGCCACCTTCTGTATTTCCTGTCCACATCTCTCTGCTCAAGTGTTAATAACAGCCATGCCTCAAAAAAGGAAAAGGAGATGGTTGCATGGTACGTGTCACCCTTAACAAAACAAAACACTTGTTTTAAGACTGTATTAAAAAAAAAAAAAAAAAATGTATGGTCTTGTTCATTATATTCTTATGTGAGAATTGTTATGCATAGTAATTGCACCGGTTCCCCCCCCCCCCAAACAAACCCTCATCATTCTGTGCCGTCAGTCTTTTGATTACGTGTTCCTTGTAATTACTTTTCCATTTCTCTCTCCTCATTACGTGTGTTTTCTGCTCACATCCAGCCTCTTTTGTAAGCTGGCAGCTCTCGTAAGACACAGGATCTCTCTCTTTGGTAAGGATGGTGTGGAGGTAAAGCTCATGCACACTTTTGTTTCTCTCATTCCCTCGTTTGTTGCCTGCTTGGGTTGCTCTTCGGTTGACCACGATTGTGTCAGTTTAATGCTCCAATGTATGCCTCTGCTTTGCCATCTGACTCGTGTGTAAGCTTATGTATGTCCTAAAGTTGCATATGTTCTAGTCTGTGCATATATGCTCATAACTTAAAACGGAATTATGTACATGTGTTTTGTCAGGAAATGAAGACTCGTCATTTACAAGCTGCCTCCAGGTTCTGGCACAGGCTCTTGATGCCAGGTAGCTAGATGGCACTACTGTCACACTCGATTACAATCGATCTTCTCGCTCTGCCTGCAGTCACATCAGTAACCATGTCTAAGGCTGAGATGACTGGTGTAATCGAGCCACTGATGCACCGATGCTATCTAATTGTGGTTGATATCACTTTCACTCCTTGAGGACAATGCATCTGATGCATGACGCAAGTACAATTTTGGCTCAGCAGAGATGGTCATTTAGACTTCTCTGATGGATAGATTAGCAACTGATTTAATCCATTTAACTTGTTTTCATTATAGCCAGTCAAAAGAATCACAGCATGCAGCCCTAAACATTTAGATTTTCTACACTTTTTATGAATATCATTTCTTTTAAAATATCTGTTTTTGTCAAAAACAAATTGACTATTAAATTCAGAGATTTTTGCAAGTCAAAGAAATCCTTTCTCTCTCATCCCAGGACATTGATGAAGTCAGCACCAGAATCCATCCAGACAAGTCTGCGTTCATTTTTTGAGGCAGCTGCTGCTGATTTAGAGACGACTGTGGAACACCTTAATGAGACTTTGGTCGCCATGCCTCAGAGTAGAGGTCAGCTGGCCAGAGGAGTAGCAAAGGTTCTCAACTACACAACCTCCATTCTTCTCCCCACCCTCACTTCCCTCTTCCATCATCTGGGCAACCAAAACTACGGCGTGGATCTCCTGGGTAAGGGAGGATTATCATGTTGTACGACACGGTTATGCACTTAAATTCACCCTAAAACAAAGTAACAAATGAAGCTTGTTAATATCCCTTCCTTAATCACCTCAGCATAGTAAACATACCACCACCAAATGTGGTTTCAGTTGTCTCATTCATTTACCTCCGTATGCTAAGGAGGTGGATGAACAGCTGGTTTCTATACCCCTGAACTCGCACGGGAACACCTTGCCCTCAACCGCTTCCACATCTTTGAAACCAGCTCTCATTAAGTGTCTCAGTCATGGCAACAGAGCAGAAGAATCATATTGTCTCCCTCGCTAATATCCTGACCTTCCCCCAAATCATTCATAACCTGAATCAGCCATCATCCACCTATGATCCATTTCTGTGATTGAATGCTTTAGGCTTGCATACTCGGTGTCTTTGGCTGTCTCAGAGAAAACAAAATGATCTCAGCTGTAAGCATCATCTTATCTTTGCAGTTGGTGGTATCCAGGTGTCCTGTTACAGGATCTTGAACAGCCTCTACTCTCTTGGAACCAGTAGCAGCATCGTCATGGAGGGGTACCAATGTCTTCTTTTTAACATGTTTTTTTTTTTCATTTAATATCTATCTTTGGATTTTATCACGTAACCTCTTAACAGTTTTTAGATTTACTGTACATAAAATTCATGATCATGGAAATGAAGCGATACATTATCCATGTGTTGTGGGCCTTACACATATGTATTACGTTTATTAATAAATGTATTAAGGCCAAGATAAGACGGAGGAAAACGTTTGAACCTGAGATACAAAGGCAAAAAATAAGCTTGTGTTAGCAGTACCACCTCAAAGACTTGAATAAGATTTGCAGATTAGTCAGTTCTACCCACGTCCAGATCCTTACACTGCACTTTCATACAGGCAGAGGTCAGCAGCAGGTGCCTGTCTTGCAGCTCTGACTGGGGCTTTTCCTGTATGCTTCCTGGAGCCAAATCTAAACCAAAACAACCCTTACTCCATCTATAGTACCGCTGAGACAAAAGGTAGTAAACACATTGCACACACACTGGTTTGTCAGATTTGTCTGTTTAATCCCGGGAACCTTGAATAACTCTTTACTTCCATTAGACCGGGGGATGCCAGATCAGGTGGAGGACATGTGTCCCCTCCTGCCTTCTCTGGGACAGGCACTGCGTGAAGTGGAGGGGTTGGCAGGTGCCGGTGCTGGAGCACGCCAGGCCCATTACGTTCATGTCACCGAGGTCACCTTGCCCATGTTGTGCAGCTACATTTCCCACTGGTGGCACTGGGGTCCCGAGGGCCAGCCAGATAGCCCAATCTGCACCTCTGTCCTTCCTAAGCATGCGAGTGACCTTCTTGGCCACATCCTCCGCATCATCCACAACCACGTGGGCGCTAACCAGGGTGACTGGATGAAACAGCTGGCAGGTATTGAGGTCATGCCAAATCCTGTGCTTGTTGTGTGGATACATTTCTTTCACACCAGTGGTGGATGCCATCAACAGCTGACATTCATATCTCTCAGTTTTTTCTCAGCCAATCATATGCAAAGCTCGGACTGGACTTCTAAAGAGCCACTTCCTGCCACTGATGGAGAAGTTGAGAAAGAGGACCGAATGTGTGCTGCTGGAGGAGGAGCGGATGAAAGCTGACGGGTGTTGTACCTCTGAAGCAGAGTTGCAGATACAGGAGAAGTTCACCATGCTGGTCCGAGACCTCTATGCCTTTTATCCCCTCCTCATCCCATTTGTGGATTCTAATCGGTAAGGCATCACCCACAGGACCTCAGGTGTGGACAAGCGAGCTTATTTTCTGAGGTCAGAAGCTCCAGGAGTAAATTAAAATATTGATACTCAAAGTTAGGCATATATTGACTTAACCCCCACAGTAATTATGGTCTGGCCTCTTAAGCCCTTCAGGAAACATCTGAACCCCACATTTTCCATTTTAATGTTTGTTGAGATGGCGAAACACTAAATCAAAATCACATCTTGGAGATTGAGTTCAACAGCCATTAGAAAACTTTTTTTTTTGTAAGATACAGTAACACGGTATCAAGTGGTTATTATTTCAGGCATGTGATAAGCTTCACAGGAGTAAATTCTATGATGGTAATATGTTTTGTTCTGTCTTGTCTCAGAGCCATATGGCTGAAAGACCCGAACCCTGAGGCTCAACAGCTGTTCAGCATGGTGGCAGAGGTCTTTATATTCTGGGCCAAATCTCATGTAAGAATGACACATACTGTTTTTTTTTTTTAATTTATTCATCTCATGTCAATAATAAGTGAATACTGTACCCTATCAACAATGTGCATTTTCTTCACCTGTGGTTTGTACACCAGAACTTCAAATGGGAGGAACAGAATTTCGTGGTCCAAAATGAAATCAACAACTTAGCTTTTTTGGTCAATAATGACAAAATGTCCAAGGTCAGCCTTATTTGTTATCTGACCTTATGATTACGCATGCACTGAATTAAAAAAAAACATAGAAACTATTGATAGCAACTGTTGTTTAACTGTCAAAAAAGTTCACATGACTTCATGGCGTTTAAATACCCAGTTAGACCATGAGAAGAAGAGGATAAAGAGGAAGGGGGATCGGTATTCCACACACACCTCTCTCATTGTGGCGTCCGTGAAGAGACTGATCCCTGTGGGACTACGGGATTGTTTTCCAAGCGAGAGTCTTCTCATGCTGGCTAAGAACGGCTTCTCTCAGGTCAGTTGGACAGTTAAAGTCCCACTCCAAAGTGGGTTTTGATCAGTGTTACTTCTCTATGATGTTTGACCTTGGCTGAACAGATTAATTGTGCACATTTGACCTTAGAAAACTGTCTATATCGTTTTGGTAATTGTTTGCTTTCCACAGAAAAAAACTGAAGATGAGATTCGAGAGCATATTTTCAATTGTGTTATACATCTCCAGAGTCAGGTAAGGGCTGTACTATAAATATCTGTAATGTATATGAATGAGTATTTTCATTAAGATAAGAGTGTAAAGAAATATGATTTGTACAACAACACGTTGTTGTTGTTTTTAATTTCTTTGACTTTTTATGGAAATATTAGATGCTATTCTTCCACTACAAATGAAGTGCATACCCTTTTGACATTTTGAAGACATTCTGCATATTCATTGTCATGCTCGAGTACACGCATTTTTTAATTTGTACAATAAGTCTGGTAAATTAAATTGGAGAATGCTCTCATGGCCTGTAAAAAATAACCAAGACTGTCTTTTTAATAATCCCAGTCAGTGACTCATTGTTTACCAGAGACATGAACGTGACATACTCGCCACGCTGTACAAAATATGCACGCAGCATGTCCTTTCATTCATACGCCAGTGCTAAATGTTTATTCATATGTCGATGATTAAACATTCTCCTTTGTCGTTGACATAAACAAACTTTTTCAGCAAAAATGTGGTCCTAGTTTTACATAGTCCGTGATCCATTCTTTCATCCTTTGTTAGTTTAATGAATTGTTATTTTTCACTGTGAAATGGTGATCAGTAAGTCTTCGTTGTTGTTCATTGTATGACAATTCAACCAAGGAAATTAAAAGCAAATGAGAAAACAAGATTTGGGACAACAAGTTGATTTCTTAATGATGTTTATTAACCGGCCGAGCTTCTTCAGTCATTCTTTCATGTGTTTTGCTGTGATAAAGGGTGCTTGCTAATTCTCTTTCCTCGTTGCAATAAGCCTTAATTGCCTTCTAAAAATATTTTAATTGAATGGTTGAAATACCGGCACCTTGGCACGAAAGACATAAATGGACCACTCTTCTTCTTTTTTTTCCCTCTTTATAGGCGTCAAACAGCTTTAGGCAGGAGATCCTTTCTGCAGAACAACTGACTCAGCATGGAGACATCGCTGATGCACAAAGGACTGCAGACAGGATCCTAGAAATAGCTAGAGTTCTTTATTACCTGGACCAGGTGAGCTTTTCCATTTTTACCATTCTCTTTAAAAAAAGAGATCCACAGTTAGGCCTCTGAATAGTCTTCTGCCTTTGCGATCTTGTCCTCTGTAAATAAAGTGACATTGAGTGCATCCACCCTCTGCAATTATTCGACTGCATGGAAAGCTGTTTGTTCAGTAAAGTCAAGACTCCCCTGGCAATTAGTGTTGCTGACTTGCTTTTCTCATCATTAAGCTCTACCAAGATTATAATTTTTTACGGGCGTGTTTTTGTCTTTAACTCCATGATCGCTGTACCACAGAGCTGCACTTTTGATTGTTATTAATACAACCCAATGACACCTGTGATCTCTCTTATCTTGTAAATTTTTTTATCAGGCTTGAAGGACTGAATGTTTACAAATTTTCTTTAGATTTATTTTGACAAAATAGAGTCTTGTTCTTGGACTAGAAAGCCGGCACATGCAGATCAAGCCATTTCTGAGCTCAAAATCCTCAACTAAGAACCTGCTGGCTGGTCTTGTGTCTAGATTTAAGACTACAGGTACCTTTGCACCTAAACTGTAGAACGACCTGCCGAAGGAGCTCAGACTCACCAATTCTCTATCTCCTTATAAATCACTTCTGAAAACTCATTTTTATTGCTTAGCCTGTGTAATTTTAATATTTTTGTGATGTGACCTCTTTGTGTTTTTCTGATTTGATTTATTTTATTGCCGTGTCTCTGTTTTTAATGTTTGCAACGTATAAAACATTATCCAAAACTGTGTTTGAAAGGTGCTGTACAAATAAACGTTGCTGTTATTCGTTATTGTTATAAAATGCTGCTGCCTTTTCCACTGTTTGACATTATAAGTGCTGTGAGCTAAGGGGCCAAGAACAATTGGTGTTTTCGTATTCCAAACACTGATTTATCTTGAATAGATTAGACTGCAATGCCTGCGGTTACTGCCTGTTCATGTGCTTTATGTTACTGAAGTTATCTTTGTTTTTGGTTCAGGTTGACCACCCGCAGAAAAATAAAAAACCTGCATGGCACAAGGTCTTGTCGAAACAGAGGAAACGTGCAGTGGTGGCCTGCCTAAGAATGACTCCCCTCTACAATTTACCCAGGTGAATACCGCTGATGTGTGAATGTTTTGCGCACACACACACACACACACACACACACACTTTGGTGGATACAACAATTGCTATCTCAGATTGGCACAAGAGCCCTTAATGAATGAACAATTATAAGTCTATTCGAAGCAGCAGTTTAGTACTAATCTCTTTTGCCGTCTCTTTCAATTTCTCATTTGCATTTTTCTAATGCCGACAGGAAAAATGCAAATCTCTTGTTGTTTCCTCACCCTTTCCTCTTCTTCTTCTTCCTCCTTTGCAGGCACCGTGCTGTCAACCTGTTCCTCCAAGGCTACAATAAATCCTGGATATCGGCTGAGGACAACAGTTTTGAGGAGATGCTCGTGGAGGATTTAGCTGTGAGTGGGAAATGAGGCTGTGTCGGTATCAGTAAAAAGTATTTTAATAATTCTATAACATTACGGTAAAACAAGATTATTTTTGAAATGATCAGGTGAGAAACATAAAATGTGATCACAGTCTTTTTATTCATTAAATTAACCTCAAAGAATATCTAAACCAAAGAACTGAGGCAACTTTGTTGTTCTGTACCAATAATCACATTGGTTCTCATTCATATAAAGTTTTGTTTTCACTGTGGACGTAAACATGATCATGTAATGTATGTTTGTGTACATAGTGTGTCTTTAGGAGAGCAAACCGCAGTGTGAAAGCTCTCGATGGGCTGTGTTGCCAATGTTTGACATTATTTAAGGCCACACAGGAGTCGCTTTACTCTCTCCCTGGATTGCAGAAGAGCGGAGTGATGGAACCTTGTGGAGGCGACAAAGGGGAAGAAAAGAATGTGGAAGAAGGTGCCAAACCAATCGATCCCCTCCTACAACTCATTACACTCTTCAGTCGAAGCGCCCTGACAGAAAGCAGGTGTGTGTCTTCATTATAAAAGATCACGTGCCGTAAAAATTCCGATCTACTTTTATTGCCAATCAAACACATCGGCAGGAAAGTCAATACTAAAATGGTCAGAAGTGTTTTTTTTTTTTTTCCTGTGGGCATTATTCTCTGAAACCCTTTAACATATAGTATTTCAGTTCTTTATAATATCTATATGATTGAATATAGACTCAGTTATTTATCAGGAATATAAAGTAAACCTGCAGAAAAGATGTTGCAGTAACTGCAATATATATTTTCTTAAAGTATTCATGGTTGATTTAATCCACCAATCCCTTTGAGATATCATTGTGATATTCCTGCAGAGACTCACATGCTGTCTGAGATCATGACATTAAATGAACCCCCTCGCTTCACATATCACTGTAAAAACATTAGGGAGGGGGGGTGGGTGGCGCTCCGGCTTGTACAGTCACTCCAGAGATGTAATCAAGTCAGCCAGATTCCAGGTGAATTCTGTTACGGTCAAAACAAAATTTCAATACCACTCGCGAGTCACATTCTGGATCCATACACTGCTTAGGCCGTTTGGAGGTGGTGCTGCAGTCAACAATGTCACACTAGGGGACCATATAGGACTTCAACACCTGACACTGACCGGGTGTTTTCAGAATGCTGCATCTGTCCACACCCTGACAAAAACTAACGTTGTCTCATTTGTTTACCTTGTTTACAGGAAGCATGGAAATGACCGTCTCTGTGAGTCCTACGCAGCCATCATGGCCAAGGTAATAGAACCTAAAGAATGATCTCATCACTAAAATCAAAATGTTTGTGAATGCTGTCAAATCATTCTCAAAATCATGGGTTACTGCCTGTTGTATAATGTTGCGTATATGGCATTACACTGCCAGGTAACTGCGGGGTAATATATTATATCTATTATTATTATAATTATGTCATCGACCTGCTTTATGTTTGCTCTCCCAGAGTTGCTGCAGAGATGATGATGATGATGATGATGATGAAGAACAGGAGGTGGAAAGCTTTGAAGTGAGCAAATAAACTCTCAATTTGAAATACTTTGATGTTCGTTGTTTACAGTGTGTGATGAGATAATTGTTTTTATCCAATTTTTTTCTGTTGTGAAGATGATACATTATTAAATGAATAATACGTGTTGAATTATGTAAAGATTCCATTTGATAAATACATGTACAAAACATGAACTGATTTTTCGGCGGCTCAGGAGAAGGAGATGGAGAAACAGAAGCTGCTGTACCAGCAGGCCCGGCTGCATCGTCGTGGAGCTTCTGAGATGGTGCTGCAAACCATCAGCGCCAGCAAAGGTAGGAAAGGTCAACAGCTGAGGTACATCACTCATATTAACTTTAGTGAGTCGCTCAGTTGAGGGGATTTCTCTTTTAATATGTTGTTGCTGCTATAGGGGAGCCACTTGTAAGCCAGACACTTTCATGTTTACTCTATACTGAACAGAAATGAGCCGACTCTCGGACTCCGTCCCCGAGGAAATACTTCTCTAAGTGATTCAGATCATGTTCATTTTAATGAGATTGATCTGAAGAACACTTGAGTAAATGAGATAGTCGGTGTGCTTTACTCCGTTTTTCAAATGAGCATCATGCATTGATATGCTTTTTTTTTTTAGTCATACTGTACATCCTCTGTTTCTGATGAACTTCAGGTGTCATGGGTTCCCTGATTGCCCCGACGCTCAAGCTAGGTATCGCTGTTCTCAACGGAGGAAATGCCACTGTTCAACAGGTACAATAATGCGGTGGTGTCTCCAGAAAGAAACCATACAAATTCTTATTTTGGTATCCTTAGAATATGTTTGCTTTTTTACTGTCGCTTCCTTTTCCACATTTGAGGCAGGGACTGGAGGCTTTCCCATCATGAAATGAAAGATAATTAGAATTAACACGGATCAGATAAAGTACATGTTAAAATTAGGTGACATAAAGAAAAAAATAAAAAGTAATAAAGTATATTGATAGGAAAACAAAAATTTGAAGCTGTAAAATGGCGTTGTGGGTTGTGGACAATGCAGGCTACAGCTAAAGCTGCTGCAGCTGCTGCCGCCGCCTA
Organism: Embiotoca jacksoni; assembly: GCF_022577435.1. Lineage (NCBI taxonomy): Eukaryota > Metazoa > Chordata > Actinopteri > Embiotocidae > Embiotoca > Embiotoca jacksoni. Next base: position 6,731,515 of record NW_027185252.1, read on the forward strand.
TCAAACATGAATGATACACTGATGAGACAAAACATTTTGACCACTCTCTGTAAATTATGTTTGGCCCTTCCTGTCTGAGCTGCTGAGGCATGTACTGTTCTGGAAACAAGATGGCAGATCCTTTATGTCTTGCCATTTGTGCGCTAGATCAGCACATTTCCTACCCTGTCACAATGTTTCACAATTTGTCCCTCCATGAGCACTGCAGGTAGACACCTACCACTGCTGACCAGGAACACCCCGCAAACATTTCCACCCACTCTTCTGGCCATAATGATTTTCCTATTGTCAAAGTCCCTCAGGTCCTTAAATACAAGAATCCACTCTTCACGCATGCTATATTTACAGGATAATGGCTATTTACTTGATCTGTGAGTGTTCATAATGTTTGCATCGTCAGTGTACATTTAATGACTTGAATGATTTCAAGTCATGACTCACTGCAGAGTCCATTTATGTAGAGAGCCTAGATTAATTCTACAAAATGGTAAATGGTCTGCATGTATATAAAACTCCTTTTTACCTCCACAGTCTACAAAGTCCTTTACGATGTTTTACACACACACACACACACACACACACACACACACACACACACACACACACACACACACACACACACACACACACACACACACACACACACACACACACACACTCTCCCACTCTAATGGTTATAGACCATCGGCATGAGGGCAGGAGGCACCAGGGATTGAACTGCCAGACTTAAAAAGATTGGAAAACCCATGCTAACATCTGAGCCACAGCAGCCCCTGTACAATTCTTACAATATTTTTCTTTAAATTTGTTTAAATGTATTAATTCTCTCAATCGTATGGAATTTTTTTCCCTTTCAGAACTCCTCACTTTCAATCTTTCTTTTTACGAACAGGGTATCTTGACTGCAGCAAAGCTTGTTGTCACAATAGGTCCTTTTCAGTTAATCATATCTTTAGAGGAGATACTCCATTTATCAGATCTTGCCTTTGATGCTTCTGTTTGATAGAAAATGTTGGATTACCTGAGAGAGAAGCGAGATGTTGGCTTCTTTCAGAGCATGGCTGGACTCATGCGGTCATGTAGGTGAGTGAATGTGGAGAAATCCCAGTCCTGTCAAATGTCACAAAAGCTTGACATACAAAAGGATTAGCAAAGCTTTTGTCTGCTTACCATTTTTATTAATCAGTGTGTGTGTGTGTGTGTGTGTGATTTTGTGCTATCCAGTGTTCTAGATCTGAATGCATTTGAAAGGCAGAACAAAGCAGAAGGATTAGGCATGGCCACGGACGAGAGCTCAGGTACTGTATTCAAATGTAAATAAAATAAAAAAATCCACTGCTCTAAATCCGTGTCATAGCAGAAGAACCAGCTGTGACATCTCTGGCCTTGAACACACTCTGAATTCATGCTCCAAATTCCTGTTTTTCTTCCCTGTCTTGAATACTATCAACAGCTGTCTCCCTTCACTACACTCTGGCTGGATTTTCTGTTCTTTTATCTCTTTCTACATTCTGTAATTCATTCTGTTGTACCTTTCCTGTTCTATTACTTTCATCTTTTCACTTAATCCTTCTATTTATTGCCCTTTTTTGTGCCAATCTTCCATCTTCCCAGGAGAAAAGGTGATGCCTGACAAAGACCAAACCTGTGACCTGTTCCGTTTCCTTCAGCTGCTCTGTGAAGGACACAACTCAGGTTATTTTGTCATATGTTATGTATCCACTCACACACTATCACACAAAGTATAAAAAAAAATAATGGATTGCACATTGTTACACATGCTTAAAGGAAAATATGACAACCGAAAACAGGATTGTTGTGTTTTTTTTTTAACCTCAAAGTATAGTAGCTTTGCACTGATTCATAACTGCTGTGTCACACGTTGGTTTTGGCCTTGCTCATGTTGAAGTCCATTTTTCTAACCATGTTGTCATTACAGGACATTATAATTATTAAATATTATGCAATGCTATTTTTATATTCTGTTCAACATGCTCTTACTTTGTGTGTTAGAGTTCCAGAATTATTTGAGAACACAGACAGGCAACAACACCACGGTCAACGTCATTATATCCACTGTGGACTATTTACTAAGAGTACAGGTAAGCATTAACTAAGGGTTTACTTTGGTATGCTGGATTAAATAAACTAGCAAAACTACTAGACTGATGCACCATTTATTGCAGAGAAATATTTGTGGGAAGATAATGGTTTGGTTATCGCTGTAACCCTTGGCAACAGTTAATACAGTTCTATCTGTTGTCAGATCAAAGATACACTTATCTTAAATTCATTATAATGTAATGATAACATTTGGTCTTTTATGGTTTAGAATTATATTTTGTCTTTAAAAGAGTGATTTATTCATGGACTACGAACACATTTCTGTGCCGCACTACAGGAGTCAATCAGTGACTTCTACTGGTACTACTCGGGGAAAGATGTGATTGATGCACAAGGACAACACAACTTCTCCAAAGCCATCGAAGTGGCCAAACAGGTGTTCAACACACTCACAGAGTACATTCAGGTCAGTTGGTTTTATTGTACAATTCTGTAAGCTCTTGCGCATGAAAGCTGCTTAAATATATACACAGTTGTTCAAAAGTTTTAAGCTCTAAAATGCTGATAAAAAAATAGTGCCATGAATAGGTTTTATTAATCAATTAACTTTATTTTCAAACTGCTGTAAACAGAATAACCTTGAATCAATTCCATCCCAGACTGACTCATCAATTTTGAGAGTTCTGTTGGGGCCTTTCCATTTGTTGCGTCCCTGCTTTTACGCTATAATTTGGGGTCATTGTAATGCTGCATATTGAATTTGGGACCAATAAGATGCCTCCCTGATGGTACTGTGTGATGGCTAAGAATGTAAACTGTCTAAGTCTAGGCTTTCAGGCAAGAGATTTGCGCAAGACTTTTGTATAATATTGTATATTTGTCTGAAAGTTTACTTCTCTCTAGCAACAGCTCAATACTATTGTGTTTATTCAGGGCCCTTGTTCTGGGAACCAACAGAGTCTTGCTCACAGTCGTCTTTGGGACGCTGTTGTGGGATTCCTTCATGTGTTTGCTCACCTGCAGATGAAGCTCTCTCAGGTATATCATGATGATCTGCTGACACTGACATTTCAATAACTTAGTTCCTTCCAAAATTCAATAAATACAGACGTGGTGATTGACTAGTGTGTTGTAGAGTGTCGGCCCCAGCAGTCCTCAATTTAATCTGCTGGCAATTTTAATTGTATAAAACATGCCTCTGATGTGAAATAAATAGTACAATTTGATAAACAAAATGCAGCTGTAAATGTATTTTCTTACATACAGGATTCAAGGCAAATTGAACTTCTGAAAGAGCTCATGGATTTACAGAAGGACATGGTGGTGTTTTTGCTCTCCATGTTAGAAGGTAAACAACTGCTGTTGTTTTGCTGCTTGTGGAGATAAATGGGTTACCATTTATTATTCATTCAGAACTTTTAATTCTCTGCTTTTTCTCTTGTTCCTGCAGGTAATGTGGTCAATGGCACTATTGGAAAGCAGATGGTGGATATGTTGGTGGAATCGTCAGGCAACGTGGAGATGATTCTGAAGTTTTTTGACATGTTCCTCAAACTTAAAGACCTCACCTCCTCAGATGCCTTCAGAGAGTATGACCCTGATTGTAAGGGCAGCATATCCAAGAAGGACTTTCAGAAAGCCATGGAGAATTGCAAACATTTCTGTCAAGCTGAAACTGACTTCCTGCTCTCCTGCACAGAGAGCGATGATAGTGAAATTGTGGATTACGAGGCCTTTGTGGATCGCTTCCATGAGCCGGCAAAAGAGATCGGCTTCAGCATCGCTGTTCTTCTCACCAATTTGTCCGAGCACATGCCGAACGATCCAAGACTGAAGACCTTCCTGGAACTGGCAGAGTGTGTCTTGACCTACTTCCAGCCCTACCTGGGACGCATTGAGATCCTCGGCAGCGGGAAGCGCTTTGAACGCGTCTACTTCCAGATCAGTGAATACAGCCGCACACAGTGGGAGAAGCCACAGGTCAAAGAGTCCAAGAGGCAGTTCATTTTTGACGTGATCAATGAGGGTGGAGAGAAGGAGAAAATGGAGATGTTTGTCAATTTCTGTGAGGACACCATCTTTGAGATGCAGCTTGCTGCCCAGATATCCGGCTCTAACACTGGAGAGAGGTGTGCTGGAAGACAAGTAGAGGAAAGGAGCAAAGAAGAAGACCCGGACAATAAAAGAATGTTTTTCATGTACCAGTGGCTGCTTTTGCTGACATCTCTACTTTCTGTGAAAAACGTGAAGACATTGATGAAGATGACTGTGAAGGACATCGTCATGGCAGCTGTTTTGTTCCTCAGATTAATTTGCATGGCTCAGATGCGTTTCATTTGTGTTGTAATTCGCAGCATTATATTTGTGCTGTACGTATCCTTCGTTAGTGGTGGGCTCATAGAGCGAGCCAAGAGGTTGAGGATGTCGGACTTGCTCGGTGGCATCCTTGAGCCAACTCTTGATGAGGTCATGGAGGTATCATGCGGTGTGGATCGGCTGAGGAAGTATTCTGCCAGTTTCTCTTCCCAGAGAGAATTGAGAAAAATTGGGCAGATGGCTGCTGTGACCTCCCCCAGAGAGGTGGATGCACTGTCAGACATATTCGGCCTCAAACTGAGGAAGGAGGGAGGTCAATACAGAATTATAACACAAGACCTCACTGCCAGTCTGACTGACTTGTTCAACACAACCTCCAGAACAAGTGATATTTCTGAGACGCATCGGACAACGGTACGGATTACATGAAATTACGTTTGTTGTGTTATTTTTTTTATCTTTTATGCTTTGTGTTTTGTTTTTCTTTGCTGACGTTTAGCCTTTTTGGTGCCCTTACTTTATTTCTTTGATACTGTACTGATCAAATTCCTGTTTGTTCATTTTTACTGGCAGCAGTTTAAGGACCCCACAGCCACAGAGGAAAAAATGGAAGATGAGAAAATGCCTAAATTAGAGAACACAGAGTGAGTCTCTTGTTTTCCCATTTAATCCTCACAGAGGGATTATTTAACTCCCTTATAACTTTGTAAGTATTAGATCCCAGGTCAGGTAAGGTAGAACAAGTAATACAAAATAGTGCAGGGTGGATTTAAAATTGTATTTTGTGCAACAAAAAAAAGAGATCGATTCAACATTAAAAACAACAGAAATGATCTTAACAGATACAAGTCTGGCTTCATCATCCCAGATATTCCTTTGTGATCAAATAGCTTTGACCTTCCCTCTGTTTTTGATTGGATTGTTTGCAGAGGTAAAATATCTGAGGAGAAAACTGGGAATGAGAAAGCAGAGGGAAGATGGAGAGCCAAGAGATGCTCCAGGGAAACGCAGAGCCAAAACTCTGCCCTCTGGGAAATGATAAGCACTCATAACAAGAGCCTGCTGGTAATACACACCAACACACTCACACATATTTGTGCATGTATGCTTGATATAGTACATGAACTAAGGTTGCACACTCTCATTCCCTCAATTTGAATACTCCAGCACAAAAATATAAAGGCAGAGGACAATTCAATGTTTTTCCCTTTCCCCCCCCCAGAGCTACTTTGCAAGGAATTTTTATAACATGCGCTTGCTGGCTCTTTTTGTCGCCTTCGCAATCAACTTCATCCTTCTCTTCTACAAGGTGAGACAGAGAAGTACATGTACTGAAACTACATTACATTTCAGAGAGAAATATTGCACTTCTTCACTACATGTTTCTGGAAGCTGTAGATATTCTCGATATACAACACACGTTATCATCACGTACATTTTTTTTTTTATTAACTATGCCACAATAGTCAAAATTACCAGCAACCCGAACAATAAAACCCTAGATACACAAGAATGCCCCGGATTAATCATCTACAGGTTACAGATACTTTATGATACACAGGGGCCATTTCTTTTGACTTTTTTGTGTAACAGGTACTTTTGATACTTGAACTACATTTTCAACTCACACTTTTGTACTTGTACTTTAAGGAAAATATGCTACTTTTTAAGTGTCCACAAATTGTTAATCTCTTAATCAAGTAATATAATTATGTTGGTTTCTGTTGGCATCAGAGGGGAATTTGAGCAAAGACCCCACCAATCGCTGTTTGTTCTTGGCAGATCAGTTTCTGATTGGCTCCCACACGCCGCATTTGCTTGGAAGGCCAATGAAACTGCAGCCTCTCTCTGCTGCATATCTTCATTCATATATTCTGGTTCCAAATAAAAAAGGCTGTATATCTGTCAGCCAAAACACTCTAAAATGTACCCTATTGTATAACTCGAAGCATTCCAATTTTAAAATGCCATTTTTGCTATTGGAAAACAAGGTTTAGTTTGAGTGCAGCATCTGGAATGTACTCTCGGTTCCACAGACAGTGGAAGTAGCCCGTAGTTCTTCTGGCCACCAACTACAAACAACAGTTTAGCTACTGCTTCCCAGAGAAACAGAATTAATTGAGGAATGTATTGACCTACAGTATATTGTCAACACTGATTGGAAATCCACATTAAAGGGGCAAGTTAAAATTGAATACAGGACTTCTGTTTGTAATAGAGCATATTTACAATGTGTTATTGCGGTTTCTAATAGTTTGTCCAAAAAGTATGCCTCGTGAAGTTTTTCTTTCTTTTGGTCTCTTTCTGTTCTCCCAGGTAGCATCCTCGCCTGCATCCCAAGAGGAGGCAGGGGTAACCACATCTGTTTACAGTGAGGAGCTGGACTCTGGTGCTGAAGACGATAGCAAGGGCAGAGTTTATTTTGTGCTGGAAGAGAGCAGCGGATACATGGAGCCCTCTCTCCGTTTCCTGGCTGTAGCTCACACAATCATCTCTTTCTGTTGTATCATTGGTTACTACTGCCTCAAGGTATACGAGTTCAAGAATGTACTTTTGCACATTTGTAATGAACTCCTTTCACTTTTTCAATTCAGTTTCTCTCCATCACACAGACATAGAGCGTATTTTAAAACTGTAGAAGAATCTAAAATGAATATATTGCTGCCAAAGACAAGCTTTGACTATTCTGACTTTCAGAAATTTTACGTTTTGCCAACTGAATACTGATTATTCTTATGCATTTAATTGAAAGGTACCATTAGTGATCTTCAAACGTGAAAAGGAAGTGGCGCGTAGGTTGGAGTTTGACGGGCTGTATGTGACGGAGCAGCCGCCTGAGGAAGACATCAAAGGCCAATGGGACAGACTTCTTATTAACACACCGTATGTTCCCAGCTTCATAATCTAATCTGTCGTATTACTGTGTCATATTAATAACAAATCCAAACATATTTCACACTTTAAATTTGAGAGACCTGCCGTTGGCACCTATTTATAGACATGTGACACGTGTCTGTAAATGGGTGAAGTACAGACAAGAAACGTTTTTCTCACAGTCACGTTTCAGTTGCCAGTGCGTTTTACCTACTATTGAAATTTCTCTCTTACGAATGTTTCTGATACTATTTCTTTTTTTTTTTTCAGATCTTTCCCCAGCAACTACTGGGATAAATTTGTGAAGAGGAAGGTAAGCTCTGCAGAGGTCCACGGTTTTGATTTTGTACTCAAGTTTATCTTCCAAATGTGCTTAGGCGCATATGTAATTGTGCGCATATTTCACACAGTGACAGTACATTAAGAAACTAAATGAAATTTAATGGGGTGTTTAATGGCAGGTGTAATTATTCCCGTCAAGCATCAAAATGCTTTTATCGTCTCCAGAGACTGCCTCACTTTTAGCCTCCTCATTTAGACTGCCTCGTGTTATGAAGTGCCATAGCATTATTTGTTTTAAGAAAGTCCCTTTTAGTTTTTTTTGTTGTTGTTTTTTTTTTCCCTGTTTTGGAACATTTTAGTTGACTTGGAGGGGTTTCAACTGTACTGAAAATAAAACTTTAATGATGTTAAATCAAATTAGATATGATGGTTTTACTTGTTCACTGTTTGTTGAATCAGGAGAACCAATTATTAAAATCACAAAGTCTTTAAACGGTTTGAAAAAAGCAGCAACCCTGCTCTCCTACCCTCATCTAAAGGTAATGTAAGATAGACAGATAGATACTTTATTAATCCCGCAAGGTACAATTCTTTCACTACAGCAGCATTTGGGAAGAATCTGGGAAGAATATTGTGTATTATATCATATTTTTCTCTCATTGTATCATTGTCACTTTTATTTTGCATCAAGTTTTAAACTTTGACACAATGAACAGAAGTGTGCTGTTTGTTGAGTGATTGTAATTCAGACTAAAGAAACATGCTAGTTTTGCCTATGATGGCACTCATTGGCTTCTGAAAGGATATTTTGAAGCCTTGATTTCTTTGTTCAGGAATGTTTTGATATTTCCTGCCAGCGCAAATTTGGGAAAAAGGCAGGTGGCCAGAGTGAGGCTCAGCTATTTGTGATGGCCTGATGCTCCACCTGTAAGGCATCATCTAAAAACTAAACTAAAATAGTTTTTTATTCCAGAAACAAGCACATTAAAAGAAGTGAAAGTAACAATTTAGCATGTCTTATGAAAGAAATGTTTGACTTTGAATTGACATTTTAAAGCACTTCCACTTTGGCTTTTTGCCAATGGGATCGACACTTTGTCCATATAAAGTATGTGTAGCTCACCCGCGTTACATTTAATACTCTATAGTGCATCATTTTAGGAGCCTGCAGTAAAATAGATGGTATGATGTCTTCAAGTCCTTCTGGTAATCCACATCTGAGTTTGGAGGTTTGCGATATTGCTTCCCATACTTTAAAGTGCTTATGTTTGCAATCTTATGTAATTGAAATAGGCTCTATAATAAAGTTCGATTTCAGTTGGCGCATGCTTTATGTTAATAAAGCAAGTGACATAAAGTTCCATAGAGCGATGATAGCACAATAAGGACAAAGTTTGCATCCAAGATTAAATGAAGTAAATATTTTCTGGATGCACTGTGCATACACAATTTAGTCGTTGGGATGCGGCTGGGCCTGACGTTGGCTCGGCAGTAAGCAGCCTCTCAAAATATAAGCCTCGATCAATACTAATTATTTGTACACTGCGAGACCAGAGTTACCATCAGTCATTTACACTAAGGTGGACACAACTACTGTGTCCCCAAGAAATCCTGTGTCTGCGGTGCAGGTATCAGAAAAGTCCTACTTTTTGTTCAGTAGTTATAATAAGCAGCACCATCATCTTGTCAGCAGAACTAAGCTGCCTTCTCATTAGATTGGGCAGAAGAATTCAGCCAGTTGACTCGATGCTATCTCGTGTCATGTTTTACTCACATGAAAATACACCGACGATTGTTTGGTCACATTGTAAACGTGTCCTCTTGCCCTGTCAGGTGATGGATAAGTATGGTGACTTCTATGGCTGTGACAAGATCAGCAAACTCCTCGGTCTGGACCGAGCTGCTTTAGACTTTAGCTCTGAAAGAAAAGAGAAGCGACTCAGGAGAGACGCTGCCTGGAGTGCTCTGTGAGTAGAGGAATGTTTTGAAGCTCGGCTTTCTAAACATCAATTAGAAACTGCGGATATGTAGCATGTCATTTCGTTTGCATTGTATGCGGTTTGTTTTTCACATACAGAGGCACAACACATGAAAGGACATCTTCATTTTCTTATTTCAGGATAGTACATGCATTGTTATAAATGACAAATAATTCTGGCCTTTGAGAGGTAATATAGGTTGCATTCAAGCAAGCAGCCGTACCCAATGCATCTTGCAGTGGTTATAGCAACACGCCTCACTTTTTTTTAAGGTTAGCTGCAAGTGTGTTAGCATACCTGCAGTGTGGTATCGATATAAAACAATGTTCAAAACAGGAAATCAATACAGCCCTTTCTCTAATGTATTGTACCGCAGAGGTGAATGCGATTTCTAAATGTGCCCCTCACATAAACACAAACAACATGGGTTTATTTACTGATATTTCCACGTCTTGTGTGGGTCTTGTTCATTACACCTTGAAATAACATTTCAGACAAATGATTATTAATAGCCTTTGACAATATTAATAACCATTTTGTGACTGTTGTGTGCATGTTTGTCAGGATGTGTGTCTGCGTTTGTGTTACCTAACGGGTGGGCAGAATAAAGAAGGTCCCCGAACATTGTCATAGTTGAGGAAGAACAGGATATTATGAGAAGAAACCACAGAACAGACAGGCTCCTTTAGAAAAGACATTGATTTTAGCCACGGACATTTCGACCTTATTTCCCAGGTTCTCATGTATCATTGTGGTAATGATATTAATTTCAGATTTAACTCCATTGACATGAAGTACCAGGTCTGGAAGCTGGGAGTTGTGTTCACTGACAATGTAAGTTTGGTTGTGTTGAGTATTTTACAGCTTTTGCTCAAATTGTTTTTGCCCTCTTGTTCCTATGAAGCCAAGATAAATCCGTCATGACTTTAAATTTATGTTAACCGGTAATGTAATGTGACTCAGCAGCGCGTGTAAAACATATGATATTTTATGTCTTATTACTAATTTGTTTAATCTGTTCTGCTAAGATATTGCTTGATACAAATGCAGATGCTGCAAAGATGATGGTGGTAATATCCTGTGATTCTGCTTTATCTAAAATACTTATTTGTCTGCATCTGTACTGGTAATCTAGATTGGCTGTTTTTTATTTATTTATATATATATATATTTGTGTGTGTGTGTGTGTGTGTGTGTGTGTGTGTGTGTGTGTGTGTGTGCGCGCGCGCACGCCTACAGTCCTTCTTGTACTTGGCCTGGTACATGACAATGTCAATTTTGGGTCATTACAACAACTTCTTCTTTGCTGCCCACCTGTTGGACATCGCTATGGGCTTCAAGACACTACGTACCATCCTGTCCTCCGTCACACACAATGGGAAACAGGTGTGTGTGTGTGTGTGTGTGTGTGTGTGTGTGTTCTCTCGCATATGCGTGTGCTGGTTGTCTTTAATTCTCTGTCCATCTGTCTCAGTGTGTGTTCATGAGTGCAGTTAGAATGCATGTGCTGTTTGCTTTCACGCTGTAGGGTTATATTGGGCTTTTCCAAGATGAAGGAGCGTATTAAAGCCCATCTGCCTCTGTCTGTTCTTTTGTAATTGTGTGTGTGCGTCTGTCAGCTGGTCCTTACTGTGGGCCTGTTGGCGGTTGTGGTGTATCTCTACACCGTTGTAGCCTTCAACTTCTTCAGGAAGTTTTACAACAAGAGTGATGACAAGGACACCCGAGACATGAAGTGCAACGACATGCTCACGGTGAGTTAGATGTGCATATTGAACCCCCCCCCCCCCCCTCCCACACACACACACACACTCTGCCTCTCCACTTATCTCCCTCTATCTATCCTCTTTGTCTCTGTTTATCTTTCCAACGCAAACCTCATTTTCTACCTCGGGATGGAGAGAGGTAGAGGGGGATTCTGACAGTGATCCCCATTGCTGAAGTGAGAGGAGCCTCTCGTCTCAGTCCGTCCGCGACTCTTCCATAACATGATGGACACATGGATGGAAAACAGCCCCTAAAACCTCAGCATAGCTCTTTGTTTGGCCATTCATCACATTAACGCTCCGCCGCCTGCTCTATTCTGATGCGGACTGCACTGTCACTCACACACGCAGGCGGATGGGCAGCGATAGCATTTTAATAAAAACCTACTATTATAGGAGGCAGAGGATATTGCATTAAATCCTGAGTCACACTCGCTTTGCTGCTGTTTATGTTCGACTTTTAGCAGCACTTAGGCAACAGTAATTTGCAGTCCCTTTCCCATCAATAAAATAGCAAAAAAATGTTCAGATAAATACAGTGCAAAGCCACAAATGTAATTCTTTGAGTCTGGAGATAAGACGCCTCACTCTTGACCGTGTTGAACTTGTATATAAAAAAAGAAATACCGACTTCAAACTTTGAATGTTCCTTGAAATTTTAACAGTCAATTTTTATAATGTTTTGTTGAAGTTCCTTGTTGAAAATATCAACCTTGGCACTTAATAGCATACTACAGTCCTTGCCAGACAGCTTGAATATTAATTATTCTTGCCACATACTCTTACATGAACTCCTTGTGGGGAAATGATGTCTGAAGTGAAGAACATTGATTTAAAAAAAACAAAAAACTTCTTCTATTCTGTGAAACTATAAAAATGCTGCTGGTTTGTAACTTTTAAATGCACCCCAAAAGCAACCAGCATGGTGGCAGACATGAAAATGCATTATTGGATCATTGTACAGAAATAATTTAAGGTGAAAACAAACAGTGTTATCTTTGGACTTTGGTAAAACAATACTCACGCCATAAATACTTAAAAATATCCTCACCTTACCCCATTACTGTCAAAGAAAGCCAGAGAAAAATGTTTTGAGGAAAGTGGAATTCATACTATATTCTTTATAAAAAAAAATGTGTTTTCTTTCAGTGTTACATGTTCCACATGTATGTGGGAGTGCGTGCGGGTGGTGGCATCGGTGACGAGATCGAGGACCCTGCTGGAGATGAGTTCGAGGTGGAGCGCATCGTCTTTGACATCACGTTTTTCTTCTTCGTCATCGTCATCCTCCTGGCCATCATCCAGGGTGAGCCACACGCGTCAAATTTCGTTTCGCAAAGTGCAGTTCAGCTTAAAGAGATTCACAAATGCGTTAAATGCATACTGCATGTATTTATCAAAACATACACGAGTAGATTTTATTCACAATGTTTCACTGGAGTACCTTTCGTGCATTTTTCATGTGCACTTAGAAAATAGGCCGAGTATCCGTTTAAACCACTGAGCCCCTAAGTTTTACTGACGCCTGTCTTTCAAATGCAGACACAGCCGTGCGCAGGAATAAATAGACACACAGACACACACGCACTCTGTCCCTTTTTTCAGGCTTGATAATTGATGCCTTTGGAGAGCTTCGAGACCAGCAGGAACAAGTGAAAGAGGACATGGAGGTGAGATGTGACACTTTCTGTCACACGCACACAAACACTGTCTCAGGTACACGCACGTTTGTTCACTGACAAGCAGACAGCTGTAAAAAAAAATAAATAATAATAATCACAGTAAATTACACGCGGTATCAAGGTTGTACCATATGCAGTATCCTGTCACTATCTGCTCCTCTTTTGTGTCATACGGCTGATGTGTCCATGGAATCTGTCGGCTGAAGTAACCGCGCTGATTTAGCAGCAGGTTCACTTGAGGTCAGTGAGTAAGTTTGAGGGCCAGTTGTAACTTAAGTGCGTGTGAAGCGATGACTGTGTGTGTGGATTATGTAGATTGCGTTGTTGTGGGAGCTCGTGTCACAGGAAACGATCATATCATTAGCCTTAATGAGAGGATGCCATTATCTATTTCTCAGGGACAATTAGTGGATAATCATTACAGAAAATTTATTCTGAGAAAAACGAATCCCTGGTGTTTAAATTCAGTCAACACATGTAATTGGCATATATACAATATGCATTTTTTTTTGATAAAATGGTTTCTGGTGACTGTTGCATTCGCTACTTTCAGTCTCTTGGTGTTGTATCTCCCTGTTTGCATACTAACGTGCTCGGTGTTGTCATACGTTTAAGAATGTAAAGCCCCTATTACACTGCCGGCTCGGCTCGGCTCTAGATACGGTTTTCAGTTTTATATTAAATGCTTCTCCTGGTACTATTTTTGAGATCACCTTCGTCAAGGTTCCTACCAAGCTGAACTGATACTAAAAGATAATGTAAAAACACTGCTGATCACTGATTGGTCAGAGAGAATTGTCATAATCACCGCCTCTGTGCACGACACAGGACAGCCTGCACAGACAGACAGACTCAAATGGAGTGGATTTGTCCTGTATGTGTGACTGTTTATTTGTGTTTCTGTTTACCAGCTAGAACCAGTATGTTCGACTCTATTGCACCAAACTAAACTTTAAAGAGAGAGTTTAACATTTAAATTGGTAACTATGTTAATTTAGTGACCGTGTGCTTTTTTTTTTTTTTATTCACCGGACTGCTCTATTAATGGCTACTTGCAAAACCACATTGTGATCAACTGAGGCGGTGCAGACGTTCCCCTGTTGCTGATGAAAGGATCTAGTGAATGTGTGACGTGTTGAAGATGACATCATGGTAGTTTCACGTGTTGTCGCTATAGAAACAGTGCCACTTTTAGAGGGTACTCTCTGGGGAAAATAAAATCCCAAAAAGAACCCAGTAGTAAAAGGGAATAGAGTAGAGCCAGTACAGTTAAGATACATCATAGCCACAATAAATACACCCCTGGGTGGTCTACCTTTAAAAGGCTTCAGCAGGAGTGTACAAACCCTCCTTCTTACTTGTCCGTCTGCTAAAAAGGACAAGTAAGGTTAAAAGAGAGAGGCAGGCTGATACTCGGCAGCAGGTTGATAGTAGGAACGGGCAAACAAGCCCAGAGCTGCAGCAAGAGTAATCGAAGCCCAGACCTTTGATTACCAGACTGAAGGAACAAGGCAGAACCGATGGTCTGACAAACAGTGGTGAGCTACTCGTGATGTCACTGAACGCATAGTTGTTATGGTCACTGACATTTGGCAAACACATAACAGTCAGCATCTGCCAGTCCGCATTCACAGAGGAAACAATACCAAATAAAAAAAAATAGCAGAGAGCGGTGGGCCAGACAGCTGCAAAACACATTCAGAATAAAGTCAAGCAAAAACAAAATGTTAAACTGATTGCTGAAGGCTAAGAGAACAAAAGCAAACATGGGCTGTGAAATGATTATGAATAGCGCTACATTATGTTAATACATAGTTTTTTTTCATTGTTTTTCTGGCATTAGTTATTAGTGTGTACTTTCATGCATTTTTTTTTATTTTTTTTTATCAAAAAATTAAGTTGCAGAATTTTGCACCTCCATTTTCAGATGTCACATTTCAGATGCATTGCGCTCCACTGCACTCAGCAATGATAAATCAGCTACAACAGTCACTTACATCCTCCCATGATTTGTTGCCCTAAATGGGAATGACTTAAAATACATATTGCATTAACCCCAACACACACATTTCAGTGTTTCTTCTTTTCTGTCATTGTACCAGCAAAAAAAAAAAAAAAAAAAAAAGAGACTGGCAAATATAATTAGACTGTTTAGTAACCCCGAAATGTTGCAGCAAAAAAAGCCCCTCTGTGTCTTGTGAAGGGACTATTTGGTTGCTGTTGTTCAGTCTTTTCCCTTTTGTGGGTGTCCTTTGAGTGTCTCAATCAAAAAAAAGAGAAGAAAGGTGTCATATTTTAGTGCGAGCAGAGTAAATACCACGTTTGAGTCACAGAGCACTAAAACAAGCGGCTTTTGGTCCTGAGGTTTGGAATTTATTATTTGATTTTCGAACGTACCCTGGAGAGCATCATGTTTATGCAAGCCTGTTTCATGGATCATTCACATATCCTGTATCTTTCCTCCTGCAGACCAAATGTTTCATATGTGGAATTGGAAGTGAATACTTTGATACAGTCCCTCATGGCTTTGAGACTCACACTCTACAAGAGCACAACTTGGCCAACTATCTGTGAGTTGGTTCGCGCTTGCTACTTTTATGCCTGGGTTTGCCATCGTCTCAGCACAATAATCTTACAAATACTAACAGTAATTACTGAAAAAGCTTGTCATTTTATTGTGTGAGTGCTGCGCATGCCTCACCATCACTAAATATTTATCAGAAACCCAAAAAACTAACATCAAAAACAGCTCCCACACATCCATCACTGTTCTAAATGCTTCACCATTCACCCACTTTGCTATTTATTTTATTTTTTATTTCTATAAACTATCTCTGCCAAAATTGATCCAGCATGTGTTATTCTCTTTTGTCTGCACCACTTCTTTTGGTGTAAACAACTAAAAGCAGCCTTATGTTTACCTGCTAATAGCCACCCCTGCACCTGTGTCTAACATTGACGCAAACCACTGTCTTGTTTCATATTCATCAATGTTTTCACTAATATATGCATCAGTTAAAATCAGTTAATTGTGAGATTTGTAATGGCAAAAAACAAAGATGACTCGATAATGATTAATAATATGTGCAGAGGACCAAAGTCTGTGAAGGGAAGCAAGAAATCCATTTTTTGTTTTGTTTTTTGCTGAAAATGTCAAGAAGCCCCACATTCACCAAGAAAAGAGACGCGAGAGTTCACAGAATATAATCGGTAAATTATACCTGGAAAAAATGACTATGTAAAACTACTGTGTTGAGAAGAACTTCACGACATCATCAGAAAAGGATAAAATACTAATAAAAGTGAGTAAATGTCGGTTTAGCTTCAGGCATCAAAGGCAGAAAAGAATTACCTCCGTCAATCATATTCAAACATCATGGCAAAAAAAATGCTTATTATTTTCTTTTATTGTGTAGGCTTCACATACCACTGAGTCAATGAACACCTTTCCCACCAAGTTAAAATGCTTATTTTGAATTTTGCATTGTTCACTGTTGCTACAACAATAATCGCCACCGGCAAGAGCTTATTGGCCTAATTACGATGGATCCTGCAAGGTGTGTTTGCATCCTTTGACTGATGGACTCGTCCCTGCTCATGACTGTGGATGCATGCTGGCGCCTCACATGACATTTTTGGCTCACTTGATAAAGCTCCACAGACTGAAATGTCATTAATCATTATTTAATCAACTGAAAGATGACTAATTTTCAGTATTTCTTTCTTCATGTCTTTCATCAAATATTTGTTGGGATCTTGAGTTGTGTTTACGCTCAAAATACCTAACAAAGTGTATCCCCACGATCATCACACAGGCTCCTAATTTAATGCTGCAAATGCAGCAGTGTTTGTCTCTCTGTATCAGATTCAAGTATGTGTGAGATGTGTAACGTGCTCTATTATTCCCTCTTCTGTGTCCCTGCAGATTTTTTCTGATGTACCTTATTAACAAGGATGAAACTGAACACACGGGGCAGGTATAATAGTTCTCTCTTCTCTTTTATTGCATGAGCCAGTCGAGGCAGGAACTAACTCCTGCACCTTTAAAGCTCCTAAACAAGTCCACTGTAATTGACAAGATTACATTAATATATCCCTTCACAACATTTCCTCCATGTATCGGTGACCTATTAATTCGAACATTTTCCATGACGATAACACAGCTGAAGTGTGTGTAACCTTTTCGAGTAAGATAGAATCTGTATTCACGCTGTCTTTCAAAGCCATAACACCCATACCAGCAGGTTTTATGATAATAAGGATGGCAGGCATCTTTTATGATTACTATTTCACCTTTTTCTCATAAACCTTTATCGTATTAAAACTATACCATTAAAGAGGGGCGCGCTCTTGATTTCAGGTAGGCAAGTATTGTTATTCTTTTTTTCTTGTTATTGTAACACATTGTACAAGATGGTTTTCATAGAGCAAAGAGAAGTGCTTTAAATCAGTACGTTTTCAGTCTTATGGCCTTCAAAGAGCTGTTTCTCTCTTTCTCACTTCTGTCTCACATTCAGTGTGTAAATATATGGAGGGGGATGTGCCTTAGAATAGATGAGCACTTGTTTAATTATAAATTCACAGTCTTAAAAATAAAAAATAAACTCATTCTTATTTAGAATAATTTGGATTTTGAAACATTTAATGCTGCAGAATTGTTAAAGTGGAAGAAAATGCAATTTTCTTATCAGCCTGACAGTTGACAGTCAGGTGGTATTTCCAAATTGAGTTTGGTCCTGGGACTTATCTTTTAGGTATACTGTGTATATTTTGTCGGTGGTTAATTCTTCGCGGGTCTAGATCAAAAAAGGAAAAGCTGGGTGGAAAATGTTCGGTGTAAACTGTTTCACTGACATGCTAGACACAAAAATAGATAGTAGTCACTACTTAGAGTCTAATCTTACTGTTCCAATGAGCTCGTCCCCAAAGAATATATACATTTGAAGTAGTTAATGACTTTTAAGGTAAATTACTACTCTGTTGACTTTGCCAGGAATCCTATGTGTGGAAAATGTACCAGGAGCGTTGCTGGGAATTCTTTCCTGTGGGAGACTGTTTCCGTAAGCACTATGAGGATCAACTGGGATGAAAGGAAATCTGAGAGCTCTAAAGCCTCCCTAGATACTGTTATTACACAGAAGGAGTCTTGATTGACGCCTTTGGACTCAATAATTTACCTTCAGTTTGCGGTGCGTTTCCAATATGCTGATAATAGATTTTGGAGTGTGTGTGTGTGTGTGTGTCCCAAAACACTGTTATCTCTAAATTATTAAATGCCTTGGAAACAAAAGAATATGAACTACTTGTTTTTGTTCTGATACAAAATGAATATGTTGTTTGTTTTGGGAGTTTTGGTGGAAGGAAGCTACTTGTTTGAGTGACTTCTTGAGTCTCTGACAAAAATATTCAGAGTAATGTGACAGTTTTACTGTTTTTATACATCATTATCTCCCCCAGTCAAAGCTGGGAATCTAAATTCAGTTACCTGTCATTTTGCTGGCTGGATGTGTCTCATGTTTTCTGAATAAATTGATTTGTCTTTCTAATCACAGCCCTCCCCCCCCATGTGACATCCAGATAAACACTCTCCCTCCCGCATTTGCTCCTTTTACCTTCCTCTGTTTCTCGATGCTCCCTCTTGTCTGCTGTGCTCGTGTCTCCAGGATCCTTCTCCTCCTCCTGTCCTCACTTCTTATTCTCTTCTTTTC
Organism: Embiotoca jacksoni; assembly: GCF_022577435.1. NCBI lineage: Eukaryota > Metazoa > Chordata > Actinopteri > Embiotocidae > Embiotoca > Embiotoca jacksoni. The sequence goes on from NW_027185252.1 coordinate 6,750,186, forward strand.
CCAATTCCCTCTGCTCCTCTGTCATCCCTCATATTCAACTCTTTTCCCCTCTCATTATCAGCCACGGTGTAGCATGACAGCAGATCTCCCAGCGCTCGGGTCAAAATGTAGCCATGGAAATGGATCACCGAGCTTAACGAGGTGATTGACAGTCGTCTCTGATGGCCGTGGAATTTTTGGCTATTACTCATTGACTAAAACAGCTTGGCAAGTTTTTTTTGTTTTTTTTTAGTGTGCCGAGTTGAGCAGCGGGATGAAAGGCGTGGGAGGCCAACCTTCAGATATTGTCCTTATTATGCAAAGGATGAACATTCTGCTGCTGAGATGACTTCATATTACTTTTGAGTTATGACCTCTATGCATATAGTCAATAACCCTTGAAAGGACCAGAAAAAAAGCCCAGCATCTAAAAGATATGCAATAAAAAGGTCTTGGATTATGTTTACATAGACAGAAATATTAGTCAGTAATTTATCTAAGTGGCTAATACCATAATTAAATTAAAAAAGATAGTCAAATAGGTGCACTACATTGTTACACTTTCTCCATTTAACCATTTAAAGTTAATTGTTTTAATTTTCACAGTTGAGCTTGAGCTTTAAAAAAAAAAAAATGTAATTGTTAATCTACAATGTGTAAGATACCGCTGATGTGAGAGATGTTTTAAAGGGTCTGAAAACATCTTAATTACCTTCTTGTTATGACTGATGGAGGTACAATGAACTCCCCATATTCAGCCGAAGCTGGACCATTGTTGCATTTCAAAGTACCAATTGCCATCTCACCTATTAGAGCTACAGTGCTTATTTATATTTGAGTTTTAGATACGTGTTTAATTTCATAGTATTTTAATGCATTCGTCTTAATTTTACTTGGTTCAGTATTGTGCTTACAAAAAGGAGGGTGAACAAGATAGCATTAAAAATACTTGAAAACAAGGTTACATACAGCACCAAAAGCACAACTTTCCTACTTTATTCATGAATAGCATCGCTGCCAGCTCCTGACTTACAAAAGACTGAACACAGCTGATCAGTCCCTACTTCAGCCTGAAACCAGAGGGCAAGGAATGGGGAGGGGAGGTGGTGGTGGTGGTGGTGGTGGGGGGGGCTCTCATCAAAAGTCCATTTCATTTGGACATTTATCACCTTCTAGTGAGTGTAAAAATCAATCATAAAGTCATAACATCAAACCCACAGACATCCAAGTGCTCCCTGCAGTTCTCTCCCGCCACAGTTCTGCAGGAGACATGGGGCTTGATTTCCGAAGTAACCTTCCAACCATTGATTTACTAGAACACCAAGGATTTGAAGCAGGGGGACGGCAGTCCTCCCAGAGCAGCCCACATTAAATATACCGGGTGTTCAGGGGATAATTGCCACATCTGCTGGATCAAAAGATATTGTGGATAAGATGGATATGCGCTTGTAGCTGCCAAACTTCCTCCTCTAGTCTTCATGATCTTTCCATCCTGTAGTTGAGCACTGCCAAGGCCAGAAGGGCCGGGGTGCAGTTTAGGTTGGGTATCATAACTCGGTGGTGGAATTTGCAGTGTGCGCGCTGTACAGTGAACAGTACAGTAGGACTGTGTGACACAGTTCAGGTCCTTAATATCCAAGAAGACATTAATGAAACGGGAACCGTGAGTTTCCAATAAAGCTTATTTTGAACTGGCATTGCACCAGACGTGTTTAGCTGACTCGATACAGTCAGCTTCTTCAGTGATGTCTGCTTTTATGTAAGCAGGACAATACAGCCGCCTCAATACCGTTGCTATTGAACTGTTGCTTCCCTCAGTCACAACTTTTGAACACCGACTCCCAGCCAGACAAACTTCTATTGAACACTTACAACTACTTTTCTGAGTGTTATTTTACCTGCACAAGGGAACGTTATTTTCTTTTCACAGCAGTGCTGGTGTGAAAAAAGTCTGTGAACTTGTTTCACCCCCTTCTGCCCGTTTATTTACAAAAACCCTGTCGACGAATCCTTACATCATCAGTTTCACTGTAGCGTACCCCATCGCCGCTGTTGCAGCTGTAGAACGTTGGATACATTGTTCCCAGGAGATGACTTATTTTACTATTAGGATTTGAAATGTCTGACAACCTTTCAAAAGTCTAGAAGAGCTGCGCTATAGGTTTAATTTAATAATTGTGTTGCCTAATGTTCAATCAGACTAAAATGTGACAGCAGTAAATGAGTTTACCATTTTTTTATGGAAAGTACTTTTCTTTCTTTTCTTTTCTTTTTTTTTTAACCAATGCAACTGAATAGGAGCAAGAGTCTACCTGAAGAAGGGATGCACTCTCTGACAACATGTTTGGTTACTGTATATTGTTCTCCAACATTGTTTTCCGTTTTTATCGGTCGTCAACATTGGAGGCACCGTCTCCCGCTGCTTCAAGCCTTTTATTCATGTGAAATTAGCAGAGCTTTGCAGACATGAAAAGACATGTCTTCACATGTTGAATAGCTGAAGGCCTTTTGTAGTTTGTAAAAGCAGATATCTTATGTCCTTTACTGCATAATTGAACACAAAAGAAAGCTGTGCGGTGGAGTCAAGTTCACTGGTGTCGTACAGCACATTAGTAGGTCTGTCGGTGACCTAGAAATAATATAAACTGACCTGAACTTATGACACATCAGCAAAAAGTATGCAGTGACTAATGGGTCCAACCATATTTCATGGTCTTCAATGGGAAATCAATGATATGGATCCATCGTACAGCCTTCAAGTTCGTATTATTCAAAGGCATTCTGGCGATGCAGGCTATGTGAAGGAATTATGCGTAGCCAGATGGCTTTAGGTTGGCATGCAGCAGCTAGTTATGCATAGAGGGCATTGTAAAACTGATTATGGACGTGGAGGCATGTTGCCGGATCATTCTGACTGTTGCCTCAGATACGACGTTGCCTCTGAGCCCAAATATATCATGGAGATGTAATCTGAGTTTTAAATCAATAAAAGATGACAAGAGAAAAGAAAGTGAGGGAGCGAGTGCCGCTGTAAATCTACTCATACCTGAGGCAGAGTTTCCTGAATTAAATATGAGCAGTGAATCCTTTTTTTACGGACTCTGATTTCAGTCTGGGAGCTGTTGTCTGCCTCGAACGAAACCTTTTTTCCACGCAGGAGCTCATATTACAATTCTGTATTTGTTATTTGTTATTTTTATTGATTTTATTTTAACACATGGCCATCCTTTCTTGTTTGTTTGTTTTGCCATCTCAGAGATTGTATCAATTTTGTTGATTTTGAGCAAATGTGCCACTTTATTTATATTTACACCATAAAATGACATATTTGCTTACGTTTGTGTGTGTGTGTGTGTGTGTGTGTGTGTGGGCAGTACATTTAAGCAATGGTCTATTTCTCATCCATGCTGTCATCCCCAGACACTCTTTCCAAAGTCATTGTTTTTGTTGAGTCCTTTTTCACTGACCTGTCAGGAAATCACCAGATGTCTGCCGGCTGCTGTGTAGCATCAGAGGGCCTTTAAGGGAGGGACACAGGTTGAGCGTTTGCCATGCATTGACAATGAGGCAAGTTCTTTTCAGTTTGAAGTCAGAAAGTTTCGTTTTAGGAAATTGGGACTTTACAGAAACACATTTTTTTGTAGATACCTTCAGTATTTGCTGAGAAAACAATCTTTTCTTTAAACTCTCCCCAGTCATGCAAACTGGATTATTCTGGGGTGTTTTCAGTGTAACCATGGTGAGAATCTTAAAGTACTTACACAGCTTTTGCAGCACTGTCATTTTTGTCAGTGTTATTGAATACAGTAAAACTCAGTAAAGGCAACAAATCCTGTTGTGATTGTGGCAGATTAAGTACCTGCAACAACCATTTTGTTTGCAATAAAAATTGTTTCCCCTTGTGCTCACATGGCACTCCATTAATCCTTTTTTTCAGGCCTTGAAGCATTAAACTGCCATTTACTTCCAAAATTAGGTCTTAAATTGACCAGAAAACCCATCCCGCAGCAGCAGAAGGCAAAGAACGGACAAATGGACCCTGAAATGATGTCGCTCCCTTTCTACACTTTTTCCATCCTATCTTTCCATTCTACGGTGTCAAGCTAAAGCTATCCAAAACTAAAGATTAAAAAATGGTGGAGACGCACAGACCTTGCAAGGTCAGAAAACAAGAAATAATAAAGCATGACAGAAGATTATTTTCCCAAATGCCTTTTCCTTCGACTTCAGTACTTTAACGTCAAAATGGCAAATTAAATTTAGACCTTTTATTTATTTTTTTCAACGGAGAGGTCATCAGACACATTTCACGTTGTTCAGGTTGCATTAATTTGCCGTATATTCAAATTACTGTTATGTCTGCATCATTGCTACATAGGTAATGTGTTTACACAGCACTATTTGTGCATCCCTCATTTATTTTCCAACACATTGATTTATTGTCACTTTTCACTCCATTAGTCCTACTTAAGTTTAGGGTGCACTCTGTGTTTTCCCCGCATCTCTTTAGTGGAAGGCAGGAAGTACCTCGGACAAGTGACATCCATCAGAGCTAGTACAAGGAGAATGAAAATGTATACCTGTGGACACTTTAGACACTCCAATACACTTGTGTTGCATGCATTTCGAGTGTGGAGCTCACCAAAGCATCAGGGGGAAAAATATAAGTAAACAAAACGAGAGCACAGAGAGGCGCTTCATTGATAAGCAAATAATTTACAAAAAATGATCAATTTTAATTTAGACTGTATCTTGTCTTTCTGGGTTTATAATCAGAGGCAATATGTAGTTTATCACATGAAGTGCTCCTGGCCCAATTCTCAGTTCTGACATGTATTGTCTCATGACATTCAGATAGACCTCCGCCTTCTCATTACAAATCTAATTTTTGCATTGAGTAACTGTCTTCCAGCAAACAAGCATTACCACCAGTGACGAGAGGCGGGCCTTCCAAATTACCATTTAGATTGGACAACTCCATGCCAAAAGAAAGCCAATTCCTCAATGGCGGTTTAGCAAGGAAAAAGGAGGGCTGGAAGATGAGTATATGTGTATCCCAACAGATGAGGTCTGTTTGCATTCTTCCTCTATGAATGCTGTATAACACCAACATCTTATTTCATTTCTGTGGCTTTACTTTAAAATCTGCAGAGAGTGGATCTGTCTCTGCGGGGCTGTTCGCACAGGGATCCGAGCCACTGAAATTTGAAAGGAGACAGGTGCTGCCTCTAATAATTGAAAATGGCAAATTGGCACAGTGAAAGGTAAGCTCAAGCGGTTGGGGAAGTGACCCATTTTCCAGCCAAGTGGTATTATATGCATTTCCAAAACTCAACACGAAGAAGCACTTGTTTATTGGCACGAATTACCAGGAATTTTACAGTAATTTGGTTTCTGTCGCTCCACAGAAATAGGAAAACTAACCTGAAGCCAAGAGAGATAAATATCAATATTATTCTTAATTACTATTGTCTCCAGTTTCTAAAGACTTTAATACAGAGTCTCAAGCCTGGCTTGGTTTAGAAGCAAAAGTTTTCAAAACTGTTTTTATATTCACAGCCGTCTGGCTCGTGTGTGCATGTGTGTTCTTGCACACTATCTTGTTTTTTTTCTTTGATCAGCTATTGTTCATTCTCAACTGTATGCCCATTTATTCTTCTTCAGTAGTTTTAATTTCCTTTTGAGCACACATTCATCCACGCTCACCTCACTACCAAAGCTAATCTCACATTGTCGCCTTTTCTGTTTACAAACGTAACGCTATTCTGGATTGTGCTCGAAATAAAGTGTTTCAGTGGTGCTTGTGCTACTGGGGTGTTGTGATGCGTCCTTATGTTGGGTTTTTTTGGAGAACATTACAACAACAAAAAAACAGCTGCATATAACAATTATTTTCATTTGAATTAACTTTGATTATTTTCTACATATACATACAAATGTTTTCCTTAGTTGACTTTAAAAACTGCGAAACCTAATTGATCGATTTCTATCAATAGACTAATCAATTTATCAGTTTATCCTTTCGCCTCTACAATTAGAAAAACTGATGAAAATATTCTTCACTGCCTGCGATTTGTGTTTAAAATCTAGCCCCATCTTCTCTGGTTCTTCACACTCGATACCGCCTCGGGACATTTTCTGATTCCATAATCTGGCTCAGGAAAATCCCTCCTTTCACACAGATAACCTCATTGATTGACAGCAATCAAAGTGGCAGTAAAATGACAAAATACCGATCTGTCAAGCTCGATAGAGGGAGAGATTTTGACTTGGATTATTTTAGATCTTCTGTTGTTTTTTTTTTTTTTTAAAGTGGAATAACACAAATCAAAAGGGGGAGAATTGCAGAGACTCTGTGGCTCGGCTACATCGTGTAGCCAGAGTGACATGAATAGTATTTTAAATGCAAGACAGCGGCTCCTTCTGGTTAACATGGATGCCGAAGTTGTCCTGCTCATCGTGTCCTGAGCTCCAGGTTTGCATAGAAATAGTTTGACTCGCATCCAATCCCACTGCTGTCCTGCTCCTTCCCGACTCCTGCTTTTTGCCATACTGTCATTGTAAATAAAATACATGGATTAATATTACAGTTGACCCACTGAAGAAAATGGAACACCGAAATGGAAATTTTAAAACAGAGGTCTCCTCACTGTCTGGGAATAAATGATAAGTGCACACTGATTCAGCCTCACCTGGCCGCGGCACAGTGCAGGGTGGCAGAGATGGCTTTGGCCGGCTTTAATGGCAGCACAGCTGTATGAGAGCAAATGTGGTGAGTGTGAATAGCCTCGCTGCTGGCAAATGGGCTTGTTTCTTGTCTGCCGAAATGACCCACATATTACTAATATATCACATATTGCTATATAACTAAGCTTAGTGATACAATGAAACACACACAGGGGTCAGAGTTCAGGCGGCTTTCCTCGAGATGCTGCGTGTTTGATTAGTAATTGCCACTTACAACCTCTATTCCAGCAAGTCGATAGTCTTTGTACTGCGCTTGGTTGTTTTCTTTAGGTTGTCTGTTTTCTTCTCATTTCCACCTGTACACACTGTTATGTTGTATAAGTGTACACGGCGTCTACACAATCATTATGTTGTGTAATAGGTGACTAATTACGCTAATATTAGAGTGCATTTTGTTTGTGTTCATTTGCTGTGTAACTACATGGTGCTCACAGTTTAACTTGGAAGGCGTCCGACTGACCTCAAAGAAAAGGAGACGGATGCTTCATTAGTCTCTCCAAACATTTTGTGTCCACTTGTGTAACGACAGAACCAAAGTCTCCTCACATCAGTTCAACACAATGAGCATAAACCATCGTCACGGTCGGTCTCAACTTCCCAAGTTTGTCGCTCAATCAATAGTCCGGCAATGCAATATGCCTCTTGATTAAGCTGTGTGTGTGTGTGTCCCACAGAGGACTCTCAATATAAATTGGGGCTCATTGTTCCGCCTTGTGATTTGGATAGATGGCTGCTCCTGCTGTCGGTCCCTCTTGCTCATCTTTGTCGTTACAATCTCTAAGCTACCTTTTTAGACCGTGCCAAATTGATTGATATCGGGTATCATGGACAGCTTTGTGCCAGGTGCTTTGTTCAGGTGGCAGTGGTCTGCACTTTTATGTTAATGCAGATCTTTTTAGTTTAGTCAGTCCTTCACTCACTGGGTATTGTAGTGAGTGTTGGGATGTGCTAATCAGAATAAAACCAGATTTCTATCAGTGTTGCCGTGTCGTATCCTCGTGATCATCCAGGAGCGGTATGTATCAAAGCTATCAGGCACTCGCATAATTTGTTCGGGGAAGAATACAACCGCTGCGGGTTGGGCGAATGCGCTACTCAGTGAAATCTCAAGAAACAAATTCTGAATTTCAACCAGTTAATAAGGGAGTCATTAAAGCCAATAAAATCTGTCACACCAATAAGTGCTGTGGAGCAGCTTTGCATTTAATGGTGCCACTTGTGGCCATAATTCACGAGTAACACAAATATTAAAGTTTCCTTTGATAGCCATCAGCAAAACATAATGTGACGTGTGTCTGGCAGGCGGCAGACTGGTTGGCAGATCCTCTGTTGCATATTCCGTATGCTTGTGAGCATGAAGTATTGCTCTGAAGTATTGCTTTAAAAGCTTTAGTTGATATCAGCTCATTCAAAAAGGATCAAGTCTAGTTCTGGCAAAATACTTACAGTTATGTAATTACAGGGGCAATCAAAAAGTTCAGAGACTGCTCCATGCAGCACCGTTATGTGCATGAAGCAGGAGGAAGCTAAAAAGTATTCCAAGTTTTGTATTTTTTTTTTGTATTTTTTTTTTTTGGAACATCCGTAACATCAGTTTTTGTAACCACTGCTACAGGAGCGTCTATTTCACCATGGACCTGAAACCTGAACAGAGAACTTTGTGTCAATTGTTTGGGGAAACGGAGAGGTCAGAGGTCGCCGCATCTGGGCAGCAGGGCACTGAATGTTTTCCCATGACACAACATTTGTTGTGCCCTCTGTGCTCAAGTCCGTGGTGAAATGGCAGATGCACCTGCACCAGTGGGTACAAAAACGCCTTTCAGACAGGTGCTGATGTTGATCAAGTGATGAAACAAAGGTTTGAGCTTCCTCCTGCTCAATGTGTATTAGTGTATTACAAGTACGGTCTCTGAACTTTTTGATTGCCCCCCATGTGCCAAATTTCAAAACTGTTATTAAATAACAGAATTTACCATGGCTGCAATTTATACCTAAGAAAACTAAGCTGCTGTATACATAATGAAACACACACTTAAAGAAATGAAAGACAATGAGTGCATTCAACATGAAGCTGTAATTAGTTCTCTTATTACACAGCCACAACTCTCAACCTGCTCCTTCTTTGGTTTGACAGTTAGACAATGTGTTACTGTGTTATATTTCCACAAGAATTTGTACATTTTGTTTCGACAAATTTAATGCTGGTCCCTTTTTGTAACCGAGACCTCTTTCGAACAGCGTTGAAAATACATTCCCCATTACAACCTTCCATCAACACGCAGTAAATGTGTGCAAATCCACACCTGCTTTGAAGGCAGGTCATTTCCCAGACAAAACTGACCTTTGCAAATTGCATGAACATTAAATCCGACAGAATGTGCTATCAGCCACACTTACAGCTACTTTTTTTTGTTTGTTTGTTTGTTTGTTTTGCACGTTTTGCGAAAATGCGTACGGATTAAAATGAGCGATGCACTTCACCGATCGCATGCAAAATGTCCCTGTTTGATGAACGCCCAGCTTTGCTTTAAGCGCAGAATGAAGACACAAAACAGTTCATTAATTACAGAAAATAAAGTGGAGAATATTATCTTCATCTTCTCAACTGGAGATAAACTGAGATCTAAATGGCTTTTTTTTTTACTTAGAAAGAACTACTGTATTCTCTGAATTTTAAAAAGGACTGTCATGAGACACTATGAGAGAAGCTGTATGTTAGTGTTTCAAACCATGCAACAGCTCAAACATTTCGTCGTTGAACCCAATTTGCCCAAAGCTTGTTTTGTTTTTTGTGTGTTTTTTTTTTTTTTTCCAATATTTGTACTTCTGGAGGGATTTATGAGTTATGAGGAGTAAGACCCTGCAGCTTTACAAGCTAATGCAGTTTTGGAAAGAGACGGGGAAAACTTTCAATATTTCTTGCCCGTGTGTCCTTTCCGGGGATGTTATGTGATGTACAATGCCGAGAACACTGTGTGGCTCTGATAAGAATGTGTTGTCATCATTGGACCCAGTGTTCCCAGACAATTGTAGCTGCTAGTTTAGTGTGTCTGTCCATTAGTCGCCCCCCCCCGCCCTCCCGGCAGACGAGGTGTTGCCCACAGTCAGAAAAGGGGAGTGAGAGTGTGTCAGACAGATAGACTGAGTGTAGCAGTCTGTGAATATGTCAGGTTAAAATGCTGGGACATTGCTCCCCTGTAATCCCTTTGCGTAGATTACGAGTGACACGCTGTACTGCCAACTGCCAAAATTTATATTCCGGTCATCTCCTTTTCTTTCTGCAAGAAGCGGCTTTTTGCCATATTTAGTCCAGTAAAAAAAAAAAAAAGCAAATTTCCCCTTTTTGGTTTCAAAGAGAAATCAAGCCAAAGAGGGGCTTAGTTAGCATGATGAACATGCGGAGCTCAGTCCTGAATCGACCTCTGGATGCACAGCAGCGGGCGGAGATGTACTCTGACTTATTCTGCTTGTTTTCTTTTTAAACGTCCAGTGAGGTGTACCGTATTCATACATCAAAGTCCAAATTAGGGGGGAAAAAAAGAAAACATTTCTGTGTATTTATTGGGAAAGGGAGAGTCTAAAGCCAACACGTGAGGCTGTGCTTCGAGCTCTGAGATAACTAGTCAGCTTGCTGATATGCTCACAATGACCACGCTAACATGCGGATGTAGGTTGGCATGTATAACCGTGCGTTCAGGCAGCTAAATTGGGAAAGTTCCCACAAATAGGCAGCAGTGCAGCCGCCAACAAATCTGCTCTTTCTGCTGTCAGAACACAGAAAATCCATATAAACCAACACAGGAACTAAACAAAGACAGAGAAGTCAGTGTTTTTTCTTTTTACACAACATTCAGACACGTTTTAAATACTTTTCTTGTAGTTAACATGTAACAGCAGCGCGGCAAGGTAGGCGAGGCTAAGCAAGTCTGACTGTTACACCTAATTTTGGAGCAATGACATTTCTTAATTTTGCCACATACACTGCAAAGTCAAGTGACATCAGACCTGCTTCTCGGAGCGCTCGTAAACCTACTGCTTTCTGGGATATTCATAGTTTTTCATGCGTTTAGAAGTATTTTCCCACTGAAAAGTTTCCCACTTCCCTGTTGATGAACATACCATAATACGTAGCAGGGTCATGCTGATATATCATCTGAAGCTGATTAGAATATAATTAACTTTGCAGGTAATTTGTTACAAACCAAAGGACTACAGAAATGGCTATTTGGTCCTGATGGTGGTCAGTGAGGAAAAGTCAGAGAAGTTCACATTCATTGTGTGTAGGATTCATAGTCTGGGAACCATGAGTGTCTATTTGGTGCTCACTATTAATTAAGTGACACCTTTAAAGTGCTTGTGGTACAAGAGGAAATATCAAAAATCAACTGATTCTTTTTTTGGGGGGGCTCGTATCGATTTCTGCACAAAATGTCGCTGCAACCCATCCAATATTGTTTTAGATACATTTCTCGAGTCATGGTAGTTGGCTAAGAAAATTCAAGCCTCAGTTTGACATTTATAATCGACTATTCCACGAAGAAGTGATGAAGAGTCGCAGTCACTTGGTCTGGTTAGCTGTGCTGTCCTTTCAGATAATGATTCTTCATGTGACTGTGGCTCTTCCGCACCTGCATTCAGACGTTTATCGATCACTCTTATTATCTGTCCCGAACACTCGCCTTTCACGGCCCGCTTTCCATTTTAAGAGGATCTGTTCCCTTCCTGCTCCGTTCCTTTATCACGTTTACAAACTCCCGCTCTCATTGTCACACTGCTCTACTATGTTTCTTATCTTAATCCTTTGTATGGTGTAAATAGGCCTCAGAGTAGGAAGGCAGACAGTTACTTTGCTACTGGGATTGTTCAGTTCCCTCGACCTGTGGCTGCTCATCTCCAATGCAACCGTTCTGAATCCAATTGTGATTCCTTCAACTGTGTCTCCCTCTCCATTGCCCCTTTGCTCTGCTGTCTGTGTAATTGGGGAAGTGCAAGGAGTCGTATCACGGAGTGGCTGAGATTATGATTTATTCATTTGATTTCTCTTTAAAAAAAAAAAAAAAGGAAAGGAAAGAAAAAATATTATTACTGAAGCACTTTGGGTAGAAAAAGGGTGGGGGTCAAACCTACTTTCCCATTTCAGCTATTTTAATTGTCTCCATAAATTTGACTTAATTTGTCATCTGAAATAACATTATGATGATTGGCACAGGAGGGGACAAGAAGTTTAACTGTTGAATGCAGCACTAATTGGCTCCTCATCCAGCCCAATTTAGAGTGAGCAGCCAGCACGTCACAACCCTTCGTCGTCTAATAAGGAGCGCAAACATTTCACCCTGCCTGTTTGTGGCATTTTCTTTACTTAAGGCACACCAACACACAGAAGGCTGCACCAGCAACTATTTGAGAGATGTTCAATTAAGTAACTTTACAATTTGATGTTTTGGAAACTTGGCTCAGTGTTGGTTACAGCAGTGGGGAATTTATTTTACTCTCACGTGTTGGTTGTTGAAGAGGGAACGAAAATGCAGAAAGGATTTTTAATGGGATTCAACATCAAAACCAATTTTGTGAAATTAACACCTGCCAAACTACTAAGTACCGTGAGCCACACAGGTTTTTTTTAAGTGCATTTCTAAACAGTGTGGACGCAATGACATGGACACTAGCACAATAAACGGCAATCAGGGACAATAGCTGACTTAATCAGTAGCTGGTTCAGCCTCGTTTTTGAGCCTATAATTTATCTCGTTATATTGTAAGTTGATTGTAATGTTGCGAATGACTGAACCCATTATTATGTGAACAAATGGAGGAAGAGAATGCTACCTTTTAAGAAAGGGTGTTTTATGACAGTCGCTTGGTCTAGAATATTTTAGGAGGAAGGAATGAAGCTGATCTAATCATAGACTGGTAGTGATGCTACTCATGTGGGAGGGAGTGAGGGGAGTCAGGCTGTGTACAGAAAGTTACATTTTTGATTTCAAGCATTTAATAATCGTCATTTTGCATCAGCAGGTGACAGGTGTCGAGTCGCCCAACTGATAATTGGTAATAGGGAGGCTGTGGCTCAGACGGTAGAGTGGGTGGCACACTAATCTGGAAGGTTGGTGGCTCGATCCCCAGCTCCTCCTGTCCACATGCCTAAGCGTCCTTGAGCAAGACACTGCACCCTAAGTTGCTCCCGACGGTGTACCATCGGTGTGTGAATGTGCTCCTGATGGCAGCACCTTGCATGGTGATCTGTCTCATTAGTGTGTGAATGGGAAAACCATGTCAAAGCACTTTGAGACTGAAAGGTGATAAAGCGCTATACAAATACAGACTATTTACCATAATTCAGCTTGGACTTATTTTTTTGTTCCCTTGTGAAACTTTGACGCGTTCAGAGGTCGGACACGGATGCAGGTCCGGTGTGTTGAGATGTTTTATTTGTTAAGCGGCTCATTTTAAGGTTTAAGGTGAACATTTAAAAAAGAATCTGCGTTGTGGAGCTGTCAATATTCAGAATTGGCCATTTTAATTTAATTTAATATCCTGTGCAGTCATACTTTCTTCTATGATGATGTTTTTAAATTTACATTATAATGGTAAAAATGTTAAGTTGATTTTAAAGTTACACGAGAAAGAAAAGACCACCATGCTCACTCGTGCGGGTGACTGGGTCTATTTTTTGGTTTGTTTGGTCTTTTCCTCTCTTTCTCTTCGTTTCTGCCTTGTTTGTGACCACTGCACTTCCCACATGTTATTTGCACCTGCGCTCATGCTGCTTCAGCCCTCCCAGTGGTGGCGGTGTGTTGGCAGTCTTCGATGCGGAACCGAAAAAACAGAGGTGTGATCATAAACACATTAGGATCCTGGCACGGTGGCAAAGTGGTACTAATGTGCGCACACATGCACAGCTTTCTCTCAAGGTAATGTTTCAAGGTGGCCAAGATTTTGGTCCTCAGCAAAATTAATTTCGTGTCTCCCCCCCCTCCACTCTGCAGCGACTATGCTGACATGCCACAGTTCCAAAAAAAAAAAGTGGTGAAAACAGACAAACGAACACACACGCTCAGTATTTACTGCTATTCAGGAGGACGTGCCTAAAGAAGGGGCAGCCAGAGGGAAAGTATGTTGCAAAAGTTACCTGATAAATGTGACAACTCTCAGACAGGTTCTGTTGCAATCTGTTGACATTTTTGGGTTCAGCTATTGGAGCTTTCTTTACCCTTTGAGGGTCTATTGATGAGCAACTTTCAAAACTACACGCATTTCATAAAAAATAAATAGGCTACTAGTTTGGCCCTTCACTGAGGCATATTTAATATTGTGGCTTTATTATTTAAAGTTACTAAGGAAGAAGGCATGCTGGGAAATGGTCATTTGTTTGTTACTTGAAACAACTTGTGTAAACATTGTGATCATTTCTTCTCCGCTGTTCAGAAGAAGATCTTCCAGCAACAAGACGTTAGCGGCACAGGCTGATTGTTAATATGTGTGTGCACACGAATGAAGGGGCCCAGGAAAAGTATTTGCACCGGGGCCAGTCACGATTATGTTACACTGCAGGCTTTACAACTAATGTGTTGCTGCAACATGTTACAGTCGCACAAAATACACTAGTGTGTGTGTATCAAAAGAGTCACATCTGACCTCTTGTAGCTTTTAGGTTTTGAGAAATCACAGCGTCTGCAGATGTCTCCTCGTGAGGTAATGAGACATAATGAACTGGTAGCAGAACTCTGTGCAGTCAATCAAAACAGTATGATCCAGCATTATCCTGTAAGCCCGGCTGGGATGGCTCTGATTAGTCCTGCATGAAGAGCTAATATGACTCTAACAACCAGCACCAGATGTGGTCTTTATTCAGCAGGCTGAGGAGGATATTTATCAGCACTTAACCTTATTGTATAAGTGCAAAGAGATAAACAGAGTAAATTTGGCTGCTTAAAGGTAGACATGCAGACAGCTGTGCTGTATGTGTGGGCAGGCAGCAAACACACTAATTCCTTATTGCATCGCGTCTCTTTATTTGACTTCGCTTATCTTGATTCTTTCTCCCATCCCTTAAATCTCTTTGGGATTTTTAACATCTGGAAGTCCATTTCAGAATAAGTAGCCAAGAATCTGCTCTGGAGACAAAAAGGATGAGCACCTTCACTTTGGCCTTTTGAGGTTCAGCTATTATCCAGTACATATAAGGGTTCAAAAAGCAGAAATTGTGCTCTTTTAGAATTCATCCATCCACTTGTTCTTTTTCTATCGCTTGTCTTCTCACTGTCACACTCTCATTCCTTATCAGAGGCACACACACACACAACCCATGAGTGCTTGGATTTTGAACTGTACCCAGTAAAACCCCCATCGGGTTTCTTTCTGTTTTGAATACTGGGAGATCAGTATTTGACTAACCAGATGTGCAGTTAGTAAATCATTAGGAAAGGAGTGGAGCAGGGACTTGGGGAGAAGAGACAAAGCAGCATATGGTGAGTAAAGGGTCGGTCGGCAGCATACTGATACAAATAAGTGATTCATACACTTTGGCATTG
This sequence comes from Embiotoca jacksoni, assembly GCF_022577435.1. Taxonomy (NCBI): domain Eukaryota; kingdom Metazoa; phylum Chordata; class Actinopteri; family Embiotocidae; genus Embiotoca; species Embiotoca jacksoni. Next base: position 6,765,443 of record NW_027185252.1, read on the forward strand.
TGTTGTCGGATGCGAGGGAAGCCCTGTTTTTGTGGCTCAAGGAGGAATTAGTCCAACTGGTTCTGTCAAAGCTCCGAGCCACGCTGGAGACAAAGAATGCCAGCCAACAAGATTTGCTGCGAATATCTGCAGCAAAATCTTTTGCAGAACATCAATGACTGACTTTCAAGTTCAGGCATGTTGTGTGTTGACTGTACCCTTGCTAAGGAGCTTACTGATGGAAGAGAGAGAGGTCAAAGGATAATTAGATTTGGGTTTTTGAACTAAAGAGATGTTCCATACTACTGATAGTGATAATTAATTAGCTTATTCCTTCGGCGTAATTAAATCCTCGATAATCTGACTTTTGTTCTGACTGAATAGCTTCTGACTACTGACAGATGCGACATGGAGAAACGGAGCGAAACAGGAAGCGTCCGGGGCGACACAGTGTGTTTGTCAACTTGCAGTCAGTTGTAATGTGCTGCCTGTCGTCGGTGCTTTTAGAAGCAGAGTTGCTCCTCAGATCACTTTAGCTGTCATTTACATGTTATCCGATTGCACCGAGAGGAATCTGCGGGACTTTATGAAGGACACTGCATGACGTGCATCACAATGACGCTGTGGTGACGGCATCTTCACCTTGAGCCTGACAATGACGACGTCTGACAAAACGTGGTTATTAAGAAGACTTCAAATTATCTGATGGCTGTGGATTATGTTGTTTTCGGAGTGGAAAAAAAAAAATCCAGAGTTGATCGAATTTTAAAGGGCCACTTCACCATTTTTTAGATATGAAGATGAGTTTATATGCAACGAGAGTACCGCTGAACTTGTGTAAACTTTTGTGTGATGTATTCTGCGGTTCTGGAGGAGCGTTTTGAAGTCTGAAAAACTAACCCTGATTGGGATGTCAATCGGGTTATTAAAATTTTACTTGAGACTACGAGGCCTAAATGAGCACATCCAAGTTGTGAAGTAATGTAGGCTTCTGTCAGGCAGGGATCCCCGAATGAAAGACGATAATCAAGTTGCATTGTGGGAAGGATGCAGGCTTTTTGCATCTAGTCAGAATGTCTTGTTCTCTGCTGCTTCAGTTTTGTCATTCTTTAAAAAAAAATTATAATAATTCTCGCCAGTTTTTGTGGAAGTGCAGTGCTAAATTGCTGGAGCTCATCATTAGTAAGAGGCGATACATACACGTGTGTGTATATCAGTGAACGGGGATGTAAAGATTAAAGAGGTTGACCTGCTTACAGGCAAGCATAATACATAATTTTTGGCATATTGAGGTAGTATGGTCAGCATTTGTTTTTCAAATTGCAAACAAATTCAGCATAAATATAGCGCATACATTGGTAGAATAAAATAACATTATTTTCCGTATTGCGTTTATTTAGAGTCATTTTTTTAATTGTTATGTTTTCATACCTGATTATTATAATTAACTAGCATTACACTGCAATGCAACAACAATGCTTTTTTTATTTTAATGGCTTCCACATGGATCCGGTGAGGACGCTAACTTTTTGCCTGAGACATGTCAGCGCTCTTCATATTAATATAATGAATGTGGTCATCAATTTTATATTCGAGAACCCTTTTTACAGCATCTTCATTTTAGACCAAATCACCTGGAAACAAAGTCAACCAACCCATGGCGCTACTGCATAAGCTTAATTAGCTATCTGGCATGCTGTTAAAATCCGTCTGCAGCAGCTGTCGTTTCAGGTAGCAACAGTGACAGTCGGCGGCTAGAAATGAGAAACAGCTTCTGTCCACATCTGTCAGAAATCAAAGAACTACTGTCTTAAAAGATGATGAAGAATATCAGGTGTTGAATCTGCCGCCGCTATCGCCGTGAACTGAGCCGTGTGAGTCGGTCCCAGTTTTTTAACAACAATCTCCCTCTTCATTACATGCAAATCTAAATGTTGTATCCGTTCTCGGTTTCAATTACGATCTAAACTTACCAACCACTCAACCAGAGCTGAGTGGAAAGTTGATTGACTCCATCCATTAGTCAGCATGTGTCACCTCTCCAGGCTGAAAGAAGCACTTTCTCACGACTTGCGGATCTATTTGATTGTGATTACTCTTTGTCACAACAAGGCGCAAGCGTAGCCTAACCATGAGCTCTTGACCTCAGAGCCATTACTGATTGATTGCCCTCGCCATGTGCTCCCTATAAATGAATCATTAAGACTCAAACATCTGGATGCACTGCAGTTCCTCGTTGGGTTTCCAGTGGCTTCTGCGTGCCCGGGATTGTGTGAGGAGGGATTTTTAAAGCACGCATACTGCGGTATTAAGAAATATTCGGGCAGATATTTTGTGTAGCAATCTTAATTTTGAAAGGCTTTCATGCTGAAGGATTGAGAATCCTGTTGACAGGCCGTATGGCAAATAAGTTCTGCAGGGAGACGGAAAGGGACTGGGGCTACTTGTATATTCTGCTAACAACTTGTAAAGGGACAGGGATGACAGTGGAGATGACAAGTCAGGTTCTGATCAAGGTCAGCGCTAAAATATCTACGAAAATGCCGAATTCTTTACGCATAGCGAAAGGATTAGGGTTTTTTTTTTTTTTTTTTTGTCATGTGACGACAGGGCTGAAGAGATGCCTATAAAAGGGAAAATACTGGCCTGAATGTGTTCGGCTGAGGTCGGAGAAACTGAACAAAAGTAAAAGTCGGAGGAGCGAGAAAAGATGAGAACAAATAGAGGGCTGGGATTGCTTGATAATTCAACACTTCATTGGTATTCGGATGCTAATATCTCATCGCACATGTCAAGAAAGGACGCAATCACACGCACACGCACACGCACACACACACACACACACACACACACACGGACAGTTATCCCAAGGCTGTTAGCTTCTAATTATTTTTCACCCCCCAAAAAATATGCATTCTAAATTGAAGAGCCCTCCAGAAAATGAAGGCCTGGTGGTATTCATCATGTCGTCACTATCAGTGCCCAGTCAGCTCCAAAATATGGAAATACAGTATTTGTGTTCCTCTCTGTGAATGCTGCTCCTGTGTGTAGTAACAGAAGGTTATGCAAAAATATGGTAATTTGATTTGTTCAAATTGTTTTATCAGTGCAGATGTGTTTTCTAGGAATGTTTGTCAATATGAAGTTTTAAAGCTTTGTAACAGTATGTCTGTAATATCATCAGTAGATATTACTCACGCAGTGAAATCAAAAACATAAGATCTGGCAGGCAATATTTTTACAGAGTATAACCCAGAATAACCCCAACTGTGGTTCCTCTGAAACTGTTCATGATTTGAAGCAGTGATGCATGATGTTTTCACGCTGTGACTTTTTTTTTTTTTTTTTTTTTTCTGTCAGGACCTAATCAAAGACAAATAAAACGGATCCAATACATCTTAAAGCTGTGGATTTTTTAATCAGGTCAAATAGATGTTTTTATTTTTTATTTTGTATTTCATCCCTGTCAAATGTTGGTACTCGTGCGCAAATAAGAATTCCGCATGGCGATGTTGCATTTCTCAAACTTTAATGTAATCTGTCACATTGATTTTTTTTTTGGTTTTTGTTTTAAATATTATATTTATAGTTTTCAGCTATTTTTCATCAAATAACATTGGAACACGACGAGCCAAAACCTCATGTCCTGACCTTTTATATCCGTACCTACACACATTTACACACATAAACATTAATTTGTTTCACTATCCCAATGGGAATTTTCATAGCTATAATGCATTCCCTAACCTCTTACCCGAATCTTAACCATCACAGCTAAATGCCTAGCCTGAACCATTTCTCTAGACTAAACTTAATTCTAATCTTAATGCTAAAACCAAGTCTTCCCCCTCAAAAAGTAGACTGGGCCCCTGTGGACCTGCGTTTTTGACCCAATTGTCACACATGTCCCCATGGGTTGGTGTGTATTCAGGTTTAAGTCCACACCGGGATATAAAAACACACACGCACACACACGCGCATGCAACAATACAAAAATAAAAATGCTGAGTAAGAAATGTATTACAAATCCAGCCATGTACATATTCAGATTCAACGCACCATATTAAATTATCCTCAAGAATAAAAAAAAACACCAGAAACCATCAGACACTCATGTTTCTTGTGGTATTCCCAGACCGTTCAGTCAAGCGGCATTTAAATGGATATTAAGTCCCTTAAAAAGGGGCTGATTTTTCAAACAAATCACATCTATTTTGTCCATATGCAGCATATTGCTTACAGTGGGTACGGAAAGTATTCAGACCCCTTTAAATTTTTCACTCTTTGTTTCATTGCAGCCATTTGCTAAAATCAAAAAAGTTCATTTTATTTCTCATTAATGTACACTCAGCACCCCATCTTGACAGAAAAAAACAGAAATGTAGAAATGTGTGCAAATTTATTAAAAAAGAAAAACTGAAATACCACATGGTCATAAGTATTCAGACCCTTTGCTGTGACACTCATATTTAACTCACATGCTGTCCATTTCTTCTGATCCTCCTTGAGATGGTTCTACTCCTTCATTGGAGTCCAGCTGTGTTTAATTAAACTGATTGGACTTGATTAGGAAAGGCACACACCTGTCAATATAAGACCTTACAGCTCACAGTGCATGTCAGAGCAAATGAGAATCATGAAGTCGAAGGAACTGTCCAAGGAGCTCAGAGACAGAATTGTGGCAAGGCACAGATCTGGCCAAGGTTACAAAATAATTTCTGCAGCGCTCAAGGTTCCTAAGAGCATAGTGGCCTCCATAATCCTTAAATGGAAGAAGTTTGGGACGACCAGAACTCTTCCTAGACCTGGCCGTCCAGCCAAACTGAGCAATCGTGGGAGAAGAGCCTTGGTGAGAGAGGTAAAGAAGAACCCAAAGATCACTGTGGCTGAGCTCCAGAGATGCAGGAGGGAGATGGGAGAAAGTTCCACAAAGTCAACTATCACTGCAGCCCTCCACTAGTCGGGGCTTTATGGCAGAGTGGCCCGACGGAAGCCTCTCCTCAGTGCAAGACATGTGAAAGCCCGCATAGAGTTTGCCAAAAAACACATGAAGGACTCCCAGACTATGAGAAATAAGATTCTCTGGTCTGATGAGACCAAGATTGAACTTTTTGGCGTTAATTCTAAGCGGTATGTGTGGAGAAAACCAGGCACTGCTCATCACCTGCCCAATACAATCCCAACAGTGAAACATGGTGGTGGCAGCGTCATGCTATGGGGGTGTTTTTCAGCTGCAGGGACAGGACGACTGGTTGCAATTAAAGGAAAGGTGAATGCGGCCAAGTACAGAGATATCCTGGAAGAAAACCTCTTCCAGAGTGCTCTGGACCTCAGACTGGGCCAAAGGTTCACCTTCCAACAAGACAATGACCCTAAGCACACAGCTAAAATAACAAAGGAGTGGCTTCGGAACAACTCTGTGACCATTCTTGACTGGCCCAGCCAGAGCCCTGACCTAAACCCAATTTAGCATCTCTGGAGAGACCTGAAAATGGCTGTCCACCAACGTTCACCATCCAACCTGACGGAACTGGAGAGGATCTGCAAGGAAGAATGGCAGAGGATCCCCAAATCCAGGTGTGAAAAGCTTGTTGCATCATTCCCAAGAAGACTCATGGCTGTACTCGCTCAAAAGGGTGCTTCTACTCAATACTGAGCAAAGGGTCTGAATACTTATGACCATGTGATATTTCAGTTTTTCTTTTTTAATAAATTTGCACAAATTTCTACATTTCTGTTTTTTTCTGTCAAGATGGGGTGCTAAGTGTACATTATTGAGAAATAAAATGAACTTTTTTGATTTTAGCAAATGGCTGCAATGAAACAAAGAGTGAAAAATTTAAAGGGGTCTGAATACTTTCAGTCGTTCAGTCATCCAGAAGTTAAAACACTTGTGGTTTATTTTTTCTGACTACATGTTCATCTTGCAGTTTCCAGCACGTCTTTCCCTGCAGTACACTTTGTGGGCAATTCTTTATACTCCTTTCCTCTGACTGGTTTCCCTGCAGAAGAAATTAGACTAAAGGGAGCGTATTTCTTATTAATTTATCCGTTTGTTAGAATTGAACTCAACCTCCTATTCGTCTGTACAGCCTTCAGTTTTCCAGCAGGAAGCAAAGATTTGTTCGGGTATCACGCTGATAGAAAAGTTATTCCACTGCTTCGACATTATTTCTGTGTAATCGAGGATTTTGTTGACACTTTTGAGGGGAGGATTTGGATTGAAGAGGCCATTGTGACGTGAAAACAGTCTCTGTCGACCAGGGTCCTACAGTAACTTGGTTATCAGAGTGTTCATGCAGGTCTTGAGGAATCAGACTGTGAAATTGCAGGACGCTGAATCTCAGAGTTTGTGTTTATCGAGTCCCAAATATCAGGTGTGCTGGACTCGAACCACAGACTGGGTTCTCTCTACCATTTCATTATTTCTGACTTGAAAAGTAAATCCTGCCACAAGAGAATCAATATATCTTATTTCATATGTTTCTATTAAAATACTGTTTCCACTTCAGGTATGATGTGCGTAATGCGTTTGATCACAGTGTCCCAGAAGTCCTTTGCCGCCTTTACATGCAATGTTTGCTCTCTCGGTCCGCGCATAGTCAACAGAGGAATTAAAATGAATCGGCTTTCATATCAATATTTACCCTCGTTGTGCTTTGATTGTTTGTGTCTTAGTTCTTTACAAATTATGCAAGAGTTTAATACCCAGAGATTAGCAAATATCCACGAGGCCAAAGGAGAGTACACAGCACACCCAGCATGAACTGCCGAGCATCCACTAACCAGATCAGTAACTGTCTGAGCTATCCTTCTCATCTACTTGCAGCAGACACAATGTTATGTAAACCTCCACACAGCATCCAGATGGAAAGAACTGGTTCTCCACTCGCAGGATGCAAACGAACTGCTGATGAGAAAGTACACACAGACACGGCGTCAAACAGCCTACGCGGCATTAGGACGATGAGTCTGTAAACGTTGGAGGAAGTCGGCACAATATCCTCCTCACGTCTCCGACCGTTCTCTGTTTTCATGGACATATTGCCCGTGCACCGGGAGCAGGACATGTGGTCCGAGGGTCTGCGGTGAAACCGAGCAGGAAGCTCTGAGGTTTCATTCCACGAGTTCCTGCAGCCAGCCGTAATTGGCTTCCACATTCCTCCAAGGATTACCTTTCACTCCTTATTTGTGTTTATGAAAAAAATTTAAACATTTGCTTTGGCTCCTTGAATTACACTCAGACAAGTGTCAAAACCCACTTTGTTTGCATTTGCTCTATTTTCTTCAACAAGGGAACAGATTTTTTTTTTTTTTTTTTTTTTTTTTTTTTTTTTTTTAATCTGAACACATTCATGAGTTTTCTCTCCATTATTTGTGTCTCCAGTGCCCAGACTCGTACTACACGTTTGGTACAAATAAGTGACTTATCATTATTTGTACATATTGGCTGCATTCTTGAGTAACAAAAAAAAACAAAAAAAATGCTTTTAAAGAAGCATACTTTTTTGTCAGTTAAAATAGCAGCAGTCATTTCTGGAAACGGTCTACAATTAAAAAAACAAAAACATGGTCAGACAATGCTTGAACTTGCTCAATTCTTTGTGTAAAATCAAACACATTGACGCTTTTGCCATGAAACCGTAGAGCCTTAATTTATGTGACAGCCAAAGCTGAAAATGAGGAAGACCCTGATATGCTTGCTTGACTCTCAGATGTTTGTCGCTTTCATCTGCCGGTGTGCGTTCTGAGCTCCCTCACTTCCCCAGAGCTGTTCTCTATGAATGAATCTGGACTTTTTATTCGACGGGTGTGCCACCTGCCGGTGCGTCATGGCTCCCCTGACCAATCCTGACGCGCTGCCTCTCCGTGCGCCCTTGGAGATCCCGCGGTGCTCCTCACACCGCCGCCCTATCCACGGCTCGGTGACGGTAGGAGGTGGCGATCCTCGTTAGCTGAGTACCGTTAGCCCTCCACATGTAACTCGATTGGACTGCCGTACTGCTGCTGTGCCAAACATGGACCCGAGACAAGTTTGACTGGATTTTCATTTTTCCATCTACTTGTACTGCTTGTCACCGCGCGCAATAGTGAATGATATGAGGTAGGTGGGAATAACACAAAAACTGAAAGTTTTAGAAATATTTAATCAAAGTGAAGGATTTGATCTTCTTGATCTTCCCCGGTTTACAGCCGCGTTATCGTGCCACGTTTCTCGTCGCGCAATACTGCACTTTGAAGTTAGAATTAGAGAAATTAGAATAAAACTACGATTAGATGCACGTGCATGTCCCCAAAGCGAAAATATTCTATTCCGGATAGCATTGCATGTTTTGGATGTGCCTTTCTTCAAATGCAAGTTTGGCAAACAAGTGCTGCTGCTGTGCCCCCTGCAGCTCGGCTCAGCATCCCTGCTGCCCAACCCTCAGCTCTCCTCAGATGTCTCTCCTCCTGAGAGACTGCGCCGCTTCCCAAGCAATACGCACTTGCAAAGTTGAATATAACCACGGGAAATATTTGTTTTCATATCTTGAATTCCACAAAGTGAAAGTTAATGCATAATAAGAACAGCATTGTCTCCAACATGGGTGCAATTTCGTGCGTATTCTCCGTCTTGTGGCACATTTGTCATTATTGTGGTGAACTTAGTTACTGCATTGCTGTTGACAGGCAGGACAATTAATTGTTTCCTTACATGGGGTAGTGGAAAGCTTTTATGATTTGAGGTGACTGTTTATTTATGATGTGCATACATGGGAATGTGGAGGAATGTTCCCTCTCGGTGACCTGGGTGTACCGTGACATTGTGCTGGGTAATGAGTAAGAACGGAGGGAATGGCATCTGTGCCATGGGTCAAATATTTTCCCTTAAGTCCACGGCTGCAGTTATTCATCATCCCAGGAGCCAGAGTGCGAGTTTGACAACACGGTAGCTGTATATGAATCACAAACTATTCATGGGAGCCGTTAACCTCGATAGTTTACCATTTTTATATGTTGCATATATCAACACAGCCAGCATGTTTTTATATCAATATATCCACAAAGCCATTGTTAGGGAACAGTTCAGTCAGGTTGTGTGTCATGGTGAACGTGCAGTCTGTCACCATTCTGTTAAAGGCAGAGCTGGAATGTGTTTGGATGATTGTGACTTTCCCATCGCCTCCTGTGTGGAGGATGCAGTGGAGGATGCTGAGAAAAGAGAAACAAAAAACAAAAAAAACACGAGAGGGAAAGGTGAACAGTGGTGTGATGTATTGTTTGAGCCCCGGTCAATATCGGTTGACTACTATTTTTCCAGGTTTTCTCCTTGTGATAGATGGTTTTGTTGTGCACGATGTTGGTACCGTATTTATCATCAGTGACTTTCCCAAATGGGCTCTGGGTGGAGGACAGTACGTTGACAGCGCCGGCCCCCGGTGACAGGGGTCTAGATGACTCCAAATAGGATGAAAACGTCTTTGCTTTTACCTTCTGCTGTACCTGTTGTTGTGTGTGGGAGCTGCTTCTGGCTGGCTGCACAGATGCTGACACTTTTGGTTTATTAGTCTGAAGCCAAAATGTATAGATGCTGTTGAAAAGAGTAAACACCACTGTGAAGTGCAAGGTTAACCTGTCATTTGTAATTCTCTACTGAGGTGTTATTCCTCTAAAGTTTACACGAACTTGAAGTCAAGCTGTTTCTTTACAATTCAGGTCAGTCATTACAAAGAATGGTTTGACATCTTGGGAAATACCCTCATTGCGTTCTTGCTGAGACGATCAATAGCGCTCAGATGCCTGTACGGTAATAGCAAGCTGCTTGCTCTGAATATCTGCACCTGGAACAAAAATCTTAAGTCTAGCTTTGAAAATCTGAAGCTCACAGTGACGACAACACTCCAGTAAATCACTGCCCCCAGCCAAGAGTTTCACATAAATCCCCAGGTTTTCTATTATAGTTTTTAATGGAAGTGTGACAAGACTTCTTAGGAAATAAGCTGACACAGACAGTGGTGTGGTGTGGTGTCATTTCAAAAAAATACAGGTCGAATACAAATACAATGACAAAAACACCAGGTGAAATAAATAAAGTGTGATCCAGACAAAGGCATCAGTACAACAGTATAACCCTGAAGCTGCAGTGCACACCGACTGGCACCACCAGGCTACTTTTAGAGCAGGCAATAGGAGACAGTTATGGGTATTTTACAGGAGTCAGCTGGCCAAACAGACGGGCTAACTCCCCCATTGGGTTTCATTAGAGCTCTTCTTGATGTTGAAGCCTGTTTAATCCACTTTCACAAGCCATGCAGACCACAACGGAGCGAAGCATGGTGTCTATCTTTAGACAGTGCATGCGGAGCACAAACGTTTCTTTCTCAGTTCAGTTATTAAAACAAAATTACGCAAATCTCTCGTAGTTGGCCTTGAAGTGTCTCAGCTGATGAGGCAAACTTTGAACTGTTGGAGATCTCCCGAGCTCATGGTGAGAGGTGTGTTTTCAGCTTCAGATTGGAGGCTGTCAATCAATGCCTGTTCAATCAACTTGTCCATAAACAGCTGTGTTTATGCAGCGCTGCTCTCCTTCTCCCGTCTCCCCTGGTTCTTCCAGTGAGTAGACTTGCTGCCGGAGGGTGTGATTACAGTAAAGCCTTATGAGGCAAGCGCTGTGCCTCTTTGTCTTTGTCTCTTTTCTCTGGGCAGCTACTGTTGTTGTCCCACATTCACAGTGCCTGTTTTGCTTCAGAGACACAGTGCTGGGAAGACACTGACAGACTTCGGTGGCCTAATAATCAGCTTGACGTCTTTGACGCTTTAAGCAGAAATACACTTTTGGCTGTTAATTTAGATAGAATACATACCAAGAGGTTTGATTACAATTATATTGGCCCCCAATGCATATAACTTTATTGACTGAGCATTTCTTTTTGTCTTCTCATGGTCATATTACTTGCAGTAATGGCGCCTGGTGGATGCAATTGCGGCCTTTGCAGCTAACATAACGTGTTTGTTAAACTGACAGTCATCACTCACTGACCTTTACTAGTTGTCATAAGCTTCGCCAGGGCCGTCCCTATCAGTGGCAATAAGATGTGTACCTCAGGGCCGTTAACAACGCGGCTCCATGTTTACCTTAGGATATTGTGTATGTTCGGCACACAACAGTAAACACAAATCAAGATTATGCCAGTGAGTTGTGGTTCAAAGGTCAGGCATTGGGGCAGTGAGGCAAATGACGAGTGACTCATGGAGGTATAGGTTCATGTAATGTATATACGCTCTCTGTTGGGTGCACGTTTGAATCTGTGCACTGTAACTGTCAGTGTCACACTAAGAAACACAAACCAGGATTTCCATTCAGTTTGCAAAAGTGTAGCAAGCCCTGCTGCACTCTGCAGCACTAGTAATCTTTGTTCTGTTTTTTTGTCTTCTCTTTTTGCCCCATTTAATGTTCCCGTCGCGCTCTATCCCTTTCTCTTTCTTCCGTTTGATTTTATTCTTTCTCTTTCCATCACTCTCTGTGTCTTTCTCCGTCTGTCATGTGTCGCTGCCTCTCCTCACACTGTCTCACTCCCTTTCCTTCTGCTCTCTCAACAAAGTAAACCTCACTTGAGGGAATTCAGATTCATGCCTAATATATGACTGCTCTCTTATGCCGGCACTCTGTCTGTTCTTAGCAAATAAGTCAATAACAAGTTATCCTCCATCATTTTGAGAAGCGGTCCATAGGGATGGACTCGAGGTAAAAGAGAGCCGTGCTGTACTTACAGAGTGAGAAAAATAGACAGCGACTGAGATCAGAGAAGTGGTTAATTACAGTATGTATACTGTGAGTCTGAAACTACTAACAGAGAGTGCACCTGCATTGGCTCCAACTCAGATGCTGGAGAGAAGTGACTGGTACAGGAAGGGAGAAATTATGACGATGATGGATATTAGACTTTGCCTGGACCTGCCGCAAACTCTCAATAATTCACCCATATGTTTCTAAATTCCAATTAATGTTGCCGCCATCGTTGGCTTCTTTATTATTCCGAGCTAATGTAGTTTCACACAGTATTGATTACATTAAAGATTGCTTTGTACATTAAACTCATACAAAACATACAGCGCACTTTTGTTCCCCTCACTATAGCACTGATGTATCACAAAATATCCACAGTAGCTCTGGAACATTGCAGTTTATGTAAAACAAACAACGTTTAACCAGAATGTGCTCTTCATAACTTCATAATGTTGAAGTAACATAAGCTGCATGTTTCGTTGTCTTACAAGCCTTGTGGCTGGCCTACCACTTGAATTTCATGTATAGATTGGTGGCTTCAGTTTCAAGTGTTAATAAGATAGCAATTACAGTTCACTTTCATTATGTTCTATGACTAATAATCCTGACAACAGTGACGAGATGCCTACAAATATGGGTGAACTTCCTCTGTGGATAAAGGGAAATTAGTAGGAAAGAAGAAAGGCGCAAATCTAAAATGCTTCAGCTATCAGGGAAGAAAAGAGAAGCTCCAACTGTTTTCAACTATTTAAATTTTTTTTAAATGAGGTCGACTCGCAAACAAAATGATGCTATGATACAATGCACTTTTTTTTGTTTTTTGATAAACAGTGTCTTGATGCTTGAAAAGCAGTTTTCTTGGAATATTTTCCACATTACTGAATTCTCCAAAGATTACATGTACTTACTTACATTCACTCGTTGTCTTTTTTATTTCAACCAAAAAGATAAAGGTCCATTGATGTACAATGTGCTAAATACTTTGACTCATCAAATGTATTGTGCGACACCGTGAGGGAAGCCATTGCCAAGATTAAGGCATAGATGCACTTTGCAGTTGTGGGATATAATTAGAAATTGACAATTATGCGTGTCAGCGGGATATTTCATTGAATCCTTCGAACTGCAAGAAATCCAAAGAACACCACATACTGTGCCATAGTGTATGCACTGAATAAGAGCACTGTTGGGTTAAAGCAGGGCTATTATACATAAAGAAGAATGGCTAGATCATACATATAAGCCATTAAAATGGACATCTATAGACATAAAGATATTTTTAAATTCAACATGAAGATTATCAGGTGTCAGTGTAGACAAACAAACATCTGTTGTTATTTGTGCTATACATTTTTTTTTTACTTTTAGCTCTTCTATGCACAATCCAATATATGCTCAGGACTGTGCTCTATTTCTGGGAATTCAAAGGATACATTTTCATTATCAGTGCGAGATGATGGCAGATGAATCCCATTTCATTAATGTCACAACAAGGATATCCTAATTTACAACTAAATTGAAATTGTTTGAAGTCTAATGGTTCCAATGTAAAGTTAGGTTAGATTAGATTAGGTTCCTGTCAGAATTCATTAGTAGGTTCTTTTTAGGATTCTGCTTTGAAATGATTGTTACATCAATACCTAAAAATACCTGCTGCACCTCTTTTTCATTTTTTCCAGTTGTTTGTTTCTGCCTGACTCCCTCTCGCTTTTGTAATCCAGCTCATCGGCCTCACATCAAGTGAGTCAAATTGGCAGGCACCCCGCTTCAATGCATATCCCGAACAAATCACTTTTTTTTTCTTTTCTTTTTTTACATTTGTAATGGTCCATCTCCAAGTCATGTCAGAAATTGGGGAGAGGTGAGGAACTTTCGAACAAATTATTTTATCTTTTAGCCTTCTTCATTTCACACTCTTTTGGTCGGTCTCTTTTTTTTTTCCTCTGGGGGAAATAAGAGACTGTTTGCGAGGGAGCGTGAACCACGTCAGATCAGCCCAAAGTTTTTTAATGTCACTTGTGCAAGTGACAGAAATGTCAGCGTAATAGCTAGTGTGGTGACACATAGACTTGCCCCGTGCTGAAGTGAAATCACCTCAGTGTATCCCTTTTCATGGAACATTTGTGTTTAATCTCTTTTCAGCACTGAGTCTGCTCTTCTACTTTGTTGTTTCTTTAGACGCATTAAATTTAGGCCCTTTTTTTTTTTGCATCTCTCTTTCCTTTAACACCTGTTACACATTTAAAAAGCATGACTAATCAAGAAGTACTTGAGAAGCAGCATGTGGCAGAGGAGAGACTGAATGGGCTCTACTGGGACAATTATCATAGCTGTAGATGTAGATGAAGGACACTGTTGAAGATTATTCACATTGCTATGCACCTTGATGGGGGATTTAGAGTTGCCGATTGGACACTGTGCCAACCTGTCAGAGCTGATATTTATGTTGAGTTGCTGCCAACTGTGTTTTTGATAAGATTTGGCCTGAGCTTCTGTGCAAAACAGCAGCGTTTCTAGAAACGAGATTGTGCAGCGCGTCCCGTAGTTTCAAAACTCTGCACCTGTGTTCAGATTAAAGTGGTATTTCAACGCTGGAAACATGCTGTTTTCATAAAACTGGAATGACTATGCAGCAGAAAGATGCAAATAATTTGGAAATTGATGCAATGTGACCAGAGACAACAGAGAAAAAGGGCTGTTGCTTTACTTTTTGCTGAACCTACAACAACCAGAAATCACTAGGACGCTGGCTTCCAAAGCCCATCCCGCGTCACTCCTATTGGACAGGCTTAAAATGTGTATAGTATTGTTTTACACTGCAATGTTGCTGTGTTTGTAATAAAACGCTGTTGCTATTGCTTAAAATATGCCCACACGTCTGTTTTGGCTCGATGGCTTTGGTTGGGTTTTTTTCCAGGTTTTTGGGGGGGGATTGTAAAATATGTCTACAGGACTCACCTTTCCTATGTAACCCAAAGCTTTGGTGAAATGTTGCACATTCTTGTGGCCCTTCTTTTGTAGATACAGTAACTTTATCTAAAACAAAAATGGCCTCTATGAAATTTACTGCAGCACTCCAGTTGTGTTTGTGTCGGTGCACAGCGGCCAACACGGGGCAGCTCTGCTCCGCTACCCACACCGGCTGCTGGTGCCAGACTCTCAGTTGTGGCGGCCTCTTCTTCCTCCACATGCCATAATTCCGCCGCAAGGTATTCTGGCTCATATAAGTAGCCCCAAATGCATGATTCCAGCAGTACACCTCCATATCTATACAGGAACATTACCTTCTTCCATGATCTCTTAGGGGTTGTTAGTGTAATCGAGTCGACAATGTGGCAAACAGGTTGATTTCATTTTTGAGCACCAGGGAGCCGTCCCTCTTTCAGTCCAACTCTCCCGGGAGGTGAGTATACAAAAAATGAAGAAGTGCAATCTTCAGTTCAAACAACAGCCCGAGAGCTGGTACGTTTGCCTGCAAACAAAAGGGAAATTCTGGGTGCAGGCAGCATGGAGGGTAGTTAAAAATTATTTATTTGCATGCTATCCACATTGTAATGATAAAAAAACTGGTTGATGTTTACTTTGTTGTGCTTTTCATGAGTAGTACCAATTTACGTAGACATACCAACACTCATTGGTTCGGTATAGTTTTGTTTTTGTGACAGTAATTGTTTGTAGTGGGCCATGGTTATAGATGATATTGGACACTTAAAACATCTTTTTGTATGTGTGTCTTGGCTGCATTGTGTGTGTGTCTTGGCTGCATTGCCAAGGGAATTTAACAATTTTATTCAAACCAAACTTTGACCATATTAGTACTGCTTGTGAAGCCCTTCAGAAAAAACATCTACTCTTTTCCCCCCCTGAATAGTATCATTAAGAATTCGAGCAGATGCTGCCCTCGTGCTTCGGGGATACAATTTTGAGCTTTAAAGTTACAGTTAGGATCTAGTCAATTGTTTACACAGCTGGTTTTCATTACACCAGTTCACCTGATTAATTCACCCCACCAAGTTTGTTTGTTCTACTTGCGCTCTCAATGATGCTTGAAGGTTGCCTCTGGTGTATCTTTATGCCCGTCTCAATATTACCAGCTTCCAGACTTGCCAACAAACGTCAAAGTTAGAACGACATGTTCAAAGTGAAGTCAAACGAACAACTCCACTTGAGAGTTGGATTTAATTTTTTTGCCTTTGAAGCAAGTGTAAGAGTGACAATTTGGGCCATTCTTTAAGGGAGTTCGACACAGAGCCTGTCTTCCTCTTTCTTCAGTTTGATTGACATTTGAGAAAGAAACAGGGAGTTATCGAACTTGTAACCAGACTACGGCAAGATGTAGAGCGAAGCCCTCTGGCTAAACTCTGTAGAGGAAAATTAGTCTAAGCCAACAGGACCCTCGCCCTCCAGGCACTTGACATTTACATGGGTCTAAAGCAGCTCCAATTTGCTGTCTTGTCAGTGGATGTCAAAAGAAGTATTTGGTTCAATTCTTTATTACTTTGGGGTACTTTTATTGGACAGGTTGAAATCTGAGACCAGAATTACGTAAGAGGGGCGCAGATGTGCACACTGCTTTGATGGGGATTTGAAGTGATTCTTAATAGCAACAACCAGATGACAAGTGATTTCAACAAGATAAAGAAAGGGAAACCCTCTTAGTCTATTAACCAAATTGAAAATATTCCCTTAAGGCTGCACTCTTACAAATAGCTCTTGATTGTTTTTATCTACAGTGAAAAAGAGTCATTGAGTTTAACTGCCAATCTAACAAATGCTTCATTACAAGTAAAAATCCTTCATTCAAAATGTTAAACAGTATTATATGTTAACCAGTTTTTAAATTTTGATGCAATTGTAAAGTAATATTTTATATATACAATATACAAATTCTGCACTTAAGTATTTTAGTTCAGAGGTTCCCAGTCGGCAGGACCATCCTCTTACAAAGGGCCACATCATGTATTTAATATTTTATGAGATAATAATAATAAACTTTATTTGTAAAGCACCTTTCATACAAGAAATGCAGCTCAAAGTGCTTTACAGAAAATTACAGTGTTTCACATAAAAATAGATCTAATTTAAGATTATTTAAAAATATAGAAAAGAAATGAGATGCATAAGAACAGATAAAATGCACACGATTAAACACAAATAGAGATGATTAATGTTGTAGAAAATTAAATGTTGATCCACAAATTTGTAATGACAATTTGTATAGTTTGCATACATTTTTGTAAAGTAATCAATAATTAAAATGGTAAACATGTATTTAAATGAAACCATCTGGTAGGTTTGGAGGTGAAATCTGAAATGTGACAAGCAGCCCCAAGTATGCACTGCTTTTATGTAAGAGATCCCAAGTATCAGAAGTTAAAAATTGGTTTGAATAATAATACTGATACATATTTTATAAGCTTAACATATGGCTTTAAACTTTTAATGTGAAAAGTAAGTATTCTTACTAGCTGTCAGATAAATTAAGGGGATAAAATGTACATTATTTCCCCCTAAAGTACGACAGAGTACTAGAATAAAATGAAAATGAATGAAAATGTACTCCTCTCCCGTGAAAAATTACCCTCTACAGTAGCAGCCAAGCAGGATGCAGTGTGACTGCCCACCCCCAAAAGTTGAATGACAGAAATGAGAATTAAAGCTTTAACATCAGTTTGTCCCACAATTAGAGTTTGACATGATTTCGAATTGGATTTCCCTGAGGCATGCGAGTCCGCTCCTGCCTGGGCCTCTCGTCACCCTGCGTTCGTTCCTGGTGGAGGCTGCGGCCAGCATGGAGTGTCACCATCAAAAACACACCCTAGTTTGGGCCTTGCTCCTGATCGGATGAACCTGTGCCCCCTACAACCTCCATCTAGGCAACGCTCTCCTAGCGGCCTCCCTAAGGACTGACGGACTTGACGTTGGGGTCTGTGTGCAGGTGTCCCCTTCTGGTGACACTCGATCCTAGCCCGCCACCCTCAACTTGAACCTCAGCACAATGCAGAGGCTTCGCCCTGGACGCCCTCTGTGCGCTTTGGGTACACAACTCTCCTCCTGCAGGAGAAGAATCTAAATTGACTGAAGGTTTTACTCCGACAGATGACTCGACTCATCAAATTTCAGAGGGCAGCCCTAGCCACCACCAAGTAAAGCAAAAAAATTTCTCATTTGGTCTCTTGAGTCAACACTTTCTTTCCTGATCAGGGAATGCCATCTTTCCCTTGCTAGTTTTAATCCCTCCATGCTTTGTGGATAGAGCAGTGTAAACCTGTAGCACCTCCACAGGGATTACTTCCATTTAGCAAAGTGATAATAATCTCAAATTCACCGCAGGAATGTGCGTAACTTGGCATGGCATGAAAGCTTGTGGTGTTGGAGAAGTGCAATGACATGAATCACTGGACTAGGTTTTAGGATCAGTCATCTGTTTTGTGTTCGTTCTTATCAGCTGTGCAAGCCCTCTGGCAATAACTAAGGCCGGGCACTAGCCTTATCAAACAGCTTTGTAAAAGAAAAGTTGTATAAGTATTTTAGTAGCCTTCGATCAGTGCAGAACAAGCCTAACACATTCTGAGGTATTACAGGAATGGAGAGATGTGGTAGAGGACAAGACAGCCAGAGTACATTATCTTTAGTGGTGTCTTTAGGAATATGAGCAGGCCAGAAGCATGAGAGGATGGATGGAATTGCCTGGCCTGTCTCCATACAAATGTTTTTGGCAGTCTAAGGTTGGTAGAAAAAAGGGAAAGTGTTTATTGGCTTGGTACCTTCAGTGTTTCTTTGAAATGTAATCATAACCCAAGCTGGACATATTTATTGCATATACAGGCAACACACTGGACTTGCAGGACCTTATTATTTATTAATATTTAGTCAGATGAAAATATGGTGTAAACATGAAAATACAATGGTTAAATCAGGTTGATTTATACATCTGGATTTCTGGCACGAGCTCAGTTTAAATCTCCTCAAATGAAAGTGGCAACTAAGGAAAATGAAGGACACTATGGCTATTTGTTGTCGAGCAATAGCAAAGCTGGCAGATGCACAAAACTAGGCGCCATTTTAGTTTTAGTTTGGGAATTTTGCTGCTTCAAACAAACCGGCTTGCACTGAGGAAGATGAAGGAGCACAGCTGATGTTGTGTTCATAAAGATTAGGAAGTGCAATGCAGATTTGCGAGGCTTCCTGGCATTTTATCTGCAAGTCTGCCCATTCGACCATCCTTTATAAGTGTATGCACCAGTGGAAGGTATCATGGATTTTTTTTAGCTGATATGAATGTTTAATCTAGAACAAATTTAAATTCACTTGAAACTACACTTTGATTAGATTATTGCAGAGAAAACTGTATCAGGTTTGAGTGAATGAGTGAATACCACTAAACATATACAACATACATACAAGTGTTTGTAGGAGGTAACATATTTAAATGCTGCACTTATATTCAGCAAATGGCAGCAGTAGTCATGTATGCAACACATCTGTTAACAATTACAGTATACACGTATCAAAAAAATGTACATAAAAAAGTACATAGGTTTATTAACCTTTAAGGTTTAAAATGTTGGCATTAGGCTGGCATTATGATGTTTAGCAAGTCAAATGAGTACCATGTTCACCATCGTTGTTGTACACAAAGTACACCTGAGGTTGTTGGTATTTGGTCATAAATGGTGGACTGAAAATTCCAAATTTGGAAATAATAAAATGGAAATAATCCCCATTGGAGTGTGGCAATCTTTTCACAAAGTGAAGTTGGGTTGGATACTAACAGCCCAAGAGGTTTCACTCAAGTAGCTGTTGAGATATTTTATTCTTGACCAAAGGGATGGAGTTATTGCCATCAACAGAGCTTTGCTGCTAGCATGACTAACAGTTCCAACTTCGGTGCTACCCAGTGATAATTTCCAAAACGATGCTCATGGCAGCATCTTCTGTGTGGCCATTGACACCGAGTTCACTGCAAGGAATGAGCCTACTTTTTCTAACACAAGCTTATGCCATCAGAACAATTTGATAAATGGTATAATTACATTACTACACTGCACAGAGTAACTTTAAATAATTAAAGCTTCCAAGATGCCCATGAGATCAAGGAAATGCAGTAAATCCTGAGAGTGTGTTAACAGAAGGCTTTGAGCTGGTAGGATAAATTATTCTCACACACTTGTGGTCGCAATGATATTTCATTAAAAAGGCTCCATGTTGTCAATGACCCTGAGTAAGCTCTTGAAGTTTTCTCTCAGGCTGTGCCACCTTTTTGAGTCCTTTCTTGCTGTTCATGTTTATTTAACCATTCTTTTTTATCCAGATTAGCCTCACTAAAGCTCTTTAGATTAATCTCATTACATCTCATTTTCAACAGAGGCATGGAGGGGCATTTGGAGTTTGTAGTCATCTTAAACTCATATCATTACATCTGTCACATCCTGCTTAATCCTTAGCTGGTGAGAACCACCTGGGGAGAGAGATAACCTCGCGAGCTCTTCACTCCCTCTCTGTTTATTTGTACGTTGGCTATCAGAATCTGAGGTGATATAATGAGTTAACAATGAATAAGTGTTCTTTAGAGAGCATGTGATACCCAGTCTGAGTCATTATCCTGGTTTGGTAATGACCTCTCTTATTCCATCAGAGCTTTGGCAGCAAGTTTAAGCACAGGCCTCTGCTCTCCATATATCATAATCAGGATGTGGCAGAGGTTATTTACATTGTTCACAATCCAGTGTTAGGACTCCTTCTTAATTCCATGGTCTGATTCCAAGCACTATCTGGTGTGAAAGTGAAGGAAGTTAATCACATTACTGCCAAATCTATGTGCTCTAATTGCGAGTGGCTTGGTGGACTCAGACCACTTGGCTGTTGTATGAAGTGCTTTGTCAGAGAACAGTAACATTAACAAGGCAGGAATACAGATGAGATGAGAGACTCCAGACAGTTGAAATTCCTCAACTGGTATGTTTTGACTCTTTTTCAGTCTTTAGAGCGCCAGGTGTCTCATCCAAGATTTATTTGTCTCCCCGCTGAATGTGAATAAAAATAGCTGAGGGGTGAAATAAGAAATCTGTTAAAATCCTTAAACAGTTATGTTTTAATTGGGTCATTTAATCAAAACAAATTTTCTGGACAGATGTTTTGGATGCAGCTGTTTACTGGGTAATCCTTTCAGTACAGTATGATGTGCATCCCTGTAGCTTTAAAGGTTATGCTGAGTTAAGCAGTATTTTACAGGCTATGCAACATATTTGTTTGTTTACAGTTTGTTGCACTATCCTCTCTCCTCTCCAGCAAAATGACATCAGACTGTTGAAGTATTTTACAGGAACAACACAGAGTAGCTAAATTCTTTTAATGCATGCGCGTGCGATGGAAAAATGCAAGGACTACAGCTCCCTGAAATACCCAGACAAATTCATTTAATATGACTTTAACTGAGTGCATAAGAGACTAGAAGCTTGCAATAGAATCCCTTTGTCTCTTAGCGAAATAAGCCATTAAAACAATGAAATGACAATTCGTGATGCAGTTGTTTGCAGTCATTCTTTCACAGGTGGCTACATTCACTTTTCTTTGTTTTACAGAACAAATTTGAAAATATCACTATTTGCCAAAGCATAGACATTTTCTGTTTAGTCATGTAAGTTTGTTATCATTACTTCCCCACCGTCTGAACGGCAACAATTTACTACCTCAAAGAAAATAATTTCTATGTTTCGGTCATTGTAAATATGTTTGTTTCATTCTTGTTGTGACAGAATCCCATGAATGATAAAAAAAATATGCATGAATCTGTCATATTTGTTAGAGTCATTGTGTCTGTATGAGGGGATTTATTTTTTTTGGAGGGGGGTTGTGACTTTGGAGGTGATGTCTGAGACAAAATCAATTCCCTCCTAGTAACAAAACTCTGAAGACAGCAGGAAATGAAATGAGAAATCCTTCATATATGCACTGACTTTATTTGCTTACAGAGTGCTGCTGAGGAATAGTTTCCCTGTGTTTTAAAATTTAGTCTCGCACACAGACTTGCAGCATTCGCTTTTTTCTCCTACTTTATCTTGCATGCACACTTTACATTAATTCACTTTTTTAACCCTCCTGGTGCACAGACAACATCCCTCAGTGGCATGAACGGAGCCTCGTCATTACGATTGTATGGGCGTGGTCACGTTCAATGCAACCATCTGTCAGTGGAAAGTGACAGGACGTGGCCCAGCCTAACACACAACACCTCTCTAAACAGTGAGGTCAGTCGATCTCTGCTCACGCCTCATCCATCACAATGACATATGCAGATTATTTGCTGTACGTCCATAAAACCCAGAGACACCAGTAGCTACTTCTAATATGTCCTGAATAAAACCACCAATTTTTAACTTCATGTGTCTGGGCTTAAAAAGATTGACACATCTGTTGATATGTTATTTGAATATTAATATTGATATTAAGCTCTTAAATTCACAAGCACATAGGAAAAGAGTCTTGGTTATGTGTGCGGAGTGGAGATTTATAAACTCCTATATTACCTTTGCGTAATTTAATAATTCTCCCCTTCCTTTGGGTCTTGACGGAAAGTCAGAATAGGAAAAGGTAGGAGGAATGGATGACATAACATTTGTGAACTTTAGACAACACCCTCCCTGAAATAGAAACTAGAGAGACGAGACTCTAATCTGTGATGCTGTGCTGAATTTACAGCCTCGAGGTGATCCGCGGACACATGAGATTAAGAGGTTTCTAGACTCAGTTGTGTGAACTTTTAAAAGAGCTTTCAGATGATTTTTGTGTCAAGAGTTCTGAACCAGAGGAAATAGTCTGACGTGTTAGACACAAACTGTCACAAAGCTCATCATCAGTAAAACCAGAAGTGTGTCTCTTACTGGAATATGCATGTATAACACGTTCTGCAATTGTGCAGTTTTGTCTGAAATAGTTTCGACAAGGTCTATCAAAATTTCATGATGCCCTCTCGAGCGTCAAGCATCCCGCAGATTCAACAGAATCCTTACTTTTCTGCCGTCATACTATATCTTGTACCTCCGAACATGTGGTGCGGCTGAAATGTAGTGAGGACTCAAGTAACCGGCCTGAATGAGAAGAAAATGGAACATTCATTTAGCCCCGGGCTGCGCGAGCAATGTATCACATCGATAATGAATGATTACGAGCGTTAAAGTTTTCGGGTTTCAAATTTCTTCAGAAGTAAGTTTCAAAAAATATCTTTGGATCCAAGCAGAACATTTGGCATGTGCTAAAAAAAAAAACCTAAAAAAAAAAAAATCCTGTGGTTTAACAAACCAACGCTGCTTTTAAATTCTTCTACATGGGTGTCTGAATGTTTTTTTAATAGCTGAAGATATGTCATGGTTGGCATTGGATGTGTCTGTAAATCCGTTTTGTTCCGTCGCCGGCTCGCTATTTGCTTACGCTGGCCATAATGAATCATTAATTCAGTGCTGTCACTTGCAGCCCACAGTCACTGAGCAGAATTAACTCTTGATTCAGCAGAGCAGAGAAGGAACAAAGAAGTGAAGGAGAACAAGC
This sequence comes from Embiotoca jacksoni, assembly GCF_022577435.1. Lineage (NCBI taxonomy): Eukaryota > Metazoa > Chordata > Actinopteri > Embiotocidae > Embiotoca > Embiotoca jacksoni. The sequence goes on from NW_027185252.1 coordinate 6,788,736, forward strand.
CTAAATGGCACTCTAAGTGGCAAACTATGGATCCGTTTATGTTTTCGGTTAGTAAGGCTGTTATGCTGCTCTCTCTGATGCGTGTAGTTTTGATTGTGTTTTGCATTTTCATAATTTTATTGTCGCTCATTATTCCCCGACCTGCTGTTCATCTGTGCTGCAGGTATTTTCAGACTTTAAACAGCAAATGATTTTGTGTTCTGCAGTCAGTGTGGAGCATTGCTGTTGGTGCTATTTCTATTTATTTATTTATTCTTAAATAAAGTACCTCATTTGAGAAATATGAATTAGAAAAGAAACATCACCTTAATTCACTGTAGCATTGCAATTTAGAGTGCATGAAAACTAGTCAACAGGCAAGCAAAGAAGTCAATAAGAACAGTTTTCTAAAAGTATTGAATAAATGGTTAAAAGGAACGAACGTAAGAGTTAAATGTTTTTAAAAGTCCAGCCTCTGCCACCCCAAGGTCTAAATGTAGAAATCTAAACTTAACCAGGCTGGCCTTAATGTTAACAATTCAATAATATAAAAAAAAAGTTAGGATTGCAATGTCCACTTTTACATAATTAATTCTGTTTAAATAATATAAAGCCTAAAATCATTATCAGTCAGATACTGTTGGTGTATGTGTGACAAAAAGGTGACGAATTAGGTTCGACCAACCACTAAGAACATACTGTAAGTAAAAATGTCTCTGGTGATGTAGTGTGTTTGATTTAGTCCCAAAATAAATGCCCAGTTGAAATCGTAGGGGAGTTATTGTGCAAACATTAGTGTATAACTCAACCAAGCAGCAAGCAGCCGTGACGTCAATCAAACACACGCCCCTCCCAAACATACTGGTTTTTGAGCCCTAAAATCTAATTAATGATGGGATTATTTTCAAATGTTCCACCTCAGCAAGTTTCCCCCGACACTATTTTACATGGGAAATATCAATGCATTCCTGGTTTAGCGCCACCCAAGACGATTATTTTTGGTTTAAAGAATTACAAACAACCCAGAGTGTTTTTTCTGCCCCATACCAGAATGATAAATTGGTGCAGCCAGACCGCTTTTTTATGCTGCCATCGCATGGTAACGATAGGACAGGCTACGCAAGACTACTTAACTTTTCTCTGGATGATAAATTCACACCACAGATAAGGTCATTGGCATCCCGCTGAACAAGGAGACCGCTGCAAAATAAAATTCACCATAACCCTGAAGATGACTGCTTTGTTCGGTGGTACGCTCCCTGTGCCTGCGTGGGTTCTCTCCAGGTACTCGGAGACCATCCAAAGACATGCTTGTCCGGTTAATTGGTGATTCTACAAATCGCCCTTAGGTGTGAATGAGAGCGTGAGTGGTCTTTGTTTCTGTCTGTCTCTGTGTGTCCCCCCTGTGATGGACCTTCGGCCAAAGTGAGCTCGGATAGCTCCCCCCGTTACCCCGTTCAGGATTGGGCGGATGTGGATGATGGATGGACTGCTTTGTTAAAAAAAGGAAGTCAGCAGTTGTTCTAAAAATGTATCCCTTGCTTAAATTTTCAACAGCACGGCTCAGTTTTTAAATTCCTAAATCTTTTTTGAATACCTGTTTTTGAGATGACTTGGAAGTTGTGTGTTTTACAGGTTATCATGTTGTTCGATTTGATTTCTTATTTTATTAAGTAGTCTCCCCCTGTATATGTTTAAACTTACATATTGCACATTCACTTTAAAAATGCTACACAAATACAGCTCAGATTCCCTCTCCAGTATTGCTCAATGTGTCCTTGCAGTGAGGATCCTGGCTCTGACCCGGACTGTTTAGGACTTACTGTTTGTGCAGCATTAAAAGGTCAAACTGGACAAATAACTTGTGAAAAGGCAAACAAACATGTTGTTCCCATGATTTCTAAAGGCGAGTTTTCATAATACTGGTAAACATACAATTCTCTCTGAAGTGATTCCTTGGAAACATAAACACTTTGGAGCATTATGCGTGTTGAATTGTGGCCACAACTTATTAAAAATCACCCAGTGAGTCTCTGATGTGTGAGAAAAGACTTAGTCCTCCCTCATCTGTATGTTTGTTTGTGTGAGACATACTGTGTGCTCTGGTTTAAGAGACACAGTGACTTAGATTTAATAATAATTTTGTTCTCCTGATGCTGCTCGTGTCGACCTTTTGCCTATATTTTTCGCTTCTTTTTTGGTCGTCCACAGGAAGCATTTCATGACTATTAGTGGTCTTACAAGATGAAGTAAGAAATAGCTTTTGCCTGATGGAAGGGCATCTTTATTTGAAAACTAAGAATATTCTAGTGTTGGTATTGGCGCTAGGACAATGCAGTTAAATTCCTTTGTGCATGAATAATTCCTTCTGTGCCTTTCGGGACATTGTAATAAAGCCCCCATTCTCCAGCAGCCCGGGCTGAATGGAATTGGAACGAAGCGCAGTGTTTGGGAGTCGGTGTTCTCCCATTTCTGATGACCGATGGCAGCAGGGAGATGAAAGGCCTGATGTAAAAAAAGCCATGCCTCTGCTTCTTTCCTCCCCTTTTTCCTCCCTCCTCACCTAAGCTGCAGTGCATCTTTTCAGTGTCATCAAAGAATGAAGGAGGGTGGGAGAGGGGGGTGGGGGGTGGGGGGTTCTGCCAGTCCTTTTACCCAGCAAATAGATGCAGAAAAATCCAGCCACATGTTCCACCTCCTTCGCCTGCCATCCCTTCCACCCTTGTACTTCTTTCCATTTCTCCTTTTCCTTTCCACGTCGCTCCGAAGGTACAATATTGTTCGTGAGGGAAATAGCAACATCCCACACAGATTTGGCTGATTGAACACGCTAAGAGCTTTGAGCTTTTGGGATTCTGAATTCTTTTATGCCACTTTGTGGTATTTGTGAGAATGAAGCCCTGGATGACGGCTGGTTAAATGAGCTGAGGAACTTCTCTCTGAGCAGCAAGGATACACATCATTTGTCAAGCAAGCTGCCTTCAATTATCCATCAAACACAATACTAACCATCAACATGAACCTCAATGAGAAGTTTATTTGTGCAGCAGCTGGATGTCACACATTTGGAGCCGCTCGTAAACAGAAATTGGTTTGTTCTTTGGTCGTCTTGCTACCACACAGGGAGCTGATGCAATTGTTTTTTTTTTTTCTTTACTGTTCCATGATTTCTCCATGGCACTTAAAGAGCAAAGATTTCGTATTAAAAAATCTGCTCTTTCTGTTTGTGTTGCTCAGTTTGTGGTCCCATTTGTCTGATAGTTGCGTTTATTTTTTTGCCCCCGTGTTGTTCACACCTCTGAGCCTCACGCCTCCTCTTATGCTGTCGGCTCACATTCAGAGTATCTCTAATTGAGTTTTTTGGACAGTCGGCCCCGTCTGAAACGCTCCATGAGAGATAAAAGAATTTTTCCATTAAAACATCAAAGAGGGGCACCCCCCCAACCCTACTCCACTCCACCCCACCACTACCACCACCACCACCACCACCATCACACACACACACACACACATGCACACGCACACGCACACACACATACATCACACACATCACACACACACACACACACACACACACACACACACACACACACAACATTCCACTCTCACCAAAACATGATGAGATCAAATAAAGATCTAAGGTCAGAGTAGCTCCAAAGGGGTTAATGATGTGGAGGCTGCACTTGGGCTTTTAATTCACACTCTGGGCAGAAAACCACCCTCGACACATGCGATTCTCATCCCTCCACTGATGACTCATGCACTTTGCACTTTGCAAACAACCCATATATCGAAAGCACTTTATATGAATGCGTTTGACTGTAATTTGACTTGGCTTGGGCCAGAGCTGTCATTAGCCGACAACGTCTACTTCACCAGGATCAATAGGCTGTTAATGGCAGCAGACGTGCGGTCGACAGCACATCTAAATTCAGCAGTGGCGTGAAGTATCCTGCAGTACAAAGAGTTATTTCAAGTGGCAGATTCAGGAAATAATAATTTTCTGTCTTAATGTAATACCGTAACCCTAAATAATAACAGCTGTGTCTCTGAACAAATGGTGCACTACGTTATATGTTGACATCGTACGTTTTCACTTCTCTACTTTGGGAGTGAATTGGCAGTATTTTGAGCATGCTGTTTGACTTTCATGCAGTATGTAGAGATGCATATGAATTTTTCATATGAATACCTACAAGACAGATTCTAATCCACCGACCGCAACTGAATGAAGTCAGGTAGATAAACCCGTGAGTGTGGTTGTGGGTGTGGCCGTCCGTGTGTGTGTATTTGCACAAGAGGTTCATTAATATGGCCATGAGTCATTTGCTGAAATGAAAAAAGTTTTTTTTATCTGACTGGCCATTCAGCTCAGAAGTTGTATCCACCCAGCAGGTCTTCCAGGGCTGTTTATTGTTTGCAAAATCAGCTGTCATTTAACAAAATGCAAAGCCTAGGAAACATTCAGAGTAACCTGTGGCATAAACAAACATCCACCCTACTCATCAAAACTTGTGTCTGTGAGGCCTTGTTTGTGTTCTTGACCATTTTTTTTTTAGTTGTTTGAGTATTTTAAATTGTTTATATTCAGGTTTGTGGTCTGCTTCGTCCTTGCTTTGGTTGGTGAATTGCTATGTTTTTCCTGGTGCCACTATTGCTATCAGTGGAATGGTGAGAAAGTCACACGAGATCACGTGAGATCTCATACGTTGCAGTCAAGTATGCACGGTGTATTTTTACTTCTAAAAGTGTAAATTATCCTGTACAAACATCACGTACGTTAAATTCAGGCTAAATCCACATATGTAGCTTGATATAACAGGATTTGTCGAGATGATGATGAGAAACAGCCTCTGACAACATTAATAACTTGGATTTAATTGTAGTTGAATGTCGGTATTTTAAGAAATCTGTCAGTCTGAGTGCTTTACAGGTTCCTTTTGAATTTCGCTGGTAGTGTGACCCTTGTGTTTCTATTTGGATCGTGGACTGCGCCTCTGAAGAGCTTGACTGTCTCCCACTCATTAATTTTTTTTTTTGGAAGGTCACAAAGACCTGCTCTGCCATTACTGTTGATATATCTGAAACCAAAGATTGAATGAATCTTAAATCTGTCTTAAAACTGGCCGTGACAGCGGAGATATGGTCTCCGCGTGGAACTCTTTAGAGAGATGACTTTTAACAAATGTGAGAGGGCGAGAATACTTTGCATTTGGCAAATTTTCAAGGCCTTTCTGTTTTTCTCTCATGCCTTGTTTCTTGGAACGATTACACAGCAAACACAGCAAATAACAGCGCTGCAGATAACTTTAATTATTTTTAACTTTATGAGGCCGATGCAATAAAACTGAGTTTTATTCAACTGTTTCACTGGCACAAAAAAACAAAACTGTACTGTTTTTCTCTTAAAGTGACACTAAGATAAATATACATCAGATCTTAGTTTTAAGTCTGCTGATTTTAAAGAGGAATTTCTTTACTCTCCTCTTCATCATACCTGGCCTTTATTTCATGCTTTTTGCTCTCACTGTCTGTCTCATTTTCATCTTCACCCCTCATCCTCTCTCCTTCCTTTACAGCCTCACGGGCTTTATAGTGGCTGCTTCTCTTCCATCTGTTTCCCAATCAATTTGGTCTCATTTCCTGCCAATTGGTCCACCTCCACGGGCTAAGGCTCATTTAACAGGAAACATCTCATGTTGAGATCATCAGCTGTAGTTACAGTGATTCTCGGCGTCAGAGAGGCTTTTGGCCGCTTGTTTGAACTTTTGGATACGAGGCCGCTGTGTGTGTGTGTGTGTGTGTGTGTGTGTGTGTGTGTGTGTGTGTGTGTGAGGAAACGGAAGTGTTTTAGCAGATGGCTCACAAATTTCCTCATTTTAACAGCATGAAAGTTTAATGAAGAAAACATTGTGCCTGTGGTCAGGTTGCTGTCAACGTCTCTGTGGTTTATTGATCCTGGAAACTTGTGTCGGGTAATTTGATGTATGAATACACGATTTGTTTGATTTGCTGGTGACCTGGCTCCGCCAGTTATTTTTAAGTGCAAAATCTAGCGTAAAACAGACCGCCCTCCCAGTACATTGAATCTGTCTCCTCATTACTTTATTGCCACGTTCTTAAACACTGTGTGATCTATTGTCATCATGATGCATCAGTTTAAAACTGCCACGAACATGGCGCTTCTCTGGTCTCTTCAAACAATAATGTCTCGCACGTACAATATTTATCGCCCATATTTCTCTTTGTTACAGCTGCCGTTTTTTGCCGAATCAGAATTCATGCGGTTCTCATCGGACAACAAAACAGAGGGCTTACAGAAAAAACCCCTCAATTTCCTTATACTGATGTGCCGGAAAGATGTATTTTCTTTCTTTCATACATTTTAAAGCAAGCTTCATCTCACAGGGCGGTGACTGAGTGCCAATCAGGAGAAGGTAGAGCAGCCTCGTACTGGTCAGCCAGCTGCGCACATATTTACCTCTCCCATTTTATATCAGCTTCAGAAGACACTGAGGAAGAGCATGAGGAATGTTGGCAGTCGGCATTGTCTGGTTCAGGTCTTATTAGTTCAGTTAAGCTGTTTCAGGCCTCTGTGATAGCCGGCAATTTCCAGTTTCCAGTTGATCTGCTTAAACCAATTAAACGAATGTCTGTCCACCCTTGTGGCTGTAAATCTCTTTTTAATGTAGGTTTGACTTCTTTGTGCATCCTCCGTACTATGTATATACATATATTATACGTATATGCTTTTTTTTATATTGTTTAATCATTCAAAAGTGATCTAGCACCTATAAATATTGAAAAGATATTATTAAAGTCCTTATTTAATTGAAGTTTTCTTGAAAAATTTAACCTAAACTAAACATTGAATTCCTGTGTGAGACTTTTGCCCTCTTCATTGCCAAGCAGGAGAATCTTAATGTAGTTTAATCACGCTATATCACACACAATGCAGAGCCGTGGTTACGGTCTGCAGCTCATGAAGTAGCCGGTCTTATCAGTGGAAGCAGATGGAGAGCGTCCAAGTGAGAGGCTCAGTCAGGCTCCACGTATGTCATAAGTAAGAGGATGACCTTGGCTGATTCTCAACTCTAGTTCAACCATAAGAAACACACACTGTCTGTCATTTTCTTTCTGTCTTTTTGGATTTGTCTGCTTCTGCTTCTCGCTCACACACGCGCGCGCACACACACACACACACACACGCACGCACACACACACACACACACACACACACACACACTGCCTGGCTCCTACACATTCCTGTATGCCGTTTTACAGCTGGAGACAATATACACTCCCCCGCAGTATCACTTCAGAAAAAGACAAAAAAATATATATTTGTAAGACACTCACTGAAGCACGGGGGCTCTCGCAAAGCCCTTACAAGCAGGTGATTAGATACTGAGTTATTCGTAGCATTTACCACAGAGGGATGAAGTATTTGCAGCAAAGTTAAGTTGTTGCTTGATAGTTAGTATCAGAGGCAGGCTGAGTAAACATTCTTTCCTTTTGCCTAAGAATTCAATAAAGTTTGAGCCCCATTTTTATCACACCCCAGCAGAACTTGCAGCTCTTAAATCAACCCGACACTGGGTATTTGACTCGTATGACATAAATCCCAAAACACATTAATCAAGGGCAGTTATTTAGGGTCTGGGTGGTTGTTCTCGCTTTTCTGCGCTCACAAGGTAGGATAAACATACGGTGAAAGATGATATCAATGGATTTTCAGGCAATAAATTTGAAGAGCTTTGCAATGAGATTTATATTGGACCAAAGCTGGGTGAGATAAGGGGCTCCATTTAGGAGGCAGAGAGACGTGGGCAGGTGAGTGAAAGTATCATGAGATTTGCGCTGGTTTATGTTTAATCTACGCAATCACTGTGGTTTCTGTGTCCCAGCGACTGACTGCTGCTTCTGTCAGTCCAAGCTGTGGGCTTTAAGGATGATGAACAGTAGACTCATACAGTATATACCTCCGTTAATACACATGAAGAGCCCAGGTGGTTCTTTTCAAGTTTTACTCGTGACTGATGTATACAGAGTTATATCAATCTTTGTAATGTCCTTCATAGCCTAGTTATAACGGAAGGGTTTGTTAAATGGAGATTTACACATCATGATTAGAACGGATCACACTATGCAAACAAGTTACGGAGAGATTATTTGTTACACACACTTACACCAAGTATAAATTTAAGAAAATTAAACTGACAAACTAACACTAGTTTTTTTTTTTTTTTTTATTAATTTGGCTTAAAGTAAAAAAATAAAGGAGACAAAATGGGATATGATGAACACATCAAACCTGACGTGTGAAAAAAATTCAATTTAAACTGGTTAAATTTTTAATGTATGTAGATATTAATAGAATTGAGAAGTTAGGTTTAATATATTATCCGACCTTCTAAATCCGTAATTTTTGGAAGTTTGGCTGCAGTGTGTGATGTTGCAGCGAGTTCCTCTTTAAACCGTGGCCGCTTTTAATTGGTAGGCACTTGGTCGGTTTCCTTGCAACTACACATTTTAATAGTGCAATAATGCTGATTAAAACCCTAGCTAGTTATTATTAAGTACTTCGGAAATACTGTACAGTTGAAAAACAATTGAAATTACCACATTGTCACAATTTCAACCACACAGTTCGCCCTGTTGTGGAGAATTGCAGCATCGTGTTGGACCTTCCAATCCCTGATGTATGCATGCTTATTTACGTATGAAACAAAAATCTGTTGAGGAATTTCTTTTCGCATTCCTCACAGTTAAAATCTGAAAGTGAGTACAGTTTTCTCCTTCAGAATAATTCGCTGTGAAACTAAAGCCGATATAATTACTTGACCTTTTATCTGTTACTTTAAAAGAGTGCCCTTCACATGTGCTGTATGACACATTTCTGTTGCAGACTGGTAATGAGCCATTGTACATTCACAATCTCTATCTGGATAATTACCATTTCATTTTATTGTGGGAAAAGCCTCCTCATTCATAGGGTATTTCATGCAAATGGAGACTCAGATCAAGGCTTGTAACGGATTTAAAGTGGAAACTTGAAGATGGTAATTGTCTCGTTCAGTCCTCTTTCTGGCTCACTTGAGAACGCGCACCCCCCCCCCCCCCCCCCCCCCCACACACACACACACACACACAGACTCGGCTAAACTGAGGAGCAAAGAGGCCAAGCGCAGTCGCCAGTATTAGGATGAAATAGTCCATCTTGTTAGAAGACCCTTAATAAGATAATACAGAGCAGTTGCTGGTTTTCCATTTAAATGTTGTGTGTTTTCATGCAGCCAGTGAAAATGTCAGTATTACTAAATATAGATGTCACTGCAAAGAGAATCACCCTTATTTAGAAATGTCACGCAACTTCCCATTAGACAAGCAGTGTCTCCACAACTGACCTTTGAGGTGTAATTGGTACATGTAATACGAAAAGGAACGTAGGGGGCTCATTTGTTTCACAATATGAGAGGTGTTTGTGAATTGTTCGAATATTCGTATCTCCCACCCTTTTTCATGTATCCATCTGAGCTCTAAGCTGACTTCCGTTTTTAATAAATGTATTTTACAGTCTGGGAACCGCTCCATTACTTCTGATTATTTTTAATGGCAAGCTCATTCTTTTGTAGTACATTCATATTTGTCTCTTAAGACTTGAAGACTGTTTTAATGAGCTCTCAGAAGGTCTGCTTCCTTAGCCCCTGGCTACATCCAGCTATGTGCAGCAGGCAACTCTACTAGACCAAGACTATATAAGGCATGAACACTTCCCTAGACATGAAGACATGCCATTCTTCCCTTTGACAGATATTATCCAGTGGGGAATGGCAGCAACATAACTCGAGTAGATCCTTGATTGAAACATATTGCATAAATAAAGCATAAAGAAAGATTTTAACATTGCGGTGGATGTCAAGGTGTAATACAGAAAGCAATATGAGCTACTTGGCTGTGGCATACATGAGAAATAGACTCTTGGGTTGATGAGTAAAAACCTTTGGCTTTATTTGAAGAGGAAAATATATATAATTGCTGGGGAGAAAGCGTAGTCATCTTGGCTCAAAGAGGCTGCAGAGTTAAGTGATGGTCTTTCCCACCTGTTGAAGCTTTACCTCCATTTAAAATGCTGAAAAAGTCAATGTGCTATATGTTTTTCACTTCCTAATTTGGACACAGACTTTTTAACACGTTCTCTCCTTTCCTCTCCTTCTCCCTCTGCCTCCCAGATGCCATGATCCGGCTGGAGGAGGATAATCACACGCCCCCAGTAGACAGCATGGACACCAAAAGGCACTCCGCTGAAAGGTGACCTCCAGACACTTCACCTCACCAAAACGTTTGGTGAGTTAAGAGTGAGAGAATCCCTCGTATTCATAAATGACACCATCTCTCCCATCATTTTAAATAAACTTATCCATGCATCTGACACTGACTGTTTTTTTCCTTTGACCTGACTGGAGATAACCTTTCAACCAAAAAAAATATCTTTAGTTTTTAATTAAGGTTAATTTATTTTTCTTTAATGACCTAAGTATGTTCCGGTGTTTTATCTGAAATATTCTTCAACAGTGAGATTTGAACAAAATGCACCTGTTAGTGTTCATTTTCTTGTGGTGTTGGGTTGCATGGTGCGTGGCTGCTGTGCATGTAGAGACAAATGCACTTTATGGGGGGGGCGGGGGGAATGTAACTCAGTGCTATTTTCTGGAGAGAAGCCTCTTTTCCCCATTCAGTTACTGCAGCTCACGCAACTCAGACAGGTGTGTGACCAAAAATATTTGTAAAAGAGCGAAAGAAGGCGTTCTAACGGAGTGTTTTTTTTCTACCACCAAAGTAGCACCTGTTTATGGGAAATGCTGTACTTTACTCCATTGGTATTGACATTTGTGACCAAATAACAGCATTTTTCTTCCTGCAGTGGAGTATTTTCATCCTTGGACTGGTACATTTGTTTGTTGTTCTCGCACAGTGATTCCAAAACTGTGAAAGTGGATGGAAAATGAGCAAGTCCAACTATTTCACTCCAAAACACTCAAAACTAAATGTCATTTAGTTTAATTTTATTACAGACAACTGTTATTATATACAGTATACACATTGCATATCACATTTCAATCATGTAAAAATTAGATGTTAATTATTTAAACACTTTAGAAAGAACATTTTCCTGTGTTCAGCCACGTAGGGTGACATTTCATCATTTCCCACAAAGCATAATGCAAATGTTGGCTTGACGCAGTCAGATTTGGACTCCTGACTTGTTGATTTTAGCAAGCGGGATGAGGGGAGTTTTGAAATGGCTGTTATGTTCAAACACCAATCAAGATGCAGGTGACTATGCTGGATCTGACAGTTCAGATAAACCTTCCAATGCTGAGGAGAGATCAAGAGAAAGAAGGAGAGCTGCAAGCTGTTTGAAACAGACGCCTTATGCTGTCGATAATTTGCCTTTCAGAGGCGGTTGCATTGTTGAATCAGTGCATTTTATGAGAAAAACTGTTGGCATCTGAAGTGAGGAGTGATACATGGGAAATTTGGGCTACATGGGCTTTTAGGCAATATTGAATGTCTATGGAACAGAAGAATGAAACAGGGTTTGGATTCACAGGCAATACTTGATGGAAGGATTAATGTGTCGTTATTTTGTAATAATTTTTTGCTTATTTATTTGCTTTGTTGATAAATATTGAATATTACAGGGCTATTGCTTACATCAAAAAAAAGTGTCAAGTACCCATGTGAAACTGTTTGTAAATCCAGCTTTATCTTAATTTGGATGCACATTCCAAGCAGTTTGTTATTAGCATAAGGAAAGGCCCATGTAAGATAGTGGTCCTCAGTGGTCATTGAAAATCATCTGTAAATTATTACCTGTGGAAACTGAATATCAGCACACATAAAAATAAGCAGGCGTAATAGTAGCTGGACAGCAACAACCACAGAAGCAAAACATGAAAACTGCTATCACCACTTCCACTTCTAAATATATATGTGAGGTGTAACCATGTGTAATGTCATTAGAGAACCGGAGATATAGAGAGCCTCGGAAACACAGCACTCGTGTGGTTTGATTGAAACAAGTGATTTGATTTAAAATAAGAACCTTAGAAACGTCATCGAAGGCAAAGTACTAGTGCTAAGAGGAGGAAGACGACAGGTAGTTCCTTAGAAACTCACATGGATAAGTTTGTTGGATCCACAAGAGGAAGGATTAGACTTTGTTTTATGGCCTGAAATTCTGGATGTGAGCTCGCAGAATTCGGGTCCAGTATTTCCTGTGAATTCCAACCTGACAGCACACATACGGGTTTGATTTGGTGATTACATAGTGACATGAAATTGAAAATAATAATTTTAATTGAATGTTTTATATTTTCACAGTGTAAGTTACTCTTTATTATTTATCAATGACGTAAAACTTGCCACAAAACATTTACATTGCAAGTGGTCCTGGCATAGAGAAACACATAAACATTTTGCATTTACTTTAGCTTTTGTGATTGAAAAGAAATGCCAACAATCATAATACTATAACCTTTTCTTATCATAATAAAATGCATCCCCTGGTTGTAACTTGCATACGGAAGATATAGCGATGCAGTTCTGTCTACATGGTGTATCATGCTGTACATCTTGTTTTGTCATAAAATATTGCCTTCAACTCTCCTGATAACTTCGTATCAAATGAAGTAGGTAGCCTGAGGTGAAAGTGCCTTTTTATGGAAATTAGATCTTGCGCTGAAGTGATGATTGATACCAGACTTATATTCATTTGAAAGTAGAAAACCTCAGGCTATAATCAATGCAATCTCTGTAAGTGAAACATACACACACAAAAAAACATTAAAATCAAGCAAACATTATAAAAACAATTTATTAACTGCCCGAAGGCAATGCTCATTTGTCACTAAAGAAATGGTGCGTATGTACTGTGTAGATGTTGTTACTCTGTCCAAAGTTCAGTGGGTCTACAGTTTGTTTCAGAATATCTGAGTGTGCTTATACCAGCAAGAGTGGTTAAAGGCACTCAAGCATTGGATAGAATTCAGTCAGCGTGCATTTCATTTAGGTTTGCAGTAACAGGAGGCGCAGGCACGATTATACAAGAGGAAATGGACAAACACATTTGTGCGTGAGCGCGGGAAGGCACAGATAAATCACCTTTGTCACCTCATTTATTAGAATATGATTATGTGTCCAAAGTGATGTGTTTGTTTTACCGTATCTGTTTCAGCCATTGCATTACATCGTTAGAATTTATTGGACATTCACGATGTTTAGTGGCAGATTGTAATCAGTGATTTAAGGTTTGAAATGCTCTAAGGAATGTTGTTAATCCGAAACCCACAATTGAAGAAGTCACTGGAAAATGTTTTTGTTTAACGCCGGGATTTACTGATACGATGGAAAAGTTCAGAGAGTGTTCCTGCAGTGAAGGAACGGAGCGCAGCACCATGATGTGCACGGAGCGGTGTGAAGCAACGACTTTCTGTCACTTGATCAACATCAGCACCTTTTCATCAAGCTGTGAACGGGTGAAACATGACACGGCTCATCTCACGGCTTCATTGTCACGGAGTTTCGGAAGCATTTGAAGGGTCTCTGTTTTGAATTTCCCGACACAAGATCTGATGTGCGCTGTCTGCTCAAATTTCAACTCCATGGTGAAATCGCAAATACGCACTTGGTCACAAAAACGCGGTTAACTCAGGGGCTGATGTTGATCAAGCAAGGTAACTTGGAATACTTTTTCACGAACGTTTTGCTTTCCCCATTTTCTTTTTTGGTTTTTTTTTCCACATTTTGGTGCTGCTTTCCACTTGTGTGCAACAGAAACACTGTGGAAACTTTGGGATATGTATATCACCCTAATTTGCACCTGCATGAAATTTAGTTTCCAGTAAGTAATTACAATTTATTTACTTCAGAAATTAGGAAAACCTGTTGGGATCTCGTTTGCTGAAATCCAAAGTTCTGCTCCAGTAATTTAGGCTTTACAGGCAGCCTCTCTGAAGGAAACTCTCGGGTTGAGTGATCATGAATCATGATCATGAATATATTCCTATAAATCTATATGTTTTGCTTATTTTAGAATACATTTCAAATGTTTCAAAAAGTGCTAATTAACCATTACAACATTCAACATTTTTGCATTTACTCGGTTCTTTTAAAGCCACAATATTCTTTTAGGTGCTGTCATAATCTGCCCACCTATTTTTTTTTTGTGAGAACAAAAGGTGAATTACAGCGAGGAAATCCAGTCCAGTGGGACTTCATTAGTCAGTGGGGCTCTGTATTATAATACTTCAAACATTTTTGGTATTCAGCTGCAGTTCTCAGGGCCTCTTATTTGCAATTTAAAAAATAATCTTTGACTAAGTTAAGAAATCTAAGTACATTATTACAGTAAGCTCACTCTGATGAAGTCTTTACTGTCCACTCAAACTTTTGATGAAACTACAGCAGGATTAGGCATTTTCTAAAATGGTGCAATGTTTTCAATCTCTTTAAAAACCCTTCAGCTGTGTCAAATGGGAATCTCAGTCTACATTAATAGTTTTCAATTCCTGCTCAAGCAGTTTTAAGTATGTGTGTTTCCTTGGAATGTACTAAACATAGCTTTTGGCCTTAGTCACGATCCAGGTCACTTAATATTTACTATCTGTCAATTCCAGCTTCCACGTTTTAAATTTATATAACACAGCAGCACACTTACTCAACACTTGTTAATTGTGCAAAATACATGAATAAGAACTAGATAATTTATAGAGCCCACGGTTGTTTCTGTGTTTCTTTGCTTTGTATCATACTTTTTTAAATACAGTGTCTGTTTAAATCTGTTGGGACAGGAAGGTTTGCACCGGACTTGGCAAGCTTCTCCGTCCCCAGCACGGAAAATCAAATACAGTCTTTAACCAATTGCAGCACTTAAGAAGCACGGTACTTGTGCTAAATGTTGCTGCTATAGACAGTGACCCCTTTCTGTCAGTTTGTATTCATCTTTATTAAAAAATGTTGGCTGCTGTATATTTTTGGTGCAACTCTATTTTCTCTTGACTTAAGATGTCTTTTCTTGTACCAGCTGATGTGCCTTTCAGTCTTCATATAGCTGTTTGTTATTATTGGGAAAGATGCCTCGCTTGGACTATATGATAATCTTGTTAAATGGCTTGGGGCATTTCATCCCTCTGAAAAGTAACGTGTTCACTTGTTACATAGTGTAAATCTTATGCTGTATATTAAAGGTTAGATATTACTTCTCAGAAGATGAGAAATTGTACAAATTTACTTTGTGTTATTGCAATGATAATTAGATTTAGACTATCTGTGATCACACAGATGTGACTTTAAACCTTAATTTGTTTTATGTTGTGTAAACTACAATACCTATACACATGGTACCTATGTGAGACACCTACACATAAACCTTCTTTTATAAGCTTACATTCTGTAAACTTTCTTGCTTTTTCAGTCCATTCGTCACCGTGCAGAGCTGTTTATGTGCCATGTGTATTTCGCTGGGACACTAGTAAACTTCAAAAAAATACAGTGGTGCTGTGATGGAGTGGCCCTGTGGTTATGAGGTGAAGCCTCTTTGGGCAGATTGAAGAAGTCATGGGTATTAAAGAAAGGAAAAGTACCAGAGCAGAGATGATGCAGAACCGCAGCTGTGACATTGTGTCTGATGACTTTTTACTCTGAAGTCAGGACTTTGAGATCCTTTCGTGTCAAGACTGAATGCTGTGTCATTGCCACCAAGTATGCCACAGATACTCTATGTGGTAAACATTTGTTATATGTTGTCATTGTCAGATGGTATTTGTGAAGAAATATTCCTGAACATGAACTCCTACACTATGCAACCTTTACTATTTAGACGTTTTTGCTGTTTCTATTCTCCCGTGTTGTGTATTCTTACCTCACCCTCACCGAGTCACTCGCGCGCCAATGTTCCAGGGGATGATAGCACATGATATGTTGCACGTAATGAATCTAATTTGTTTTCCAGCCATATTGCACAACCCTTTAGCCAAGTCCCATCCCTGCACTTTACGAGCTCATCCACTGACTGCTTTGTCCAAAGGCAGCTTTGGCTGTAATTGCTGCCTCTTTCAGTCAATATGTTTGCTCCACAGCGATCTGCCTTTTCTGGGATGGATTTTTCCCAATCCAAAAAAAGATTGCCCTTTGCCCAGCCCTAATCTTATGTGCCTTTGGTGTACCAGTGCTAACATGTCTGGGCACTTATTGTGCATTTTAGGTACTTTTTAAAAACTTGTTCCCATAAATTATATACTCCTATCCTTGCAACAGTAGACTTAATAAAATACAATTTAGAGTGGTTCCTATATTGCAGCACTGAGATGCCATGGGGCCAGTTTTCATACATTTTCAACTTTTTAAAGATGTTTTTTTTTTTTTTTTCCATCTCCTGCACTGCAAATTATTGTATTAGACAAGGACACTTGCCAACGTTATCACCATTATCTAGAATAATCTCGAGTTATAGTATATAAACTGAGCACCCTCAGTATGTTCTTACTTCGCTTAAGACCTTTTTTTGTACTTAAGACCCTTCAGTTTGACATAAAATTGTAAATAGTATTACTAATATCACTATTAATATACTATTACTACTATAATATTCATAATTAAAGTGCATAGTTTTAGCTTTGTTTTGAATAGATTTACATAAATATGGAGAATTTTGTGTGAGATGTAGCCCTTTTAGCACACGGAAGTGAAGTACAGCTGTTCTGTCCTGTTGATTGTTACATCCATTTCCTTAAATATGCCAAAGAGGAAATCGGGAACTTGCGAGTTTGTAGAAAACTCTTGCAACAACACTTTGATACTTAGATTTTTTTTTTTTTTTTTTTTTTTTTTTTTTTTTTCAAAACTCCCTTTCCTTTTTTTTTTTTCCATTTCCCTCCCTCCACAAAATTCCCTGATTTTATTATCCTTCCTTTTTAGCTGCCAGAACACACAGTCCCATACCTGCTGGAGACAGTGTCCAGATGTATGTCTCCACCTTTTCTCCTGTGACATGGATCTATTTTTATGTGGTGGTTTCAATTTGTGCAGTTCTTCAGCCCACCATTAGACATCTTATTTTGCAGACACGAAATGCATTAGTGGAAATAGCACCAATGTCTGTACACGTTTGAAATATTTAATACATCTTATACACTTACACCTCTCACTAGATAACTTCAGTGAAGCTTTAGTAGCGCCATAATCATGCCATAATTTGTATTTGACCTTTTCTTTGTTTTATGGCAAAATACTGCAAAACTAATAACAACATCTGAGCTCTCGTGTTAGTGTAGTGACATTTGTATTTAACTTAAAGGGTTAAATTTGAATGATCTGAGCACAAAGTCTAAAACACATTTACGGTGTGTCAAATTCCTCTTTTGCTAGTTTAATGGTCAATAATCTGAGTGCAAAGTAAAGCGCGTGGTTCAAAGGTGTTGTACTTTGTCTCTTAATTAACCATAGTCGTGTTTTGGCCATAACGTGAAATTAACCAATTAGATTATCATTGCCTGTTCCCACTAGCAGACAGGTGTGCTTGCACCATGTCAGATTTTTTTTTTAATGGCAGATTTGCCAACTAGTAAGAAAGAACACTTCTTTACAGAGGAAATGTACCGGAGCAGACTGATGTTCACAATAATAATCTTTCACGTTATAACCTTTTATTTTTAATTATTTGCATGTTTGTACACTGCTACGTGTCCCTGTGTGTTTAACAAGAGTATATGAGTGCTGAGCATCTGACCATGCAGACACACATTACTTGCTTAATAATGCGCCCTTAAATTTCCTGCAAAATACTGCACCCTTTATTAAAGACCGGGTTTTTGTTAATCAGTCACTTTCTGTTGCCTCAAGATAGCAACGTACACGAGCACACCAACACACCAATTGGAGCTCAGCTGGGCACATGTACATTTGTTTTGTGCGAGCTGTCAACTGCGTCGTTCAAAACTAGAAAAGACACTTGCGTCGCACTTGGCTCCACTATGTGCTAATTTTAAGATAAAGCCCAAAATATTGCAGTATCTAAATCTTGCAGAACTGTTGGTATAGTAGTAGATGATTGGTCTTGTTAAAACTAATGTTATAATATGTCCCTGAGGCCTTGGAGTAAATCTCTTGTGTCAAAGTTTGCAGGCCACAGACACACAAATGCAGAGGAGGGCCCGTAACTTTAAGTTGTATTTACATTTGTAGTTCCATTGCAATCCACGTTTTCGTCAATTTAGTGGCAAAAGACCAAATAAGAAGACTCACAAATTCAAATCAGTATGATTCAGACTGGCCTGTTTCTCGTCTTTCCAAATATGAATTTCTGCCAGCTTCTCTCATTTTACTCAACAAATGAACCAGCGGCACTTGAAATAGAAGCTTGAAAATGAGCAAACACTTTTTTTTATTCCTTTTGTCTTTTGACCTTCTGTCAACGCAGTTTAGTTATTTGGTTTACACAACCTCACTGGAATTTTTTCCTTTTCAAAGTCAGTGATAGAAATCTGGGAATGCGTCACAATGCCGTGGTGATGGATCAGTAAACCGTCTGCTGAGCACTGTATCTTTGGTCTGTATCATTATTATGATAAATTCTTCCAGTTTCCACATTCACTAAGCCGTTGAAAGGCTGTAAAGGATTGAGACTTCTGACCAAAGCATCATGGGTGCCAATTTTTTTAGTTGGACAATCCTGACAAACAGTCATACTCTCAGGTGATTACTTACCACTATTCTATTCAGGTTTCAAAGAACAAACCAAACCAAACACAGGGAACGTCATCTCTTTGACATATAAGTCTGAGAGTCAAAGCCGGTAAAGCGTCGTCATTATTAAGGCTTTTGACTCATCTTTCCTTGTTGTTGTTTTGTTCCTCTTTGTGGGAAACTCTGCAGTGTTTTAACTTAAACCGGGTAATTCGAGGTCTGAGACAGAATGCATATTTCCCTTATCTCAAACCGCAGTTCCCTGTTCATTTGTTTTCTGTCAAACTGTACCTTCCTAACTCTGTCCTTGGATGTTAATTTTCTGTCTCACATGGGCACCTGCCCCACGCTTCTCCTTTTCTTTCGTATGCCCCCTTCATTTCTCACCATCTATTGTATGCTGGGTGTCATTGAGAAACCAGTCCTGGCGTGATGCATTTGTGTGTGCTGCTCTGTTTGATAAAGACTGCTTATAGAACGAGGGGACATCTTTCCTGTGGACCTTTTTCACCGCTACTGTGCTGCTCTGAAATGAAATGAACCATGTGTTGAACACTGGCAGTGGCAAAAAGGGATTTGCAAACTGGACGTATTTTCATCACCCCGTTTAAGTGGTGTGAAAACAAAACAGTTTAATTCCCTCCTGCCCTAAACAGGACAGAAAATAAGAATGTTTTTGGAATTAATTCAACGTGTCACATTTAACTTGTTTTTATACAAAGGAAGAATCCCGTTCCTTGTGTGCTTTTCTTTTTTCTTTCATCCAACTACTCACTTTCTGATGCTAACTTTTGATTTGCTTCCAACAGCAGGTTCACTTGGAACCGAACCTCTCTTCCATTTTTAGGATTCAAGGTATCCGAAGATCTGAATTGATGATTCTGGCTTTAATTAGTATAGCCTGTTTTAGTGATATCAGCAATTCTTTACAGGCTATGCTAATCTGTGCCAGAATCAGCAATGCAATTGGGACGGATGTATTTCTCCATGATGCCCATTTAGGCTGTTTCAGTCCTAACCTTAATTTCTCTCTTTATTTATTGCTGGTTTTTTGAGTCTATACTTTGAAATATAACCGAGCAACAAAAAATAACTTCTCAAGAAGGATGGATATTGGTAAAGGTCCTCTGTCAAGGTCTCTGTCTGCAGACAAGATACATTTTGTAACAACCAGAATGAAAAAAATCCCAGCCGGCCTATGCACTCTGTCTTGTACACTACGATCAAGTGGCCTTTTCTGAGACATCCATTGGGCAACAACTTGATGAGCATAAATGTCAAAGAGGATGTCAGTATCGCAACCTCCTTGTTGGAAAAGGTGGATCATTGGTGTGAAAATGTACGACAGCAATGGCCTCAGCAGCTGCTACCACATTGTCCTGGTGTTTTTTTTCCATTAACCTAGTATGTTAGAGGCTCCTAACCTGTAGACACTTAATTTAACAGCATGCGTGTCCTTTAAAAAAATCCATTATCTCTGCAGAAGCTCATTTGACCTGTGTAATAATAAATGTATAATGTGTCTAATCATAAATGCACATTTTGGAAGAGCAAATTCTCTTTGGAAGATTTGATAAGATCAAGCTTGATTTAATTTTTTTAAAGGATTTGGACCAGTCTGTTCAAAATTATAATTATTTTTTACATCACATCAAAACAAGTTTTAATACTATTTATGGCTGGCATTTATTCAGTTACAGCCATATATTTACACTTATGCATTTACAGTATGCCTCTGTGTACTGGTTTATATTTTTATTGGCAAGGTGCGCAATTCCTGCACTTGATATAAATACCAAGCACATGCACAGATTGACAGGAAATAATGACTGCGTGCAGTGGGCAACACATGGGAGACGAGTGGTGTTGCATACAGAGATGGCACATTATTCATGTGCATGCTCATGCATGTTGTAGCTGCTTCTTTTAATCTAGAAAAGTACACCATGTTGAGTACAAAATATACATAAGTTGGTTCGGCTACAGTACACCATTTTATAGAGGAGACATCAAATTTTCAACATGGCCAAACAGAATAGTTGCTCATGGGGCTTTTTCTGTCCTTAGTAATCTATAAATGTATCATCTGAGACATTGAAGACTGAAATCTTAATAAGGTCTATTTTAACTATTGTGTCCAAATCAAAGGGAACAGATCTGCTTGTATGCAGATCGATATACACAATAATGATCTTTATAGTGACCTGTCACTCACAACTGATAAATGCTTTAACTGTGGAAAAATCTTCCATTTGTGTGAATTTGCTGCTGCAGGGGAAGAACATTGGGAGTAATTCTGACATACAGGTAAAGCGCCTGTAAACCAGGGCTCTAAGGAATTGGCATGCTGCTGTGGCCTTTGAATGGCACCAGCATCTGGAGGCACGTGGATCAGACCCTGATAATAAATAAGCACACACACACACACGCACACACACACACACACACACACACACACACACACACACAGAAACGAGCAGATAAACACGTGAACACGCACAGTTATGCACGCACACATTGAGAGCAACTGGCCTCTTACTAACCCTCCTGCCCTCTCTGCTCTGTCTGACTCTGAGCGGGAAAATCAATCCGCCTGATTCCGGCTTCATTTCGAAGCAGTGCTCTCATTAACATAATCACCTCGACAGTTTTTCTCACATATCACCGATATAGCTTAACGTTGTAAGTATTTTGCCATTAGTCATTATTTAGCTTTTGTGAATGACATAACTCACTTCTGCTGTCTCTGTGTCTTTGTCTCTCACGCACAGTTTAGTCTGAAATTTGCAACATGCTCGAGACTCGAGGTGATTGATTGTGGTATATTAGTGTACTGCCCACCGTGTCACATTATCTACAACTATGTTGATGAATCATCTGTCTTTCTGGCTAACAGCAATTAACTTCCATGTTTGAGATTCCATCCATCTTGTCCAGCTGCGTTTGAAACTCTAATGCGGTCGTTTAAATCAGACCCACAAAGCATTCGACTTTACAAAAAGCCAATGATTGCATTACTCCCTCCCCCTTACATCAGCTTAGATCTTATAAAGTTAATGCTCTCAATTATCTATTCCCCAGTCAGGCTTTTACCCTTGTCTGTCTTTTGTCTTCTCAATCGTCTCGTCAATAGAAATAATGTTCTAATTTTTCTGGATAATTGTGTTCATGTAACTTTGTAAAAATCAATACAACCCCCCCCCCCTCCACCCACACACACACACACACACACGCTCACATATTCTTTATTATCAAGCAAAACAAACTGTCTTCTATGTATGGAATTGGTGTACTTAAGGATACACCCTGGTCATATTTTAGTAGCTTTCATATTTATGGCAATGCTGAAATTTCCTACTAATAGGTTTCCCCTACTTTTTTTCCCTGTCATCCACCAGTCAGTGTTTGGCCCTGTTTATCCTTGCAGCTTAAATCCCAGCCCAATCTTGCCTATCAGCAGAAACGAGAGAGCGAGCGAAATACACCCTCGTGAGCTCACCTCTCCACAGTGTTATACACCAGAGCACCAGGTCCCTCTATTTAGTAAAGTAATTCAACTCATTACCTCTGTCTCTCCAAACTGTATGCATGGAAAGTGTTACGCCTGAGCTGCTATAGACTCTTAAACTGCCTGGGTTTATGAGGTAACCGCTATGTGTGTGGGTGCGTGAGCAAGCGCACATGCTGAGAATCTCTCGCTCTGTCTCCAAACATTGATAAGAGAATTTCTCTCTTTTGCATCATAGCCTGAAGCAAAAGAGCATAAACAATCTATAAAGTAAAATTTGTACCTCTCATTTGCAGAGAACATGTCAGAAGTAATTGGAATCCCAGTCATTTGCCTGTGCAAGTAAAAATAAACATGATGCAGATGGAGGAGCTGGGTTCTGCACTATGCCACATATTTTACCATTCTGTGTTTGACAACTAGTTGTTTATGTGCATGTATTTTTTATTATTTTGAAATTGGGATTAGCAGGCAATCTGTGTGCTGATTCTGACAGTGACAGATTGATGACAAATAAAGGCATTACTGTCGTGAAATGGGCTGTTACAATGATATATCATGCTGATGATATACGTTTGTTGTCGTAGATGTACCTTTCACCTAGCCTTTATACTATTAATTAATATTAAAACATTTTTTTTAAATAATCCTCTCAAATGTCAGGATTTGCTGCTTTTCTTTGTGTTATAGGATTTTAAAGTGAGTGTTTATATTTTGGTGTGTTGGTTAGGCACAGGAAAAATTTGACGATGACCCTTTAGGAAATTGAGAAGGGCCTTTTTTTTCACAGTTAAATCACAAATGTTATTGACCAATTCATAGATTAACCAAGGAAATAATCACCAGATTAGCCATTAATGAAAATATTTAGTTGCGTTGATATTGCATTATAAAATTAGGTGGATTTTAATCAGTTACTGGTGGGTTTTATCCATATCACCCACCAAATGTGGAAACTAATCGCATCTTTTCTCTTAATTTTTCTTGCCCAATATTTTTAGTTATAACTCTGACTTCCAGTGCTATTCTGTTGGTAGGTGAAGCGATCGTTGTACCTTTTTTGATATCTTTAGCCAGAAGCAATAAAAACAGACGGTGGATATGGGATGGAATGCACCAGATTCAGATGTGAACATGTGACTTTAATGGACCTGCACTTCAAGTGAATAATTTCTTGTTCATTCTTGGGAACATGCTAGGTGGGCTGCCCCTTTTCCACCAGCTAAACTGAATTATTGGAGCCAAGAATACCACCCTGTCCTGCAATTAATGACACTCCATTGATTCAACCCATTCCCTTTTAGCAAGAAAATAAATCTCCCCAGGGAGTTTCCCTTCCCAAAGGATCTTCTGATAGTCACTGATTTCTTAAGCTTACTGCTCTCAGTTCCATTTTTCTCTGAGGACATAACCGCAGAGCTTCACCAACATATTAACCTACAGACCCTACATCAAGAGTCCACTCAACATTTGATTTGCTGGCAAGTGCTGCCTGGTTTATTTGCAAAAGCTAACGTTGTGTTAAAGTGGATTTTTATGCCCAGTCAAACATGTCTGCTTTTCAGCGTTTCAGTTCACCCGGTGAGACTGAGGTCAGTTCACGCTGGCTGAGGGCTGAATATTCATGATCAGTTTGAAGTGCTGTAGAGATCGGATACAAATTCCTTTCAATTAGTGGAAATTCAGCTCATTTAGATGTACTCGTATCATTTGAAATTCAAGATTTAAACAGTAGTATGGTTTATTTCTCATCCCAGCAGATTTCAGGATGAAGGCAGAGACCAGTCTCTGACATCTCACGATATTTATTGCAACTCTGACTTTGAGAGAAGGCAGCAGGTGACAAAAAAGATCATTATCCTCCACCGCTCTCGGTCTCTCTCTTTCTGTTCCTCCTTCCTGCATTTACATAGCATACTGTATGGCTTATTTAGTCAGAAATAACCTTCCAGGTGCATCCACACTCTCAAATTCACACGGCTGGCAGATGGTGAAGAAAGCCTTCCCTCAGCATTATAGTGCCAGGGAGTGTGATATTGATCAGCATCCAATACAGAGGGACAGAGACTCCTGCAGTATGTGTCAGAGGCGAAGGGTATTGAGAGGAAAGTGAGGGCCCTCGAATGCATGACAGGTGATAAAGGAGAGAGGTTTGGAGAGAGTTTTGAGTAGCGTGCAGTTCATCTATAAAACTGCTAACTTTCCAAAGTTACAGCATGGAGAAAAAAGACTTACTTTAAATGAACCCCAGATAGATTTTCTTTAATCCCGTGACCTTCACGATGGGTAGATGTGTGCATGCTGCGAGAGGATATGATCGCAAAGGTCTCATGCAGCTATAAAATGTAAAGAAAAAAGGGATTTAGTGTAATACAAATGACACCTCGTTCCACCCCGGTGCTGGATTGCCTTCCATTACGTTTTATTGTATTATCTTCACAGTAGAAGATCACATTGACTCCACCATGCTTCTATTTCACTACATTTCAGAGATAAAAACTTTAATTTTTACTGCATTTATCTTGCATACAAAACACTTGGTCAGTTTAAAATATGATGCAACTGCTATAGGTTAACTATCTAAATGTATATATTTATTGTCTCCCTCTGCCAGCTACAACATTAAAATGCAGTGTAGATGTTAATGCATCTGTAATAATAATATGCTAATGATACACTGGTGGTGGGTCCATTCGTCTGCATAATGACTGATTTGACTATTCAAAGTACATCTAGCTGATTATGCCATCTGTGTACCTTTACTTGAATAAAATGTTTAGTGCAGCACTGGTAGCGGGTTGCTTGCATGCAGGATTGGATTTTTTTTCTACCACCAATGTATTTAGCTACCTAAAAATAATAATTAAGAAACATTAAGTTAAATACAGACACAGATTGCATTATATTTTCAAAAACAAGTGTTGGAGAATTTCGAAGTCTTGAATCTGCTCTTTATATGGTAATTCTGGAAGGATAAAAATTTGATTTGCAGTTGAGATGACCGATAACTCAGCGTTCACAGTTGACTAACTCGCTGTGCATCTGCTCATCTGCTGAGTTTTTCTGGTTTCTCAGCACTATAGGAAATGAGTATCTCATTGATCAAGTAGCGTTCTGTGTGAACAGAAGGTCGGAGTTGGCCTTAATTTCCTTAAACTTAATTTGCTGACCTTTTGCACATTTTATCTGTAATGATAACAAGTGAGTTGCTCCTTTTCAGGTATTGAAAAATGTGAAATGTGGTTCCTTCCAACTCTTGTAACATTAATTGGTTATAGCACAGGAGCGAGCAGACTTTGCCCTGTAAAGGTACGTTCACCTTTATGAAGCCCGCAATGGGGAACACATTCACTCGCGCAATACAATCATTCCAACTTACTATCAATAAAACAACCTCATACGATTTACTGACTAATGGATTTCTGTCTCGATTTCCCACCTCGCCCAGTTTCCAGGTTGTGTTGGTTTGTTTCTGTATTCACCTCACTTTCCTTGCAGTCTGTCTCTTCACACAAGTGAACGCAGTTAGATTGAAAATCTCTTTCTCAGCGAGACCCGCAGAAATGAATCGTGTCTGGATGCCTGTGCAGTTGCACCTGCTGCTGAAAGAGACAAAAGCAGAGACACTGAGCATTGATCTGATGTGGGTTCTGATAGCCACCTCTGTGTGTGGCCATTGACAGAGAAATGGCCCAGTGAAATAGTGTTAATGACTTCACTAGGACAACATATTGCAAAAGTCAGTGCCTGAAGGCGCCGAGTGAACCATGCTTATTAATTTGTGCTTGTGAAGAGGCAGCAGAGAGGAACAGGAATGACAAACATTTCCCAGTATTTAACCCTCAGCCCATGATGATGTATGGTAATGAAAATGTAGCCCAATTAAACCCCCAGCATAATATTGCAGAGAGGGATCCTTGATATTCAAAAGTGTTCCCCCCACAACAGCAATCAGAGTTTTTAAGAATAACAATTCCAGCATTTCTGAAATCCAAAGCGCTTATTTTAACATCCTCCAAGTATAGGCATGTGTTCTAATTTGTTATGATAAACCACACTAAAACTGTCACAGCATCCACACACGAGAGCATAAGTCATTAAAACCTGTGGGATTTCACTAGTTTCTGCAGGAAAGGGAGAAGAAAAGGCAAAGACAGAAGGGGGATGTGGGGAGGCAGATCAAGAGAGAATAGAAGTTGTGAGATTTAGATTGATGATGGTACAAGAAAAACAAAAAACAGAAGTGAACACAGGAGGGTAGATAAAGGAAGACACTGTGGGTTCATCAGAAGAGTTGGAGAGCGAGGATACATCGTGTTGGAAGAGAGGCAGCTGTCCTCTATCTCAATTGCTCTTCCAGACTCAAGCTAATTGATAAAGTATGCATCGTTACAGTAATAAAACCTTCAGCCTACGTTACTGTCTTCCTGTGAAAAAGCACTGTGACATGGTGGGTAAAGAAGAAAGATGACACACAAAATGGAATCCCACTTAGCGACTGCTCATCTGCTGAAATTAATTGGACTTGAGCAGACAGTTGCAGCTCGACATTACTGCAGTATGACGTGTGTGACAGTGCTGCTTCAGTGACATAGTAACTCTCCACCTCTCTCCTGAACTTGGAAGTCATGTTGTTGACGTCATACATAATCTATAAAAACCGCGACCCGAGACACGGAGTGGCACAATGTGCCAAAATTCAAGGGATCACAAATCTGACCTATTAGCCCGTTATTTACGCTGCCTTTTATTTACCTTGTATCATAATCGCTTCTATATAATAGCAGCAGTAAATTGGTTCTTTTGCAAAATGCAAAATCTTAATTTGATTTTCTCCTCAGTGACTGCACTCATAAATTAGTCTGTCTTTGTTTTTTTGTTTTTTTTTTCAGTCTCATAGGACTCCAACAGAAGCCACAATTTTGCTCACTGTTTGGGTGGCTAGTGCTTGGCATAACTCAGACGTGACTAAGCCAAGGCATGTTTCATAACAAACTGAGGTTTGCCACGATCAGTAAATGGCTCTGCAGTTTGCACACATTGTGATCTGCAACACAGTAAAGTCACTCTCACAGCTCCCGGGACGGTGGTATAACCGACACCTGACCTAGGAGCCAAAAACAGCATGTCATTTGTTTGGTCGCAAACTTAATACAGATCACATGCACTGTGTAATATCACTAAACTCAGATTGCGAGTGGGTAAGTGGAAGAGAAAGCCATAAAATATGTCCTTACTCACACAGGCCGGAAATCTGACTTCCAAATGGCTCCATGGATAATTTAAGGTTCACAGCAATAAATGTCTCACATGGCAGTATTTCATTAGTCGAGGCTCTCGGGTTATAAAATGCTTACTTGATTCTGTTGTCTCACCTCCCACAGTTGAAGCTCTATTTCATCCCTCATATGAAGCGTTATCTAAGCCTGTCCTCAGCGCCTTAAATGCATGTTCACCTCACACTGATTTTATTATATTGAATCAGCAAAAAGAGCATTACATACAAAGCAGCCCCCCGCTGAGAAACTGACTTGCTCTAGCTGTTATTGTCAGCACTGTAAGTAAAGAATAAAATAGACATAGTATGATCTGTATAGTGATGTTAAGTGGTCTTCTTCTACACACAGCACATATAGTCTCCTTACTCACTGCACCTCTACCTTGAATGACTGCTGTGTCCTCGGAGGAAGGATACTTTTACTTTTATTAAAGTGGCTTTTAATCTCGCGCTCGAGAACAGCCTCAATCTGAATTTGAAGTGACACCGCTCTGTGAAGGCTGGCTCACTTTTAGGGAAGTCCTCTCCTGTTCTCCTTGAGTGACTGGGATCGCTGAAACGTGGCGCAGAGTGTTGTGGTGTTCACTACTTAACTGTCACTCCCGGTAAGATACCCTGTATGTCCAGCTCTTGAAGACAGCTAAAAAGTTTCCCATCACGGAAGTGTCTGCATGTTGCATGGGTGTAGTCCTCAGCTGCTTGTAACTCTGCCTCCTTATTGAGTGGCTTCCTGTGAGTCGAAGAAGATGCTGTAGATTTATTGCCATGTGCCTCCTCGCCTCTGATAGATGCCAGTGGAAGGCTTCATGCTCATCATTCTTCATTTATATTGTCTCTTCTGCCCGCTGTGTGGTTTTCTCGGAGCACTGCAACACGTAGTTTCCTTCATGCATGTATTTCGTGCAGCAAATGATAACTGACACAGTCGTTTAGACACGTTATCAAAGTGTACCGTATACCCGTTGTACTTGTCTTGTTAAATTAATCCTTTCCTTGATTTTAAAAGGCTTGTCAGCTGTCACTGTTTTAATTGGTACACTTAGTCAGAACTGTCAGGATTTGTCATAAGTTGATTATTATTTTGAAGTGTACTTGCCAAAGCCTCTGTGATGTCAAGCAAATGCTCGCCGTGCATTTAAAAGTGGACCACTTGTCATTCAACTGAGGTAGCAGGGGCTTTGCTGACTACTAACGTCAATACCTTCGCCTACTAATGAGCCCACAAAAGACAGGTTAACTCCGAGTATCATCCCCTGTCATGCAATTAGGCGTTCTTCTGAAAAGAATAAGCTATTGTAATGACTAATTTCTTTCCCACCATATTTGTATGTGTAAATGTGTGCCAGCGTTTCTCACTTGCTGTCTGGATCACTATGCAGGACTGTGTATTTTCTAGGTTCAACCTCTCTGAACACGTTGCCATATTGAGCATAAACACCTGAAGACAGCACTGGGAATTGTTTGTTTTTGTTTCCCCTCTACACTTCAAAGAACCCATCTCCATTAACCAATCAAGACAACAGTTTTCTTTTCTAATGATGATTTTATTTTTTAGTCGTTTTGAATTCCTCTGAATGACAGCTTTAAAATTAGTTTCAGGGGTAATGATAACATAAAGTTAGTAGTTGAAGGCAGGAATCTGTTGCTTGACGAAGTGTGTCTCAGTTCTGTTATTCAGGTAAAGTCTCCATCATTATTTTGATAGAAGAAGAAAAGAGCATTCCTTTTATTTTATGGTAAAGTCAGAGACTTTTCATCGCGACATCTCAGGAGCAGCTCTTTTAGATCTGAAGGAGTTTTTTTTAGTTTTTTTTAAAGGGAGCTGCTGATATTTGAAAAAGTTTGCATTCTGAGGCTTGTTCTGCACACAGGCTGATATAATGACACTGAGTGAAAGAAATTACTTGGTAAAATAGTT
The DNA here is from genome assembly GCF_022577435.1 of Embiotoca jacksoni. Taxonomy (NCBI): domain Eukaryota; kingdom Metazoa; phylum Chordata; class Actinopteri; family Embiotocidae; genus Embiotoca; species Embiotoca jacksoni. The sequence goes on from NW_027185252.1 coordinate 6,818,166, forward strand.
GCTGCTGGAAGGTTATTGCATTGAGGGTTCACTAAGCGCCATTGCATCACCTGTCAAGCTGTCTTACAGCCCTCGGGTGGCTCACAAGGATAATGATGGCAGATTTACAGTACCACTTCAAATTAACTACCAGCTGCAGCTAGCTAACTATCTCCGCTAACAATACTTCCATGAGTTGTTTGAAAACACTTTCACTGGCTGACTTTTTATTGTTTCTGTTTGTTTTACGGCTGAAATGGAAATAATGGCGCTGGTCAGCTCTACTGGAAGAAGCCTCAGAGGACCATGTGATGTCTTAAACAAAAAAAATAGTTATCAACACATTCAGTCGAGGAATAACAGCCCATCCCAACTCTGAGCTCCTCCCTCTTTGCGTAGTTGGCATTCCCATATAAGGAGATGGGTCACCTTTATCCTTGAGACCTGGTTAATCTTGGTACACTGGCGACAGTGTCCTTCTATAGTCATAACGGCGTTTGCATTTAGGAGCATTTGCCCCTTCACCATGTGTCTGCTGTCTTTGTCCAGACTAACGTAATGATGGAAAATCCCCTTGCAAAGACAAATATCTTATAGAAACAGTCCCACTGTGCATATGAACGTGATGGCTTCACTCATCAGTCAGAGCTTTAAAAAAAAAAGAAAGGCTAAAGCGGCAGTCCCTAATGATCCAAAAACATCCTCACTGTAGCCCGCAGTGGAGAAACACAACACAGTGGATGCGCTGTTGTGAACGGGGCTTTTTGTAGTGTAACCTGTAACCTCAAAAGTTATTTGTTTACCCTCCGGGGTCTTTCCAATCGCATCACTCAATTGATACGTTTGTTTTATACCTGAGACTCCGAGCTGCAAGCGTGAAGAAACACACTTTCCAAGTTTTTTCTGTAAAAAAATCAAGACATTCTTAGAAATCATCAAACGTTTTTACCTATTTATAATAACACGTGGCATTACAGCAGCGCATATACAGGGGAAAATCAATTGCTTGAATGTGACATTAAAGGGTTAATGACATATTCTTTAGCTCTGGAAGTATAATGCCTAATTACTTGCCAGTATAGATGGTGAACATGTGGCTTATTGTAAAGCAGATAAACAGACTGATTAATTCTTCTCAAAAAAGACACCTCCTTCCAACTTTTTACATACATACAGCTGTGTGCACACCACCTCATGATGAGAAGAAATCCAAAGATTGACAAACTTGTCGTTCCTGAGCTATGAATTCTCATTTTTATTCTTATCGTAATGACTCAAAAGAAAAATCTGCCTCTGGTCGATTTTGCAGTCAGTGAAAGTCAAAGATAGACCTAATTTATTTCACTGGATGCAGCTGAGTGTGAGCCTAAAAAAAAAAAAGACTCAATGTTGCCACATTTCAATCAGCAATTATTCCCAGCTTTCACTTCTCATCTCGGAATCTCATTGTTGTGGTTCGTTACCATCGCTGTGCGCTGAGGAGGACAGAGCCGTGCAGCCAGGTGGAACCGACTGTAATTAGAGCACATAGGGAGAAATGATGGACACGCAAAGTAGTCACAGACAATTTACCCCAGAAGAGGAAATACATTCCCCTGCCTTTTCCACCCCAACACCCTCATCCTGCACTGCAGCGCCCACAACACCACCTGCCCAGTAAAGTGTTACAACCACATAATCACCTCACCCCATTAGAGGTCATAACTTGTTTTTATGTGCTTATACTTTTTCCTCTTACCATGACCTGCCTTTTCTCGCCTCTCGCACCATAAAGACATGCCTCGTTACCTACTGGTGTTTTCCCTGGCGTCGTCCCTTTTTGTAAGATTTCTTCCTCCAGCTGCTAGTCCCTGTTTGCACTTTCCCTTTTTTTAAATTTTTTATTCTATTTCTTTCCTCTCCACATTCAGTTAAACAGATTATGTTCACACACAGTTTGCTTATCATGTGTTTATGTCAGTGTACTTCCGTGATTTCTTTTGGTACTATCATCATCGTCGTCACCCTGAGCAACATAGTTTTAAATCACCTATTTCCCTCAAGATTATTTTTCATAATAATGGGTGGTTTTGCATTGGCAAAATGCCTCTTGGCAAACACTGTGGCGCTAAATTGTCTCCTTCCAAACTGTTCCTTTTCACATTTTAACAGCTTGGCTATCCATCACGCATGCCATGTTTGTCTGTCTCCAGGGTAAGGGTGATTTATTATCTCACTGAAAATTGCTCTGCTGATGTTGTTGTTTGGTTAAAAGCAAAACACCCTAACTGTGAAATTCTCAGAAGGAAAATGGAGATAAGATGTTTTTGTTTTTTTTGTTGCCAGTCTGTGCAAATTAAGGCAGTTATTTAATAAGGCCTACTTAACTGAGATATATTCTTCAATGTATGAGAGCAACTCTCAACAGAAGACTATAATGGTTAATTTCCTCTCTGTTTGAATTTTTTTCTAGTCCCCCATGTCATTTGCTAAAACCTATTATGAATTGCATCCACATTTCATCATCTTGAAGGCATCATCAAATTAGTTTTTGCCAACGCATCCTTTCATCCCACTTCTTCTACATTTCCATTTACACATTTAGTATTGGCACTAACATTTATTTTCAGATTAATATTGAAAAAGACAGGCCTTGCTGCTTTTATTTAGGAACAAGCCAACATGGATTAAGGGATATCTGAAGTTCTTAAGAAGTTTAAAATGTTGTCATAAAGCCCTCAACAGCTAAGCAATAAAAGTACACTAATAGGAGAAATGACAGAACAATTACAGAGTAAAGTAAAAGTTAAATGTTTATTTGCAAATAGGAAACAATTAGAGTTGAAAGTAGTATCGTCTTGTAGTGTCGATGGACTCTTCACCACCAGTGAAAGTTAATGACACAGCATTCACACATGTAATGATCAATCAAACTGTAAATTTCTAATGTGTCACTTTCTATAAATGATTGAATTTGTTTCCACTGTGCACCCTCTAACGTACAACAACCTGCAGTTCAGTCTGACACATTCGTGCAAAGATACAGAGGACATTACTGCAGTAACTGCAGCTCTGACTCAGAGCACAAACTGTTTCTTCTCTAAAAGGTGCAAAGAAATCTCCTATCTTATGCGGGATTACGTGTTTGTTTGTTTTGAAAATCTCCTTTCACAAAGTTAGTCGTGGAAGGAGATTGTTTTTTGCTTTACCACATAATATAAAGTCTCTAAGAGTTATTCTGGTAATGCTGGAGTTTTAGGATGGAAGGTTGGTTTTTCTGGTTGTTTGGTTGGTTGCTGATCAACATTTGAATTAATCCTATAGTGGTTTATGTTTAAATCTGAACTAATGACAATCTGTCAGCCTCAGCTGTGCTTTGTGTTTTTTGTACTGTATGCGTTGAACAGAGATAGTGATCATAGAAAACATTATACCTGCATCAATAGATTAGTGCTATGACATCAGCATGTCCTTTGTGCAGATCTTACAGAGGTTTAAAAAGTCTTTGACATTCACAATTTGTAAAAAAAATATGTTGTCATTGGTAAAAGCAATATCAAAGAAACTGATTTCTGAATTGTACGTGATGTTTTCTCCACATCAGTCAGAACAGCCCATATTGGATCAATACCTGTTAGTTAATTAACTTGATGAACACTAGTTGACAAATTGCATCTTATTTGATGTTCATCCAACTAAATTATGTTTCAAGCTGTGATTTGTCTGTGTGTGTGCGTGCGTCTTGGTGTGTGCGACAAACGCAGAAAGAGGAGGCACAAAGAATAAGAGGCCTGTGTTATTCAGTCAAGTTTAAGGCATTCATTTTGTGTTAAAAAAAAAATGGACTTAAGCAAAAAGTGTGCAATCAGAGTCACCACAGATAATGTTAGATTCCTCAACCTAATATCTGAGAGCCAATGCAAACTCATTATATATATATATCGTATATAGAGGAGTTATGACATGTTGTATTGAATTAACTATCCAAAATAAAACAAATTGTCCCTATCATATAATAAATCCACAGTAAATTGTATATGTTTATTGTATATGCAGTATATATAATATATATATACAAAAACATACCTGAGATTGGATTTAGGTCTAAAATCTTTTGCAGTGGTTTCCGAGAGAGAGCGGTTGTGGTCCGTTGGCTTTTCTCTTGCCCAGTGGTGGATGATGAGGAGGGATGAAGTCAATTGAAAGGTGTTCTGTGATCCCTGACAAAGTCCTGTACAAGAAAACCCAGCAGAGGTGGATTGATTGACCAGATGAACTAGATGATGATGAGTGTGATTGAACACTGAGCAATCTGTGGAACTGTGGTCCACTGAGCATTTGTCTTACTCTGCTTTTCTCATTTAATTTTCTGGTAGGGTCAGTGGACGTTAATTAATTTCCCTTCACATGATTTTATCACTGTCACACAGACACCTTTTGAGGTGGGTTTTGCAGGTAGTATTTTTTAAACTTTAAATGGATTCTAGTATCATTTATCTACACAGCAATGCAATGCATACTAATGGACCGTCTGCAGTAGAACTACCAAACCTTTATCATCACAAAACACAAAAATAAATTACTCTTTCACTGAGATTTTAGTTGTAAGACTAAACAATGTTAACCATTTTTGAGACTTATGCCACAAATTCAGCATAGTTTTGGTTTATAGAGGCCACGAAGTCAAACTTAGCTTGCTTGACAGCTACAACAGCTGATGTCGCAGCCAGCCCACATCAGCTGACGGCCCAGCTGATTCCCTTCCATATCCTCAACTGTCAAATCTCAATCTGGGCGACTTATTTAAGGTGCTTCAGCCTACTCTTGCTGCTTCCTCTGACAGCAGCTTTGCAACCCACCTCCACCCCAGCTCCTCCTTTTCATGCTGTGTCTGATTTAATCATTTCTGTTGTCATCGATGCCTGCTCTCATCTGTTTCCGGGTGGTCTTGTTGCTGCTCTCCTTGTCTTCGGCTTCCCACGTAGCATGTGTAGGATGGGAGGTCCCAGAACAGAGCCATATCGCCAAATATAACTTGTTGCAGATGCACATAAAGTTTTCTTTGAACAAAGCGGTCATGACTGAACCATAAGAATGACCTTCTATGTACTTTATGTGTACAAAAATAAAGTCCCATCATTAATTACTAAGACAGAAATTATCATTTTTAACAACAAAACACAGGAAGATTGACACATGGACACAGAGGTCTCCTGTATCTCCTGAAAACAATAAATTCTGGAAATGTCGAGCAATGTTTGCAGTGTGCACAAATGACATTTAAGATCACTCTTTGCTGACTGTGTCCCAACTTGTAACTCAAAACAAACGCTGTGCAGACGGCCTGTGATAATGGAGGCGGTGACAGAGAGCTGTTCAGAAATACGCTTTAAAAATGTAATTGGGATTGGGATTTGCAGTGACATGAGCTGGTACTGTCGACAGCTGAAACAGAGGCCCAGTCAAAGCAATCCACAAAAGTCGCTCACTTGTGATCAATGAAATCTCATCCATCCTGGTCCCTCCTCCATTTAAACCTCATGTAAGACCAATGAAATCACTTCACAAATCCCTCAACTAAGGCAACAGAGAGATGGAGTGTGAGAGCCTGAGGGTCACAGAGAGACAGGAAGAGAGTGATTGAGGGACAAGCTATAGAAAAAAAGCTGCAGACGGATTGAATAAACAGTGTAATGCCTGTGTGAATGAAGTTTGCCCTTTTTACTGAACTGTGTTACTGTTTGTTATTAGTGGAACATATTAATATTTAAAGCCAACTTCCTTTAAAGGAGACAGAGCTAACAGGGTGAGTACAAACAAAAACACTAAGTAGAGGTGAGAAAAAGATACAAAAATAGATTCAAACGAAACATTTGGTGTATTATTTTTTAGGTACTTTCAATGAATCGCTTCGAGAACCGAGACGAGGTTGAAGCTTCCTAAGAACATGAAAAAACGAATAACAGACAGTATGCTTCCTTTTGCACTCCAGCCACAGCTTGATAAGTAAAATTATTGTATTATCGTTGTAAACAAAAGGAAAGAGGAAGTTAAAGTGGCATGTCCTCATTTAATGGGTACTGACAGTTCAACACAGCTGAAGCCAGAAAAGTTTCTTCAACCTCTAACCAAAACTGCAGTACTTCAGAAAATGCTGTGCTAATTAAACAGTAGTTAGTTTGCCAGTGGTTTTACGTGTCACAATTACATTGAAACAAAATCTATGGTACTTTTTACAATCATGTATTTCTTCCATCGCCTTTTTCTTCTTCCTTTTTATACAAAATTCCCACTTGATTATTCCTTGAAATAAGAGACAGTAGATTGTTGACATACAATTAGTCACCTAAATTCCCTGGAAATTTCCTGCCTACATAAACTCCCATGATGGATTTTGAGATGATGATTTTTAGGGCACAGATGCCTGAAAGGCCTGCCTGCTGTCCTACATGGCAGCAGCCCTCCCCAGAGTCAGGGGGCCCATATTGCATGGTGTCAGTGCAGAGCCTTAAAGTCGTGTAGGACGCCTGTGGCGACAACAACTCCTGAAGCTCTCATGGTGGCCTTTTGTGATATCTTTTCATCTCAATTCATCTCGATGGTAATCTTAATTACCATAATGATAACTTTAGATTGCATGCGGAAATTTGTAATTCAAGTTGTTTGGATGTAATTTTGTTGTATAGCTTTGTGTTTAATGCTGTAATTACAAAGTTTTCCTCCCTGTGCACAAACAAAACATTACAATTACCACAACGAAATTACCAGAGAAGAAAGTAATATTTAAAACATCCATCCATTATCTATACCCGCTTTATCCTGAACAGGGTCATGGGGGGGGGGGGGGGGGGGGGACTGTAGCCTATCCCAGCTCACATTGGGCGAAGGCAGGGTTACACCCTGAACAGGTCGCCAATCCATTACAGGGCCAACACAGAGACAGACGGAAACAAAGACCATTCACGCTCTCATTCACACCTGAGGGCAGTTTGTAGAACCACCGATTAACCTGAGACGCATGTCTTTGGATGGTGGGAGGAAGCCGGAGTACCCGGAGAGAACCCACGCAGGCACAGGGAGAACATGCAAACTCCACACAGAAAGGCTCGGACCCGTATTCGAACCCGGAACCTTTTTGCTGTGAGGCGACAATGCTAACCACCGCACCGCCCATATTTAAAACATGAAGTAGGAATTCAATACATTTGTTTACTTGAAAGTCTTTTCCCAAATTGGCTCCCTTTCTGGAAGAAAACAACTATTACCAGATAAATACACCTCATCACATTCTACTCGCAGGGAAACAGTATCATCCTCGGCAAAGACGCATAAGCAGCCAATCTTAATTGAAGTTCAATGGCATCAAGTTATGTCACGTTCGGAAAAACAAAAATGAATTAAAGTTGTCTCTTGAACTTCACTAGTTTTGTGAGCCCATGAGGCCTTTAAGCACGGATGGCTGACATGGCAGACGACCCCCTAAAGGCTACAGTAGTCGTGTCGGTTGACCTCTGATTACATAACATCCTGTGAGTGTACTGCAGGGTCATATTTCAGTGGTGAGTTCTACATCAGCTGTAAAGTATGTTGCCTGTGGGCAAATATAATGTCTGTTTGATGGACGAGTCCTCATCCTTCCACATCATTCTGGAAACGGTCCAACAAAAGCAAAGCTAAACACTGTATTGCAGTCCTCTTACTTTAGACTAGTTAATGAATAGAAGAGAAGCCCCAGAAATGGATCTCTCTGAGTTAATGTAATGAATTTATGTTCAATGCATCAAATAAGCAGCGAAGGTTCTTCACTGAAGCAAAAATGCTGCGTGGGGGAAAAAAACATGTCAACAATTGAAACTTTAAGATCTTAGTTCTTGTAATAGTTTGCTACATCGAAACATAACTTTGGCTTTGTACATCTTTCACAGCTTATAAATAGTGTTCATGATTCATGTAAAACCATTTGACAGTATTGTTCTTATGACAGCAGAGAGAAAAATGTATATACATTAAAATGATTTAAGCATAAGCACGACAGTTCTTCTTCAATCAGCAACAAGGAAAGCAATTATCACCCGGCAAATAATAACAAAAAAAGTGTTTGCAAGGTAAGTAAACTGTTACGTGTAGGAGTGTGTGAGTCGTGTCCTTGACTCTCAGTGGAGGCTGTGTGCAGAGATGACAGCTTCCTGTATGAAATAGAGAAACACCACCTGTAGATTAAATGGGTAATTATCTCAGGGTTGCTCTACTCAATGATTTCCTGTCTAAAGGCAGCTTCTAAGAATTTATTATAGTGTTTTCTTGCAAAAACAAACAAACAAAAAAACGTGGAAAGGCAGAGAACTAAGTCAGAAAAAGCTGTTATGACCATTCTTGTGGTTGTTTTCTCAACCAGTTTGCACGAAGTCGGGTCAGATTGCTCTCTCAGCATATTTTGCACCATCTGCATAACGCCCAAAGTAAGGTCACTTTCTTTATCGGGGATAGAAATATATCAAGTGTTACATGGTGTTACATGTCAAAAAACCCTGCAAATGGTGAGAACAATAAACTTAGTATAAGTCTAATAATAATATGCATTCTCAGTGAAGGAGGGACGTGAGAAAGTGTAAATAACAGCATTATTGTCACCTCACACCAGCCTACATGTATTTTGTGGTCCACAGAGGCAACCTGTCAGCAGTCCCCTTTTAATTCCACAGCCAACACAGCCTGTTTACTGTAGCTACGTTAATGTTAGACTACTGAATTCAGAAAAGGTTTCTGATATTTTAAATGTCAAGAATGATGAATGTTGATTTTAATTAGAAATACTCCTGCTCACCTGCCTAAAATTATTTTCTGTATTGCTTTAATTAAATCCTGGAGTCAGGTGTCTTTGGCCAAATCTTCACTCTATAATCGACAAACTGAACTTTAAAGGCCAAAAACTTCACCCACAATAACAGTGAGTAATCACTCCTGTCGTGTATTGTAAGTTGTACGTATATATGATCTCAAACATGCTAAATCAACCAGATCTTTTTATCTCACTTGGCACGTAAGCCTGAAGTGTATGACATCAAGCGTATAATGTATATAATGTCAAGTGTATCAGTGTAAATAGTTGTCAAATATAGTGTTTTTCAGTATCTATTAGCCAACACCTCTTCATTCAAATAACATATGACACGACAATATATAACATGAAATGAAAATAAAGGTTAATTTCCAGTGACTCAAAATGTTTTAATTTCTGAGCATTGTAGCGCCCCCGAGAGGACGAACACATTCTGATACCCAAATGACCAAATAGCTCAATTGCAAAATCAAAATATATGACCGTTGTCCCATACCAGTGACAGGTGTACCAACCCGTAGTTATGGTAACAATAATAAACACGTGGTTAACGTTATAAAACGGTCGCAGTTTGGACACATTTTGGACACCAAAACTACTTGTTTAGCCTTCGGAAAAGATCAGACTTTGGGTTAAAATTAGTATGTATGTTACGGAAGTTACGTCACGAGTCAACTTGCGCACATTGACTTGTGTTTTTGCATGGGACCCGAGCAGCGGTCTCTTGGGTGAATGTTCTGTGTTTAATCCATCCAGTCAACCACTGTCTACCTCCCTACGTAAAGCAACTGGCACCCCACAGTGACCTCACCCATTGTTTTGTTAACTGCCATTTTGAAGCCTCCAGTTTGGCCTTTTGTCCGTCGTCATCTTGATTTTTTTTTTTTTTTTTGCAGCTAGCATAATTGGACAAGCTGAGTGAGGGGTGGATCTGTCTGTGAACTCAATGACACTATGCCTGCCCTAAACCTATACTGTTAACTTCACTGCACCCCAGGCAGTCAATCAAACTAGGCAGGCCCCCCTAGAAATACCTCCCCTTGAGGCCTAATATTTAATACATTATGGATTTATTTTCAGAAGGACCACCAGAGCACTGATCATAAAGGAGTGAATTTAGCTAATGACACTATTGTGATTTGTGGGGGAAAAAAACTACAGAGAATTTGATGCTTTTTTGAAGGAGTTTCTTTGGAGCCAGCCCCTAGCGGACCTCAGTGGTATTGCACTTTAAGGCAATTCTCTATTGGCTTCAGATCCAAAGTCTACATCTATATATAAACAGTTTTCCACACAGCCTTTATCACGCCTTGTACTGCATTATCCGACTTCCTCACCTGTCATAATTACTACAGGTCCCTAAATAAACATTGGTTGCTTTAAGCTCCTTAGAGAATCAACCGGTGTTGACATTTTCTGATGAGGTTGGCCTGTACTAACTGGACGCAGACACACAGAATAATGATAGGTTTGGGCTCCACTGAGCACCTACGGTTCAAAAACCTCTTGGGTTCATAAAATACCAGATTTGTACAGGTGGTAAATTAATTTCAGTGTGGATATGGGGTGCGTCAGCAACAGCAACAGGTAGACTGCATTTCCAAAATAGCCTCATTCTGTCCACCTCCACGGAGACAGCGCTTCTTAAAAAAGCATTCATTAAATTTATAGTGATAGACATATAAAGCCAAATATTGTATTTTTGGTGAGGGTATATTAACAAATCTAAATTTAACACCACCGTAACATTGGAAAAGAATCTACCTGTATACCCAATATGTGCTTAACGGCAAGGAACAAAAAAAGTTTTGTTGAAGGTTTTATTTATTGTTAAGACCAGACATATAGACATCAGCAGTAAGTCAATCCAACATATGAATCATATTCACCAAAGTAATTAAACGTATCCAAACTTCTGAATTTCTATTTCATCTATTTCTTGAATAGAACTCTTGTTATTTCCTTGAAAAGTTTGTCTATTCTTGAAACCAAAGTTTGCTAGAAAAGAAAAAAAATGTTCTCAAAGGGTAAAAGATAAAGGCAGAGTATAACAGAAACTAAATGAAATTATATTTCTACATAAAAACAGCATTACTGTGTTGAGAACATGTTTTAAAAGAAATGATTTTAAGATTCCTGGTTGCAAAAGAGCTTTCACAGTGAAAATCCCGTCACCGTTAGGTTTAATAACTTGTCTAGGGACAAGTTTGCTGCTCAGCCGAGTAGGAGGTAATGAGATCAATGAAGTAACTTGAGCACAGGCCTCACTGAGCTTCAGATAAAGTAACTGTTAGACCTTCAAATCAATCTGAAAATTGAGGGGAAGTTGTTGCAGGAAAGTTCGTATTTGATGTGGTCATGCTTCTGGACTGACAGAGCTCATTGCAGGAGAATAGAGAGCTGCAGTAATCCAAGCGTGATGTTATAGAGGTTTGCATTTCTTTTTTCCAGGTCAGGAGAGGAGAGTTTGAGATGTTTTTTAGCTGAGGAGAAAGAAAAAAAAGGATCGCTTGTAAATCCATCCTCATTGTACTGTAAGTTTGAGTCATGTTTACAGAGACTGTTGCCCTCGATAAATGAGGCGTGAAAGGCACAGTAGCATTGTGTCATAAATAAACAAGTCAGTGGGCCAGTGTGAATCCATTAAGATGACAGGTCCCGGATGTGGATTTGCCGTGAGATTCCTGGTTCAAACTCTTTGTGTGCCTCAGTCTTGTACTGATCTTGGTGTACAGTATTTCAGCCACCCACCAACAGAGTAAAACAATCTCATGCTTATTTATCTGTTTGGAGAATCGATTTCAAGTTTCTAGATAAGCTTGAAAAGTGTGAAATTTATTTCATCTTCCTTAAAAGGACTTTTTCCACCTCCTCTGATCGGATTTTTTGCTCTGTCCAGATGATGATTTCTAAAAAGTGACACTTCCTCCCCGAATGTTTTGTAAAAAAAAAAATAAAAAATAGACAAAAATATTTGACCCAGGCCTTGTTTGGGATTTGTGTTTGCACATGAAGGGATGTACAGCACTCTAATGTAACTTTCAGTCCATTTTGGGATGTGACAAAGAATGAAATTAATTAATGAAGCATTGCGTTAGTTCAGGCAGAATATGTAATCTATGTCATGTGCACGCAGCAGCTGAGCATCAGCAGATCTAACCAACATAAGTCACATTCAGTGATTCAAACAAGGCGATTGTCTGCTTAAGCTGTCGGCCTTCATTCATCTCTCCACTTCACATCTTTTAAGTCTTGTAGGTAATGAAAAACACATTTTATTCATTATTAGTTAAGAGTAATTATACCAGTCACTTGGAGAAGAGGGTATTTTTCCTCTGCACAGATTAGAAATGTATCAGAAATGTAATGTTTACAGAATTATTGATAACAATTTTTATTTAAATTTAAAATGCCAAAATAACATCCTGACAGTTCACTCTGAGAACTTACTCAAAAGATCATTCATAAGTCCAACCTTTTGATTCTGACATCAGATTAATGACAGTGGACTCATTTCCCCTTCTGTGCGTCATCAAGGTGTTTGTTCAATATTTGTCCACAGAGCTCAGGGACTATAAGGTTGTCCTTTGACGTTATAGTTGTGTCCTTTCTTATGTGATAATGAACTAGAAGGTCATCATATACTAATTCATTTAGAGATGCTTGCAGGGAAAAAAAACATTGACACTATGAAAGTACAACAGGTTCATTGGGTTCCTTGTTCATGGATGACAACCAAGAGGGACTTTATTTCCCACAGTGTAGGTTAAGGTCACAATGGGGGGAAAAATAGAAAGAGAGATAATGGAATAATATCAGTTGAATCGAGGCCACTGGGGGATTTTCCTTCCTGCTGTATCTTTCTTAGCTGCTGCTTTCTGCTGTCTGCCTGCTTCTCTTCATATCTTCCTGTCTGTCTGATTCCCTGACTCTTAACAATTACGAGTCCATTAAAATGCAGGAGATAAAACCATTAGCTCATAGGAAAAGAATCTGTACAAGAGGTGAGATAAAGTGGGGGAATGTATCCCACTACAGGGCATCTCTGATTGGTGCAGTTATGTGTTGGAGTTTAAGGCTACGGAATTCCTGCAACCTTTGTATCATATAGTCCTCAGGAATGACTGAGACACTCCAGTGGCACCATAATGGTGTTTATCTTCGTATGTTAGAGTAACATACTCACTCTCAGCACTGTTTAAATAAGTTTAAGGGCCTCAGAGCATCCTCCTTTGGTGTCGACATCTGAAAAGAGACACATAAGAGCCTGCAGGGTGAGAGAAATGGTCCAGTTGATTAAAAAAGAGGCAGGTCAAAGCCAAAAAAAACCTGGAAAACTTCATCTTGGTATTGCAGTAGTATTATTTTCTGGCAGCATGTTTTAGTAACTAAGTAAGTAAAAAATATTATTTCTGCCACCAGAGTAAACGACTAATTTAATGGAAATTTTAAACCGTCATCGTTCTGTACTGCTTTCTCCAGAAAATCAACACAATTACTGATGTTGTTTCTGCTTTTAGCGCACCGTACAATAAGTCCAGCAGCGCAATATCAATAAACACATTTTAAGGGTTTGAAATTACAAAACGCTGCAGGTGTACTGTGATTGTAACAAACTATAGTTCTCAAGTCGTGGTTGATTTTTGATTGATAGCATGGGGTTACTAATAGGCAGAATTATTCATGGTATAGTCTTGGTGTTTTTTTTGTGGTGCTTTCTCCAACAAGCCCTAAGAAGAAAAAGGTTTTGCAAACAATAGAAAAACATTAAAGACAACCTGAAGTGAATCAACAGCAGGTGAATATAAAGGCATCACAGCCAATGTGTAATTTAGTTGCATGATTCCTTTATAACACAAGAATGATTTTTATGGCTGAACCACCCACAGGACATTTAGTTGTGGTCTGTGTTGTCTCTTGCAGTGAGTGCTCCCACTCACATTAGCTGCGTTGCTCGTACAATAGGAGTCAAAGAGAGTCCTTTTCCACTCAGCATGGCTCCATACAGTATCCAAGGCTTGTGAGGATCTCATCACTCTCCATCCTCATAATGTTCCTGTCAGTGCGCCGGATGGGAACTATTACATCCCACAGATCATCATTCACTAGATGCAGGGGCCCCCATCAATGCTGGCGGTTTTATTATGCAAGATATTAGTTCGCTTGTGTATTAGCGCAGTGGTTTGCCTCGTTATGCTAATTTCAGAATGCGTTTCATGTGCTTTGTAGTTAGTTCTAAGGATGGCAGAACACAAGAAGCTCCGGTTGAAGGGATTACAATACTCAAATTTATTTTCCAGTGTTTCAGTTTTGACTCCAGTGTAATCCTGCCCACCTAAAGTCCATGGTTATGAGTGGACTCCTCATGTCTACCTCATGGGTTGGATGTTTTCTGACAGACCAATAAATGGAAGCCTCGGTGGCAAAAACTAATTGTAAGTGTGGCTGATCCATGACTCATCTGTCCCCATTAGGATTCACGGTTCATTAGCTAGCAAGCAGACGATATAAAATGTAATTGTGAGCTATGAACTTTGTTGTAGCTCTCAACCACCAGCACCCACTCAGCATGTTCAAAATTAAGGCACCTTGGGTACCTCTATTCTCAGTATGCTAACTGTAAGTTTATGAGATTATATATTATCTCTCTAAACTGTTCTTGTTGCTGTTTTGTACTTGTATATTTTTTTTGTCCTGATTTTGTGTGTTCTATTGTGAAACATCAACTCACCTAGGAATTGCACATGTAAATGTGTAAATGAGTGTTATTCTAAATCTGGCAAGGTTAATTACACTGAATTATTGTGAGCTGTCCTTGAAAGATACATAAAGTGACATGTCCATTAAGAGTTCCCAACATTTAAACAACACTTCCTTTCTTTTGTGATTTTAAGGTGAGTTCAGATTGAACGTGAAGTGATTTTTTTTTAAATTTATTTTTGGTTTAGGTAGATTATTTGAGCAACCTTAAGCAATAAACCAAGTTTATTTGGCCCAGGCAGCCATACATGTGTATGTGCTTGTGTGAATGCTCAGACTCTGACTGCTTTGAAAACGTATCAGCTTTTCCTGTTATTAACCTCCAGACCCTAACTTTTCTTTTTCTTTACATATTCAGAAATTAGTGTTTTAAAGCCTTAGGATTAGTGTACATTTTTCACTTAATCTAAAACATTTTGAACTCACAGATATATCTATAATGCTACTACTACTACTACTTAGAATAAATGTGCATCTATTTGTGTCCACTACATCTTATGCTCGACTTAAAAAGTAACCCCACCATGGCTAAAACCAATTTGCGCCTCATATGAGCACCAAAAACCTGTAAAAAAAAAAACTGTCACCCACTACTTCAGTATGAGGTAATGTCATTATTCTATGTAATCACGATACAGTTTTGTTTTGAATTCAGTTAATTAAACATAACACAGTTACGCTGAAAGGTCAAGGTAGTGTCAATTAATAATACAAGGGAAGTAAACACAAATAAAGTAATCCAGTGGGCCAGATAGTTCACACAAGGTTGGCAAGGCCATTAAATATTGATGAAAAGAAAGTGAGATGCAATCAAGTCAGGTAAACTGAGTCCAGCTCAGAAAGCAGACAACGGCTTTTTCAAATGAAATCTACAATATTATGATACTGCGCTATGGGGACATCTCAGATTGCAGTATTCTATATCATGTGGGTAATAGTACGTGATAACAGGATAGGCAAGTGCACATTGAGAAATGAATTTCTGCTTATCTGCATGTTATGCTGTGTTCAAGTTCTCTGTTTGCATGCAAATAGCCATTTGTACAAGCTTCCCTGTGAAGCTTGTGTGCATTTGTGTTTGAACAGGCGATTTTTATCAGACATATCTCTCCAAACCTCTGCACTGGGTTTGGGTTGATGTGGAGCTGGTTAACGGAGAATGGGCTTTTGATACTGAGCGAGACAGATGAGACCACTATGACTTCCCCAGAGAGTTTAAGGAATCAAATTTAAAAGCTATTTTAGGCCCCAGTGCCAGGTACAGTCAAGTCACCTGGCTTGATATTATTTGATGAAATAGGATACGCCCTCTGCCAAGCCAATATGCGTGTTTGTGTGAGTGTGGAAGCGCGGGAAGGGTTGAGGCAGCTGGGTCAGCAGTGTTTGAGTGAAAGAGGCAGAGGGGCACACAGAAACATGAGTGTGTGTGTGTGTGTGTGTGTGTGTGTGTGTGTGTGTGTGTGTGTGTGTGTGTGTGTGTGTGTGTGTGTGTTTCCACATCCCTGTGAGCGTTCATATTTGTAATACGTTTAGTGCTTTGTTAACTGTCTTTGTAAGCCTGTCCACATCCGCCAGGAGAAGTGTTTGGACTGTATTATAACCAGTCCTGTCAACAGCAACTCTCTTTGTTGCGAAACACCGCTTGGACCATGTTCAAGACTTCTTTGTAATCACCTTGACTCACTGCCCCTTCAAGTGTTTGAAGCTTTGGCAACTGGTGATGTGTGTGTGTGTGTGTGTGTGTGTGTGTGTGTGTGTGTGTGTGTGTGTGTGTGTGTTTGCATGTCTGTTAGTTGCATGTGTGTGTGGGTGATAGAGTCAATGCTTCTGTGGGTGTGCTGAGGTCTGTTTCCGTGCAAATGCATGGATGATGTGTGGCTTAGAAACGCATAGTACAGTGGTAGACATGGTCTCTGTCATCCAACAGCCCTCCGTCGTGAGATGAGAGGTCTGTTTCGGTCTGCCTCGCTCACGTAAACACATAACATCCCACTGCTGGATAACTTCCCAAAGCAGGAGGTGTGACTTTCCTGTCCTCATGCATTCCAAGCCACCCTACAATATTCTTTCACCTTGTTCCAGCACTCTCTCGTACCCCTTTGCACAACCCCACATCTCAGCCTTCAGAATTTAAAGACTCCTCTCCTCCAGCTGAAGCATGTTTACACAGCAGAGAGTGTGTGCTTTTTCTCCCTCTCTCTCGTTCGTGTGCCTGTTCAATAGGCAGATGGTTGCACTTCCTTTTAAGGATTGATCGCAATAGCTATTAGTTACATGTGTATAGCATCTGTGTAGGGTTGTATTGAAGTGCAGGCATGAGGAGCGAGGTAAAGGGTAACGGCTGGAATTAGCCTCACACGAAACGACATTGTTTCTTCAAGCGTGGTATTTCATAGTTTGGATTGTGGGAATTGTTAAGAACTAGCTGTCACTGTGGCAAATGTAATTCACAATCGAACCCCCCCCCCCCCCCCCCCCCCCCCACACACACACACACACACACACACACACACAAACTCCCCCTCTCCCGCCCGGGTTCCACTCTGACATCCACTGTGAAACTCAACTTAATTTCAGCGATAGTAACTTTACTTTGTTTTAAGAACAAACGCAAGGTATACGCTGGACCTCATCCAGATGTAGAGTTACTGTGAGAATGAAAGAAAGGTTAACTCGCAGCCTTCTCTGTGCAGTCATCCTGAAGTGGCCGTAGCCTTTTGCTTTGACATATACCTGAGCCGTTCTTCCACTGTCTCTATTTTTCTTCCCGTCTCTTGCTTTCACATTCACACATACTACACGGGCATGTCTAAGTGTCTAAGAGTGCCATGTCTAAAGAGTTCCAGCAGCTTGTTACTGAGGCTGTCAAAACCCACCACAGAGGTGAGGATGTGTGTGAAATCCCATGAGCCTGAAGCATAGGTCAGAAGTACAACAACATCCCGCTTCTCTTTCCACGCGGAGATTTTTCTCCTCACATATTGTAGCTCCTCTGAGACAACAGCTGAAGCCTGTAACACAAAGAAATACTGCTAGGCTATAAATTGAATGCATCGTCGGAAGAAATTAAGACTACGTAGGTCGTATTTTTTTTAAGAATTTAAAGAATTGCTCATTTTCAAACATTCAATCCTGCCTTTGAAAAGATAGAATTATGTGTCTGTAATTGCCTTGCAGAATTACAGGTTTTCACTTTCAGCCTTTCCTGAGTTGATCTCCCTACCGACAGGACGTCATCGGTTGTCATTGCCTCCTAAGACTGTTACAAATCAGTGAAATTGATTGTTTTCACAGATGTGACACAGCTGTGGTTAAAGTTGGACTGGTTTTCCACCCAAAAAAACACGGAATAGGGAAATATTATTGCCTCGGTTAAAAATTACTACTTTGGGAGAACATTGGAAGTAAACAGTGCTCTAAAGTGGGAAACAAACAATGCTATCCTATATCAAAGTTTAATGTTTGTTTACTCACCCAACCACACCAACCGCCTCCCTCTGAGTACTTTGTGGCGCTATGATAACATCACACTATTTTGTCTTTCACATCAAATAATTGTACACTATGTGCCCTTTAGAGGGCTTTGTCACTTGCTAAAACAAGGTAAGCTGCTTTCTTAGAAGGACAGCCTGTTTAAAAAATTTGAGCATATTAGAAATGTTAACTGGCAGCTTCAGCGTGATTCCTGTAGGTATGGTTATCCTTGGGAAACTAAAAAGCACTCCAAAACTCAACCGTGATCTGAAGCATGAGACAGTGCATGAACCCTGGTCTCCTGTGTTGACGTTGAGTATCAACCTCAGTCTCTCCTCTGTGCCTTGGCTGCACTGTGAGAATATTAATCTACTTCCTGTACTGCACCTAAATCTTCCAGTGAATGTAAGTCATGGTTGCAAATTAGTTGCATATGAACAGTGGGGACAGAGTTGCAAAATATCGAGCCACGTGATTCGACTTAGTGGAACAAAATGTAACTGATCTGAAGAAAGCAAAAGAGACAAAGGTTTTGCATTGCTTTCAATCTGGTTGTATTGGTCGTACTCTGCCTCTACCTGCTCTTGGTACAAACAGAGATGTTTCCAAGTGTCAGGTTTTTGGCTGGATCCCATGAACAGCCATGCTTGGCACCCTGCAGAACCTCTCACACTGATTATTATTTCACTTCCTCGCATTGTTATTTTATCAGACTAAGCTCCCGTCAGACCGCAGTCTGTTTATGGCTCGTGGTGCCAGTGTAAGCAGGACTCAGACACTGTGCCGCAGTAATCTGGATTGCTGCAAAAAGAGACACCTCAATAAAAGCAGATCTCCTGGCTGCCCACAGTCATAAAGGAGAATAAACAAGGTTAGGGCAGAATAATTATGCTGAGCTGCTTCCTGGTATTAAGGGACTGACGGGACTCCTTCCAATGTACAGACCCTCCTGTTTTTCTGCTTCTCCGGCCAGGAGAGTTTAGACTGATCACATTTACATTTTCCTCTTGCGGAACAAGATTTCCACTTGATAACTGAAATGTTGATATTTCTGCTAATAAACATACATGTCTGAAACAATTATGAAATAAACAACTCTATTCCCGCTCTGGGCTGGCTCAGAAACACTAGAAGGTGTGAACATATGTAACAAATGAATAAATAATTAGACTCAGCTAGAACTTGGTGTACTCTGGCGCCTGGCCTCAGATGTGCTTTTTTGCTAGTCTCGTTTTTAGGTTTGCGGGTGTGTGGGTGTGTGGGTGTGTGGGTGTGTGGGTGTTAACTAGGCGAACTAACAACTCATACGGCTTCTCCTGTACTTTTAAAATTGATGGTTCATTGTCGCCCTCCACCACTGGACACCCAGCAAGACCTCCATCCACTATATTTGTCAAATCCAACCCACAATAGTGTTTCTCAGTGAGCACTCCTAGTTAGGTTTAGGTGCAAAAAAAACACTCAAGGATTAAAGTTATGCAACCTTTGTTGTCATGGAAACGCTAAATGCAGTTTTAAACTAAACTGTCCCCAACTATTGGTCGGAAGCAGGAAACTTTGGTCTCCCCCACCCACGCTTGCTGTTGTATTGAGCCATCCACCTACGCTGCCTCCTCCTAACAAAGAAAAATTCACATTATTAAGACGTCATGTGAACTGTATCACTTCTCCAGGACACCAGATTGTCGTTATTTATATGATTGCTAATGGTCGCTAAACTTTGAAACGTATCTGTGGGTGATAATAAGCTGCTTTCACAAAAGACTAAAGACCTAATAAGCTGCTTTCACAAACACCAATAACCCACTCGTTTAAGATTTGCCCGACTGAAAATCTGTGAACTTTAAGAGTTGACTTGGAGGATCGCTCATGGACTCCAGAAAGTCCATTTGCTGCCAAGAAGGCACTAAATGCTTGTTCTTGTTAGCAGTGAGTACCTGACAGATGGCCTTGTGCTGTTTCACAACCCTAGCCACCATCTTCTGGCAGCAACGCCATCGTCACCAGCTTGTGATAGATTTAGCTCATCTTGTGCGACTTCAAAGTCCCTTTTTCATGAAGAACAAGGCCAACCCTCCATCATTACATTCCACACAAAGTTATAATATATTGCTAAATTAATGAAATTATACTTGTGTTTTTATCTTATTTTTATATATCTCGATGTAATTGTTCAGCAAAGCAGGAAAAAGTGGTCTTTTATTAACCTTGCATATTGCTAGGTAGGTTTATGTGCATCTGTTATCTGCCTGCATTCAATTAAGGTTTTGAAATCTGGCTTTGGCTTAACACTGTAATGATACAGAGCTTTGTGTGAAATTAGAATCATTATAATTAATAGATATTCCCTATTTCTCTAATATAATATAAATGCTTCTCTGGTGTGGTCCTTTAAAAAAAAAAAAGTGATGTTTGGAGACATTTATGAGTTTACAAAATGTATTGTCAGAGTACTTCTGTTGTTTAGACCACGTGACAGCTGTGGTGGGGCGAAAGCAACACTCTTGTGCTTTGTGCACAGCTTGAAGATGCATATTGTATAAAAAAAAAAAAAAGCTTTCAAACAAGGAGCTTGTACAAGGATTAATAACTTTACAACAACATATTTATGCAGAGGTGAACAAATCCCACTCATTTGATTGCTCATCGGGCTGCCAAAAGTCAGAACCTTTTAGTGGTCTGCGATACATACTGTATCCAGGAATATCTCCATGGAAACATCTATTGATCCATAGTTACAGATTCTGACCACATAATATCTCTCTGAGGTACTTACTATGTGTGTCTGTGTCTGGATCAAGGGAGTTTTGATCTACACTTAGGGTCAAATTGTGTAGATATTAGTTTTACGTCTTCCAAACTAGTATCTATTTCTCTTTTGCTAATTTACGCATTGTCAGTACAATAGATTCTTTAACCTGTATATACCCTTCATTTCACAGGGTATACCAGACAGTATTTGTATGCGGTTGTCCCTTTCTTTCAGTCTAATTTTAGTAAATGTCACTGCAGCTGTAGGTTACATCATTTGTTGGTGTAGCATTTGCAAATGTAAGATAAAACGCCCGGGTCAGAGTCCTCCACTTTCTGCTCGCCATACTTCTCAATGCACAATACACGAAATCGATAACGCCACAGCGCAGTCTGTGTTGTGGAACTTCTTGATAGATCCCATTTCACCCTGACACAAGCACCTTCACCACCTTCAATGTGTGACCTGTATTACACGTGGTATATCTTTTTGTGTTATCCCTTATCGTGCAACAACAGAGCATTCAGGTTTGAGGGACAGCAGAGGTTTTACCAAGTTGATCTTTTTCACGTTATGGCTTTTAATACATGATCAGTGTACCACTGCCACAAGGCAGGAATCTGCATACAAGATGGAAATGCAGTATTGCCCAGCCAGTAATTGTAATCACAAAACCATTGCTTGCATCTGCTGGGTCTCTTGCTGATCAATTGTTCTCCGCCTGTGTGGCCAGATTTTGTTTTGTTTTGAGTTTGTGGTTGTGTGTAGTTCTGCCTCGTTTGGCAGCATCCTTTTTTTGTGTTCAAGTTGCTCATGTCTGAGCTGTTTACAAAATGATGCTAACTACTTAAACCCCTGTCTGCCTCCAGATGTCTTCCTGCATGTGGCTCCAGCAGTACTCCAAATGAGCAATGGGGGAACAATTGTAAAAAAAAATTTAGACAGCATGAAAAAAAAAATCAAGCAGAGGATATTCTTTATTTTGTTTTAAAACACAGAGACTGTTGATTAAACCTCGTCGACTGTACACTTATGCTAATGAGAAACATAAAATGTTCATCACCTCAACTAAAGGTGTGTTGTGGCACTTGGAGTTCAGAAAGAGGCCAAGATCCAATTATAGCAGCTTTGACCTTTATTAAAAAGTACTTGTCAACATGACTCATCCCTGTTGGACATCATCTGCCCATATTGCTGCTCAGCTAAATTACTTGCTGAAAATAGAAACTTGAAATGGCCACATATTAGTCACCCAATCATTTAGATGTATCGTTGGACCCAACTTGCATTGCGCTGTCCAACTCTGCTGGGACAAATGCCTCAAAATGTCAGGGGAAAAGTTGTGTTCCCACTCAGTAAACGAGTATCGATTTCTCTGTGTACCTGAAACCATCACTACGTGCCTCGGAGACAAACTTAATATACAGGGCTTAAAGTTGACTCGGAGAGAGCAAGAAAGACTCCATAATGGCTACGCTGTAATAACAGCTGGTTGCAGAGGTCTAGCCCACCCATGTTGCAAAAGGATGTTGTCATCTTTCACATACAGCTTTCATCAGAAAAGTCTGTTCAATTTTAGGGGAAAACAAACTATTCAAAACCCGCTCTTCCTCTGTTGTGCGGTCAGTTTCTGCTCCCGGGGGACAGCAGATGTAAATGTGTAGTAGATAACCACTGCAGCCGCAGGCATGACGAGGCATAATTGCTCCATGTATAATTGTTTCTGTGGTATAAGTCAGTTTTGTGAATTAAAATATTATTAAACAGCACACATATACATGCTTAGCTACACAGTATATTTGACTGCATATGCATCTAAACAAGCATAATTTCCTCTAGTCTGTGTTTCTGAAAAGATCTTCTCCTTTGTCATGGCATTGTGATGTATCCTGTAAATCCTTTACCCAAAAGTCCCAACACTGATTCATCATGTAACTCGGGCAGATACAGAGAGTCTGACATTTGGCCTTTTCCCATAGGATCCTGTCTTTGCTCCCCTTTTGTGCAAAGTTCCTGTATGTGCATTCCCTGAAACAGGACACTAAACACTTCACTGTGCTTTTGCTTATTTGAATTTCCATTTAACTTTTTAAGGAAATCCACTCTATGTTTTTCTAAACTCATTCTTCCACCCTCTGTGTTTACAGTAAGTCAAAGTAGCAGATGAAAGACTGATTTCTCTTCTGTTCCAGCCCTTATCTTCATGCGGACACACTTTGCCCTTATATGCCAATTAAAAGATGTTTAGCGTTCATTAGTAACAAACTGCTGTCTCACATGCTCAGAAGAATTCGCTTAGTAAAAACTTTAAAGTATAGACCTTGTTTCTTTAAGAGGCTTTTAAGTTTGCTGACTTTCACAAATGTTGCAGTCCTTTATGTTTGTTCTCGCAGGCGGTGCTATCTTTTGTATTTGCCTGGTTTTGTTTCTTAAATACTGTACTTCAATAAAAGTCTACGTTTAATGTGTGTATCTGTGCATGGATTAACTGCCTGTTTCTCTGTAGATATGATGCGCACGATGCATGTATGTGACTGTGCATGCATGCTTGTCTGCCGTCGCGTAAACAGTGTATGTGCTGGACGTGAGAGCATACTGTCTGTGTATGTGTACGGATGAAGTGATGCTTGTCCACAGGGAGCCTCCTGATAACAGTAGTGGCAGTGTATGCTCAGTGTCACAAACGGCTGTGAGACTTTGTTGGCTACTGGGGTTCTTTAACAGCTCAGTGGGGGGTCTGAGATTCCGTCTCGGCACAGGTGCAGCACAGAGCTTCAAATACCTCTCCCTGTGGGGTGAAACATTGTCTGCGCGATTGGCATTCAAAACATTATCGGACTGCTGCTGTTGTGCTTCCATAGGTGTGTAAATGGTGTGTGTAGCAGTTTGCGTGGGTTGGAGTTGGGGTTAGATGTTTTTACTTGTCCCCCGGAGTAACGGCTGAGGTTTGTGTCAGACTTAATATGAACTGTCAGCAGAAGAACGTTCATGGCTTTCACAATACTGTAAAAAGAAAGCACATGGTAATGTGCTGCACTCTGTACAATAACCCACAATTGATTTAAAATGAATACAAATAAGAGTATTGATTGTTGTCAAGTCATAAAAAGCTATTCCTATGTCCAGTTTGATATTTTATCTGGTGCTCCACTGAGCTATAAAACCAAACTAATATTTTTTTTAAAGTACCTCATAATATTAACCAGAAATATCAGAAGAAAGTAGTTCACATTTCTACACATACATTTGTATATATTTTGTATCAATAAAAATAATTAAGTCAAACTAAGGTCTACATATTTTAGATAAAGACGTCATACAAAGAAATGGCAATGCAAGTTTTGAGCCAAATCTCCTTTTTCATAAATGTGAGGTGTAACTGAGGGATTTACAAAATACTAGTTATACTATGCTGTTGTTACACCCTTTGAGAAAGCCTCGGACATTCCACACTTGACCGTATGTGTTGTTGTTGCATCTCTTTTTTGTTTTCAGAACACAAACACACATCTAAATGCAAATCACCGCAGTAATTATAGATGATTGCACAGCAGAACTTGAAGTGAAGAGAACATGCTGCTCTACAAAATGGCAGTTTCTCATCTTATTATCCAATTATCAAAAACCGCTGAGAAAAACAGCAGGATTTTCTATTAATTGTTTGCCTTTCCATCGTGAAGTAATCCCAAATCAAAGAATAAAGCAGCACCAGTACTCTCTGGGATTACGCTGCTCCTAGCTCTTTCGCTAGCTGTTTCACCCTCAGGTTTTGTCTCTGCATAGCTTTCTAAAATCTGCCTTCTTGTTGTTAGAGGGCTCATGGAACACCAGATCAACTCTGGTGCCTAATTAACCAGAATAGCACCATCAAACTGACAACTAAAACCTCTGTTGTCACACAGAAAAAAAGTAAATTCAAGATTCATTCTTCCTGCTTTCTGCCAGCCTATATTTCTCAAAACTTCTTTATGTCAATGACTTTTGATCATTAGAAACTAAAGTTTCACTCTAATTTTATTCAAGTTTCACTCTTACATTTTGAATAGAGATCACCAGTGTGCTAATCCCACATCTGATCCTGATAGCAGAGAGCCACCCAAGTCCCAAGGCCTAATGAATGTTATGCAAGGTGCACTTTTAACACAGACATCTTGACAGACAAGGGCATGATGGCAAAATACATTACCTGTGTGGAACTGAAATGTCTCTGCAATTTGGTGGGTGTCATAAGAAACAAGTCTTGATTGCAATCTCTCTCTCTCGCTCACTTTAAGTGTTGGCTGTCTAGCCTCGTTGACTCAAATGTAATTTGACATGTGGCTTGCAATGTATTAACAGTGTACATATAGATCGCCCACAAATAAAGTTACAAGTGATTGTTTATATGGGCAAGAAAACTTTTACCAAAACGTCTTTACCTATTCATGCACATATCTCGTAAAATAGGTTTCTAGCCTCACCTACTGGACATAAATAGAAATGTCAACTACTCATGTATCCTTTCTCCATTTAATTCTCTGTCTTCCTGTTCTTTTCCTTCTTTGTAATTCCCTTATGTGCCATGTCCTTTTCCCTCCCTCTCTCTGTCTCGTCCTACCTCCCTTTTCTGTCTCTGTCTTTAGAATATGCCAGAACATAACAATGAGCTCCAACAGCACAGACCCTGGTCTCTTCCTGACTGCCAACACCTCACAACCAGTGGCTGGAGCCTACCCACAGTCCAATGCTCTCCATCAAGGAGGAACTGGAGGAGCCCCCTGGTTTGTTTTTCATGTGAATACTTTGGATGATAATTCTTCCTCCACCAGCGAACTCTTAAATCTCACCTCAGAATCCCAAAATGGGAATGGAACGGCACCCCTTGATTCCTTGGGTGGCCACCCTGTGTGGCAGGTTGTCATCATTGTCTTGCTGACAGGCATGCTGTCACTGATCACCGTCATCGGCAACATCCTGGTAGTGGTATCCTTCAAGGTTAATCGCCAGCTAAAGACGGTCAATAACTACTTCCTGTTGAGCTTAGCTGTGGCCGACCTCATCATCGGGGTCATCTCCATGAACCTCTACACAGCTTATCTTGTGATGGGCTACTGGGCCATGGGCAACTGGGCCTGCGACCTGTGGCTGGCTATAGACTATGTGGCGAGCAATGCATCAGTTATGAATCTACTGGTCATCAGCTTCGACCGCTACTTTTCAATCACCAGGCCTTTGACCTACCGGGCCAAACGGACCACAAAGCGAGCTGGGATTATGATCGGCTTGGCCTGGTTTGTTTCTCTAGTTCTATGGGCCCCAGCCATCCTGCTATGGCAGTATTTTGAGGGTGAAAGGACAGTGCCTTCAAATGAATGCTACATTCAGTTCCTCTCGGAGCCCACTATAACCTTCTGCACAGCCATGGCGGCTTTCTACCTGCCAGTGACGATAATGAGTGTGCTCTACTGGCGCATTTACAAAGAGACTCAGAATCGCTCAAAAGAGTTAGCTGGGTTGCAGGGTTCGGGGGCTCGTGGTGGGATAAGGGGACATTGTGGGGCTGGTGGCGGGGAAAGAGACAGTTTTGTGCATCAGACAGGAAGTTCTAGAAGTTGCAGCAGTTATGAGCTGACCAGGTTGTCCAAGAGAAAGAGCACATGTCGGGAGCTGGTTGGCCGCTTCCACTGCTGGCCTGGGGTTCGTTCTTGGAGACCTGGTAGTACCCGGCAGGGAGACGGTGATCATGACCAGAGCAGCAGTGACAGCTGGAACAACAATGATGCTGCAGTGTCTTTGGATCACTCCGTGTCTTCAGAGGATGAGGACTGTGGAGGAGAGATGAAGAGGGAGAGTCATGCTATTTTCTCCATTGTTCTTAGCTTGCCTGGTATAAAGGCTGCTGTCAACTCCCAGCTCACCTCTTGTGAGGATCTGGATGCAGCCTCAGAGGAGGATCCCCTCAGGGGAGTGGAGTTTAACCGAGACAGCCTTTCAACTGTCACCACCAGCACCACTGCCACTGTTTCTCTGGAGGGAACCAATGGTTCAGAAAATAGCTACCACCAACGCCTCTGCTCACGCAAAGTTCAGTCAATGACTACCATCCAGGCTACCTCTGATCAAGGATCTCTAGATGGTACCCAAGCAACAACTAACACTGCAACGGACAGTACCACCACCAGCACAGCCACCAAGTCCCCTTCAGTCCCTATGTCCTTCAAAGAGGCAGCTCTGGCAAAGCGTTTTGCTGCCCGAGCTCGGACTCAGATCACCAAGAGGAAGCGCATGTCCTTAGTGAAGGAGAAGAAGGCAGCTCAAACTCTCAGTGCCATCCTCTTTGCTTTCATCATCACATGGACACCGTACAACATCATGGTGCTGGTCAATGCCTTCTATAAGGATTCCATCCCAGATACCCTGTGGGCAGTGGGGTACTGGCTGTGCTACGTCAACAGCACAGTCAACCCCATGTGCTACGCCCTTTGCAACAAGACTTTCCGCACAACCTTTAAGATGATACTGTTGTGCCGCTGGGACCAAAAAAGACGGAGGAAGCAGCAGTTCCAGCAGAGGCAGTCAGTGGTCTTCCACAGGAGGATTCCCAGGGAGTCTACGTAAAGGACACAGCGTTTGGATTGTTGATAACAGAATTGAAAAATTTAACATAGGACAAGGAAAAGAAAGAAGCCTCCGTGTAGTTCTTTCTGTGGAGTTTCTTCACATCGAGATCCTTAATGTTTTTCTCTGCTGTAATGTCAAACACAGCAATCCTATGTGGTGGTCTTGCAGTATGTGTTTGTGCTGGTGCATCCATTTAGCAAAGCTGCATATGGGCGTGAAGGTTTGCATCAGGTGTGGCCGAGAGATGAAAGCTTTGCCTCGGAAAAAACTCTTTACCGTTTCATGCTGGTACAGCTGAAAGAAAATGAACTAAGTGGAAAATAATAGAAAAGGGCTTTAAAATGCAGTGCAGGAAAAATATTGAAGTGCAATTGACACACAAACGGAAAGGATGTCTTTGTCAGGTGGGTTGGGGATTCACATTTCTTATCATTTCTCTCTGTGGGTAGCTAGATCTGTAATGTGCAGAGTGGTTTTGCATTTCAAACAAAACATTGTATCTGTAATATGTCATTGAAAGCCAAGATGAAAACTATTTTGTGTGGTCCTAGGCTTCTACATTTTACTGATCTGCTCTGCCATCTTCTTGACTGGCATGTGTTTTTAACAGAACTTCTGTACATTGCCTTTCTACATGGATATAGCTTTCCTGTGTCTAATGGAATTTAAAAAGTTCTTAAATTGTGTCCTTACTTTCAGTCAACACAGACCTGTTATTTTGTGATAATAATCTTTGGTTTTCTAGATATTCTAGAGATTTTGAGCCAGTCTGAAAATGATTCTTTTGATGAACTGAGTTGTGAATATTCTGTGTGGCACCACAGTCAGTGAACTGCTGTTGTGTTCAATGTGATTGTTGTGGTTTTTATGGTGGAGACAATAAGTACATTGGTTGTGTTTTATGTACTTGCAGTTTTCTGTCAAAAGTAATGATTATACAATAATGATATTCTGTTTGTGAACATTTGGATATATCTGACTTGATACACAATGATTGATTGCACACTCAAAGATGTCCATTTATAAAGATGTTGGTTTTGATTTTACACTAGCTTATAAATTTCTATACAATTACACATCTAAGAAAGTCTTTGTAAAAGGCAAACTATCTTTAATATAGTAGAGCAATGGCAGCCTCTAGTGGTCAAGAGAATGATGTGTTATGCAGGCTGTAATAAAAAAAAAAAAAAAAGAGTCCAACTTCTACACTGCTGGATCAAAATCCCATTCTACCAATATTAGAAATTAAATTGAAGAAATGTTATCAAAGCCATGCATCAGTTATTCATACTTTAAGTTTCATGAATTGGCTTATCGCTATGACATTAAAATACATTTTTAGAGTTCTGGCACATAAAAAGAGTGGCCACGATCAGTGTTTTAACTTTCTGTCATGATGTGATTTTTCTTTTTTTTCATATGATTTCAGGATGAAATGTTTCTTCTTTTTTTTTTTAATATTATTGAGACTTACAGCAAATGATTTGTATATACAAGTGACAGCTGTATTGGTTTACAGTATCATCAGGTTTTTCTATACAGAAGGTGGGCAAACACCACAAACCAACCGCAAAGAGAAAGATGAAGAATATATTTTAATTGTGTAATGTGTAATGCACATTTTTGTTATTTTAAGTAGATGTTATTTGCAGTATTGCCACACCCAAATCTCTCAATATGAAAATTGTGCAAAAGATACTGAAGGCAAAGAATACATTGTGTTATGTCAACTAACGTACTAAAGAATGAGTAGATTGGACTATATGGGAAGCAGTGGTCATACATAGTGGTATGAATTTGACTTATTTGCTGTATGCAAAAGAGGTGATAAAGAATATCCCATGACTGCCATTAGTGGATATTTTTGTCTGCTTTCAACACAGTGTGCTCCAGTGTCAGAATGCATTCTTTATCAAGAGTTTTTTGTAATTGAATATTGGAAATGTAAACTACTAAAATGGTGAACACAAACAGTTTGTTACGTTTCAAGTATGACCATCATACTCATATTTTAAGTCAATAAACAAACAAAAACCTTTTTGACGGAAATCTGTTTTTTGTGTCACAACTCATGATTGAGTTTCAATGTATTTTCACATGTTTTAGACAGGGTGCATTCACTTAAAAATTGTATTGAGTATTTCTCTGCCTCATATTCACATCTGAGATCGGTTCAATGCTTCAGCCCCTGAGCAGCCAACCAGACCAGTTTGAGGCAGAGGTTAACGTGGGTTGCACGAGTGTCTCCGTGTTTTGTTGATAATAGACCAAATGAATTCTGATATCAGTGTTAAAAAGTCAGTACCTACTGTAGTGAGTCATTATTTATTTGATGTGGTTTTTTTTTACTATCACAATATGCAAAAGTCAGAAACTAGTGTCTTACCAGTAAAAACAGAACATTATTTTAGGTGCTAGCAAATGATGCCACAAACCTCTACACCAAATGTATAATACCATATCTGTATATGCAGTAGTTGAATATGTTCAATGTTTCTTGTTATTATGGCCTCTGTTGTTGGGAAGGTTTTGCTTTTTCAAATTCAAATACCGCCCATCATATTTGTTCATATTGTAGTCTAGTCTCTTCAGTGGCATGTCCATTGTTTTTAGACCACTAGAAGCCTCTTAGATAAGTATTGTCCTGTGGTGGGTTGACGAGCAACTGGCAAGTGAAAAAGTTCCAATCTCCGAGTGTGAGAACACACCTGAATGCTTGCTGAACTTTCCCACTCAGAAAGAGAGAGGTGTTTTACAGCTTCCAGAAGTCAGTTCGATGTCAGTTGACATGGCAGTGTTTATGGTGAAAGGGAAGATATCTACATACTTAAGCACAAATAAGATGACAATAGGGGGGGAAAAGCCAAACTTGGTTAGCTTAGCCTACCTAGTTTGGTAGCTGTGTTAAATGTTAACACAAAAAACAGCAGTATGAGCTCATTTGGTCCCTGTGTTGGTTTATATGGATAATGACGAGGTTGTTGGTCACTTTTGTATGATAACAGCAAGAGAAGTAGTTTTCCAGGGGGCGGCCATCTTGCCAGTTTGTTTTCCTCACGTGAACCCTCTCAACTCAGACGTTGTCCCCACATGGTAACTTTAACAAATCCTAGCTGCTTGAACACATGATCACTGTATTAGCAGTTGGTCATGACAAAACTGGTGAGTTTGCACTACTCAACATTTTCTTTTCTTTCTTTTCTTTTTTTTTGGTCAGTTTTGAAAGCTCCACATCCTTTAATAGCATTGAGTTACGTTTTTCTAGGACTGACACAAATATCTACGGACCTCTGTGGATGTGAAACAAGAGTGGAACTTGGGATTTTTTTTTTTTGTTTGTTTCTTTTTGAGGGGCGAAGATAAATTCTGAGTGAGATGGTGATAAATCAATTTGAATTCTTAATGTTTGTCTGATCCTCCAGGTTTTTAATAAACAAAGTTTTCTGTTTTCAACATTCTGTAATCAAATTATCTCATTTTGTATCCACTCTAATAAGAAACCTGGAGTCTTTTCCAGTTCAGAGCGAGGTCTCTGACATGTCTGGTAACAAATTATGTTTGGAGGACACAGCTGAAACTCATTTGCTGATTGGAGGTTTGGACTTAAAAGTGGCACCAGGTTGCATCAAACCTAAAGTAGAAAAAATACTCATTCTGACTCGATAGTTCTGGAGTTGTGGATGTTTTAGTTCTAATTTTCACCTAAATATGAATCCTGCATTGTCGTCTGACACTCCGACATTAGCCCCGAGTGTCTAATTTCAACCAGAAGCTGAATAAATACAAGGATGGTCTTTGACTGTTGCACACTTGTGTATTTTCCCATGATGAGGCCTAATGAAGTTAGTGAGGGGAGTCTCAGACTTTGCTGATGGGAGATGGCTACGAAGACCAGACATGTGATGGGGAAAATATCGACTTCATGTGACCCATTGCTAAGGAGCGGCTCATAGGCAAAGACAGACACCCATTTGTGCTGTTTTCTTCAGTCTGTACTAAACCACTGAGGAGGATCCACCAGGAAGGCAAGTACATCATTATTTACACTATTTTGCAAAATATCTATCCAAGAAGTGTATCTGCTGTGTTTTCACCGTTTCATGCTTTTACATTTTACCAGTGTTGTAAATTTGAATCCTGTTGAAATTGTTGCTTCCATTTATTTACGAAGTGAAACTGATAATGTATGTTGGACTAATCAACATGTTGTGGAGTGCTCGAATTAAAAAAAGAAAAGTTAGTCAGTTATTTTAATGTTTGGGCAAACACTTTGCCGAGTTTGAGCAGGTCATTTCTTGTCAGTTTGGCTCTTTTAATTGGGATCCTTTTTTCAAGGATGTCATTTATTTATTTGTAATTAGTTGGACCCACTTAATTTGGTTTATTACTTTTAAGCCGCTTTTATTTGACACTTGAGATAAGGGAAATCTTATCTTTATGTTCAACTTTGACCTCAGGGCTCAACTCAAACTAAACTGCCCACCCCATCACCCCCTGCCCGTCCCCCTCTTATTGTGGAGCTAATATTAAACGTAATAGAAATCACAGTGATTTTAACTTCTTGTTCTCCCTGTACTTCAGCCTGTGTAGATCGACTCCCACCTGGATGAAGCCCAAGTGGTCAGGATGCAGAGTATTAAGACAGTGGAGACCCAAGTTCCATTTCTGAAAGAGAGTTTCTTCACTTCCACCTTCAAAGGCAGGAGGAAGAGCAGCGTTACCAACCTCCTCCGTAAACAACAGCACTCACTTCTTCATCAACAACAACAACAGTGCATTTTAGAGCATCAGCAGCACAGTCCAAAGCAATGTCTTCCCCCTTCAGTTGAAAATGAACCAGGGCAGCAAACTCCAGAGCATCAGCGCCTTGCTCGCTCGACTAGCAGCCCGTTATGCAAGACTGCCGAGCATGCGGGATCAGATGGGGATAGAAAGGAGGGGCAAAAAGAGAGAAAGGATCAGAGAGCGAGCGAGGCTGTGCAGGGGAGAGGGGGGGAGCGAGGAGTGAGTGGTAGTGAGCCCGCGGCTGTCAGTGCCAGTCTCCTCCTCCTCTCATCATCAGCATCAGTGGTGCTGGGGGAGGCACCATCATCCTCACAGCTGCCGTTTACTGTGGTGGGCAGACAGCAGGAATTAGACTGCTCTGAAAGGGCTCTGACCAACAGAGGACCAACAGGAGCAGCAACCGGGGAGGAAGCCCAGCATGCCCAGCCTCGACCCCAGCAGCATGGCCTCTTAGCCAAGGGTGTGCGCCTGTTCAGGAACATGGGGAACCAGGAGACAAAGCTGAAGAAAGGAGCAGGAGGAAGCGGTGGAGCAGCAGGGGATGTCTCCTGTGACGGTGAGACCGATGAGCGAGAGGTGGATAAAAAATCGAAGAAGTCCCACAGTAAGATAACTAAAGGAGGAGGAGAAAGTAAGAAGAAACCAAAGTCGGAGTCGAAGGGTTCTGTATTTTCCGGCATGAAGATCAGGAGGAGTTTATCCAAGGTGAAAGGGTTGTCTAAAGACGATGTGTTTGACGATGGGAGGTCAGCGCACTTGGACAAACCTGGGCTCAAGCCTGGTGCAGAGCCAAGCCGCCTGTCAGCTGACGAGATGGGCATGCTATCAGATGTCGAGGGGGATCTAAGCCATTTGACCGCAGACAGTCGCCAGTCTGTGATGGACGAGATTGGCCGGAAGGCAAGCTCGGGGTCAGATGCTGACCTCTACAGCTTTCACTCAGCAGCAGATGAAAACGAAGATCTTCTCTCTGACATTCAGCAGGCCATACGAGACCAATGTATGGCCAGTGACAGGGCACTAGAGATGGTGACCAGCAGCCGCTTACCTGAAGGGTCGACCTCTGAGGGGCGCAAAATCCCTGAGAAGACAATATCTCACCAGCTATTTAATCTGGACACCGAAGTTCTTCCTCCACCTCTTGGAAGAGAAATTGTAATTCATGAACTCAACAATGAGTGTAAGAAAATAGAGAATGAAACTTTATCAAGAACTTCATCTGGTCCAGGATCCCTGAGTGAAAGTGGTCCACCATCTTCAGCTCCAGATACAGAGAGAAGCAGTGGCAGCCTGTTCCCAAAGACTAACAGCACTTATAGCTTCCCAGACACCACAGCCACCACCACCTCCTCATATGAGAGTGCTGAGGAGCCCCAGGATGACCTGGAGAGCCCGGTTCTGCACCAACAGCAGAGTCAAGGTGATCTGTCTGCACAGTGCAAAAACATATGTGTGCCATGTGTCTGTTTGGAGCCTGTGTTGCCGAGGACAGGACCAGCGGGGACTCACAAAAGTGCAAGCAGCTTGGACCTGTCTGTCGAGAGGGAGGAAGAGGAACCTGGGAGACGGGACTTTCTTTCCCTGACAAGGAGGAAGAGTAGCATGTCTATTAGCCAGCTGACAACAGACAGCATCCCTGGTTCTCAGTCGAGACGAACGTCCTCCAGCTCCCCGTCCACTGTCAAACTCTACCCTCCGGTCCACCCCTCTTATGTTAAGACCACTACCAGGCAGCTCACCTCTCCTATTACCTCCCCCATTACCAGCCCCCATGTGCCTAGGAAGACAGATGTCACAGATGCATCGTTGGAGTCCAGCAGGGCCCAGGGGTTCAGGAGATGCAAGCAGAGGTCCTGCTCCATTGCTGGGCCATTCGGCGTGTCTGCAGACTGGTCCACAGAGCTGCAAGAGCTGAGAGAAAAACAGGTTGGTGAGGGGCCCAAATTCCCAGAGCAGGATAACCCGGAGAAGAGTTTCACAGGTGGGACTTACTGGACGCTGGGCTCCAGGAGAGGACATTATGGAAGGCAGGCCTCCACATCTTCAGTACCCTACCTGGATGTCTTCTCTGGTGAGTCCAACATGAAAACAACTCAACTGTACAATCAGGACAGGCAACGAGGAAAACAAAGATAACAGTAATCCCTTTTTCTGAAAAATAACAACAGAAAAATGAGGTACAAAACCAAATCTTCAGCATCACCGCACTGATTGGCGATGACATTTGTTCAGTGAAAAACTTGACAGTGAAACTCAGTCCAGCATTGTTTATTCTCACTGAAGATGTAAAAAGTCAAATATACAATTTCATTAAAAGAAAAGAAAACAATTAGTAACACAAATTAGTTCTTTAAAAGAGCCGGGCACCATAACTTTCAATAGATGTTACTGGGACAAGTGTAAACAGTGCTTAGTGCTCGTGGGAGACTATTTTCATCTGTGGATGTGGGAAAATAAATTAAAATTAAAATAAACAACAGTGTTTGTGTTCATAGTAATGGATGAACATCTCGCATAGTATGATTCATATTTTTTCTCAGTTTTTTGACAGCACTGGAGGTCTGTTGCACAAAAGAAGACCATTTTTGCTTCAGTCAATACAACCCATACATACTGTATGCACCATGGTTTTGATCTTTTCATGGGATTTGTTGACATTTAGAAAATTGCACAGTATCAACAGACTTAGCTCTTTAATGTAGTAGACCACAGTCATTCATTTTATTGACTCCTGTGCTCTCAAAGAGGCAACATTTTCCTACATTGTTGCTGGGAGGCCCCAGAGGACTGGATGTGACCCCTTTTTGTTTGGCTCAATCCACATTCTCGTTTGAGATTAGGTTGTTATGCAACACTATTATGAAATTATTATCGTAATTGCCTTGTGATTTAAATTTTAATGACTTACAAATTATCACAGCAGGAATGCAAAATTTGCAATTTTAAAGTACAATAGCTCATGAACACCATGATAAAGCAGTGGGGGTTCTTTATTGAGAAGTACCTTCAGAACAAATGTCCCTTCTAATAAAACAATGACACTTTGTCCTCCTTTCTGTCGTGGAGCCTTTACAGAGCTCAGCTGCTCTCTACTGTCTGGGCTCATAAATGAGGGCCAAATGACAACACTGCCACCCACCCACGGCCATGCCATCCTCTCTGGCTTGGATAACAATTCCCCCCCACCACACACACACACACACTTGACGCTAAACTTAAGTGACAACAACAAAAATAACTCGTGGTAAGAGATCCAGTCACATTTCATTAGGTGAATTTACTGCAACCAAACGTATACGTTGTATCTTACTAATATTTGGCCTGTCTGGCACCTTGCAATTGTAAAGACAAAGACTAAGTCACTCACTAGTTCGGCACTGCATGTGATGCCGATCAGCTCAGCAAGTCTTCAGTTCGCATCTGGCCCTCAGCAGAAAGTGGGAAGACAAAGAAGAAAAATAAATTATAAGAAAGGCTGTTTCAACTGTCAAACAAAGTGACGACACATTGCCCAAGACTGAATTCACAACCTCTGAAGACTCGAGCCTGAAGGGATTTTAATCATCTTAAACTTAGTGAAAGGTCTTGAAGGTTGTGATTTTACAACATGTACAACTGACTGCGCAGTGTTTCAGGATTAGACTCTCTGCTGCGAGTGTGTTTTGTCTGAGGCTCCACATTCCTCTGTTGTCAATATTTTTCCAAATTGTAATGATTCCTGCTCCTCTGGCCATTATCAAGAAACTGGATTCCTCCTCACCAGGGATCCAGACCTGCTCGTGGGTTCTGAGATTAGAACAAATATCTGTTATTTCTCACAGCTCTTACCTACTTCTTTACTCTACTGGCACTGAGTCACAGTCTGCTTCTTAAGACAGAGACAACCTAATGTGTTGTTCAATATATTTGAGTTAAATCTATGATTAACCCTATAACCACATGGTCAGATTAAACGATGTGTGTTTTATCTTTGATGCCCCAAATCCACTTTTTAGTATTTTCAAGTTCTTCCATCACGGAGTTAGAAATTGAAAGTGCTGTTATTTGTTATACTGTGTGGTAGTTTGAATATCATGTAGAGTCTGTAAATTTTTTTGCACAGTACAATTAACACCATTCCTCTTGTCACCCACGTGTAAATGGTGTGAATAGAATTTGCATGTGTAGGTGTTTAATTATCACATCTCAAACTGAAACTTGTCTTTTAAACTCTTTGGGCAGTTTCACATGAGTTGTCGTCTTCAACATTTCTTCTCAGTTCACCACAGTTTATCTAAAAATAAGTAATATAAAAAATAACCAGAATGAAGATTCGGATAAACCAAAACATCCTTTCGTTGCCTTGTAAATGGAGCTTTGCATCACTCAGACGTGTTCTTGCTCTTCCTCTGTCTTCTGTCCTCAGGCCACACTCTGTTGGACAGGCTTTGTATGCATCATGGAGACAGCTCTGCAGAAGAGGAAGCGAAAGAATTGTGTCACCGAATGCTGCTCCAGGGTCTGCTGCTCCCCTTCAGCGATGGGACAGCAGAGCTCCATGGTGACAGCACCGTCTCAGCCGTCTTTAATGTAAGACCTTTCTCCTCACTGTCTATCATCACGCTTGTTTTACAGAAATGATTACACACAGTAAGTTGCCTCGCATTCATTTGGGCCAAAGGGGGAATGACTTGAGATTTTTGATCACCACACGTTTGAAATATCAGAAAATATTCATTTTAACACAACTGTATATTTCAGTGTAAAATGGTTAGAGCTAAATCACGATCACTCTGACTGCATTTTAGAGGGGCTGGATGGAAGACAGTGATTTACATTTCTCACATTGCCTATTCATAACAATCCATTGTCTAAAGATAGCTTAATGTGGGCTGTAAAAAAAAGAAAAATAGCATGTGCTTAAGAGATAAAATATTCCAAGAATGTACAAAGCAATTTACAGTCAACAGTTCATGTGCAAAATACAAAGCTGTGCTGAGATAATCCAGTGTGTTTCTGTATTTATTGCTGTTTTACTCTGAATCATCTCACAGAGATTTTATTACCTGAAGAGCAGTGGTGCATGTGGACGGAGTGACCATGTGAAAGTTGATTTCGTGAATCTTTAATTTTCCATCCCTGTAATGCCTTGCTCAGACATAATCGCACATGCATCACATTCCCCTGCAGAGTTCACGACGGCCGCCGTCAGAGCCTTTCTATCAAATCCTCTTGTAGCTGATCCATTCTGCAGCTTTGAGTTAAGGACATCCAGTATAACTTTCTAAAACGATTTGCAAATTATGCTGCCATATATTTATTAGAAATACCTCCAGTGTTTGTATATGTAATCTTGTTTTACATCGGCTGTGTGAAAGTGGGTGCCGGTGCAGAATGCCCACGTGTCTTTATGTTTAAGACAGATGAGGAAAATGAAATGGGTTGAATTATCTTACCGAGAGGTGTAGATTTGAGTCGATCTCTTTTTATAATTATTGTAATTTTTACTCCCACCAGTTGCTCTAAGGATGGCAGCAGTTATTGGACGGTTTAATATCGCATCATGTCAAACCATGACAGAGAATGAATCCGACCAACTTTTCTGATCCTATGACTTTTCTTCGAGGGCCACTAGCAGAGGTTTTCAGTGTTTTCAGGACAATTTCTCCTCATCTAAAACACGGTTTGACACAAACTTATGTTCAAACATTCGTGCTGCCCAGACAGTGTTTTGTACCGGTGACCCACTAGCTTTTCCACCATGACCCTATCATCGACTAAACATGAACAGTACAGTATTATTAGCATGTTGGCATGCTGATGGTCATATTTATCCTAAAAACCCTGCTGTGTCTCTACATCCTCACAGAACAGCTAGCATGGCTGCAGAGTCTTTTATTTTGTCTGCTGAATACCAAAGAGTCTGATCAGATTAGTGTTGGACTGTAGCTGCACAGTTCAACTCCCCTGCAGTCGACCATGCGTCAACATATACTACATACTCGTATGCACGTAAAGGCACAATATGCATAAAAACACACAGACAAAAGAAATATTACTTGGTCGATGATTCAAGCTCTAAAGTCATTTTATTCACAAAAATACTTCTCTCTCTCAAACACATCTTATTCTGTTTGCCTACCGTGCAGTCAAAATAGGCCACAAATGAAGAGCACTTTCTCTTTATGTGTATCTGCCAGATAAAGAGACAGGCACACTCATCTGTACAAAAGGACGGCTGGAGACACCCATACATGTTCAGGCTTTTCCTTGCATGGCTGGATTAATAGCATTAATAGCATTCCCTCTGACTGTCACACACACACACACACACACACACACACACACACACATACATATCTGTGCTTGCGTAGACCATCTGCTGACCGTGTTATGTAACAACTCCACGTGCCTTGGGCTCAGGCTGCTCTTCCCCAGCAAAAAGCTCATCATGTCAGGATAGGAGAGAGTCGTCCCTGCTCTGTGTACTTCCGGCTGGGGCTTGGCCTGGAGTCCTGCATTATTCACCATGACCGTGAATAATCTTTGCTCATGCGCCATCAAGAGTCCAGAACTCATTTTTACTGCTTTCTATCTTGGAGCTGATCTCCCTTTTTAAAATCAATCATCAGTCTGTCTTTACTGTTCTGCGACCTTTAATCCCAAACCTCTTAAGTATCTCAAACCTTTATACTCTTTTCCTTTTAAAGTTACTTTCCATCTTGAAATTAATCACTCACTGCATCAACTCTGTCTTCTCCTACATCTCCCTTTTATTTCCATCCTTATCTTTCATCTCCTACTTGTCCTCCACTTTGCTACCTAAATATGGCGCTGTGTCGACTTTCATTGCTGGAGGGAACAAATGTATGATTGGTGCATTTGTAGCCCCGCATACAGCCTTAAATACTCCATCAGCATTATTCATTCCAAAAATGGGAGTTGGGGAGGATGAGTGTCTAAGAAGTCTGTATAAATCAAGTGTCATCCCTCTTTACACTTGGCAAAACATTGTTCAACTGATAAATCTTGAGTGGCATGAGTTTATATCAGTCTGGCTTTGTATATGCGTGTTTCTGGCTGTATGTCCAGCTAATGGGATTGGTACTGAGAGGAGCACAGATATATACATATATATCTATATATATATAATATAGGTCATGTCCGATTGGGCAATATCGCACCCAAGTGCCCGAAGAAGAGCAGACATTTATGTTCCAACATGATTCGTGCTCACATCAATACTTTACGCAAATTATATAACCGAATTGTTCAGTGATTTTTTTTTTTTTATTATTATTTTTTTTTTTTTTTTTATGCTAGCATATACATGTCACTGCTCATTTCCTCAGTTTCCTGGAAAATAATAATTTGCTTTGAGAAAATGGAAAGCACAGAATTACAACTGTATTTAGATAAAGCATGCCAAATTCGAAACATTTTTGTAATAATTAGATTGCTGCAGGTTTGTTAAAGGGACAGGAAACATTGTTTAGATTTGTCATATTTTCACTGTTGAACTGTTGAGAGCATGCTCTCACATGTGATTGACACTTTGTGGGTCACTGTTGTTCTTTCTGGTGTTGTTTTGAGTGTCATTAAAGTAAATACTGTAAAATTTAAATGAATATAAATGTACTACTTTTCAGATGATAATTAACTGCTTGATTGAGGTGATTAAGAATTCACTATTTGTAAAACATGCCGTCCGGTACTTTCAAAGGATTAAGCTGTTTCCACCTTGACAAGGGACCATATTGCAACGAACAGTGGCAGCTCTTAGCTTAGCACTCTTTATTTACCGTGGCAACTGACAAACAGCTGTGACTGTGGAACAACTCTTAACATTAAGATATATGCTTCCGAAGAAGCCCAGTGGTTCCACATGAAGGCATCTTTGCGGTTAAACGCCCAAGTGGTTATGAAGTGGACCATTTGAAGAAAGAGAGGCTGGAGAAGGAAAGCAGGGATAATTCCTTTAGTGTGTTCTTAGTCTGGGGTTTTAAATCTTCCCATTTACACTCAGTCCTGAGTAAAGCAGGTCTGAAAGTACTGCCGGATCATTTAGTAACGTCACGCAGAGACATCGGGTTTCATGATGGAACATGGGAATTTTTGTTGGAAGAAATATTAATGGCAGAACAGTTAGCGTTGGACTGAGTGCTCCATTGGCTATGTAAAAGGGAAAACTTTACGGCTGTAGTGTTTATCCTCCTGTGTTGGCATACTTGCAGAACCACATTTCACTCATCCCTACTGGATATTATTAACCTTTTTTTTTTTTTTTTTTTTTTTTTTTTTTTTTTTTTTTATCATGGAGCATCTCGCTGTGAATACATGGTGAAATATATTGTATGTCATAAAGGGTATTTGTACTTAGAGGGAGCAAATAGTAACATTTTAAATGTGATCATATTAACAATTTATGCACATTCTTGTTTTCTAAACTGTGAGCAGGAGGAGCAGCTGTATACCTGGGCATCTGTAGGCCTGCCGGTGTCTTCCCACCTCTGGGAACTCTATGGGGGGCGAACCGTTGGCAGAATACAGAGCCTGAGATCCTCTTTGCATCAGTCATCACCCAAGACACCAGGAGCTCAACACTTTCAGGTTAGTTACACTCTCTCTTCATTTATAAATATTTAACAGCACGTCTGCACAGGGTGGATAATCTGTGCTTTTGAAAACACGCAGGTGCAAAACTTCACAGGTTCTCTTGCAAAAAGATATTCCAAACTTTCATCTTTACAAAAGCAAATTATGTGTAGAAATGAAACACCCACTTGCTGATTGAATGCAATGCATCTACGAAGGCTGTTTTTGTATCAGAATGTTGACATTTTACTTGATTTAACCTCGTGAAAAATTTACAAATACAACTTAAAAGCGCAAAACGTGGTACGAAAACATGGCATCATTTCCAGCACATACAGGTAAGTAAACACCCAGTGGTTGATGCTGTTATAAAGTTGAGACGTAGTTGGTTTGTTGATTTCCATGATGCTTTTCCTCATCCTTTAATTTATGTCACATGTAGGATTGTGTGATGTGATGTGCTTTGAAAACAATTTTAAAACAAAATATGTTAGTTGGAATTTTAGTTTGAGAGAAGAGGGGGGGGGGGGGAGGAACAATAAGAAATACAAATATTTAGTCTGTTCAGGATTATCAGGGATTAAAGGATACAATGGTTTGTATTTGATGCATATTTCATCTTTATAAGGTGTCTGAAACATTACCCATGTGACTGTCACACTGAGGAGTATAGCATTAGCTGAATTCCTCAGCTGTAAGTACCTATTTTGTCCATCAGAGGTCAGGCTTGTTTTGAAAGAGCTGTGAACTGATGACAGTAAATCTCCCTGTGTCCTAGAAGAGTTAAAACCTTTTTGAGGCCATACCGACTGAACAGTCTCCTTAATATTCAACGATGTGACCACAACTGGGGAATGCGTACGAGCAGACACAAACCCTCCCCATGTGAGGCCCAGCGAGACTCACTGTCTCTGGGGTCAAATCTCTCAGTATCCCCTCATCCCTGCTCTAACCAGTCTGGAGCCAGAGGTCTAATGGAGTCTAGACAAAATGGACTTTCTTGACCCTTCTTTAGCTCATAGCTCTGTCACCAATCTCCCTTAGTTGTGGGTGTTTTACTGTTTACAACTTCACTGAATGATAATGTGTCTGAGATTTAACAGCACATTTTTAGATCTGCTTTTCAACATTTAGAGTACAAGACTGGACAGAGAAGGAATGTTTCATGTCAGAAAAACACAAAGCTTTCATTTTCTACAGTTTCTTAATATGAACCCTGTTGTAGTTACAATTTGTCTTTTCTTTTGGTTCATTGACAGGCAGAATCCAGTAAGTTGAAGTTGAGTCAGTCGTCTTCAGAGGATGAAAGCGGTCTCATCCCTCAGCTGGAGAAGACCATCGATGACTTGCGGATTAAGATTGCTGTGCTGCAGGGCCACCGGGTCTCCTCGGCAAAAAGCAGTGAGGATAATTTGGGAGCTCCAGGCAGTGGCCACCACAAGACGTCACAGATGAGAGGAGGAAGACTGGGGAAGACGAGCCAGGAAGTGTCTGTGCAGACCTCGCCTGTGGAGGAGGGGTTTAAGTTTGATGTGCCTTTGAACGGAGGATCCGGCAGCATGTCGTCCTCCGTTTCATCCTCCATCCCCAAATCTACTGAGAGCTTTGTCTG
The DNA here is from genome assembly GCF_022577435.1 of Embiotoca jacksoni. Classification (NCBI taxonomy): domain Eukaryota; kingdom Metazoa; phylum Chordata; class Actinopteri; family Embiotocidae; genus Embiotoca; species Embiotoca jacksoni. The sequence goes on from NW_027185252.1 coordinate 6,860,520, forward strand.
TAGGTGCCAGCAGAGGCAGCAGAGCAACATCCACCCAGGTCCTCCACCTCCTCCTCCAATGTCTGGGGGTATGCCCCCCCCTTCTCCTCCTCCTCCTCCACCACCACCTTTACCAGGCGGTGTCACCCCACCACCACCTCCTCCACCCTTACCTGGGGTTGGACCATGTCCACCACCCCCTCCTCCACCGCCTCCCCCCCCCTGGTTTCGGACCCCCGCCCCCACCTCCTCCTCCGCCGGGCATGGGCCCACCTCCCCCGCCCCCTCCTCCGGGCATGGGCCCTCCTCCCCCCGCCCCCTCCGCCCGGAATGGGCCCCCCTCCCCCGCCCCTGCCCCCAGGCTTTGGGCCTCCACCACCACCAGGTCCCATGCCCTCCATGATGGTCCAGGAAGCTGCCTCTGCCAAGGCTGTGCTAGAGCCCCCCAAGCCAATGAAGCCCCTCTACTGGACACGCATACAGCTGCATGCTAAAAAGTAAGGACACACTGCAGAAAGTGAAGATAGATATGGATCATTTGCACAAAGGTATTCTCTGAACAGTAGAGATTTGAGAGGAAGCTTGTCCACTTAAGATAAAGATCAGCCACATGCTGTGACGGCAATAGAGATGCTAACCTTGTGGAAAATGAAAGTGATGCAGTCCAGGCATTGTGGTCAGCAGAGAATTGACTTGAACCAGGTTTTTCTTTCCTTATTTAGGCTTGGAAAACTGCAGTTGAATAAATATCTAGAAATAGACTACTTGATTTACTGGCGAGACAGGAACTTGATACCGAAATCTACATGTAATTTGCTGGCTGATGGATTTGACAATTATGCAACTTTTGGATTTAAACTGCAAAAGATGATGAATGAAAACACATAAAGCAGCAGGAGACTCTCTGGAGATGTCTGAACTACCTGTTATGGTAAAAAAAAAAACACAACACTATACAAGTGTGCTTAACTGAGCTTTAATCTGCCATTCATTGGTTAAAAAAAAAGTACTCTTATTTGCACTGTAAAATATTCCTCTTTCTCCCATTTCTTTAGAAACACTGTCTCTCTGGTTTGGGAGAAAGTCGAGGAACCGACTGTGAATTTTGAAGAATTTGTAGAACTGTTCTCTAAAAGCGCTGTTAAGGAGAAGAAGAAGCCAATTTCAGACACAATCAGCAAGTCGAAGGCCAAGCAGGTACAGACCATTTCATGGTTATCTGTTTGTCTCTGTAGGCAGGGTTACTACATCTGTGCTGATTTGTTTATGTATGAAATTACGAGTGTGCATTTGCATATCCCTCTGGGTCACAGGATTGTCCACTCTTCAGGGGTTTTTCCCATCTTCACTCTCACTCCACTGATGCCCCGATTCTTTCCACTCCACTTCTCACTGTCGCTCTCCGAGTCGCTTTGAGTGGCAGGAGGAACTGCTACAGCCAGACAGTTATTATGTGGTGTGAGCTCTGGCTCCCACCCGACTCCCCTGTGATCACCCAGTGGCACAGAGCCAATGTCTCGCGTGCGGTGAGGAAACCTCACAGCGGTGATGACTGCTGAGAGAGAGAGAGAGAGAGAGCGAGAGAGACAGGGAAGGAGTGGGAAGCGGAGAAGGGGGAAAAAAGGGAGGGAGTGAGGAGCCTGGGAGTTGTATTTCATAATGTGGTTCCTCCCATTGTGCTTTCTGTATGACTTACTTTAATAGTCCGACTGTTTCCCTCCCCACTGCCCTTTATGTCACTCCATCAATCTGCAAGTCAAACATTTGATCTACAATTTAAAGCTCTTCTCGGCAGGATTTTTATGTTATAATACTGTTCGCCGAAATTATAAGTCTAAATCACAAATAATGTTGCGCCAGGGAAGACCGTTTCACCCGTCTAATTGAGACCCAGTAGAATCGGCCAACAGTGTTCGTTGAGATGAAATGTTGGTCCCAGGCATCGGCATTGGTGGGAAATCTTCGGAGTTTATGGGAAGTGATGGATTGAAAAATAACACCAAAGTATGAAAACCTCTCCAAACAGATTCCAGTTTTTGCCACATGGTTCATTCCAGTTGTGGAATAGTTGATGGACAATCCATCATGTTTTATTGCTCATGACTGTTTAATCTTTAACTTTTTTTTTTTTTTATGTTACAAGCTTGGGTTTTTTAATGTTAAATCCAAGCGGAAACACACGGTAACGCCACCCATTTGTTTGTGAACTGCCATTATGAGGCCACGAGTTCGAATTTAGGCCGTCGCCATCTTGCTAGTTTGGACCGATTTAGAGGAAGAAATGACCATATTTGGATGAGCAGGGTTGGAGTAAACAGTGGATTTCCCTTGATCTGATTTTAAACCCAAGGACACTATGCCACGCCTGTCAATCAAACAGAACTGCTGTCAGTTCCACACCCACAAGCTCAGATGTAGAGCTGTTTCTTTGATAAAATGACACAACAGGCAGAATGAGTTTCCTCTTTATTAAAACAGACTTTCCTGATGTGATGCTCTGATTGATGGAGCTCTGAAGAAGTTTACTACCACATCTTAGAGCCGCTCATGTTGAGGCTTGTTTGCAAAAATGATTTTAGAGACAAGAGACTAATTGAGTTGGGTGCGGGTTAAATTGCCTCGGTCATCACTGCACGATATTGCTATGGATGTTCTCCAGCACATTTATTCTGCTGAGGATATTGAGGTCAATAACAGTAAAATAAGACTGTGACTGACCCCAATTTTAAGTTAACCTTTGGCATTTCCAGTTCATGACGAATCGCCCCGGACCTCAAGACGATCGATCACATTTCCTACTAGTTGCAGCTATTCCCATTCTCGTGTTCCGTGATTTCAATCGCTTCGCTAATGAAAAGGGACAAGCATCCTCCTCAGGGCCACCACTAGAGAGCATCTTTGACGTCAGTACTTGGCCGGTTTAATTGCCTGTGCTGACATAAGTATGAGATGTGAAGAAATACTGCCATAACCCTGAGTCAAGTGTTAACTCTTCTATCTGTCTGCAGAAGGCTAGCTGGTTTCCTGCTGCGCTTTTTATGTGGAGGTGCAGAGACAAAGGGAATATGCTTCTGGATTACAGTATGTGATTTACAACTGTTCAAAGCTGAAGATGATCATTGGCAGCACATTGCATCTCCTCAAGGCTCAGTTTTCCATCCCACAAGAAAAGACATTTCTTTTCAGTCAAGGTTAAAGGAAGATGTATGAATGACCATAGCTTTCTGCACCTAACCATTATTTTCATTATTATTGTCCCTTCGTTTTGTTTGTGAAATGTCAGAAAATAGTGAAAAACACCTTTTGTTTGTCTGACCAACAGTCCATAACCTCTAAACTTAATTAGTTTCGGATCAGACAAGATAAAGGTAAGCTGCAAATCCTCTGCATCCTTGCACTGACAAATTACTCACAGACCCTCTCAAGGCTTGTTCAGTAAAATATAAAAATACTCGGCTCTGATAATAATTTGCGTCTGATATGGGTTTTCCATTTAAAAAAAAAAAAAAAAAATTTAACTGGTTAGAAATTCCCCAAATTATATTCACATCGCTCATTAAAAAGTTTGCAAACATATTTGATTTGAAATGTTTACTGGATACAGGATGTTTCCCACATCACTCGAATAGTCTTTATGTACGTGCAATATAAATGTCAAGATGTGCAAGTTCCCTATGAGAACAGGATTGACTTCAAAACTAGGTGGGATATCACAATAACCTATTTTTGGTAGTGTTAGTCTTATCTCACTTCCACTTTTGAACTATATTGTTTATTATTGTGAAATACAATGTTGCCATGGACACAGTGGGGTCAGCCTATATTAATCTTATTTTTTATTTTTTTTTATTTTAAATTCGATTTATGAATCCATTACAAGTGTACACGTATTTGTGCTTGTACTGTCCCCAGCAGTCACTTAAACAGATCATAGAAAAAAAAACTTTAAAATTAGATCATTCTCGGGCAGTTCTGAAGTTATATTGGGTGTTTAAGTTCGTGAAGGAAATCATGGATGATGATGATGATAACTTTGGAAGTTGACTCACTTCAAGTCAGAGAAGAGTGTGTGTGACGTTTTTAAGATACCAGCTCCATTTGCTGACCATGGTGTTACAGGGGCCCAGACAACATGAATGGCATGCACCTGTCCCTTTCATTTCACCCTGGGTCTTTGTCCATCTCTGTCTGCCTTCATTTCAGCGACATGATATTGTTCTTATTATTCTTTCTCACTTAAAGTACCAAACCTGAGTGCTGGGTCTAAACACATCACGACTGGTCAAAAGTAAAATAGCAGTATTACTGGGGTAACATCTGGCTTGTGTGCAGACTGGTGATCAATCAATGATGTACAAAACTGTCTGTAGGCTGCTCCCTACACCTCCACAGATCAGCTCGGCTCAGACTGTCAGGTGATAAGATGGGCCTATTTAGAATAGATTTAAAAGTCTGGTGCATCAAACCGTTCCATTAAAAGCTAAATTGTTTGTAACCGATGAATATGCAGTAACGTGTGTTTATAGCATTGAGCTGTAGGACAACTATTATTAGTTTTAGTTCAACTCGGTGGTTAATCAAATGGTTTAGTAAATGACAAAGAGATCAGATGATAATCAACCGTTACTTTTTAACTCAAAACTTGTATGCTGTTTTATTTTCATTTCTCTTTCAGCTCCTTGTGCGAGAACAAGTTGTACCTCGCTGAATTGTTTCACGTGTGATTTAGAGCTGTATGGGCCTGATGAAGGTCCATATTGGCCAACCCTGAAATGATAAATAGATCAAACGATCAACATATAATTAACGTGACTTAAAGGATTTTGACTTAAACACATGGCTCCCATGAGATTGTTGAAAAACATTTTATTAGATTAATTTTTCAGGGTTGTTTGGTTGAAAATGTTAGTCATGAAAATCATTTAAATAACTGTAGTTGTTCATGGATCCAGCTGTGCCTCATTACAAAATACTACAGAAACACATGAAGGGGATTTTTGTTTTAGGTTTATGTAAAGAATTGGAAACTCTGTCTAAAGTACCTGAAACTCAGCTGATAAAAAAAAAAAAAAGACTAATGACCTATTCTTTCACTGCCATTAAGCAGTTACCCCACTAGCTATCTCTACTGGTTTGTCCCTTCGAGCTGTGGTTGAGCCGGGAAAACAGAGTTGGGGCCTGGTGATATAACTTCCTGTGTGTTTAAGAGGTCTGTGGTCTGTGTGATCTGGTTTAGATGGAAGCGTTCTGTCTGGATCACAGTAGGCAACGGGTTTCCTGTCCTGTCCCTTCCCCACTTTGCAGCCCAGCGCACACTCCTGCTTTACTCAGGCGAGCTGTGGTCCATAATGGTCCTCTCGGCTGCAGTTTTTCGTGCATAATAACAACACTGGCTTGATATTCAACTCCTGGCTGTTTGACGAGTTAACGCTATTATTATTCGGTTCACTTTTGCTAATGTTGCAGCTTTTTGAGCAGTTTTAATCTTTGGTTCCAATTGTTTTGACGATTTGTGATTATATTGACATAAACTGTAATTTAAACAAAAACTCTGCATGGTTCTCTAAGTTTAATCAGTTGCAGGACGTGAAATTCATCAGATCATTCCAAGCATAGAAAATAAGCCTCTTTTTTTCTCAATGATCTTTAAGTTATTAATCACCTGACTGAAAGACGATGGTCATGGGAAATTAGATGAAAAGGAAAAAAATACAAATCACCATAATTCTGCTTGACAGCATTGTAATTTCCCTAATATTTGCTGGTGAATAATCAGAAGTTTTTCTCCCACAGAAGAAAACAAACAAAGGGAACTGATGATCCTTTTGTTTCCAGTTGAATATTGCATGTTTTGTCTGTGTCTGTTTGTGTGCATGTCAATGATTTATGAAGTGTCAACATCTCGTTTTCTCTGGCCTTGTATAACCCTGCATCTCTTCGTATCATCATCATCATCATCCTTTAGGTGGTGAAACTCCTGAACAACAAGCGTTCGCAGGCTGTAGGTATCCTGATGTCCAGCATTCATCTGGATATGAAAGACATCCAGAACGGTAAGTGTTATCATGCAGTCAACAGTACTCTTTGAAAATGCTGTGACGCAGGTGACTGTGAAATGTCACAGTTGTGGAAGCAGTTTACTGTGTCGGTACAATATGTAGCTGCTTTGGCCTTCGTTCTGTAGGTGGTTCTGATAACGGTATTATTATTCTCAGCATGAAGTAAGTGGCAAATGGATTGGTGCAGCACAGGATGAAAAGTGCTGCACAATTATGAGGTATATGAACACATCTAGTTTACAACATTTTCTGATATGATTCATTAGTGTCAGTCAGTGCAACACGCATGTATTTCATATGCCTGAAAGCCTTTTTATGTTGCATCAAATATAATACATTTCATTTATGTTTTTACAAGCCACACTTGCTCTTGGGTTGGTACAGATGTTTATATTCCTCTCAGGCTGAGCTTGAATAATTTTGGACCTCCACTGACTTTTTATCTAGCGCCATTATCAAACTGAATTTTGTATTTACTCCAAAATTTGATTTAAAAAAAAAAAAAATAACAGCAAAACTAATTCCCATTAGCCTCAGCTGCGCCTTGTGTTTAGTGTTATTTCGCTATTGTTAGTAAACTAATACACCCAGGTAATGTGTTGTACATGGTAAATAGTAGTGTTAATACTGTTGAATGCTAATGTTGGCGTTGAGCACAGAACACCACGGTATCTGAGCGCAGCCTGAGAGGTCTCTGCCACAAGGGTGGTTTCTCCCTCCTTTTGTAGAGAATAGATAGTCCTTTCCAGGTGTCTATTGTGTGCACTAGCTTACTGTAAATACTAATCAAAAGCACACAAATATACAATTAATCCTATCCGCTACATCTCAAAAAATAATTTCTGCACGCTGACTATAAATGAACGCCACTGTATTGTGATTTGTAAAAAACAGCTCGTTCTTTGTCCTCTGAGAAGTGAGTACGATTCTTGGGCTGAGGTCATTGCCAGAGGTCCCTGCGGTAGTTAGCTTTATCAGTCATAATGATGACAGGCATCTGAAATGTTTTCCCTTTGTCACTTTCCTCCCCTGTGTCGTTTTCCTTTTGCTCTCATTTTGCATAATCTCTCCCCATCTAACGGCTATATTATGTTTCTCTGGGGCTCTCCTTCGTTCTCTGATGACTTGTCACCATCCTGTCTGAGCGGCTTTGTCGAAGTGAAGTCATTCCGGAGACGTTGATGGAAACAGACCGTCTTCCTGTTTTTGTTACTCTCTGATTGCTCTCCAGTGTTCGCTCATCAATGTGTCTAAACACTCTTCCTCATCTCCCCGTCCTTTTCAATCCTCCTTCAGTTGAGCAACTATTGTGGCTTCAACCCTTAATCTCAACGCACGTGACTGCTGGGTCGGTTAGATCGAAATAAATGTGTGCCACAGGAACCGGTTTCATCCGCAGTGTATTCAAAGCACCCTGTGGGATGAAACGTTCACTTTTCCATGTTCCTGGTCTCAACGTCCATCTTTGGTGCATCCATCTCAGGTCAGACTGGGAGGGCAAGTGAGGGCCACTCTCATCAGCGCTGTCATTCATCTCCCATGTTAGGACAGTTTTGCTATAGTACATAATTAGCACTGATTGGAGGCTTCACTATATCACAAAGAGTGAAGATCAGAGAGAATATATCTCTGTGGTTTGGTGAACTACTTCTCAATATCATGAGCTTATTCCCCCAAAACAGTCACACGCATGCTGACAAACAAAGCATCCCAAGAAAGGGATTTTTAATTACTTTGTCATTCATTGTAATTGAATTATTGTTAGGCATGAATAATTATAGCCTTAATAAATACAATTTCACATAAACAAAACCCAAAAGACTATATATTACGACTTCCATTGCTTTCCCTTTCCTGAAATGATCTCATGTTCCCTTGTGCCATTAGAGGTTAAAATCAAAGGTACTATCTGTTTACAAAAGAGAGAGAGATGCGGCCATTAAAAATGTTTGATCGTCCCGTCAAATGTTATGAATCAGTTGTATTTCCTCTTGATTCCGTGATGAAGACAATGACTAGCAAAGCCTTCATCACTTGGATATCTCTGACTTAAAAAGAAAAACATCTTGTGAGTCATCGATCTAGATTGTGTTGGTTTTGTGACGGCCCGATTGCTCAGTGAGAAGTCAACACATTTTTCTTCTCCTCACAGCTGTTGTTGTTTGTTCTCAGACTTGGCCGACACTCTGCATGTTTCATAGGATACTTCCGTGCCGTGTCTGCTTCCTGTGAGGCTTTGGAGCGCCAGTCAGCATATTAGATGGTGGTTGCCGGCGCCATGCTGGGGTTGAATGTGGTAGTCGGGATAGACTACGGGCCTGGCTTTTGGTCATAAGAGGTCCGTGTCACAGCGATGATACGGATTTCTCCCATGTCTTTTAAAACCCAGTCTCCAATCAAACCAGACAGCGAGACTCTGGTTCGGATAGTAATGAAAACCAAATGGTAAAAGAAGAGAGCGGGAGAAGCAGAGAAAGGGAGAGTCAAGGAGAAGGAAGTTATTTCTGTGGTGGCCTTGGAAGAGGAGAGTGTGCAGAGAGGTCAGAGAGTGACCGTAAAAGAGCTGGGAAAGAAGGATTGGATTTGCACTTGTGGCACAAAAGTGAGGAGCTTAAAAAGGCAATAATTACATAAAAGAGGAATAACAAAGATAAAACATCAGGAGTGGCTGCACAAGTACAGCAATCACTTGAGGCTTTTTTCCACATGCCTGTCCTTTTTCTAATTTTGTATTTGTCATGAATCTTCTTCATTCTGGTTTCCTAAGTTTACATTGTAAAAAATGTAGGTCACATTCACTGCCCAAGCGCATTAAGTGCATTACTCCCAGTTTCTTCCTCCTCTCAGACACAAGCTTTTCTCCACACAGCAAATCAACAGATCAAAACGATGTGAGTAATTTGGACACCTACAGCATGGTGAAATACATGTATAGGTGTCGAGTGCTTCACTGCGTGATTGTGCGTACTGCAACACCTCAGCCTCAACACCACAGACCCCCAGGCTCTGTTTGTCTTTAAACATTTACTTTCAAAGGATTAATGCTCGCAGGCGCCAGGTCCTCGCGCCGAGACAAAAAGGCGACACCAGGAATTCAAACACAGGAGTTCAAACACAGATCTTTGTACCTTTGACAGATTTCTAAGACCTCCGTATTTATGTTTTAGTTTGTGGCCCCTTGAATTCTACGGCGATGAGAGCTGATAAATATGTAACTCGCAGCATACGGCACATGACACTTCATGTGGGCCCGGGAGATTTTTTTTTTTTGCCTTTATTTCGTGCCACCTTCGGCCCCAGCGAGGCAGGAAACTCAGATTTAAAAAGGTGTTCTTCCACCGTTTGTGGTTGGCGTCTCAGCCAAAGAAGAATGTTGTAATGTGGAGGTTATGAAAATGGAGGTCTGTTTGTGCTGGTTTGATTTCTGACTTGTTAAAGGTGTTCCTTGAAGGTAAAGCAATGTCATGACATGCTTTAGTGTTAACTTTAACATTAACCATGTCGCCCTCTTCTAACATCCACAGCCGTCCTAAATATGGACAACACTGTTGTTGATCTGGAGACTCTGCAAGCCCTTTATGAAAATGTGAGTATTACACCATGCTACTTGGAATTCGAGCTATGTGTTTACGGTTACAATAGTGATATCGTAAAAAAAAAAATTAATTTGAACTTTGCAATTGGTTTTTTTTTTACTTTGAAGTGGGGATGATCAAAGGCAGTGGTTTCAGTAAAATCAATAGAGGAGTGAAAAGACAATATTCCAAACTGGAATAGATTTGTACATTTCCCTGCCAATGCAGAATTACATAAATACACAGTGTTGAGCAACAAACCCAGTATAATTATACAAAGTAACACTACTGACAGCTCGGGCTGATCTTGACTGCAGCACTCGGTCTGGGAAAACCTGTCTTTTTTTTTTTCTGTTCCTCTGTGGTTTGCAGTAAAAGTATTGTTTTGGAACAGTTTGCTTGTGACAAATAGAATGATTTATGGTTACACATTTCATGCCATATATGAATAACAGACAATCATTTTATTATGAAATGAAACCCAAGAAGATACAACATGCAGCAATATCAACAAAATAGTATTCATCAGATGTTTGTGTTGTTGTATTTGGAACTTGATTGAAGGTAAACCACAAAATACCAAATGTTATCCATACTGTGCTACAAGTATCGAATGCTGAAATTTTGTATAAAGTTTAGGTGGGAAAAATGCACTTTTTAACCACTTTGGTGTGTCTGTGATATAAAGTGACATTTGCACTGTCAATCAGAGATGCCACTTCACAGTGTACATATTTCTCTATGTGGAGTTCCACCATGTTCCACTTGACAAGATGAACTAAGGAAGCGTGTATTAGATACGAAAACAAACAGGCGAGCCGCAAACTCGACTCGTATGTGTGCCGTTTGGCTACAGAGTCAGTCATGTGTAGGTCTGTCTGCTGGCCTGGAAGGGAACCAACGTTTTTTACACACTGGACATTGACTTTTGTAATGCCGCTGTGCAACAGAAATGATAGCTGAGAAACTCCAGCATTTGTGTCGCACAGCTCCTCTTGAAAGTGCGGATGTGGTTTTAAGAAAGAGGAGACTACGCTGAGCTTTGCCAAGCGAAATGACCAGGTTGTATCGTATAATATTAGCAAAGAATTACGGAGCTGTCATCAGTACTTTCCGATATATCTCCATTTTGGCAATGAAAGTCTTCTTGTATACAGTAGATACATATTCATCAACCTCGAGTGACCGCCCAGTGGAAGTGGTTCAGGACCCTTTCCTAAGTCAGGTCAGTAAATTATGGAACATAAAAATGAGCGTGTTTTCCACATTTCAACTGTGATACAGTTTTAAGATGCTGTGAAAAATCCTGTGAATTGCTTTTTGGCACAACTACACAGGAGAGGCCTAGACCTTTGGCTGCCGGAGGCATATTAATAATGTTGATCATGGGAATGAGACTGGCTTGAGACGAGCTGTAGTTATGAACCAATGTGTCATAACTTAGGATCAAAAGTCTTCTAACCTCTCTACTCACCCCGAGACTTCAAGCCCTCTCCCTCTCCTTCCTCCCCTTATGGCCTAGGGCTATGTTATTGAGTTGAGGAGCCAAATTGTTTCTCTTTTGTATTGCGAGACTCCATCCTGTCTGTGGGTCTCCAGCCCCCTAAACCACAGTTGGCAGCACAGTCAGCCTGTCTTGAGGAATGTGAGGGGCTTCTAATGGTTACACCCTCACTCACTGTGCTAGGATCTGGATCACACACTGCTCTCTGCCTCACTCCCTTTTTCACTCACTCGCACAAACACGCTCACAAACAAACATGTTGAACCGCACGAAATGTGCACACACTGTACAGTGCGCACACGGAGACACAAACGCACAGAGGCAGGGACAGAGTCGCTCAGTCTATGAGCTCCGGATTATAGCCACTCCTGTTCTTTGAACAATAAGCCACCACCATTAAAAGGGGGTCACAGTGATAGTGGGACGCAGCTCCCTCCACCTCTAATGTCAAGCCATAATCTGAGCCCAGACCGGTTGTCTGAAGTTCAGGCTCCTTTCAGCTGGCAGTAGCTAAATGTCACAGAGGTCAGTTGGACCCTCCTACGAACCTTTACACTACAAATGATCGCCTCATAGATGGAAAGGCTTTGAAAAGTCCAGATATATTTTTGCGTGTTTATTACGTGATGCAAGTTGTCATTCAGGGTCTATTCTTTGGCAGCTCAATGCACCAAGAATCTCATAAATGTTGTTTCATTGAAAATTGAGTGACATAAATAGTGATTAAGCCCTGTCTGGCTCTGTTTAGTCCTGTTCTAGAAACCTGGCTAATGAATACCACTTGGCGACCACTCGAAATCTGGCATCACAAATATCATCCTACTTTCCTTAGCATTTGATATTCCACATGGGGCTGTATTTCTCATGCTAACAACCGCTGCAACATGCCCTAGCAATTCAAAGATCACACGCTAATGCCTACTTGTCCCCAATTACACCAAACACTGCTGGGCTCCGCTGCTGCCCTTTGAAAAGGATCTGCTTTGCGTTAAATATATTTACACTTGAAAACATCTCGAGAGAAGGAGAAGGAGAGCTTGCCCCCGTCGACAGAAGGCAGCGGTGTGTAGAATACTAATCGGGCCCTCAGTGCGTTTGATGCCGGTGTTTGATGTTTTCCAAGGATCCATGCCGAGGCCCAAACCCCAGAGAGAAGGGTGGCGGGGAAACCGAGGAAGAGTGCTGAGACTCAAGAGTTTGGGGGTCTACGGGCTCTGGAGGGACTGAGAGAAAGTTTACATTTTCTTCCTAGGAATGGTTTCATTGTTTTGCCTGTCTGAGTCAGGCACATTAACATCTATTGTCTTTGCCTCTTGTGAAACGAAGGGGCATTTCTGGCTTGCTTTTTTAAAACCACCTTGTATAAAACTGTGGTCCAGAGCCTGGCAGCAGGATAATGGTCAGGAATGTATTCTTGCTGAAGGCGGCTTTTTAGCATTTGTGAGACGTGTTACTGTATAGGCTGGCATAAGGTTGAGTTTATGTACAAAACATAATTTGAGAATTCTTTTACGACTGCTATGAAGTTTATCGACATCAAGAATTAAGAGGACTACGCTGAAAAAACAAACCCACCTCGAGTGGCAACTATTTAGCAACTTCTCTGCAGATTTTCATCACATCAAATGAACCTCATCATAGTTTGTCAGTTGTCATGGATTTGTCGATGTGTCAATTTCCAATTTTCTAAACAAAGATCGCGGGTTTCTCCTCCAAGAAATTATTTTTCCAGACAGTGTTTTTGCTGTTTTGTTGGGTGTGATTCAAAGATTTAAATGATAAAAGCAACATTCAAATGAATTCTTCTTCAAGGCACTCAATACTGTTGCCCATCCTGTCATTGTCCAATTTGTTTGTTTTAACAATGTTTGTCACCTGAATGAAAATGATTCTCCTCGTACATTTTCTTTTCTTTACATTTTACTAAATGTGACACTGAATCTCCTGTCATACTCACAAAGATGTCCGAATGATACCAATTTACGAGTATGTTATGAGCAGACTGGAGATTTATAATTCAAGGGTTTTTGATATCTTCCTGATGAGAATATGGGGACGGTGTATTTTGTCAACTGTGAGACCGTTTTCTTTCTGATTGTTCGTATACTTATACATTTTTATGAAATTCTTCTTTCCAAGTACCTTTTGGTTTCGCCAGCCTGTGGACAACACATTTCCATTTGAACTTAATCTCTGTTTTCATTTGACAGAGAGCTCAAGGAGATGAGATGGATAACATTAAAAAGCACATGAAGTCAGCCAAAGACAAGGAGGACGCCAAGCCACTGGACAAGCCAGAACAGTGAGAGCCAAACCCACTTTGTGAAAGAAATTAATCACGTCTTAAAGAGATGCGTTAATCTGACTAATCATGTTCATTCACCAGGTTTCTTTTCCAGTTATCACAAATCTCCAATTTCTCCGAGCGGGTGTTCTGCATCCTGTTTCAGTGCACCTTCCATGAATGTATCACCTCAATCCTCCGCAAAATAGAAATCATCCAGAGTGTGTGCAAGGTGAGAGTCTAGCCTTCCTCTCGTTTCAGTTTCAATCCTGTCTCTCACTTTAACCTTCATACCTTCATCTCATTTACACACACCAGACTCTGCAGACTGGTGAGTGCGTATTACAGGTGCTCGGCCTGGTGCTGGCTTTTGGCAACTTCATGAATGGAGGTAATCGGTCTCGAGGGCAGGCTGATGGCTTCACCATGGACATCCTGCCAAAACTGAAGGACGTTAAAAGCAGCGTGAGTATGTGTGCGTTACAAGAGTATAAGCAAACATCAGTCACCTTACAAGCAAACTGGAACTGGATTGGACTATAAGAATCTGAATAAATGTGTGTAAAATAAATAGGAAAAAAAGCCTAATTAGAGATGTATTATTCAATTCACATTATACAATAAAATAAGTGGTGGAAAACGTGATGACTCAAAATATTTACGTTCTAATTTTAAAATTGTCCCATCTATGGTCAAGGCTGGACACGAGAGTCCAGGATTTGAACGGGACCCTCACTGGTGCCAAACATGAGGACTATAGCTGTGCAGATTTAGAGGAGAGACCATTCTGTTTACAGTTCTGATTCAATATCACGACGGCCTCCCTGTGCCCCTGGCACTGCCATATAAGGACACAGTGGTTTGTGTTTTTGTGGTGGCGGACTGAGTAAGGTATCCATAAAGAACATCAAACTTTCCACCAACTTGAGTTATGACGGCCAGCCCTGCACAGTTGTGTTTTGTTGTAACGCTCTTTCAATGTCATGATTTATTCCCGACTTCTAAGGCTGCTGTCTCTATTCTTGTTTGGCCCACACAAATTAAAACGTCCTGCTCCAAAATGATTAAATTAATAAATAAAGGGATTTTGGTTTATTTATTTGGATCCTTCTCTCTCTTTCAGGATAACTCCCAGAGTCTTTTGTCCTACGTTGTTGCTTACTATCTAAGGCACTTTGATGAGGTATGTTTTGGTTCCTGTTTATTTGAATCACTTTTCTGTTTTAGCCTGATTTGCTTAGAAATCCTTCCAGAGCTCTCTTTTCATCTCCTCTCTTGCCAGAGGATACCATGGCTTATCCTTTATCAAATTATTTATTTTCCCTTTCCTCATTTAGAGCAGAAACAAATCTCTCTCTTTTTCTGGCGCTCTCTTATAATTCTCTTTCTGTCTTTCACTCTTCATCTCCTGCTCTCACTCTGCTTTGGTCTGGCTTCATTCAAACCTGCAGTCTGTTCATTGGCACAGCATCCAAAGGAGGGCTAGTGTAAATAATTAGGTTCTCCAGATGAGATGAACTCAGTAGTGCGGCTTGCCAAAATCAACCTGCATGACACGACTGTAGCACTCATTATGGCCTTGTAGTAACTCTGATGGAGAGTATTGACATGTACTTTGTGCCCCGGGCTTAATGGTCATTATCTGCTGTAGTTTCAGCCAGATCTTCTCTGGGATGTTTGGACTGCTGATAAGTACTTGTAGGTCTCTGAAGACATTAATTTAAATCTTGCCTGGTGTGTACAATATGGAGAGGCCCTTTCTACTAGAGGAAGATTGACTTTGACATTGTGGTGTGTGTGTGTTTCTGTGCGTGTGTGTGTGTGTGTGTTTCTGTGCGTGTGTGTGTGTGTGTGTGTGTGTGTGTTGCCCTTCACCAGGATGCTGGCAGAGAGACGTGTGTCTACCCTCTGCCTGAGCCCCACGACCTTTTCCAGGCCTCCCAGATGAAGTTTGAGGACTTTCAAAGAGATCTCCGCAAGTTGAGAAAAGACCTCAATGGTACCTTCATAAACCTACATTCCATGATTTTCCTGCTTTTCAAGCACATCTACAACTTTAAACTGTATATTTACCAAAAACTTTACCAGGTTGTAAACTTGGCCTTTTGATAACCAGCAAATTATGGCAGGTGTCATGTCATAGTTAAAAAGCCATTGCATTGATGTTTATGCAGCCAGAAATGATGTATTAATTCATGCACATGTCTTTTTGTACAATGGGAAATCATTTTCCAAACCTGACCAGCTATGGTCATGTGTGGACTGTCGAGCTAGGTCAACAGCGAGATAGCATCTGTTTGTCTTGCAGACGAACTAACTAGAAGCAGATGTTGACTCCTGTTGGATCAGGCATGTCTTTACTGTCCTTATGAAATAGAGATCAAAATATAGACCAGGCAAGGTCAAGGAACTATTCTACCTGTGTACTCTATCAAAGGTTCATCAGCTGAACAGGAAGAGTCTCTCTTCAAGCTCTGAATCACCTCCCTGACCTGCAGCAGATTGTTTTGAAGAGAGTTTCAGAATATATTAGCGTGTGTCTGTGAGTGTTGTGCGTCATCACTTTGCCCATGGGGGTCCTAAATATGATTCATGGGTGGACTGATTTGCTTAATGGTTGACTCTTTTATTAGTCATTTGTCAATCAGTTCCTGAACTGATACACATGCCTAATCTATTACATAATTTTGTGTTGCCTTACCAACCATTCATAGAAAATTATGTAATGACTTCCACCAACCAGCTTTAATGTGATAAACATGTCATTATTATTAGACAAAGCTTTTTGTCATTAAAATATCGTCTCTAGTCAGCATTAATTTGGTGCTATTTTCACAAACTGAGGAGTCTGGGGTCAAAATTTCCATTCAATGAAGATTACAATTATGTAATCCCTCAATGAAGTCAACAGACAATTAAACTGGAGTCACATGCTGAACGTATTATTTCAGGTAGGGATTTAGTATTGCATTTTGCCATTAAAAAGATTGGAAACATAAATTAAATGAGTGTTATAGAGAATTATGTGTTATGTTACTGCACATCAGGACAGCAGGAAAAAAGTGTGGAAACTGGATTATGCTGGACAGGCCAAACTGATTGGTTGAGTGAAAAGCGCCCTAATGAATGAGGCAGTTAGAAAACACTCGCCTTCATTTCTCTGTCTCAAGTCTCTCAGCACTCTGAACACTTTCCAAGTCCTGAAGTACCTACAAGTGGTAAAAAACAACGGTGTATTTTTGTGCAACCATATGTGGACACGTGTGTATGTGCGAGTTTGTGTGCTTGCGGCCTGATCGACAATTTCCTGAACCTGGTCTGTTCTCTATCATGTTTTATGTATCTTTGCTGCTAAACCAATCAGGTGCCTGAACCGTGTTGCCAAATATTGTTTTTCCTCTGCCATAATGATTCTTTAGGCTGTTCATTATTTGCAATTCATAAAGATGGAGTTGCTCGCAGGGGAAACACACTTTCGACCCCAGTGGCAGTGGCACATGCTGGCCGTTCATAAATACATCATCACATGCTATACCTGCAGACCTCTTCATTACCTAGCAGAGCCAGCTGAGCGCTCTAACAGACACTGGCTTCGATGACAGTTCCCAGTGGGGGGTTCCGATAGGTAGGCGGCGTCGAAATGGCCTTGGCTGGCCCGAAGGACATCAGTAAGTAACATAGTGGAGAGAGGGCTCGCTGTGTACCTTTTCGGTTGAGGCACCATATGGTCTATGAATTACCACTTGCCCAGTCCCGACCTCCCTGTTCCCGTAAGCGTTTCGTGGCTTCTCCACCTCTCAGGCCTTGAGCTGAGCTTGTGTATTCGTTATGCTTGCATAGCGTGACACTAAGTTTCTCCCGGGATCGGAGCACAGGCCTTCCTGGGTCCTGGGGGTGCCTTGTTAGTCATTATGAACCATTATGTCTTTGCAGACACTTATTCAGTAGATATTCATTAGACATTTGTCAAAGCAGGCACTGCACTGTAGAGTATGTACTGCTGGATTTTCTATTACCGTTACTGGAAAACGTTTTCTCAACTCATCATGATGATCTCTTGTTGTTTCAGCATGCTCAGCTGAAACCGAGAAAGTTTGCAAACTGTCCTCTGAAGAGAACCTGCAACCCTTCAAGGACAAGATGGATGAATTTCTCAGTCAAGGTGAGCCTATTTTCTAAACCAGTTGAAACTGATGATCGAGAAAATTTTTATGAATGTGGCTGTTTAGTATTTCCTTAAACAACGAATCCGATAAAAAGACCAACACCAGCAATAAACTGTGTCTGTGTGAGAAAAAACTCATTTATCTTTTGCTCCGTACCATAAAGCTCCATTGTTGACCAAAAACCGTCAGCCACATTGTTGCATTCGGTGTCAGGTTCCTTCATTTCTATGAACACAGGCACTGTAGTGTATTTTGAGTCCTTTATAGACTCCTCTGTCAGTATAAATTCTGCTAAACATAGTCCCCTTCAAAAATACTTGTTACATGCTAAGCGTCCAGCTTTTTAAAGAAATTATTTAGCCTTTTAAAATGAAAGCGCATCTTTACTACGTGTGCGTTAAGCAGGAACATATTCGATTGGGAAAAATATATTGAATCAGATATTGCCCGTATAATATGATGACTGATGTTTTAACAGGAGGTTAAAACTTAAGAGGCAAATAATTTATCCTACCTGTGGCACAAAGTATTCTGTGCTGATGTACCCTTGGCATGTCTAACCTTAACATTCCTTTGTATGTGAAGTAAGCTCATAAGTCAGAATGATGCAAGTTGTGAATGTTTGCAGACACATTTCAGGTTGGTTTCATGCCATTTTCTGGTTGATATACACACAAAGGTTCACGCAGGCCTCGTTTCCATAGGGATGTCTGTTTAGTCCAGGGTGTATTGAATAACTCATCGCTATTGTCTCAAGTTTGCCTATCTGTTTTGATGAGTTATGACTTCACTTGGTAGCTTTTCTTTTTTTTTTTTTTCATCTTGATGTCTCCCTCATAAAACAGAGCACATTTTGCTCTGCCTCAAAGGAAAATTCTGGATGACCGATGGTGAACCTGCCATGCAGCCTGTTAAATTGACTGCGGAGAACAGAACTGTATAAACTTGAACAAAGCTTGATCAGCGTGTTATCTTTTTAAGGTCTTCTTGTCATACCTTTGTCCTGATTTGTGTTATTTAAATATTTGCTTTGGCTCCTATTCAAAAATCTGAAATGGATTTTGTTTTTCTGTCAGAGGATTGACAGAAAGATTAGAAGCAGCCTGTCTGCTGCTTGACCTCTTCTCTCTTTCCATCACGTCTTCACTCCACAAATAATCCTTCACACTGTAGTGTTTACAAAGAGGGCTATTAAGATGAATATGTTGAAGGGTTTGATAATGATGAGCACATCCTCTTTGATTGTCCTTTTTTTTTTTTTTTTCTACAAGAATAGAGTTTACAGCCATGCTAATCGCTCTGTGTAGATGGGCACAAATTGCTTTAAGCTAAATGCTAAAGTTAGGATCCTACCATGCTGACAATGCTAATATGCTAATATTTGGAAAGTGTCAGGTTCACCATTTTAGCTTAGCATGTTAGCAATGTGAACATGTACCTATTGGCACTAAACAGAAATTACAACTGAGGCTGAATCTTGTTGGTTTTGCGGGTGTTTTTGGTGATGGACCACAGTGTTGGACATGGTAAAAATCTGAACTGATGGTGACGCTTGATTTAAAAAGTCAGTGGATCGCCAAAGTCATTACAGTCCATTCTGAGATGGATGTAAATGTCTGCAACACATTTCACAGCAATTCATCCAATAGCTGTCAGACGATTTCACTAAGAACACAAATGGCAACCTCATGGGGGCACAGGATGAGAAGTTTTGTGCCAATCCATCAAGTACGTGTTGAAATATTTGACCGGCAAAATGAAAACTGCGGTCTGTTGGGAACATTAGATGAAAAGTCAGCGGTTAGTCCTGTGAGCACCGTCTGTGTGATACCACATTTCAGTGCTGTAGCATCGGATGTATTTTTGTCAACAGGAGACTGCTACATTTTTGGTCTAAATATTTTGTGAAAATAACGTGTAAATATAATTTTACCCGTCATATCCACTAGATGTCATACGGTCCCACTTTTATCTGCATAGTCTTGCATCCACAACAATATTGGGATATGGTGGTCCACTTCAAACGTGTAAGACTTGTCTTTTTAATGCCTGTTTTCACATAACAAGCCAATTGTCATTCTTTACTGTATGTAGAACCGGCTTTGACCCTGGGTACATTCAGTTGACTGTGACCAATCTTCCTGAAAGACCCGGCTCACAGGCCTCTTTCCAACTGCTTTTGTATTCAAATGAGAGGATAATATGTAGCATATGTTCTTCAGTAGTAATGCTCACTGTCCATTTTAAAGGAAGTCTGTAGATGAAAGCATCTCTCCCATTTCCACCTCTCCCCTTCTCTTTTCCTCTCTCTCTGTTTGAGAGAAATATGGGAGCTCTCTCTTTGATGCAAATGATGAGGTTTTTCCTCTGAGAGTAGAATGTAAGCACTGCAGCACAGACATGTGACTCGCAAGGCTCCAGACGGGATTCTTGGGGTTCCTCCACTGCAGCGGTGAAAAAAGAACAACAGCCAAATGTCTTATTTTTGTTATTTCTGTAATTTCTAAAAAGCCTGGGGTTAAACTGTTTCTGGCTCCACAGTTTAAACCGCTTTTGTTTATTTTCTGACCATGAAACTAACCACAGAATAACAGTGAGAGCGGACTTGTTGGAGCTTGGCTGTTTGGTCTAGCTCGATTTTCTCCGCTCGCTTCACAAATTCTCATGCATGCAGGCCTTTGATGGAGTCAATATGACTAGCGAGAGTGCACCGGCCATGTGATGATCTGTTTCTGATGGACATGGAGATTAGTAGTACGACTGATGTCAAACTCTCGCTGGATGTTTTACCAGCTACCACTCTGCTGCTGAGGACTTCACGTCATCGAGGCCGATAATTAAATCGGCATCACATTACAACTTTTCATGTTTATGTATACCACATTATGGTAAAATCGCACATCAAGCAGACATGTTGATTTTGTCATATTGAACCACATGATGATGTTTCTATTATAAAAATAATGACAAGTAATGGCTTTAAAAGATGTTCTTCAAAATGTTTTTATCTTTTATGTGATTGGAGTTACAGTGTTTATCAGTTTGTCTTCATATCACAAAAATAGGTAGATTACAACATAATCATAATGAAGTGATGTTGAATCCTTCAGTGTCAGGGGAAGGTTTATCTGAGAGTGCCACTGTTTATCTATTCAATATTTTTTAGAAATAGGTTTTATATTACAGTCCCGTTAAGATTCCAGCAAGCCCCATTTATGTTACTTATCAGTTTGTTATCATTTATTAAGGAGCAATCATCAGAGACAGACGTGATTGTGGGCCACAGAGGGATTTCGCACTGTGCAATGTTAAAGCACAGTGCTTCTCTGAGATCTTTGGATGCAGCTCTGGCTTCAATTATACGTAGCAACCAGATATTCCCTGGATAAGAGCAGAACTCAGATCTGTGCCAGAAAAGAGTCTCTGTCCCATCTACTGTCATGTCTGTCTTGGAGAGCCATGTGAAGGCCGTAGGTCATTTCTGATCATTTGACAGTTTAAAGCAGCAGCTCACAGATTATTGACCTTAGGGGGACAGAGAGGCTGTCTGGGAGAGAATTTAACGTCTAACCTTTTGGCAGTTATACTGCAGCACATTGAATATATAGACCACAGCTGGATCGACTCTGCTGTTGCTTACTGATATTTGAAAATGAGCTGAAGAATCAGCCCGTGGATCCGAAATTTGATAAGTACGGACCTGCTGCATTTTTCTGACCGAGGCTGTCACATTTCACTGCTGTTCTCTTATATCATAATTTACAATACAGTCAAAATGATCCCGATGGCACACAAAGATAAATGTTGTGGTCTGCGGCAAATATCTTGTGTGTGCCACGGTGTCCAACTCCCAGTTTTCTTACCCTCTTACTCTCTCACACCTCTCACACATATACACACACACACAAACATGCACAGTCATCTGTCTCCATTCGAAGCAACACGGCACAAAGAAGCACTTGTTCTGCAACCTGCAGCGCTCATTTGTCAGTTGTGCAACAGCAGACGATCCAGCACTTAATAACCTGGTGGCACACTGCTGACCCTGAAGATGACTGTTGAGTTAAGTAATGGTGACATCTCGAATCCTCCTGTATATACAAGTCACACTATAGGTGAAAGATTGATTTTCTAAAAGAAACACTCAAATTCTGTATTTACCAATATACTGCTTTTTTTCCCCCTTCTTTTAAATGACTCTGCTTTACAGCTAAAACTGAACTGGAAACACAGGAGAAGCAGCTGGCAGACACTCAGAAGATGTAAGGCCCTTTTTTTTTTTTCATCAGCATCTTCACTTCAGAAAATGAATGCAGGCACTTCTCTTCCATTTCATGGGTTTACATTTGGTCTTTTCTCAAGTGTCAAAGCGGTGACCATAGTTGTGAATTTGAAAGTGCAGAATAACGCCGTTCAATATAGTTTGAAGTGATCTATTGTCACTACAGTGAAGAAATATAATCTTGCTGCTTTGTCAATATTTATGACTCCCGGTTCCTTCAATTACATGGAAGGTGCAGGCCGTCATGCCAGGACCTCAGCAGACGGGAGGCCCCCTATGCGGTGTCTATGTTGTTTATCTAAGTGGAGCGAGAGTAGACAGCCATGGCTCCAGGCTTCTGTTACTGCTGGCTGGGAATGTGTTCCTATAGCACACTCCAAACAAAGAGATCCCAACCTGTCCACTATATTGATCCACTGCAAATGGCCACCACATTTAACACTTCAGCACGTGTCATCCACCACGCTCTCTTTTTGTTAGATCTGTTGTTGTCTCCATGTTGCACATCATTTTTTTTCTTTCCACTATTTTATCACTCATGCTTACACACCGCTATGTGCGAACATATGTGTACACAAACCTGAAGTTAAGCTGCCTAGAATGACTATAATTACATTTTGTGTCATCATTGGTTTTTGGTGTTTTTTTTTTTTTTTTTTACATTACTCTACTATTAAATCTTTCAAAAAGCATATTATTTTGAGATTAACTTTCATAGTTTGCATATTTGCATAGCTCTGCCAGGTTTCATAACAATTGGTGTAGGTTTCTGTAATCTCATGTTGTAATACTTTGGTCTGGAAGTAATGTTTTTGTTCTCTGTCCTCAGCTTTTTGGAGTTGAGTGTGTCCTTCTCAGTTAAACCCAAAGCAGGAGAGAAAGAGGTTTCTCCCAACACATTCTTCTCCATTTGGCATGAGTTTTCCACAGACTTTAAAGACCAATGGAAGAAGCACAATAAGCTGATGTTGAAGGAACGGTGAGAATCGGAGGGGAAGATAAGTTCCTTGTTTCAGAATGTGACATTGTAGTAGATGCAGATACCTCCCTCCTGACAGGACACTTGAACCTATTGTCTGAAAAATCAAATCCTGCTGAGACATTACATTACATGTTTGGGAACCAATTTCTGACCCTGAAAATGTCATTACAGATGCAACAATGTTCCTGCATTTTGAATTTTCCCCAAGCTAAAGTTTCCAAACCATTAATAACTTGCAGCACATCTCGTGTTCACTGAAGATCCTATCGGATTCATTCAAATTCATGAAGGGGAAAGAGGGCAAATGACCCAAATCTTTGTCCTCACCCTAGTAATGAAAAGAACATATGCCACATCCAGTTAGCTTCCAGTGGTTTGATGAACATAAAGATATTGTTACATATGTCAACAATAAGCAAATTGGTCCATTATTTCCAATGAAGATTGAATTGTGATAACGTATTTGTAAAAGAAGTAAAATGTCAGGTTTTGCTTGTTCAGTAGGAAAGAATAAAAACAAATTTGAAAGCATTAACTCTTTGCCCTTTGCCATAGGCAATCATCCCAGTTCTTTCTCTGCTGTTTTTCCTGTAAAACTCCACTGGAATAATAGATATCAGTCCTCACCTGCGCTTTATAGACATGTAAACCAGCAGCGCTGGCACGCACAATATACGTGTAAAGACTAGAGACAAGGTGCAAGTCTGTTGGAATAAATTGTCATACTCACTCACTCCCAACATGCTGATCATTTGTCTTTTTAAAGCACAAATGAGTAGTGACACTGCTGGCCCTCTCTGTGCAGTAGTAAACTGAAGAGAATTTTTTTCAGATGAGGAGGATTGGCCCATTGACAAACCAAAATCATTGTCTTCCAGGACCACATGGCAATAGCCTGCACAGTCCAAGCCTGAATTTTAGCACTGTGTCCTCCTGTTTTATGGGGAATTTCAGCAGCGTGAATGAGTGTGTTTTCATCCAGTTATTTGCTCTTGAGGTCTCTATAGGATGACTGGTTATTATTACTGATCTTTTTTTTCCAGGGTCAAAATGGCTGAAGAGAGCTTCAAACAGGCCAGGGAGAAGGCTTCCTACAATGTGAAACCCAAACATGCAACTGGAATAGTACGTCATCTCATTTTCTGTCTTACTACGTGCCCTCATCTGTTTTTTATTTGTTAATTTAAATCTGGCAGTACCTGCCCTCCTCTTTCTTCCCATGATGCAAATTGTCTCTTCACCTAAGAGACTTTATTGCTTACAAATGGTCTTCAGGGTGTTGAGGAACAACACTGCTGGCACTTACAGTAACATATTAGGATGCGCGCCAGTGTAGCAAACTGTAAATAACTCAGACCTGGTTTTTTTTCTTCTTTTATTCCACAGAAAGCAAAGCTGGGTCAGAAGATCTGAAGCAGAGAATGGAAAATGATCATCACCAAGCCTATTGCACAAGCACTGTTTGTACAATCTGACATGACTAATCAGTCATTTTTAACATGCATTTGCTTCCTGTATTTGTTTTTAATTGATTTAGAGCAGTTGTTTATTGTATGTTGGTTCAAAGTGGATATTATGTTGTTTAAAAGTGGAATAAGCCATTTCATTCTCCGCCACCTTTTAATTGCACTTGCATAATTAAATGAAATATTGTTACTAAAAGGCATCCTTAAGCTGAGATGATTAAATGTAGTTTAGTCATTTGCCAGAAAATGACAGAAAAGTTTTTTGTAGCACTAAATTCAAGCTTTATCTGCATTTTATAAGCTGTAGTATGTAGCCTGTTTTCTTATTTTAGTGCAATTCCTGGTCTTCTCGGAAGACATGAACACTTTCTCTCTACATCTCCTGAAGCGGTGAAAAAGCACCGACTTTTATAACGTTTCTATTCGGTAGGTATGGATCACCTGCCAGACAGAAAGTGCCTTACTGCACAGTGGAGGGGTTGAATCAGTGCTGTATAACAGAGCTTATTTTGAAGACATATCATCTGTAATTAAAAGATACATGTAAAGAAGAGGAATCTGTTTTTCATGGGCTGAAAAATAAGACCTTTACCTTTTTGTTAATAGTTTCATCAAGTGTGTTTCACAATGTAGCGACAACACTGGTCAAACAAAGATCTCGTCCAATGCAAAAAAAACAACAACTCCTGTTTCTTATGTATTATTGTGTTTTAAATTTAAATGTTTTCAGAATTTTTGCTGAACTCGATTCTGTTTTGACAGGCATGGTTTTAATCGTATGTAAAGTAGTTGTTACACAAAATATGTACAAGCATACTTCTAAAATGTACAAATGTATGATTTTGCCTACATCAGGCAACATTCCTCTCTAGTGTCCAGCAATAGTCTTCTAATATAAAGAGGCTCAACCTTCTTTGATACCACTTTTTGGTTTCTTACAAAATTCTCAAAAACATTAGATTCAGTGAGGAAAAAAATACATAAATTAAAAAAAGGGTTATGTTGGGTTTTTTTTGCATGGGACCAAATATTTTTAGCGTCATTGCTGGCCACTGAAGATGGATGTTCCTGCGGTCAAATATTGGCTAAAATGGTACACTTGCGTGGTTTTACAGTAATTGTAAGTTTAAGGACAGCCTTATTTATGAAGAAGTAGGATTTGGTCACCAAAACAACCATGCCTGATAAAAATAAATATAAATACATAAAAAGTGGTATACGGTCCACCTGTTTCAGTTTGTGGGAACAAAAAAATCTTCGTAATTATACATGTTTTACATGCAGCACCTCCTCTGTTGTGTTCTGATGTTTTTTATGTATACTTAAGTAGTGTGATCTGATAAACTCCTACTATGGTTTTATTCTCCAGTATCGTCATCATGCTTTGTTTTAAGCAGAATCCAGTTAGTTTCGTCTTCCCTGCTATGTGAGAGTGTGAACTCCCGTATGCTAAAGGAGCAACAGGATCATGTGATGTGACTTTCATGTGCAATACCAACAACGTTTTGATTTAATACCCTTGACCACGAAAAAATATATTTATTGAATAAAAGAAATTACCTTAATTTTTAATAGAAATTCTGCTGTTGCTGATCGTTTTCTGTTGATTATTTGTCCAATTGTGACATTGAATAATACAGAACTACATACCCTCTAAACATTTTATATGAAATAGATTTAATATACTTTTAACATACATACTTACACACACACATACATAATATATATATACTGTATATATTGCATTGCACCTCCATTACACATGCTGCAGTATGTTTTTCCTCCTGGCTAGTATATTTGTGACAAATGTACAGTACAGCCAGATTTGTGTGAAGGCCACTGGTCATTGTTGTGTTGCTTCATGTTTCTTGAACTCTTGTCCTTGAAATCGACTTGAGACATCGTAGAAATTATGGACAAGATACAGATAAAAGAAACAATACTTGTAAAACAAGGTAAAACATACTGGCAAACTGTGTAACTGTTGTAGATCCACCTGCAGAAAAACATCTTGTATTACAGAAACCTTTTAAAGTGGTTGGCATTATTTCTACAGAATTAAAAAAAAAAAAAAAAAAAAAAAATTAAACACTGCATCATCAGCACGGTCTTCCCCAGTGTCCATAATGTTTTATAGTTTTTACTAAGGCACTTTTTTAAGTCCTTTAGGTAGATATGAATTGTTTGGAAAAAAAACAGGGATGAAAAACTTGTTAAATACTGGCATCTTTATCATCAGTGTCTCTTGCGTAGTTTCTTGAATCAGTCTTTTTCAACTGCATTGACTTGTCAACATGGCTGATAGTCTCTAATTAATCAATGTTGAGCCTTTGTTTAGTAATGCCGGTACAATTTTAATGTAGGGCAAGCCATGATTTGTACAACACGATGCAGAATAATTCCACTTGAAGCCAGTCCTTGTTTGGCAAAGTCTGTGAATTTCTGCCTTTGGCCGCACGCGTGTCTTTTCAAATTTAAACAAGCTTCATGTCCTCCTTCACAGTTTACCATGGCCGCTCACATCCACAGACATGCAGCGACACTGCTTGACCCGCTGCACCTTACGGTGTCTAAAAGGGGGCTGCATGTCTGGGCAGTCCAGCTGCACTGTGAGCTGTGTGATGCGATGTGGCCTACAGAAGGAGCAGGACTGAAATGGCTCCTGGGCTTTGTTGTGGCTTTTCCTTCCAGAGCCCGAGGCCTGGCCTCGGTTGTGGCCCTGACCCGAGCTGGGGCCCATATGACGAGGGATGTAGAAGGAGTTGCACTGCCCGTAGCAAAACCGGTTGACCACAGTGCGGCTGCGGCAGCCCTCCTCGCTGATCGTCTGACGAAGGGGTTGGGTCTTGCACCAGTCTCTGCGGAGGTAACGGCGCTCCGTCACAACCAAGGCCTCCCGGCTGGAGGATAGCACCTCTGGTTTCTGCTGCAGTAGTCGGTGGTGACGTTCTGCGGACAGGTTCCCTTTGGTCTTGTACGGGGATGGGATGGATCCCTGGGGACGGGTCTTTTTGGTCTCTCCGGTGATGCAGAGCACCCCAGCCAGGATGACGGGGATGGTTATTCTCCACAGCATTCTGCACAAAGAGAGAGACACATTATTATCCAATACAACAGAAAAGATGATTTTCTGAAGAATTAAATGGCTGCTTTTACATGATCAGAATTTTAAAACACTTGAAGGTAGTGGGACACTAATTCAGGCAATATGAGGTGGTACACGACAGTCATGCAATTGCTAACATAATATTAATATTGTCAATCATGTTTGCAGTTGTGTGCGCATTCATGTTGAACCACCTTCGCAGTCCAGCCTTCCAGGCATCATTGGGGAAATTAATCCATCACCAGGGCCCCCATTTGTCAGCATCTCTGTGTCATTACTTCTATTTGCTTTCCTCTCGGCTACGCAACTCTTCCAAAAATAAACAAAGACCCGCCATCAAAGGATACACTTAAACACCCATAACGAGAAGGGGAAGTTGATTTTATTGGTCCCGTCGCTGGGTAAAATAATTAGGGCTTTGCTTACTTTAGTCATGAACTATGCCGCAGATATGTAAACAGGCATTAGAGAGGCCCATCTGCATGTTATTAGGGGAAGAGTTGGGGAACTGTACAGCTCCCTTTAGAAGTCCACTCCTATACTCTTTGGTGATATACGATAGAGAAAACTGAACTGCGAGTGACCCATGGTGTCTATAATCACCACAGTATCCACTGTGTCATGCTAGCACCAGAGAGACAGTATGATCTGGAGAAATGATTTCTCCGCCATTCAGGATGGAGTATCCGCCCGTGTGCATGCTGTCAATGTTTGCGCCAGCACATTTTTGACCATCACTCAAGCATCTTTTCAGCAGATGTTGCTCTTGACAAGCATTGCATGACATCAAGACAAAAATTCTGACCGAGAACCAAACTGCCTCAAGGCCATTGGCTGCTACTATTCACAGACTCTTCTCTGCTGTGTAAATTTGTATGTTCCCTTTCTTCCTTTCCTGGACCCGCAACTCACTCTGACATGGAACAAATTACTTTATCATAATCCACTTTGTTTTTTGCCTCCTTTTTTTTTTCTGCCCTTGACCCTGAGGTCACGGCAGCTCTGTCCGAGCTGCATGAGCACTAGAGTCTGTATATCACTGTCTCAGCCGCACTTGCCATAAGCTAAACAGCAGCTGTTTGTCCATCGAGCAGAGATGTAGGATGAATTCAAACCAGATTTCTTTCTGTAGGATATCAACCCATATATTGGAATTATATAGACACAGAAGATATATGCTTTTTTTTTTTTTTTTTAATGCACTCCTTTGCAAATCTAATCTTTTGAATTGTTTGTTTTTTTGTTTGTTTTTTAGGGATGCTTTATATTGGATGTTTTGCAGATATTCAAAATTCAAAAATTTTCCAACTCGTTTTCCAGATTGCTGATGTTCATGCCGATATGTACCTATTCTTTGTTCTTCACAAATTTGCCGTAATGGTCAGGACGATGTTTCTTAAGGTGGGCAAATAAATTTGTGGCGCTGAAAGAATGCGATGAGCCTCCTCCTCGCTTTGCCGACATTGAGCAATCACGGCCAACAATAACTTTGCTATTCATTTTAGACACTTTAAAAAACCTCCACACCACAGAAATGTTATTGCGCCTTCTTTTACGCTCCATGCCAGATATAGAAGAGCAGCATTTCGTCAAGATAAAATATCATTTTATCGGCCTTGTCATCTCAGCAGAAATGTTTATTTCAGGCCAATATATCCTTTTATAGCCTTTGTGTGCCAATACCAATGATATGCCCATATTATTGTGCATGATGTGTCCAGAAGACAAATGCATTTCAAAATGTACTATTCAATAAAAACTACACAGGAAAATTGTTATTATTTTTGCCAGCAATTGCTCCTGAAGTCGTAATCGGGATGCAAACTGCAGCTCAGATCTGTGCTTCTGCTGTTGGCACACTTTTTTTTTTTTTTTGCATAGACACAAGCCAGCATACGCACCCGTCAGGAGGTTAGAATAACTTAACTAAAGACTCCCGCTGGGTCCTTCCACCACCTACTGCATCAGGGAGTCGTGACCCCACTCCATCTTCCAGTGATCTACCTTCCATGTACAACACAGTCTCATTTGTCTTTAGCTGCACTGTCTTATTCCCGCTGCGGTGAATTTGAGCGCACAAACCCCTGGTCGAGGAAACAAGCTGCGCTTCTGTGTGCAGGCTCTTGCTCTTGTTCTGTGCTTCCCTTGTTCTCCTGTCTCTTCAAGAGGCACCCTGTGACTCCGGTGAGCTACAATCTGGGTAGCCCGTGGGGACTTGGGAGGGATGACCGACTGTGTACATAGGCCATGACGGATGGCCCATTCAGTCAGCAGCCGCGCTTCCTCTCCACCCCCAAACTCAGCCTAAGTATGATAGTGCCGACCCTACTGAGCTATCCTCATCAATCTCTGCAACAAGACAAATTGTGGTTTTGGAGAAAGGATTCAGGGGCTTTCGGGGGAGCCATGAGGTGGATGGGTGGTTAGTGGTGTGGGACATAACATAGAAAGTAAAGGTTGGTGGGGTTTAGGATAGATGACCTCCTGGGAAACACAACCAACACCACTTGAGCTTCATGGACAGTATTGGCCCTCCACATAGCTGTATATCTCTCCACAGGTTGTTTGATTCTTTATTTCTTCTCCCCCAAATGTCTCTCTTTGTCTCTCTCCACATGACTAGCACTAATCATCACACAGTCCCGGAGACGGAAAGAGACTGTGGCTTTGTGTGTTAAACGTTGAGGCAGAACTCAACCGGACCTACTCTGTCTGCTAAACACCAATATTGTCCACAAACACAGCTTTATGTTTTACCAGAACCACAAATACTTTGGATATGCTTCACTGAACTGTGGCAGACCTTGGTTCCAAAATTCAAACCTCTAATGAAATTACAAATACCAGAAACAAATACCAGCAAGACTGCTGAGCTAGACACAAGTCCTCTTGAAAACAGCTATTATCATCAGTGGGAACTTATGTTTTGTTTTTCAAAATGGCATGATAATACCATGGTGCTGTTTTCTGTCTGGATAACAATGGGTCTTTTTTTCAGATCTCAAAGTGAAATGAAAAACAAAATTAGTCATAAAAAAATCTTCAGTCTAGCTGCTAAATATTACAATATTTCTGCTGTTAAATAATTGAATAAAGAAACGAGAATCCTTTCAAGGGTTTTCAAATTTGTACACACAGATGTATTTCCACCAAACCCTGTGAAACATCTTCCCAGCATGTCTTCAAAGGCAGGTTAAAACAAACAAAACCTGATGCCTCAATTATTGGTGCGTCAGAAAGTCTCATACAGAGACTGGTAAGTGCAGTTAATTACAGTCGAACTGCATTTAATTCACCGTGCAGTTCAAACCTCAATCGCACACGGGTAGTCGCATGCAGACGTGCGTGCACGCACACACACACACCCATGTGTGACCACACGTGCACGCAGTCGCACACACACACACACACACACACACACGCATAGACAGACTCAAACACACATTCACAGGATATAAAGAGAGAGAGGGGGAAAGAGAGGTGAATGAAATGTTTTCACTTGGAGCCAATTACACAAAGAGGAACCATGTCATTATCTGCATTTGCGGATTGTATTTTCCCAAACTACGCTTGACTGTTGGCTCATTAACAGTTGGGGGTTGAGGGGCTCCATTTGGGGGCTTTGCTGTGTAAATGTGTCTAATGCCAACATTGCCAGGAGGCTGCTTTAGGCAGTTTGGGCAGCCATTTGTCACCACAATCCATCTTGATAATGACTAGCAGCCCAGATATAATGCTTCCCGAGCTAAGTACTGGCAAGAATGTGAGTCGACTCCTTCGCCTCAGCAACATTGAGTGCTGTAGTGGAGGATGAAGGGCAATTAGAGATGCTGTGATAGTACAGGGGTTCTCAGTGAGGATGACACTATCTAGTTGCGGCGATTAACACCACCTCCACTTGCACTTTAAGTGGAATAGTTTTCTGCTTTTATTTCCTCTGAAGTAGCTGTAAAGTTGCTGAAATGACATTACTTCACTCTGTTTCAGTGTCACATTTATAATCTGTATCAGCTTGCTTCAGGTCTCTCAAGCCCAAGACTTCATGAAGCTTCACCAGTTCATCAAATAGAAGTATTCTTGATGTCTTGAGCATCCTTTTTTTTCGGTGCCTTTGGAAATGTTAGGATCTTTACTAGAATTTAAAATAAGGTTCTGTGGTTTTAAACTGTTTGCTACAATGACTGGTGCACCAGCAGGCCACTGCATGTTAGACTGCATGTCACAGGTTTTAAAGGAGGTCTTTTAAGCCACATTCTGCTCATGATTTGTTGGTTTAAAAAGAAAAAATTAACCTAACTTGCCCAAAATGCAGTGTCACTGCCATTTTAATCCCCTCTCCTCTGCATTTTCGTAATGCCTGTTCATGTGTAAAGCTTTAACTTGTCAACAGTATCGTTAAGGTTTCTGTCAAATACCAGTTTTACTGTCGTTAGAGGCTTACAATGACGTGTTTTCTGTTGCTAAAGAAACTACAATGTGTCTATGTGCTAAATCCTCTTTGACATCAGAGCAGATTGTACAAGGTGGTGCAGTCACCAGAGCTGTAAGCAGGATCAGAAGGCAAACTCCCCACCATTCACTGCACGCATACT
The DNA here is from genome assembly GCF_022577435.1 of Embiotoca jacksoni. Lineage (NCBI taxonomy): Eukaryota > Metazoa > Chordata > Actinopteri > Embiotocidae > Embiotoca > Embiotoca jacksoni. The sequence continues at coordinate 6,892,515 of NW_027185252.1, forward strand.
GTAGGAACACACACACATATGTGCACACACTGACTAGGACACACATCAGGACACACATGACTGCACAGGATACAATGTGAACTCACACACAAATCTACGCCTGTAAAAATGAATAGAGACAAAGAATGAATATTATTTTGTACACAAATAACACATGTTCATTATTCATTAACGTCACTATTATCTCTTTTTCACATTCACAAAATTCAACCGACTCTTAATCTCACTGAGAAGCTCAATACAACATACTGTCATCACTCGCTAATTCGCTCACTCACAACACTAATTAACTGCAACTTCCAGCCACTAATTATAGTCATTTAGTAGACTCTTTTATCCAGAACACCTTGCACTGCCTTAAAGGTGTGTATTTTTTCAATGGGTGGCCCCAGTTGGAAACAACCCATCACTGCTGGCAGAAATATCAAATAACTGTACAACTACCGCTGCTCCAGTGACATGGTTCTGTGTTTAGTCATTCAGAGACACTCTGAGTCACTCAGTCTCACACTCACGTGGGAGCTGTCGAACCGGCACTCACTACACTTTTTCATTAAATCCAAATGTTGTACTTTAAATATATAATCAGTATGTTCCCTTACACGCTACAAAACTGTCCATCTTTAGAGCATTTATCATTACAAGTTGAATTCCTTTTATACAAATTAAAACTCAGCCAATAAAGTGGGTTCATGTGTCATGTGTGTAATGTACACATGTACTTTCTTTGAATGAAGTGGTAATAATATGGAATTAGTGTATGCTGTTCTGTGATGGTAGCTTACATTTTAAATCATTCCTAACAAGTTCTCGCAGCTTGGAAAACTGCTAAAACTGATTTTTAACTCTTTAAATGCTAAAGTGTTTAATAAGTGTGATCACAGTGACGCATGAAGTATGGCTCATGTACCTCTCACCACAGTGTGCAGCGGGACAGTAATGTGTCGAGGATGCAGTCAAGGGAGATTGTCCGCCTTCAGTGGTCCTCGCGTCTGCTTCCAGGTTTTGGTTTCCATGGCAACATAATCGGTAGTATCCTCAGGCTTGTCCTTGCTCCTCTTTTTTCCCCACCTAAAACTCAAAGAGTTGGATGTGCTCAGTTTTCCATCCTCCTGGCAAGTTGTTTCTCTTCTTACTTTCTCTCAGAGTCTAATTGTCTTTTTTTTTTAGTCTGTCTGGATTTAGATTTCAAGAGAGTTCAGTCACAGTAAGCCCATATCTCAGTGCTGTGGAGACTGTCTGCAGTTTGTCTTTGAGAGTGTTTGAGTCACTGTAAAGCCTGCCTTAGTTTGAATCCCCACCACCCCCTTCCCTCCTCAAGACTGGGAGGGGTTTTCCTATTGGCCCTGGTCATTGTGTGAATCAAACCTAGCTTTACTTCTCTCATTTAGGTCTTTCTCTCCCTGTTTGCCAGTTAATATTTTTTCTTTTATGTAATATACACCCATCCATGATACATCAAACCTTTTAAAATGATAGCTTTTCCATTGTCTCCCTTTTTTCCCATTGTAAGTTTTCTTTCCCTTTTCTTGTGTTTGACATATGCATTCATATGTTTGGGAAGTGGATGAGATTTTGCCCCTGTAGACAATGAAGGGCAGGATTGTGAAAAAAAAAAAAAAAATACAATCATGTTCTATAAACCCCCAAAACGATTCCCTCTCATTGGCACTGTGACCACATCACATTAAACCATGTAACCTCCAATCCATAAATCATTGTATGCGTGTCTCAGACACGCCAACAGCACGCTTTGAAATTCACATTCACATTCCTTGATGCAACCGAGACAATGATGTTTGTCTGTTTTGCGGCTCTTGCTAAGCTGACCACTGGGCACAGAGACTGAAAACACTGACTGTCACTTCTGCCATCAAAGAGCTGAAACATCAACAGACCCTGTAAAACCTCAGATGGGTAAAGTCTGAACAATAACCCTTTCAGCAGACTCTCAGAGCATGATGACACTTTTGCATTGACAAAACTTAATTTGTCTGCAGGGTACCGGGGTGCATGTTGGTGATCTGAGATGAGGAGGCGCTGGTGTTGAAAGGAGTCTGTAGGAAATAATTTATCACCCTCTAGTGGTAGAAAATAAAAATGCATGACTAAGCATAGATGTTGGTTTCTTTTATCCCTTTGGAACGAATTCTGCTCTCATTTCTGTAGTGGCACCTTGTGTGCCTGAAAGTGGGAAAAAAAAAAAAAAAAAAAAAATCCAAGCCAGGCCGTAGTAACAGATAGAGGGCCAACTTTAATAATACAAGTAAGTAAAAGTGTATTTAAATATGGTATAAAAATAAATGCAGGAGAGAATAACAAAGAATTATGTTCTACGTAAGACAGGAGACAGCATTTTTGTAAATTTGAATGTGACTTTACAGGTGCAATGAAAACCATATGTGCTAATTATTGTAGTGCAATAAAATAATGCAAAGCATAATAAATGCACAATAAATAATAATAATTATAATCATAATATATATGTATATATATTGTATATTCATTCTGCACAACACTTCCCATAGCGTGACAAAGTATCTGTGACCTCAGATCATGTAAAGCGATGACATTGGTTAGAGATATCAGTTTAAGCTGTCGTTTTATATTTTTTCTACGTGTTTTTTCTTTTTTTTTTTCTCTCTGACATCATTTGTTTCAGCTGGAAGTGAGAGAGGGGGCGCCGTTCCAGCAGTTACGATGGCAAGAACTGAAACACTGGATTTGACTTTCTTCAATGGCATTTTTCATCTTGACAGTCTGTCAGTGTCCTCACAAGTCCAGCAGTGCCTTCTTTCTGAGAATACTGGAAATATATCAGGTACTGAAAGAGGAGAGAGAAGAAGGAACATCCTCTCCATGGACATGCAACATCCTGTGGACAACAGACGAACAGAAGGCTCGGCTAATCATCCGGCTGAGCCAAGAGCAGATGACAGACAATGACGATGAAGAGATGAGATGGTCCCCCAATCCATGTCCCAGAGAGAGATGGCATTGATTTTAGCATGATGGCACACTACTGGTCGATCTCTTGGATGCCAGTGGTTTCCCCTGCGCTGGAAGAAGAAAAAAAAGGACGGAAAAACGAGGTAAGCAAGTGGGAGGTAGGGTGTGCTATAATAATTGCATAATTTTGTATTGCATGCATTGTTCAAATTTAATGTAGCATTGCTTGTAGCATGTTATTTAATGCTAAAAAGGCAGGATATAACATTATGCATGACTTTATATTGGACTTTACCTGGGAGCAAGAGCCTTCAGAACAAGTTCTTACTTTTCTGAGGATTAAAAAAAAGACGCGGAGGATTCAGAGGACACATATAAATCATGATATGTTGAGAAGAATATGAAGATAAATAGACAACAGCTTTACTTTCAGTCCAGCCTACCTCAAAGACAATAGTAGAAGAGTATTCCGCCATCAAGCGATTAAAAAGTCAAAACTCGAATCAAAACAGACGTGGGGAGCTAGTGAAGAGTATGCTGCCTCTAGTGTTTTGCTTTCACATCATATTTCATCAGAAAGAAAAACAAACATAACTCACACCCAGAAACCGATGAAGATTTAGCAGTTTCTTACTTTTAAAAATAACCCACATATAACACTAAAATCTTTTTTTTTTTTTTTTGCCAGAATCAAAGGCAGGGAAGGTGTACAGCAGGAGGTGGGAGACAGAGTAGGTTTTAAGCAGATAAATGCACCTATTTAAATCCAAATTATTTGATATGTTATGACAGCCCCCCTCTTTCTTCTATTCATAAGGGTTTCTACAAGCTGGTATGAGTCCTGATCAACTACTCCGTCAACCACACCTGAAACAGACTCTATTAAAATGTTGAATTCACTCTCTCTCCCCTCCGGCTGCCACTTTATTTCATGTGCTCTTTGGTTTGACCTGACTGGCATCTTTTGGCAGCTCCACCACATATACAGCTGCATTCGGGAATTTTAGATCCATTTCAGATACGGAGCATTTTTGTGGGACAAATATACTTGATCCTGCATTAAACAATAATTTATGACTCCATGTAATTTCAAGGAGCTAGCAGAGACAAAACCACACCTAAAAGGAAATCAGTTTTTTTTTTACATTTTAGCTTTAGTTTGATAATTCAATAATAATAATAATAATCATACTTTTTTTTTTGTGTGGCCCTTAGTGATTTAAAATTGTTGTATAGCCTTAGTGAGCAGAATAATGTCAACTTTACCCCTGTGGCAGACTATACAGTGTGTATGTATTGTATAGGTAAAAACACTAGCAACTAAATTTCCATACAAATTGTTTTGTATGTTTGGATTATTGGGAATTGACTTATGGGGTGGTTTAATAGACTCCGTAAAGGCTTGTGGGTGCCAAGAGACCATGTTTCAGTGTCAGACTGCAGAGTCAGAGTATCTACCAACCAAGGCATCCAGCATTCACTGTATACTTCTCTACATCTCATTTTATTCAGACATTTGTCCAAAGTTTGGAGTCAGACTTTGTGTTTTTTACCTTCTTCTTTGCCTGTAATAATTCCTGGTAGGCATTGGAACGTATGAATCGGCTGTAAGAGTCACTCTTCATCAACTTGTAGATGTGTTCCTGCAGAGACACATAATGTGAAAATAATGTATAAAAGCAGCAGACACAGGTGACACACAGTGCTGAATAGAAATCAGGAAATGCAATGTTCCACTGCTCCCCCAGACAGAGCTGTGATTTATAAATGAACATGGTGCTGTCCTATGTGTGTCACTCTGCAGTGTTTAGAGAAACATCCAGTGGAAAAAAATGAACTTTTATCTACACTCTTAAATTGTACAACAGAAATTAGCTGTGGATATGATTTAATGTAAATGTACCATTTACTAGTTTACTCACCTGTGCGTCCTCAAAAGCGTAGCGTCCGGGGTCTTTGACATTCTGGGTGGTTTTGTCGTAGCTCTTAGAGTCCACGTTGATGGCACTGGGCGCTCCGGGGGCCAGAAACTCCTGCCAGATCTCCTGAACCCGGGTTGGAACTTCTCTGATGGGACGCTTCTTTAGCTCCTGGACCGCTAACCAGAACCTACAAACCACGAACAGCATGATTGTTGCCTGTTGATATAGTAGTTCGAAACCAACATGGAAATTCCACAGTTAATCAGAAACACTTAATAGTTTGTAATGATAAATGGGTCCACACAGTTTCACAATCCTACCATTCATGGACATTATCCACTGACAGCTGGTAGTTAAAAGATTCAGCAGCCATTCATTTTTTAAAGTCATTGGTAAAACCAGTCCAGAAATGACATCTTTTAAGAACGAGGGCTTTAGCTGAGCTCAGGGTGCATTGGGTTTTAAAAATAATAAAGACTTTAACCTCTGCATCTCACGAAGTCTTTTCATATGCACACGTTTATTTGAAAAACTTATATCTAATTCAGTGATTTCTTTTCAGAGCACCCCTTTTGACTTTAGATGTATTACATTGAGGAATTTGTTCCATCATCTTATCATCACATCATCACAAAGGAGAAAAAATGTAAAACAAGGTAAGAAATGTAACAGTAACTGCAAAAGGATCTCTGCAAAAGTTTACTCACAGGGAAACATCAGCAGGGATGGATTGTAAAAGTAGACAATTACGGCACCACGCAACAAGTTTAATTCAAAACAATTGCATGTTAATGTGGGTGGATATATCCCTAAATGTTAGTCTTCCTCTTGTTGAGTTAAAATTACGCTGAGCTGACTAAGATTTAGACTGGAATTACTCCATTATCAGCCGTGGGCAGGAAACAATACAGACATGTACCATCAGAGGGAGCAGAGGAGCCATCCTGCACACTGGAAACTCTGTTCACATTTAGCTGTTTGTATGCACATCTGATGCTCTGCAGTATTCCTGTTACCATTAATATATTGATTAACACAATAGTCCTGTGTTATTCTACCCGGCGCTACAGTTGTGCATATTTTAAAAAGGCTGCATCCACTGGCTCTCCCTGCTTTGATTAATATTACCATTAATATCAATATTTAGTACTGCTCTTGGTTATGTCTTATAAATGAGAAAAGGGAATGACCCCAGTAATAACAGCGACAGCTTTGGTTTTGTTGTTGGTATGAAAATGTACCCACGATTATGTGAGTAATTTGTACAGACAGTAAAGACCCATTAAAGTGACATACTATTGATCATGTCTCTCATCATCAGAGAATGACAGAACACTGATTCCTCACAATCTAACCACATGGACAGAGACAGTGAGATTCCTGCAACGTATAGAGTGTATGCCTCTGTATAATGTATGTGAACGTTTAACTCGTATGTGTGTGTGTTGGGAGGGAGAGAGTGTGAATTAAATCCTCCACAGTCGCTCTTGTGAGTGTGCGTGTATTACATCACGTCGCAGTGACAAATAGCAGTTCCCATAGTCACCAATGTGTGGACCCGTGTGGGAAGAAAAAGTTGCTTCCACAAATGTTTAAGTGATATATTTTAGGATTCAATTGTGGTTTGCGGTTGAGGTTTGATTTTGGGATTAAGCATGTAGCTGTTATGGTTACATCTTACTTGCTGTGGTAGAAAGTAACTAAGTACATTTTGAGGTACTACCTGAATATTTCCATTTTATGCTACTAATTCAATTCAGTTTTATTTATATAGCGCCAAGTCACAACACAGGTTATTTCATGGCACACTTTATTCTTTTACTACACTACACTGCAGAGGCAAATTTTCTTTTTACCTCGCTGTTCTTCCTGGTTGCTTTGAAGACTAATAAATTACATATTAAATGTAGGATCATCATATAAAATATGATGAATGGTTTCAGATTAAACTCTCTGTTACATATTCATAATGTAGTTAAATTACATTTATCTTGACCAACTTCAAAATTAAAATGCTGCACACATGTTAATGGGCCAAAGACAAGAATAAAATACTAAAGACAATATCCTGATACTCTCAGTGAGTACTTTTGCATCTGATATATTTTAAATAGATTCTGCTTATAATACTTCTGTATTATGAATGCAAGACTTTTATTTAAAAAAAACTGAGCATTTTTATACTAGTGTAACTATTTTTTTTTTATCTAGTTAAAGGATTAAGTACTCCCTCTACCTTTATAGGTCTTTAAATGCACTTATTGACTTAACATGACAATTCTATTTAAGTTATGGATCGTTGTTTATGATGGTTTGTTGACATCACGGTGGAGGGAACATAGCAGCAGAAAAGTCCCATAGTTTCAATTACAATCAGCTGAGAAAAAAACTCATGATGCATGTGATTATTTTTCACATTTATGTTGATATTTCAGTAAAAATTTATAGACATAGGCTTGCGTGTGTCAGTGCGCATGAAGAGTGTTTCATCCTGTACCTCAGATTCTCTGAGCTGAATTCAGACTCCAGGAACTTGAGGAACTGCTCCCTCCCCACAGGATCTTTGAGAACCTCGTCGATGCCAAAAGCCCACCTCTTTACCCTCTGCTGGCCCGGCTCCTTACTGGAGGACAACACAGATCAAGTATGTGTGCCACAAAGCACTCTATCAGCTATAAAAAAAATATATTAACTTCACTATGTATCCATCTGAATATCTGGATTCGTCTTTCTGTGGTGACATATACCCACCTAGCTTCGAGCTCCCAGAGCGTGGTGTCATCTGAGATCCAGGGGTTGGATGGGTCTGAAGGCGTGAGGAAAGGGTCGTATTCAACGTACTGCTCCGTGTAGGCCAGCAAACTGTTTTTGAGGCGACGCAACAGACAGCACATGAAATACATTAGTCTGTATCACTGCTGTATCACAACCTAGTTATCCCATCTGGTGAAATGATGCTCTACGCCTTTCTGTAAGTGATTATGAAGGGGTTGTATATTTGTATGTCCTAACACACAAAAGGAGAGGTGAAGTCCTATTGAGAGTCAATATATCAAATGGAAATGAAAGGTACTGTAAGAGGGTCTGACAAGAGGGATTTGGACACAATAAGATGGAGAACTCAGTGCTGACCGTACGTCTCTTTTCAGTAAAAGAAATAACAAATTGACACTTTGTGTGACATCCAGTATCTGACATGGTCAACGCTGACTACGACTAAAGGCATTGTCCGGGTCCAAACACTCCTCAAAGTCATTGGAGTTCCTAATTCCACGCCATGTTAGGCTGTTTAAAGGCTCAATAAACAGATCGATGGCTAAACTGAATAAAGACACAAAGGACATTGCTCACCTCTCTGCCACTTTGGACATTTTCAGTCGATGCCTGTCTAATTGCAATTGCCAAAAGGTGATCTGAAACCACAGCAGGGAACAATTAGCATTCAGCAGTCTAGACAAACTCAAAACAAATTGTTTATACACCCACTGCATGCTATTTTGTATTATTTTACTTTGTGTGCTTATAGTATATAGTCTGTACTATATTGTGTTTGATTATGTATGAATCATACTTTTTTTTAATTAAAAGTAGAGTCAATACAACTAATTGCATACAAAAAATGGTGTATCAATAGGTGCTAGCATTGACTTCAGATTGTTAAAGATCATGTCTTTTATACTAGTGACTAGTTAGACTAGTCTAACCTGTTCCTGCAGTTCTTCTTCTGTAGGCTGCTTGGCCTCTGGAGCGGGAGTGTGGGTTGGGCTGTGGGTACGGATATCATTCTGCAGCCCATACACAGACTACAAAAAAACACAAAAATAGAAGAGTTATATGAGTAGTAGTAGTAGACTTATAGCTGCAGACAAGCACAATGAGGAACAATAAGCCAGTAACAGTGCAGAGGAGGACTGTACCTTTCTAGTTTTGTGAGGATTTTTCATTCTGGAGGATTTCTTTATGTCAACTTCTGTTGTATTCACACATCCAGGCTGTGAGGAGAGTGAAGGGAATAACAGAAAACTGTGAGGATTTTCATCCTGTGTTTACGACTTTAACTGATGATACTCATCATTATCATACTCTTTAGATAGACTATGCTCCAACACCATACTCTATATTATACAATAGGATGATGCCACAATGAGTGACGGTGCAATTTTTCCACAACTATACAGTGTGCGTTTGTTAATCAAATCCAGTATGCATTGCTGGGGTGTGAAGGGATTTTAAGAAGTCTCCAGGACAATGTGTCAGATGCTGGTTAATTAAACATAGAATGCGCCAATTCTAGCAAAACAAGTAAACCAGCGGGAAATCTGAGTCTTAGTGTGCAAATACTGGCTGATTGAACAAGTGGTCTAATCTCGGTCTCTTCCAGAAGAACAGAGCTAAGTAGCTTGACTGTGTCACTGTGAAATTAGAATTAATATTGATTATGTTGCTCCAAGGACGCATAAATTGAACTTGTTATTTTCCAATTACACATTGAGCAGTGGCTTTCGCAGAAATACAGCAGAGGAGACCCTTTAACCTCAGGGGGAAACTAAATGCTAATACTAAGCAAGTGTGCAGGAACAAGGTAAAGAGCAGCGCTGAAGCTGATGTGTTGTGACAGTTATTGATGGGGCATTTCATGTGTACGGCAAAGGCAAACACATAACGGAGGAATCGCAGCATGTTCACCTCTTTTCACCACTTAAGTGTTACAGGAAGCACGTATAGCTCGCATACAGTATGAATTGTATAATCTATGAGGTGCTTGTAATTACATAACATTTTCAAAACATGATTTCTTTGTCACACAGCTCCCCTACATCGTGTGAAATGTGTGGAATTGATTAGAATAACCCACAGAGCATAAATGATCGACCATATCTACGCAGTAATTCTGTTGATTTGGGAGGTGAAGCGGATTGTGGTCAGTGTGAGATTATTTCTTCAAAATTATTCATTTATACAGGAACAGTTAAGATTATGTTGACAATATCAGCAATGATACCAGTAACAGCAGAGGTGATTATCAGTAATTTCACTCACCACTGGTCTGTGCACGTCCCAGAATGCTCTTTCCTGACTGTCGAGAATTTTCCTCTCAATTTTGTCTCTTTTCTTGTCGACTCTGGATAAAATAAAAAGAGCTCAGAATTGTTCGACAGAGCGTCTAGCTTAATCTAAAACATGTATGACCCATTTGCTCCATCACATGTTCAATGTGCAGTTCAATGTGCTGTGATGTTGTGTGCTGGTAATTGCAGGAAAGCTGTAGTAAACCATTAAGTTTAATCATGTCATAATGAGGGTGTAAGAGGACTCACTCAAAATGATTTAATGCATGTGTGGTTCTTATAGAAACCTACTTCGCTTGTGCCTCTGCTTGCATAAAAATGAACTCCCATTTCCTGGCGAAAGCTCTCTGTAGCCTTGCTAAGCTCTCCTGTAAGTAAAACAAAAAACAAACACGAAAAGACAGACTTTTGAGGAATCTGGGCCAGTTATGTTTGCTGTACAAGCTGTGTACAGTGCATGGCTGGATACCATCGTTTAATGATACCTGCTCACATACAAAAGAAAAAAATCCCTCAGAACAACTAACCCAGTGACTTATTTAATAGCTTCGGTGAGAGAGAAGTTACAAATTATGCAGTGACACACAGAAAAACAAATGTTATCATTGTCAGGATGAACAAAAAGACAGGAGAGAAGCTGTGAGAGTAGTGCCAACACAGGAACAGAACTGATATGTGAAAAAGGGGAATGCTGACACCAAAAGACCTCTTCCACTTACCGCTTCATAGTCTGCAAGCTCCAGACGTGCTTTATTTTGCATTGTTCTTTTGCAGAGGTAAACAGCTGAGAGACACAGACAGAGAGATCGGTAGTAAAGGGAGAACAGGATCTCAGCTTCACTTTAACAGCTTTAAGTGGCCCTGTGTTTATTCATTTAATCCTCTCAACTGCACATTTAAAAAGGCCTGCAAATCTCAAAGGTCATATACTGTGCATGGTGTGTTCGGATCTGTTATTGTGTGTGCTTGTGTGTGCACGACTGACTTTTGAGGTCTTCCTGCACTATCATCATCCCCTCATCTCTTTGTTAACTGACCATAATGTGGGAGCTTCATTTTACCATTAGACTGTTTTCATTAAGGGGCATCGTTCACGTGAATCAGTTGCTACATTTAAGACCTTCTAACTTCCCCGAAACCTCACAGGATTATTCCCACAGTGAGCATTAGCCTTTTCCTCCCCTACAACTGAAACAACAAATGAAAGACCTGCAAGGCTGCTGCTATTCACCAAACCATTTTTGGCATTATGAAGCTTTATCTCCACTCTGCTTGGCTGTAACAATGAAAAGCTCATCCCTGTATAACCATTAAAATGTTCAGCCAACTGTGCACAACAGGTGCACGCATACAAACTGTGAAGCATCAGTCAGAGACTATGACTGAGGCAGACACAGTTGACTGAGGTTTGACAAATACTGAAAATATGACTGTATGAAATTCAAATAATAAGAGAGGATAGAGTTATTGCATGCCCATACACTACAGCTGATTCTAACTGTGGGCCAAGCATTTGAGTAGAACTGAGTGTGATTGTTGTGTTTCTATCTACCATCCAGGCACTATTATTGCAGCACTTGTGTTTCATCTTTTGAACCTATGGTAACTTCAGCATTAATAACATGTCTAGGTCAAATACTGTTTATGCACTACACAAACAGTTTCCATCATTAGCCTCTTAAAAACACACCAAAAATGCACAAAGTATGTATTTGATGCTAAAAGAGCAGCTCTCTCACCATAGTCTGTGTTTTCTGGTTCCCAGCAGTTTGATGGCCAAAAGTATGGAGTCTGTGGGGAAAAACAGGTCGTTAAGAAACAAAACTGACAGTATACAACTAACCACATGGTGTTTCAAGTCAAAGAGCGCACTGCCATGCGAGGTGGGCATGCAGTCACAGTGCTGCATCTGTCACCATAAAACATTTTGTTGTGTAATGGGCTTGGCATAATGTCTGAGGCTCATAAGCTCCTTTCAGAGAGTGCTTAGAGCAGACACCGGCATGAATCTCAACCCTCCTTGAGCAGCATTGTATGGACTGGCTTCAGATGAGAAGCGATTACACATAAAAAGCAAAGTGAAGCCGGACACTAACACAAACAGCCTTAGACATTGATTTACTCCTCTTCTGTGTAGTACACTTGGGGGAACTCCCTTGGTGGAAAATCACTTAAACTGTCAATTCCATTATTTACATTCAGAAATGTGCTTTTTCCCCCCTTTATTCATGAAGCAGTGAGAATTATTAAGTACAGCAACACCCAATTTATCTTCAAAAGCATGCAAGGAGCTTCAGATTTTTTTATATATATATGAACATCAATACAGTATGTTTCAAATCTATTAAATTTATTTTTTTTCTCTAAAAAAAAAAACGAAGAACAGTTTAACGCACAAAGAATTCTCCTGCAAAGGTTTCATCATGTCACATGACTAAAGATTAAAACTCATACCTAAGTGGTTTTCTCTAAGATACATGTGATGACATGGTGTATCATGTTAAAGAAAGGATTGCACAATCCCATGTATACAGCCCTACCATGGCTGAAAGAGTTACATAAAACCTGTCTGACACAATATGCCCCTAATCAAAATGTGGATAAAGGGAAAGAATACAGTCAACAAATTCAAGTTTCCAACTTTGTGTTTTATTGGACCTAGTCTACTGAGTCATAGAAAGAGAAATGATAGAATATACATAATAAAATCCTCGAATGCAAATTAAAATCAGAGCATTTGTAGTATTATTCTTACCTGAAACCTATAGAAAGTGCCATCATCTTTGAGAGTAAGGACGTGGTCTGAGATGGGAAAGAAGTAACCATGTGCAGCCATCAGAGTTCCTAGGTGAAGAGCCTCCACTGGGAGAAAACAGACAAAAAGGCAATTTACAACTTGGTACACTTGTGTTTGTTCAGTGTTTCTGACTACACATAGTCATTTTGAGGCTAAAACAACCTCTCAGGAGCTGCAGACACATTACGGTAAGCGCAAAACTGCATTATATGGATATATTGCCCCTTTCCTGCAATTTTACCTGGTAAAAATGGCTGGGTGAGCTATAATCTTTTACCCCCATGAATGAAATCAAGTCATTTTGAGGCATAGCCTTTCCATAATACAGCCTTACCATTTAAAGTTTGCTTGGAAAAATATCCAGACACATATAATATTTGAGGCTGCATATTTGCATATCATAGAAGAGTGGACTATTGGCCTTGGCTGAGTTACCTTTTCGTTCAAAAATCTGTTCAGGAAATAATTCCAAAAGAATGAGATGTAGTGAGAACTAGTTTATTGATCTGTGCTGTATTTTTGGAACAGAATTAAAGCTACCACACTGGTATATATGCCAATATCTTTATTCACTACATAATACTCATTTGCTAATACTTTTACAGGCGCTGAATAATTGTCTTTAATATTTATTTTATTTAAAACTAAAATATCAGCCCTTTTAATTATATAACATATTTTGACCATTTTCAGGTTTAAAAGAACAGTCTGACAAAACATGCTCCTTTTCTTTCTTTCACACTCAAATGAGTACACCCAGCAGCCGGTTAGCTGTGCTTATCACTAAACAGAAACACATGAAAAGAAAATCCACCAGCACCTCTGAAGATAAAAAAAAATAACAAATTATAGCTCATCTGAATAATCTGCAGAAAAACTGAAGTGTAAAACTGACAAATCACTGCTTTATGAGGATCATGTGTCAGATTTATTGGACAGTAACAACCTGCTGGTTGTCTGGTCAGTTGCTCAAAGCCCAGAAGCAGTCCTCCTACACATAACCTGCTGCAAAATGTCAAATTGTTGGGTTTTTCATTTTAGAGTAAAAAAAAAAAAAGATATGCATAACATTCTGTTAATTTGTGATATCTTGAGTTAATTTCTGAGTTTTACAAGTGCCTGCTGGGGAATTTAACATTTGTCAGACCTAGCTCGTGCTTCCCCCTGCCATTATGCTAGAAGCCATTTAGCTGATGGTTGTAGCCTTGACAGACAGATATGAAAATCTTAATTCTCCACCAAAAAACAAACAAATCAGCATATTTTCCAAAATATCAAACATTTTCTTTAAGAATCAGAGTGAGAAGGCTCCTTCTTCCTTCCTTAATTTAAATTCTAACCGACTCTCTTTACAAGCACTCTTTATTCACTTTGAGGCATTAAAAAAAATAAAGCTGCTTTCGAATCTCACTTTTTCATTAAAAAAAAAAAATCTCTGACTACATTGCAATCAATAGTTCCTCATCACAGGTGCTTGGCCAGCCGGCTTCTTTTAATGTCCCACCGGCTAATTCAACTTCATTCACCGTTCATCCCCAGGTACGAATTCGTCCTTGTCAAAATGGCCAGAAAGAACATGGGGACCTGAATTAGGAGCAGCTGCTTTATTAGACTCGGCTTTGACAGAAGGGTATAGGCAGGTCTCCATTCCCACCAAACAGCACAGCAGGAGGTGTCGCTGATTAGCACACCTTCAGCCGGAGAGGTGGAACTCATCAGTCAAATCACCTGTTGTTGAGCTTAGTTGGAGCTCCACAGCACATGGTTGACTGTCCCTGATTTAAAACCATCAGATAATGAAAACATGTAATCATCATCAACTGTGTGTCTCATCTGCCACCAGTTATTCCCTGCTGTTCTCAACCTGCAAGTCCCTCAGGGTGTCGAGACCTATCTTTCATGTTTCGTTTATGTTGACAGTTCTCCATTTATACTGACACATTTGTTCAGTATGAACAATAGCCTACAGGATGCAGTTCATTTATATAGTGTTTCAAATAATAGTGTTCTTGTCTGCCTCTTCTAAGTCATTTGATTATTTGTTTAATCTTTAGTGTAGAGCCCAGGGGAGGCGAGCAGTAAACTGTCTTAATACACTAATAAGCTGAGAGATACAAAGTTTGAAATGCTTCACTAAACTAAATAGGCAGAGCTATGAATGCTATAGCAGGAGCTTACTGTATGCGTGCACAAAATATGCACATCTCTGCCCTCACTCTTTTAACACACATACATACTGTATCAGTATACACCAAGTGCATGTGTGAGAGATATAAATATAGATTAGCTTTTCCTTTACTACTGAGGTGACTATCACAGCTTTGAGAGGTCAGGATGATTATGTGTATGCATGTGTGTGTGCGTGTGTGCATATCTGTGACTGGGCTCCATTCATTAATAAATTATGACTCATAAGTTATTTAAACCTGCTTACTTATAAACACATCCCTTCCTCTTTATTCTCTGTAGTATTTATTAAAGGTTATATTTTGGTGTGTTAATCAGTCAGAAGGAGAAAGAGTCCCTTGACCCTTATACATAATGGATGGATGGATGGAGAAAGAGCCAATTTATGTTTACAGGGACAGACTAGGCCTGTGCACATCTTCTGCATCTGTCCACAGAGGCAAATGCAGAAGAATTCAAGACATTTACAATAAAAAAAAAAAAAAAAAAAAAAAAAAAAAAATCAACCAACTATCTATTCAAACCATAAATTTTTTGGATTTTTATCTCAAACACGATGCATTTCCGATAATGGTAAAGTCACTAAAGTATGAAGAATGACATTTGCAACAGTGCTGTTAGTGTGTGATGTCTCCTGTTCTACTTCATCTTGTGTGGCAGCAAGGGCTAATTCAGTATTCTGTATAGAAAGTGTACAGAATGATTGGCGCAAAAGAATCAATAAAAAAAAAAACTTTATCAGACTAATGTGATGTTGGGTTTATCAGGGGATAAACAAAAGATTAACCACGATTGTTTTTGTTATTTTACTACTAAGAGTCTATAAAGATCAATTCCTGGTAGCATGGGAACTCCTGGCCTCCATTTAACATAACATAACATAAGCTTTATAGCTGACAAAACATTGGACTGCAATGAGTCAAGTTGTGAGGAAAGGCTGGGCACGGAGTCCAGGGGGAAAACACCCTTTGATTTCATCATATTACCAGCTCTGTGCCAAAAACCCAGCAGTTTGGAGCCCTGCCAAGTTGAGTGTGGGAGTATTCTTCCAGCTGAGCTTCATCTAAAGACAAGGAGCCAGATTCTGTATTTGTATTTTGATGAGTGTGTTGTTTGCACTGTGAGCTGTTTGGCGATGTTGAGGTGAAAAAGTAATACTGTTTAAATCTGTGGAGGAAAGTAAGCAAGTACACAGCACAGGTTCTTAGATGGTTAGATAATGGTCTGAGGCCCAAACAGATGAAATTATCCAATATTTCATACAAAAGCAAAGATTAAAGAAAAAGAGATACAAATTTGTGGATAAAAACATTGTTATTTTTCCTCTCACAACTCCTCAGATTTCTATTGTGAGCCTTTTCTACAAAGAGGTGCTTTTACTTCAAGTAGATTTTGCTGACAATACTTCTATACTTTAGTACATTTTTTTGAGGACTTGTAATGGAGCCTTTAAGTAAAGTAAACAAGTGCTTTCTTCCCCGCAGGTTTTTAGTTAAGGAGGAAGACAGAATGGATTCACACAAATACGGTACCATGTGCAACCAGGCTATGAAGGAGACTGATAAAAGAACACTGACGTTAGATGTCAGACAAAAAAAAACATCTAAAACTGTGGAGGAGGACTTTTGATGCCGGAATGTTTGTTAGCAAATCAAATGCAGAGATAAATGACAATAGAATGACAACACATTGACAAATAGGACGATAATGAGTTCATCTGGGCTGTGTCAGTATATTATCTGTGGCATGCATTTAGCAAAAAAAAAAAAACTCTCTACCCCAAGTCAACTTTGATATAAACTTATCTGCCTTTACATAATAAACTTGTTTCTATTGTGCTGAGAGACACATTAATTGCATTTCACTTTGCTGTGTTTGTCAGCCCCACCAGGAGCTGCTCAGTCCTAAAGTCACTTAGTTTCACTGAACACACTGTTTACCACTGCAGGGCAACTGACAGCATGTTTTGTGTCTGTGCAGCAAAACAATTGACAGATTTTTTTTTTTTTTTTTTTTTTTTTTTTTAAGTCTTTAGGGACAAAACATCTGTTTGTTGACACATGCTTTCAGTCTGTTCACTGATATGCAGTTTTAGACCATTGTTATTAATATAAACCTTATGAAAGCATTTTCAGTGCTGCAGGTGAACATTATCGATGTAAATTTGCTGGATGTATTGAAATTAATGTTATAAAATACATACTTCAGTAACAATGCAAAATAAATTAGCATTCTGGCTGAGTTTATTACATGAAGCAGACCTTATTTGACAAGCTTTTTGTTCTAGTTGTATTTTTTTTTTTTTTTTTTTTTGGGGGGGGGGCATATTACAGATGCCCATAATATAGATACATAATTAATCATAATGCTGTCTCAGGCATGAGGAAAAGCATAATGTCCTTTACACGTCAGACACTTTTTTCTTGGCATGAAGGAGAGGAAATAAACGGAAACCAAAGATGATAGCACATGGACAGTCTTGTCTACTTGGATCAGTAAATGGATCTCAGATATTGCAGGTGGTTTAACAGCTTCCTGGCGCCCTTTAAAACACACACACACACACACACACACACACACACACACACACACACACACACACACACACACACACACACACATAAATATGCTCCATACAACGTCAGCACTTCCGCCCCCACAAACAAGTACATGCATAAAAACTGTGACGATATCAACATGCACAGCTGACGAACACAGACAGAGACAGGTAGCTCCTTGCATACAAATGACACAACACACAAAGGAATTATGAGTCGATTAGTCACATTTATGAGCTGATTGTACAATACTGAGGCACCCAGCAGAGCAGAATGAAATGTACATCCACACCCATAAACACCATGTAAACACACCCACAGTACACACACACACCCACCCACACACACCCACACACACACACACACACACACACACACACACACCAGAAACTCTGATTGTTGGCTCAACTTCTTTATCACCATTTCTAATGCACACAAGCACTTGGTTTTAACTTTCCATATTTGTCAGACTTCACCCTGCCTGATTTTGAATCATTTGAATTGCAATTAGGGGCTTAAATAATGATTTGACAACTCCCTTAAGAAAGTCTAGTTTTAGGTTATCACACTGGATTAGTAAGTAAGAATAAGTAAAGCAAGAATGAAGATGAAAAAGAAGTAGAAGAAGAATAAAGTAAAACAATTGCTGCAGTGTAGCTGAAAGACACAAAAAGATCAAAGAAAAAAAATGCAGAGCTGTGAACTTTTGCATGTCGTAACATAATTGTACATATAGGTTCCACAAAGGCCTGTAGGTGTTTCTCTTTCTTTGAATGCAGACTAGTGAAAACATCTAAATTAAATTTGTGCAATATCTGATCTTCACTTCTCTTTTAACCCTGGGAACCACCAGCAACCATCACATAGAGTATAAAGAACTAATTAAGAGGAGATGCCTCTTTCACCGTTCACACTGGAGGATGTTTGGGAAAACAAACTGGTGTGTTGGTGCCATGGAGTCATTCTGAGCTACAAGTTGAGCTCTGTGTTTTTTAGCTGATATTTGTTTACATTTTGGTAAAGTAGCACCATTAGAAAGTATTTCACAAGTTCGCTATTATCAGATTTCCGAGCGCAAATTAAATGAAAATTGACAACGTGAGCGGAGTCATTTCCACTGCCACCAATCTACTTGTTGACCCTGCAGTTAAAAGGGCCAAAACAGTGGACACACTACAATAAGTGTCTTCCCGTTGTTTTTAGAACGTCTAGATCTAGATTTATTCACACAGCTTAGCTCCACCCAAACCAGCTCAAAAAGCTTCTTTTAAGTGAAAAATGATAAATGATACTCTTCAGACACATTTTTCTTTCATCACAACAGCTTAAGGTATGTGCATGATTTTTTTTCTATATGCACTTCTTAACATTTTAAATTGATGAAGCTCACTCTTGGGGTAACCAAACTTGACAGCAGCTCGGAAACATTCACGTGATTGGCTGAAAGCTGAATCGCTTTGTGTCGCAACGCAGCAGGATGTCTGAATTTTATTGGATCGATTTACCAAGTGACTTTGTGTTATTAAATTTAGAGATATATATTGTTCGCACCTTTGGCGAGCTACTGAGAAAAGGCTTGCAAGCTGCCTGAGCTACAGGTTGACCCCTGATCTGGATCAGTATTGAGTATATCAGTATTCAGCTTTTACCTTGATCTTCAATGTCCAGGTTCTTGATCATCCACTGTACAATTTCAGACCCTGAAAGAAAAGAAAGCACATGAGTATGAATTCCTGGCATATTTAATGTTGTCAGTGTGCTGAAACACATTTTTGCATTTAGATGCAAATGGAAGGGAAAACAATGATACCCCTAACCCCCCCCTCCTCCCCACATCATCACAGTGCATACCGATTCCTCTCACCTTGCACCATGTAGGTGGATAATAGGCTATCCATTACCAAATATTCTTTTCTGACACCCTCTGCGAGCCAGCTCTCTTTGGCTGAAGTCCATTAATGTAAATGACTGGTGGCATAATGAAGCAGGCGTTGTGAGCCGTATGAACACAATTTGACTGACTCAAAGCATTTGATTAATCAGTTCATTACATCGTACACTGTAAACTATCACACACAAAAAAAACCTTAAATGTGAACAGGTCAGAATATGGGTTCAAGAGAGGGGCTGAGTAGAGAGGAGAGAAGCATACATATAAACCTGCATGAGCAAAAGATAAGTCACTCCACTTGTATCAGTTTTTTTTAAACAGCTGACGAAATCATCAAGTCTAAAGATGACTTGCGCATCACTTTTACATTTTGATAGAATGAACATCAGACTTTCGATAGGACGGACATCATTTTGCATCATCTCCATCTTAGAATGCAACCGAGTAATTTCCTCATCTCAGAGAAATTCAACAGCACGCTGTGACCCCCAGGCATTTTCACACCACAGCACAACATGTGACTATGACAATTTGGCTAAATATATAATTTCCAAGTTATTATTACTGTCTGTCATGCTGACAGGTAAAGGTGTGTTGAGGAGAAGAACGCTACAGAAGGAAGAATAAAGGTGTGAAATAAAGACATGAGGGAATTCATACAGGGAGACAGTAAAGCCCCGTGGCTGTCTCTCTGACCATCGAGCTACCTTTCTATCGGTCTGCATTTTGTCTCTCGGTTTCCCTTTCATTGCACCCCTATGCTTTTTTAGCACCCCCATAACCCGATGAGATTTCTATGGATTAACAGCATTAATACAAACCCGTCTTCACACTATCAAAGTTGACCCACTTTCTAAAACAGAGCTTAAATGAGATGTGTAAGGTAATCCTCTAACAAGGCTGCTCCCCAAATTGATTAATATCCTGGCCATAGATTGGGCCCTAAGCACTTGTGTGCTAGTGTGTGTGTGTGTGTGTGTGTGTGTGTGTGTGTGTGCGTGCGTACGTGCGTGCGTGCGTGCGCATTAGAATGTAACAATAATGTAAACAGAATGGTAAACAATAGCATCGACTGTTCAAAATCCCCTTGATGACAAATATTGGATAGCTACTGTTGCACATAGCAACAGGATACAGCAACGGGCAATGATGTAAAACATGCACTGATAATCAATGCTTTAACAAAGTTAATAGATATTGGTGTAGGAATAAAAGTATGAGATGAATTAAAGTAGCTGTGAGTTATATTAGGACCATATGAGCTGAAGACAAGTATGCTGCTTACAAAAATTTTAAAATCAGAAAAAGGCTATAATTATGCATAAAAAAAAAGAATTTTAAAATAAACTGAAAATGGTATGTCCTGTAATAGAACAGTAAATATATATATATATATTCCCTAATCTCTACCATGTGTGACATTTGTTTGAGCATCTACAGAGAACAGCAGACGAGCTGTTTCTAAGCTATAGTTCTGTTACTCGCTTAAAGGAAACATAACCTAACCCGGAATACCAGAAAACACATACACTATGAGTGAAAATATCATCCACTTGAAAACATTTCACACTGACATGACTTTTGTTCCACAATGATCGATAAAAACTGCCCTTGACAAAAATGATGCTATTATTTTGATTATAATATAGTTTTAAACGTGGATTCAGTATATGTATAGTACTGGAGTTATTTAAAAGTATGTACTGTAGACGCAGAGCAACAGCAGCTACACATAAAAGATATGTTAAGCTCCTGCAGAAGTAACCAGTGTTGCAGTTTGCTAGCTGCTCTCTTTGCATAATAACTGTCAAAAAGACAATACGGACATGAATCTGAGCTGATGTCGACTGGCCAGAATGATCAATACAGCCCTCCCTTGTTTCTAACACACACTGTGTAGCAGACTTGGCATCAAAAAGGGTAAAAAAAAAAAAAGAAAAAAAAAAAAAGAGCCATGCTTCAGCCCCCTTTTTTTTATGCCCGAATGATTTGTCGTTCATTTGTTTCACTAACGTCACTAAAGCTTAAATTAGCTATTTAAATATATCTGTGTTTGTGTTCATGTGTTGGTCCTCACTGCCAACCGTTTTTCTATCTGTACCCGATCCTGCCCACCCATGACAAAATAGCCATGTCACTGTCAAATGTCACTAACAGATCAAGTGATGGTGACCAGTGGTGGTTCTGGCATTGCGGATGGCCTGAGGCAAAACTATGCAAAAAAGGGGTTTGTGCCCAGTTTCTGCAGGAAAAAGTACTTATAGGAAATACTGACAATTCTATTAAGGGTTTTTAAATTATCAGTAGACTTCATAAGTCTTTGATATTTCATCAGGATTTTGACTCTATACAGAAGAGATTATTTGGACAATAATTATCAGGATTTTAATGTGATACCGTAAATCTAATATTAAGTTTATATTTCAGTAAATATTGCATTGTTTATTATCTTTGCATAAAGCAGAAATGATGGGTTCACTCTTCTTAGCTTTTGAATGTGCTGTTTAACTGAACTCATCTCTCCAAAGCAGTATCACTCCTGCATAGAATCTATTAGGTTGCACAGCTCAAAAATCCAATATTACCCCCTTGACATTCGGCGCTGCTGGTGTGAAATGCTAAGTAGACAACTCTCACAATAGTTCAGTGTTTTGTTTGGAAAGAACAGAATGGAATATGTGGTGGTCACGTATTTAGTGGATGAGTCGGGAAGGAAAGTTAACGAATCGAAATGGACACCGCATTCAAAAGGTTTTATGAATGGCAGATTTTAGTCATTCCCTAATATCTTCCATTTGTAAATATTTAGAATGGGCAACCTATGCTTCCCATTTGTCAACTTGAGTAGCAGAAATGTTCTTAAATGGAAATTCAAATGGCAGAAAAGTTTCAATTGTCAACTTTTATAAGCATTTCTTAATGACTAAAATCTGAAGACCTTGGAGCAGAATGACCAGGTTTCCCAGTTGTCAAATAGTTGACATATTTGTATGTAATAGATAAATGTCCCACAATAAAGGCTGCTGTACTTGTTCCACATCCAACGGACACTCCTAAAAAATGTTAGCTCCCCAAAAGGTCTATGGAGCCATTGCTTTGTTTGCTGTGGGCAGAAATAGGCTGTTCAGTCTAACTTTTGGCCCATTTGAGCATTGCCTAAGAAACTACAAACGATTGAAAAAAAGTGCCATTTGGATACACCTTCCCCAGTTGATCCTCTTGAACTACACTATATCCAGAATAGCAGGGTTTTTTTTCCAACTGTCATGAAAAGGGAACAGCTCAAGTGTTTGGAAGGTTCCCATTTGACACATCAAGTCTTAGTTACATTCCCATTTTGTTGTCGTTAGGAAAGCGAAGTATGAAAAGTTCCCATTTGGTAAATGGCTATTCGTCAAATTGCCTTTTGGAAAAATGTTTGCCATTTTGGGGGCCCCCATTCAAAACGGTAAAAAGTTGTCTGAATGGCAATCGCTCTTGGCAACCAAACTGTCAGCAGTGTTCCCGTTTGTCTGATGGCCATTTGGGATCTCTTTTGCTGTAGAAGAAGAAGGAAGGGAAGGGAGAGATAAAAGCCTTACCTGAAAAGACACTTGGGATCTTGGTTAGAAAACTTTTCACTGTCCGGATGGGAATGCCATTTTTCTCATCCTGCATGCGCGCTATTACTTCCTCCATCTGGACAACACAGGGACAGTGAAAGAGAATGAGGGAGGAGAGAGAGAGACAATAAGAGAAGGAACACTTTCCATGAACTTGCCTTAAGTTGTGTGTAAGCGAGACAAAAACCGGTAAACAGATACAAACAGGCTCCTGTGTGGTTCATCCATGTCTCTGAGGGACAGTGTGAGGCAAGGAAGTTGGTGACTAACAATCACAGCTCAGATTTCTGCACAAAATCTCTCTGATTTGTGTTACTTGTCACAAAAAGCCACCAGTAAACTGCACCTATTGAATTATCTAACAGCTATTGAATTTGGGAAGTTCAGCAATTAAGTTTCTTGTTATTATCTATCACTGTAGCTATATTCGTGTCCCGAAACAGCATCAAATCAAAATCTTTGCAGAACAGACGGCAAAATGTAATGTTACTAAAAAGACATTTCAGACACAAATGTTTCGTGTTCAACATTGACTGAGTTAAAAATTTGAACCACAGGCTGCACAAAGAAATGACATAAACAGGCGAACAGGCACACATGCAAACACACAAACATTTGCACACATGCCTGGGACAGAAATGTACTGGGACTTGTCTCAAGGGCCTGGCAGGACAACACAAGGCAACCATGTTTCCAAGAACACACAGAAGGGAGCAAAGCAGAGAGTAGAGCAGAGCCCTGAAACGTCAGTCGGAAGCGGATGCCAAGCTCCCTCCCCTCAGAGTAAAAATATATGCATAGAGTTCAACAGCCTGGCAACACACTGATATGTTCTACACAAACAGGCACACATTAGAAAAAAAACACAAATAATGTTCCACATTATATCCCCCCACTTTTCTGTACGAAGAGGCATTCGCTGAGGATGGTACATGTGATTCTTTCAGGGTTTGTCCATTTTAACAGCGGTATGATGGCAGCATTACTGAGAAAATTGAAATATTTCTAACATTTCTGCTTGCCAGCGGTAGCACAGAAAACAGGAATGCGTGCTGCTTTCCTATCTTGGGTTTGACCTTGCAAATTTTATAATCAATTAAATGTTGTTTTTTTTTCCAATAAACTCTTAAAATCTATTCTAAACATTGCAGTGTCGAAAAGCAATAATAGGCAAAAATGCATTTTCTGACTCATTCCGAAGTGAGGAGATTATTCTTTTTTTCCAGGTAGGAACGACACCTTCCACCTAATATCCAGCGCTCCTGCTGCAATAAAAAGTTGCCCTTTTTTATTGGTTTCAAACAGTAAATGTAGGTGACAAAATTTTACTGGAAATTGATGTTATTGTTTCCCCCAAAAATGTGCCGCAAAAGTGAAGCGAAAATAGCAAGGTCCCCAAGAGAGATCCAACTAGCCGAAGATCAAACCGGAAAAGTTTCTTTTTTATTGTATTACACCTAAAATATAACAAAATGTAAATTGCTGTGTGGTATCTGGATGTTGTGATGGTGACTGTGCACTGCACTGAAGTGTTATGTTGCTTTCACAGGTCGGACTTCATGCAACATCCCCTTCAATTTTGTTCCCTCTCCGTCTTTTTATATGACACACACACGCGATTTATCAGTGCAGCTCATCTAGGAAAGGCAACGCAATCTGAATGCAGCCAATTCCATTTCATACAAATGAGGGTTTTGTGTGGGTGAAAATGAATTTCTTGGCCATATTGGTGAGAAAGGAATAGTTTTGATTATGAACAAGCTGGGTTTGATATGTAAATGTCTAAAACCGCTCTGGTTTGGCAGTTCATGAGCCAGGACTGGAGTATAGTGTTATAATAAAAGCTTGCTGCTAGTCAAATACCCTAAAGCTTAAAATCATCCCAGTTAGTGATTGGAACCTAATTGACAATGATGAAGCACAGACAAATGCTGTTGCGAAAGAGCTCAGACCATCCAGGAAAAAAACAAAAAAGGGAGAAATAAAAAGAAAAAAGCCCAGAATTGATGTAAAAAATACGCATTTTCAGATTATTTCAGTCTGTTCTGTTTGATCTCTTTCTCCCACAGATGTAGTTGCATGAGGTTTCCTTGGTAATTTACCCATGTGAATCATCACCTGCAGTTTGGAAACAGCTCAAATTTCTCACACGTATAAATAATCTTAGTTAAGGAATCTGTCATAACTGCTTCTGGCGATCTTTCTTGAATATCTGCTTCTTATTCCTGTGTACATGTAAATGATGTCTGAAATGCTAAACCCCAGCAAAAACCAATGTCACGCCAAAGACATACCAATGTCTTCACCAGCAGGAGTCACATTGAACTAAAATCCACTGCAGCAACAACACATATCTGTTTCAAATAAGAGACTCTGCTGCTATCATTTCATTATTTTGTTTTAGAGTTATTCTGGGAAATGACTGACTTGCACTTAAATTGGAAAAGGTTTCCAGGGTGCAATTAAAGGAGACTTTATTGAGCACAACATAGTGAAAGGTGTTGAACGTCAGAAGATGTTGAACCAAACAGTTTACATATTAAAGGGAGATATTTGTTCTTTGGTTTTCTTCAAACAACACTGTTAAAGCTAAGAAGGTGGTATTTTTAACATAAAAATGTGTGCTAAGGCTCAGTGAGAAAATCAGCAATGCTAAAATCAAACCAAACCTCCTTCCTGTATTTATATAATACCATTATATAATTCAGGCTTGCAATGCTGTAGCATGTAAAATTGTCACACAAGACAAAAAAAATTACCAGTAGTCATGGACTCTCTTTTTATGTCTTCCATGGTATCATTCAATTTGTAGTATTTAAACTAAATGAATCTTAATCGTGTTGAGCGCTTCCCTTTTGAACAAGTGTGCCTTACAACGCCAACCCCTCCGTATTTGTCTTTGTCTCTCCATCTTTCTCTGCGAGTTAGCTGATACTGTGAGACACAGAGCAAATAAGGACAACAGCAACAGTGATCGATACATCACACACTCTCTCCTCTCAGCAAACCCTCACCGCCTACACATGGTAAAATGCCACCAGCGTGAATATTCAGGATCTAAAGCTCTTGAAGTCAGGATGCTCTCTGGCTTCATGTTGTGAGGAAGAGAAAGTCATTTCCCACAAGAGAGAAGGAGAGAGAGCAAGAGCGCCTCGCTGTCTCTCGTTCTCTCTCTGTCCCCCACCCATCCACCCACCCAGAGCTGTCTGACTGCGTCTCTGCAGCCTCTTAACAGATAAGAGTGAGTGTTTTGGCTGCACAGTGTGAATCATTGAATAATGATGGCACAGGACTCAGTACATATGAAGTGACTAACAAAAGCTCCGGATATAAGCACACACTGAGTTTCAGCACACGGCTTCAAGCACTTCAAAGACTATCACTGAGGGCACTCAGGGAGCAATCAGAATGTTCTGAAGCACCATTTGGAGCAAAAAAAATTTTTTTCAAACCGGTTTGTAAATCAATGCTGCCCTCTTAGATTTCTTTTTAGCCACTGTTCAGTGCACAGAGTCGACTTATTTGATGGTCCGTTTCTAAAAAAAAAAAAAAAGCAAATCGATAAAAAGATCATTTATTACAAAATCTATCTAGAAAGGTTATATTGTGAGCACATCAGCAAGGTGGGAGGTTCTTCAGAATGTTCAATTTCGTCAATTTTATTGTGTGTCTGAAGGTAGTTCATTTGAAGGTGACCTTCATTAGTTGCTCCAGAGAGAAAACTAGAAAAGAGGTTCTTTTGCTGTCTTGTTGATGGTGTTGGAAAATGGAAATCATGAGAAGGTTCACACTCGATCTTAGCGATAACAGTTGCAGTTTTCATCCATTTAGATCAGGCTTTGAAAAAGTTGTCATGGAAGTGGTATCTTTCGCTTCCTCTTTCTTACTACTGTAAACTAACAAAAAAATAATCGAAAATGAGCAACATAATTTGGGTTAAATTTTTTTGAGATCTGATTTGGCTGTAAATTGCTGTAAATTGCTACGACCTTGACATTTGATATGCAACCCATAGAGAATTCTTTTGTTGATTTTGCTGCACAGTGTTGCAGTACATAGTTTCAATCCTCAACAAATAATTATTATTCGTCTCCAGTGTTGACCTAGATTTAAGTCTTAGAATGAAACCATCAGTATTCAATGGACCCAATCTTAATTTTGAAACAGCCTTAATTAGAACACCATTACCTACGTATGCTTTAAACCCTTTAAACAGAAATGTATTCATCAGAGAATGAACAGCTCATCATGATATATTTTTCACAAAGAAAAGTCTAGTCATGTTACACATTAACAAAAAGTAACATGGAAGCGTACTTTCGCTGCAGATAAATTTAGCCCAGCCTCTTTCTGTCTGTGCGGAAGTAAAAATCTCTAACTGTGCGGCTGAGGAAATTAAAAGCTCCCCTGTTCTCCATCTTCTCATACACCCTCGCACCCGCCCAGCCAGTGTTATCTGAGGACAAGTGTGTCGACATGGGGGGAACAAATATTCCTCCCAACTCTGCATCACACTCGCACATCATGGATGATTACACGCACACACCGACACGCACAAACAGACAGATATTCTCTTTATTACACAACACAGAGAGCACACAGCAATTACTAGTCGCATTGCAGGTACATATGCACCCAGAGAAACACACACACACACACACACACGCATCCATATTAAAGCTGATGAACCCAGAAGGTAGGGATTATTATATTTTAAAAAGCGCAACATCAAAATAGGTGAGCAACACAGTTTAAGTCTGGCTGCCTAAGGCGTTGTGAGAGCAGCCTGAATAGAACCTGTGGCTATATAGGATGACAGCTCTACCAGATAAAACGGGCTTTGCAGGTGGTTGATCTCATTTCCCTCTGAACTACAGGCGTTGGCTCCGTGAATGAGGCAGAACCTGTGGTGAAGGCTGAGAGATTTATTTAAAATTGTATTTGCGCCCCAAAACCAACAGTGATTTACAAAGAAGTCCAAGCAGCAGTATCAGATAGAAAGTCCATAACTGCCCAAAAATCATGATCATAATCATTAATATATATATATATAGATATATAGATATATATGTATATATCTATATATATATACATATTTACGATCTATGTATTTATTAGACAAAAAGAATTAAGGTCAACACTACGGCTGCATCAAATCACAGTGAATAGCTATGTCACCACAAATGAATCACACATCTCCTCTGGACAGGCTGGTGTATTTGCATATTGAGCAAATCCGAAAAACACAATGTTCTTCATGCCACACCGTGGGGAATAAGGGCAGCCTACAAAGCAGGCAAAGGAGGCTGTTAACATTTTCACAAAGAATTGCAGTTTTTTTGATGGTTACAAACCAGAGCATTTTGGTGCATGGCTGAGAGGTTTCAGTGAAGGATTAAAACATAATAGCTCAGCTAACTGGCTCCTGTTCGCTAACAAGAACAAAACATTTTAAGCCATTGCAGGCTAAATACAAACAAAGTTAGTCTGACACTTCTGCCTGCGCTGGTGCAGCACTACGCCATGTGGCCATTCAAAATAAAATTATCCTGCAGATAAGTGAGGGAAGTTATTGAGCTCACACTGACAAGGTTGTTGAATAGATGCCATGAATCTTAAGTCTCTCTGAGGTTACGGTATGAGTTACCACAGCAACACAGTCTGCAACCAATATCAGAAGGATGTTTTAGCCATCACTCATTCATGAGAGAAAGAAATAAGGGGGGGAGTGGGGGGGTGTAATGGATGGTACATTTTATATGATATATTACAGTTAAACCTTTGTTGGTATTTATTAAGAAATTCCATGATTTAATTATGGGCTGTATAGAGTTCTGTTTTATTGTCATTACCCCAATATTTGGTATTTTATTAGAACTTGCAAAACTATTATTATCTATATTATAGGTGTGTAATATTTAAGTTGTCTTTTTCTGACGGCAACAAAACACTTTCCACTGACATAAAACAGAGAAAGCAGCAAACCTTTACGTTTAAAAAAAAACTAGACACAGCATATATTATTGTTGCCTTAAAAAAAATTACAAATATTGAATGATTTATTAATTGTCAAAATAGTACACGATTGTTCTTTGTTAAGCCCAGAGAGACTATAGCTTGTTATCTATAAAGCAGGCAGGGTTATATTGTGGGAAAGGCCTACGATAAAATGAGAGAAAAGCAAGGAACATAAAAACGAACCTTTCTCTTGGCAACAGATGGTCATGTTATGTTTGCCCTGCTCACATTTAATCTTACATGAAGCATCCTGATATATCCGTTGAGTTTTAAATACATTTTTCAGGCCCGGTATTGTGTTTCTTTCTTATACTTATTGTGCATTTGTATTGTCCCTATCACACTTCTCTCTATTCTTGCAAATCTTCAAGGTACGCTGACGGGAGACGTCAGGTGGAGAACAGACGGCAGTGTGCTTCACAGCAGGCTGGGATCACATAACGTGAGAAAAAAATGCGCAGGTGAGAACACTTCCTGGAGCGAAGGTAATTACTCCATCCAAGCTGAAGGTCTATTTCTATTTCATCTGCAGTTTGGTGCTTGATAAGTCTTGCTTTCAGTTTCACGCAATACAGTTCTGTCTTTGTGTACACAATTAAGCTCCATTGAACCATCAGTCAAATGTGAGACTGTTGTTTCTTGGAATGTCACCTCAGTGTTTCTCACGAGATGATGTTCTCTTACTCTGCACATGTGTTGCTTCTTTCTTCTTTCTTCTTCATTGTATGTCATCTGAAATAAAATCACATCCGACCATGTGCAGTCGAAAGAAACTTGAAGATGTAGAGTGCTTCATTGCCATTTGCAGCTCATGTCTTTATCTTTCCGGTTAACTGCAAAGATCTATGAATTTTTTAGAGGAGAATTATTCCTCCTCGATGGCTCCTCTCTCCTCACTGCTAACATCATTAATGTGTTTCATAATGTACCAGTCAGTGGTGTACTGCTTTGTCCATTATTTCTCGATAATGGAGGACTGTGATAAGAAAAACCTGATGCTACTGTAAAACACTCCTGCTCACAGCAGCAGCATTATCATAAGTGAGCTCTGATGGACAGTGAAGGACAGATGGCTTTCTTACAACAGACTTTCATTTATTCGGATGATTCCAAATACATGTCGTCAACCATGATGCCTCCTCAGCTTTGAAATGCTCCTCGAGGTGTGACTGAAGCTTTTTAATGGCTTGATCTGATTTGGTCTGATTTGCTAATGGATCAAAGTGTGACTGATGTTTGTAGGCAAACAAGTAGATTTTTTTTGATTCCCCATGTGGTGTTATTGATTTAAGGTAACCTGAGCGGCAGGCTGTTGTGTTGTTTTCTGTGTGCTTAAATTTAGCACCTCTTTCTGTTCTGAGTACTTTTTGAGAGACAAAAGTTTTTATAAAAGGAAAATAATGTGAAAAATTGTATTATGACTCAGTGAATTTAATTAAATCAAATTAATTTGAGTCAAGCTGAATTTTGGATTGTGCCAATCTATTAAATGTGCTTTGATGAGTTTTCTAGAAAACAAACAAAAGTAAATTTACATATATAACAATTCTCACACTTGTGTTGAATGCATTTACTTCCTCATAAAACATTTGCAAAGCTAGTTTTTCCGGCATCATTTACATGAGTATTAAATTGCTAGAAGTCTCCGTCTTTCCTGTCTTTGCCAGCATATTTCTGTATGCCTTGACATGTTACCACCACCTGTAGATCAGTGGAAACATGTGAAACCATTGGTTGGATGTCCCAACTCATAGAAAAACATATCCACAATGCCAGCTGTGGTCAAACACTCCTGTTGTATAGAAACATAGGAGGCCAACTTTCCCTGTGTTTCCTTTGGGTTATCAAATAAAGCTCAATGAAGAATTTGCTAAAAGATTGAGAATGAGAAGTCCCATTATTAAATAGAACCTAAATTAATTTATACGCACAGATTTAAACTCATCAGGTCTGGAGATGTGAATAACATCATACATGTTATCAACCAGAGGTGGTATTGAACCTGGCTGATAATTAAGTGCTAGAATGAACACACACACACACACACACACACACACACACACACACAATTTCTGTAACTTTATGAAACTACAGTCTTAAATGTGCACCCACTTCACACAGCAAATTGTACAGTTTATTAAGCTCATGCTTTTAAATTTTTCACTTTTCACACTTTCACTTTTGTCACTTTTTCCATCACTTTTTCTGAATACAATCACAGCCGGTCTATGGTCTACCACAAGTTCTAAAGATGCGATGTTTGACCATGTTAGAAATAGAAAGTGTTCATCCTTTCATTTCTGACAGTCTCTCCGGAGACACTGATAATGATGCATTGGTTTGTACACATTAAAAGTGACACAAATTATTGACAAATGAATAAAAGAGAGCTGCAATGTACAGCATAATGCTCGATTCCTCTCTCACTCCCCCTCAACTGGCCAATCATGGCATTAATTGGGTGTGAATGTTGCACTGTCCGTTTTGGAAAGTTACAGGTAATGGGTGACACAGACATCCCCTATCTGAAACCGGCAAGGTGACGGGGAAGTGGTTTCCAGCGCGATCAGACATGCTGTTCAGACATGCGGTTCAGACAGACCATAAATCCTGCTTGAATCCATTCAAAGAATGATTGAAAATCTGCAGCATGATTCCAGTTTTTATAATTCATCCCAACTCATCTCTCTAAATGACAAACGGCTTTTCACCCAGCCTTCGAGTGTGTCGCTTCGAAACATTTATAAACACTTTTGTGTTCAGACACGCCAAATAAACGAGTTTGTTTTGAGCACACTGATAACTTTAGTCTCCAACCCATAAGTCATCTCACATCCTGTTATTCGGCAGAATACAGGCAAATGCAATCTCTTTTCTACTTACGAATTCATAAAATACAGATGCAACAGTGATCACAATTTTTTTAAAGTCTCAAGCAACTACATTACTCAAGCTCCATTTTTGCTTCAAGATTTTAGTAAAGACAGATATAATCAAGAACTATCATTAATGATACATCTTGTCATTGTGTGAAACTCACAACCACATAAATAATCTGCATATTTCCAGGTTGAAAATCAGAAGTAAAGATCAATAACAGCTAAATGAGCGGTGGCTCCATCTAATCAGGTGTAGGAGGTGTTTGCATGAAAGAGAATCACCTTTATGATGTTTTTCAAACTAATTTATTCATGGCCTTGACAGACCACATTGAGGAAAGTTCATAGACAGTATATAAAAGTGGTCATAGCTTCTGGGTCTGAAAAATGAGGCCAATGCGGAAGTGCCTTAAGCCGCAATACCACCGAGTGCCACTAGAGTTTGGCCCCAAAAAGCCTCCAGCTTCATAGACTCCCATTCAACTAGTCTAATGAAATACTAAATCAATACATTTTTTCCACTAGTCATTTTGCTGTTATTAGCCAAAATCACTCACTCTTATTAGTTTTCTGATGGTCCCTCTGGAAGTAATCCCGTCGTTATTTCACATCTGTGTTTTTGGGACGGTGTTTGACTGTATTGCAGTCAGGTTTCTGCTATTGGTGGACGGGACATAGTATCGCTGGGTTTCCAATCAGATCGAGTCAGATCCAATGCTTGCTCCCTCCCAGCTCACCTAAATATGGTTTCTTCTGGCTTCAAACCACTCCAAATTAGCAAGATGGCGACAGACAACATCCAAACTCAAATCTTAATACCAGCCCTTCACAAATGTCACTATTGGTTGCAGTTTAAGAAAGATCAAATCTGCATGACTGTGGAAGGCTCGTATGGTACTAGTATTAACCAGATCATTTGTTTCACTTCCTTAACTTGTCATTCCTGGAAACTTCTACATTATTTCTATCTGTAGGTATTTTTCTGATAACAATAATCATGACCCTCCAGTATCATTTAATGTCTCTCATACTGTGCCTCTCCATTGTTTCCTTCCTTGATGGAAGTAGCATAATCATGGCAAAACACTCCTGGGCACAACAGCAGAAGTAGCAGTTGCTGTTTTGTCATCTGGTTTGATGGACAGATGGTATTATCACTATGCCATTTAGAGTGCTTTCCAGATGGTTGCCAACAGATACTTGCCTCCACAATGCCCTTCTTTGCAGTATTTTCAACAACACTCTACAGCTTTTTTACAACTCACGGCCTCCTGCCTCCCCACATCCCCAGAGAATCTGCATCCCCGGCGTATGGCTGCAGAAGGATGTTCAATATTTCCCCTGACTCCTCAACATCTCCCTCCCCGAGGAACAACCCTCTACTAGAGAGAAAGAGACAAGAATTGAATCATGGATGAGAGGTAGTCAGCCAGCAATGCCCGCTCCCTGGAAAAAACACAGGCATTTATCCTCATTTGACATTGCTGCGGTTAATGCAGTTCTTGTTCCAAAGTTGTCAGCCAGTACGTTTCTGCCATCTCATGCTTTATGCAACCAAAGCACATTTAAAGTATCATACAATTCCTGAAGGACTGTAGTTTTATGTTCTGGGGCAGACTAAAGCGCTACGTAATGACCTTTTCATCATAAAATATTAACTTTTAATTTGGCCAGCATTGTACTTCACTGTTGCACAATCTTAATATGAAACGGCTCCAAATTGCTTACTCTGATTAAATTTATGATATCTTGGCAATAAGCAGGCAAAGTTAGTAACTAGCTTGCAGTGATGAAATGTTACTAAATGCATTTCCATGTCAGCCTTGTACACGTCTCTAAATGTCTGAACACGGTTTGTCATTCACAACCTGAATTGCAACCTAGTCACGTCAAGCTCGGCTTATTTAATTATTTCTCTGGGTTTGACAAGGTCGCGCTCTGTGCCGAGCAAGGAGGCTGATGTGTGTTAAAAATGATAAGACAAGCTAAACTTAAAAAAAATAAAAAATAAAATAAACCCAGAGGAGACTTTGGTAAAACAAACATCAGGTAGACCGCCTGTAAATAGCCTCCAGTTCAGTTTGCAAGAATGTCTTTCTGAACAGTTCAGGTTCATTTACCCCCCCCCCCCCCCACACACACACACACACACCCCACTCACTGCAATGTCATTATCCATCCCAGTGTTTCACTGTAGACATCGTCATCGTGGTAGACATCACCCATCCCTAGCCTTCCACCACTGCTAACTAATGACCATAGCAGACCATTTAGAAGCTAAAGAGTCAGATATTTACCTGAGAAGATGATGGAGATCAAAAACAGAGCTAAAATTAGAATTTGAGCGAACAGAAACACTACCTCAAATAAATGCTAATGTTGCTCTCTGTGTGCTTAATATGAAAATAGGTAACACATTTGCTATAACAACTTCATGAAAACATTTGAATGCTATATTTACACTTGTTTCATTGCCCCAAGGTTAAAAAAAACAAAACAATACATTTTGTCACAAATTAAGAAAACATTTTTTTTATTGTTTTATTGCGTTCATCATATTGCCACTCTTATTTAAAAATGTATTTAATCATCCGTGTCTTATTTGCGGGCTGTAACAGCAGTCAGAGTAAAACAAGCACCAACAGAAGCATTCTGTACAGTCATTTGCTTATTTGTGGTCTTAGTGATTTTGTCGTGGGCATCAGTAAACGGTGAAACTACCATAAAACTGCTTGCACTTTCCTTTGCTGATAAGCAACAAATGTTATGTTGTACTTTTTTCTGATACATTTGACCCAGGGCTCAATATCCCACGCTCTCGCACAAACACACACACACACACACACTCATTTGTCTTGTAATACTTCTGTTTTTCAGTATTATCTTTATTGCATCTCATCACTGTTACGCATCAGTTTAGATATATTTCTCCCAAACCTTAACCTTCTTCACTTTTCTGTCCACTATTACGCTGACTCTGTTTTCTGACTGTTGATCTATAAATTTAAGTATTTAATTGTTTAATGTTCATTTGTAGAAGGGCAAGTACGTAGCATAAACCAATGCCACACACCATGGCATTAATAGCCTAAGCTAATTTGCAACGCCCGTCCCTATCTGCTGAAATCTACTACGATCTGATGTTCCCGGCTGGTGGTGGGATTGCATTCTGAGGGCAAGGCCTCTCTCTCTCTCTTTATCTCACACTCTCGCTGTCTCTCTTTCTCTCACTCTCATCTTCTTGGTGGGCGGGCAGTGGGCGCGATGACTAAGCTAAGGTTAGCCATGTGCTGGAACATAATCCACTGAAAGCCCATATCCCTCCTGCCCACCTACCATGATTTCATCACTCAAACAGCATACTATCATAAATTAGGAGATAAATAAAAAAGAAAGAGAAAGAAAGAAAGCTGCATTACTTTCAGATGTATTGTGCAAAAGTTTCCCAAAAATCTGCTCAACAGTTTATCCAATTGCTAATGGTTGCTAAAGATTACTGTAAGTAAAAAAGTATGCTCTCATCTGTTGATCAGCCATGCACAGACAATTACATATATGAATTCACACTTCAATAAAACAACAGACTGGTTTGAAAAGATCATGCTGTGATTTCAGCAATTATTTCTGATTAGCAATCAGAAGTTGTTGACACTAAGGAGATTTGTACTTAGGCGCATTTAATAACTGCGCTTTTATTTTTGGTGATTAAAGAGTGCAAACTGGCCATGGGAATACTGTAGTGTTAAATGAAATCACCCCTTTAATCCTTCATCATGGTAAGCCTGTTAGCAGTGTTCAAACTGTCTGCCATTACACTTTAGGAGTCTTATCATTGGGCACCAGAGGGCATGTTTACGTAGACCAAACAGAGAGACAAGGAGGAAGACAAAAAAAAAAAAAAAAGGATGAGAGGAAAAACAGAGAGGAAAAAACAGGTAGGGAGGCTGGGTATGGAAACAGAGATGTACTGGGAATAGAAAAGAAGGGAGGATGCTGTCTATTTTTAGGTCCCGATAACATGAGAGAGAGGAGGCCTCACTCCTCTC
Source organism: Embiotoca jacksoni (assembly GCF_022577435.1). Classification (NCBI taxonomy): domain Eukaryota; kingdom Metazoa; phylum Chordata; class Actinopteri; family Embiotocidae; genus Embiotoca; species Embiotoca jacksoni. The sequence goes on from NW_027185252.1 coordinate 6,928,433, forward strand.
ATCCTCCTCCTCCTCTCCATCCCCTCATTTCCCACATTCCTCCTTGGCACGTGCAACAGTCAGAACGGCTCTATGTGCCTCGAATACCAATAAGAGAGAAGCAGCTGGATACTGGCAGGCTGACATTCTTCTGCCTTCTCCTGTCTGCAGAACAGAGATGAGACAAGGACTGGGTGTCTGACAGGACACGCACACATACACACTTCAGAGGACACACCAGCCAGGATAGACAATAAACCGATAAGGGCAGACTGTTTGACGCAAGTGACACTTGAACTACGCAGCAATGAAGATGAGGGACGATAAGCTTTGTTAAACCTTTCAAAACCAGACATTAGTGGAGTAATTCAGAGTGTCATCAGGTAGAAATTATTAATATAGTCATGCTTTTAGACGGATAGATGGAAAGCTACAGGACCTCACTAAATTAAGAAGACCGACCATTAAAACGTTATCACTGCTAGGTTGGAAGTACGGTTAATATCATTACTGGCAAAAAGAATCACAAGGCTGTCAACTTTTCAGATATGTACAGGTGTGAAGACTGGGATGTTGCAAATGAGACCACTGTGAAAAAGTAATTGCCTCAATTCATACATCCATGTAGGTCTGCTTCATTAATGGCACATTTTATCATCCTCACATCTCTGACATATCCTCTCACTCGCTCCAAAACCAGCTCAGGGCTCAGGGCTCTGCTGATACAGGCAAGGGAAGCTAATATCAACAAATCAAATCAGTCCGTTGCGAGGAATAGAGAGACACTTCCCACCATATGTGAATGCATTGTTAAACCTGACCTTGTCTCATTTCATTCTGCTCAAAGTTAGACAGCAAATTTTATCTTTCGTCCGGCGCAGGGATCTCGTGGACATGTTTCTTGTCCGTCTGTGACGGGGCTTTATTGGGAGATGAGAAACACTGTTAACAATGTCCAGTCACTGATTTACAGGTCGAGCGGACAAGAGACAGAGAATCTGATAGACAGTATGTTCGAGTTATCAGCGGTGTACAGTGTAATTGGATCCTTTTACATCAAGTAAAAATAGCAATGGCAGTGTAAAAAGGAGTAACAACAAAACTTCAAATCGAACATTAGTATTCGCAGATGTAGTTTGTATGTTGTTTAATTGAATAAACTGTAGCCTTACAGGTACAGATGTTAAATCAATCTAAAACAGATTTCATTAGAGGGGCACTAAGGGAGCGCAGACTTCCACCAAGGTCAATAATCCACTCTTCTATGACATGCAAATTTGCAACTTCAACCACTACATATGCCTGGATATATTAACAAAACTATGAGAGTGATGTCAAAAAACGCTTGTGCCAAACTGAAGCTTCACATCTCAGCTGTACCGGTTCTGGTTCTCCTCTATGAAACCACTGTCCTCGAGTGCTCCATAGCGACTACTGGTTGTATGAAGTTTGAGCAGGTGTATCCTGAAAGTGGAGTGTTATATGGAGTCATTGTATTTCTAGGTTGGCCTATGTTTTGTCATTATTGAATTTTACTACCATCTACTGGATTTTAAGATGGATCGCATCTAGTAGGCCAAAAGCCGTACAGCACAATTTTAGTGAAAGTGAAAAATTATTTATGAAATGGCCCTGTGATTAAAATCCCCGCCAAAATGTACTGGGTTCTTCCTTGGTCCATGTTAAACCCTTCCACCAAGTTTCATGAAAATGGGGTTGGTAGTTTTTCCGTAACCTGTAATACAGTAAATATACAGTAAAGGCCATTAATGTTGTAGCTAGCCTATAGATAGTCACTTGTTAACTGTAACTACTTTGGCAGCTGTTGCTTAATTTGAAACTGCACAACTGTATAACTGCATGAATTTGATTACAGATTTTATATCTAAAATCTTAATCTTGTATTATAGCTGTCGATGAAATGTAGAGGAGTGCAGTTTAAATATTTCTGGCAGACATTTAGCAGCATTATAATTTCAAGCAGCACATAATGAAAGTACCCCAATGAGGTATAGGATAGAGAAGGCTACATTAGTAAAAGTACTTGAGTTACTATAGCGATAGCTTTTCACCCTGTTATTCGTGTAATCGTAAGTGAAAGAAACAGAAGCAAGCATAAATAGACATAAACACTCATATTCTGTCACTTTGCTAGGCAAGGGTGTGCTGAACACTCTGTCGAAGTGTTCGAGATAATGGCATTTAACGAACTGCTGGTGTGGTTGTCATGGGGATCCAATCAGAAGAGCCACCAGCTACCACAGTAGAAACCAAAACAGAGGGCAGGAGAAAGCATAACCATTACACAGTACTGTCCACAGGAAGGTCATCTTAATAAGCAATGAGACATTGTAAGAAGTCATTGCGATATAAAAAACCAACATGAATAAAATAATAGTTAGATAAGGATTCCTGATGAAAGTAGTGGGAGAGTGAACCCTCCAGCAGCTGCTACACATAACGATGCTTTGAGCTAAAAGCTACCACAAGCATGCTGGCGGATGTGTTTATTATCTTAATTTGGTGAGTTAGCGTCTTATTGTTTAATCATTAGCATTAAACCATTTACTTATAGCTGGGGCTTTTTTTTTTTCAGGTATTTGGTCACAAACCAAAGTACAAGAGGAAATAAATTAATTCTGACCTGGTGATGACACAAGAAGAAAAGTAAAGATAAACTAAAGATATTATAATTTATCCTTCAGGGAATCTGAAGTTCTCCACAAACTATCATGCCAATCCATCCAACAGTTTTTGAGATCTTTCAGTGTAGATTAACGTGGTAGACCTACAGAGTGGCATTCATTGAGCCATACTGCCAGCATGGTTAAAACAGCTCCTGTCACGGTATTTTGAAATGTGTATATTAATATGCAGTTTCATTGCCAGCTATATAAGAATAGCTGTGATTAATCATCTTGTTTACATAGCTGCCTGGACAAGAAATACATACTTTGAATTCATTTAATGAGGACACTTTCCTCCCACCAAGTGCTTAATTTATTTCCTGATATTTTAAGCTGACATAATTATTTGAAGTGCACCTCTAGGAATTGAAATATATGTCAATAATATAGGCAAGCTGAATTAATTAAATCTCACATTTGAAATCAAACATTATTCTTTATCTACCTGTATATCGATCTAACATAAAATTCGTACCTTAAGAATTTAATACTGGAATTTATTGTTATAATGTAAAGTTTGCTGCATTATTTGGTTAGGTTGATAAAGCGTCAGGGTTTGACATAAGGATAGTTGTGTGTACAGCCAAAGTATTTCAAAAATCGACAAACATTTTGTTTGTAACTGGAAATAATCATTTCGTAACATTTTAGCAGTGAAAGGCACAGGAACAGAAAAAGCAGCAGCAGGTTGAGTCAAGATGGCGCCTGAGGTTTATAGACTACACTGTGCTGTGGATGGCTGTGCTTGCTAAGCTGAACTAATGGTGTGAAGCTGTGAGCCTCAGTAGGTTGCAGGTGGAAGCTGCTAAGTACACAACCTGCGAGCTGAGAGAGAGAGTTTGTGTCTGATGAGCTCAGATGTGCACAGATTTAGACAAAAGTGTGTCTCTCTATCTGTTTTGGCAAATGAAAATGTATGTCTCAAACATGTGAAAATGTACCCTCTGGAACAATTTTTGGTGGACTTGTATTATTTTGCTCGTATTGGATTTACGCATTGGCACTCGGTCATGGCAGGCTAATCACTGAGACATGATTGCTTCTGGGAGAACGACTCCTCATTGTTGAGAGGGGCACCGAGCTGCGAGGGGACAATCAAGCCGGCACTCTCAGTTACAGTTACAGTCAATTTGTATGGAAAATGCCACATCCAATGGTTGTTTGTTTAGAGAGAGTTCCCAATAAAGCTATGAGTCACGAGTGAATCATTTCACACAGGAGGAGAGATGACTGTGCTCCAGCAGGGTTTAAATACATTCCTCTCTTTTTCTCTGTGTGAGGATAAAAGCTGACTGGAGTGGCATGGGCTCTGACTAGAGCTCTGATGACTTCAAAGAGAGGCGAGGGATGTGAGAGGAGGGGACAGGGAGACAGCGGCGGGTGGGTCTTTTTACTGGTGGTGGTGGTGGAGAGAAGGGGTGAGGGGCTAGAGGGGGGAGGGGGGTGAGAGTGCACATGTGTCCGGTACAGCGCCAGAGAGACAAAGAGAGAAAGTTAGTGTGATATGGTGGATGTATGAGAAACATCAAAGACCTGAAAGTGAACAAAAGAGGGCATGAGAGTGGGAGGGGAGAGTGGGGGGGGGAGGAGAGGGGCATGAAAGAGACAGAAATGAGAGGGCAAATGTGAACACCAGAGCGAGAGACAGACAGTGATGGAAACTGGGATGAAAAAGTTTGGACTGAGAGAAATGTTTTCACAAGTCTACACAGACAGACAGAGGCAGGGGGAGATGGAGGAAAGGGGAGGGATATCTTGCAAAAAGACTTTTTTTTTTTCCTTCGAGCTGCCAAAATACACCAAAGAGAAGTGAGATAATGCATGAAACGGTCTGCGGAAAAGATAAGAAGATTTCTTATTTCTGTTTACTTTTGAAGGCTCTTGACGTGCAAATATGATTTTAGCTTTGGCAATGATTTGAGGCAGCGATAAAATATACAGTGGTTGCTTTGGAGAACGGCATTCTTCCAATTATTTTTCTTCTCCTTGTGCAGAATTCTTTAGTGAATGTAATCATACTGTATAATGGAAAAGCACTGACATTTACGAAAAAGCAGTTAAAAGAAATTAGTTAGCTGTGTCGTAGTTCACGAGTCGCACAATGAATTGGTCTATTTATTGGAAATACATTTTCACATCCAAAATTCTATCTAGATTGCAAAAAGTGTGCTAGTACATGTCAAGGTAACCCTTCTGACTTACCTGACGCATGCCGCTGCAGGCAAGAAAGAAAATGCTGTCGTCCTGTCCTTCATTATATAACCAGGAATCACTTACTTTATGCTCGATGTAACTTGAAGTTGAATTATTTCAAAAGTGCAAATTGAGAAGCAGACAGGATACCAACTTTCTATAATAAACAGCCACAAATCTGACACATGAAGACAAGAAGGCGAGTGGGAATTTAAACATTGTAGACAGAGAGTGCATTAGAAGTGGAGACTGCATGGACACCGTTTAGATTCAGATGGCGTTTGTAGCGAGGGAGGGTCGGGTGAGGAGGGACGGGGATATAAACAAGGAGAGAACAAGGGCGCGTAGATGTTTCGGACGAATGCGCAGACACATAGCAAGTGTGTGGTGAATGGAGAGAAATAGAGCAAAGAATTCGGATAAAACTGTCACCCTGTCTGCTTCGCTCTACGTGTTCCTCCCCTCGTTTTCACTTTGGTCCAAAACTTTGCCTCTCTGACCTCATTAGGACCATCACTCGAGAGATGGTGGAGGATGCATTCGCAGCTGTGGCCAGGGCACTCCTGTAATCTTTTGTTAAATGTTGAGCTGGAATTAAATGGCCAGACAGAAGCGATGCCTGAGTCAGCCTCAAGCTCAATGCCCAAGCTTCCTCAGACTGTTATATAACCCTAAGAGACAGGACTGAAGACTCCAGCTGTGGCAGACATGTACAGAGGGGAGAGCTTAGAGCAGGACAGGCCTAAGTATCTGTCCACTGTCTTCACAGAGCTGCTGAAACCATAACTCTACATCAAGCTGCATGGTTTTGGATTTGATGTCCCAAATTAATTTTTGCTAAGAACACAGTTTTGTCTTCTGTGATTCTGATCATATTTATATGCAATAACACTTCATGTTCACCTCAACATGTAGTGTAGATGCAGAAAATCATCTGATTTGGATGGACACGCAAGATGCCTTTAATACTGGACACCCAGGATCATTCAGTGCTCCTCGTCAGGTTGACTTCAAAGAATGTTTCTTTCTTGCCAACATTCAGATAAGAAAACACTCTCATATCTGTCTTTTCCATATAGAGCCGGAGATGATAGACTTAGTTTACCATAAAACACTGTGTAGACTGTAAAATTCCCTCTAACTTCATACTAAACAGACAGATATTTGATATCTAACTCCGAGCAAAACATATGTGTGTTTCCAAAAAATTAAAACTCTCACAGGAATAACAAAAAGAAGCTCAACTCTGTAAATGTTCTGCAGATATTTTCAATAAGCTTGTTTTGTAATTAGCATTGTGGCATCTGTGTGCCACGATGTCATTTTTATTACTACCACAAATGGGCACTAAAGTTGGATTTTTGTTTTGTTTTTTTGTGGCTTCTGTGTTTCCTCTGATAGAACATAGGCTAATACAGGCAGCATTACATCCCCCCCTCCACCCCCAAAAAAGTATTTTGCTATTGCAAAACATTTGCATACTACAAGATACAGATTGTCACTTTAATGGCTCTGGCTCTCAGCCCAAGATATAACTTCAACCAAAACAAGCCGCAAGGTTTAAATGCTTTTTGTGGGGACAAGTTCAATAACCACAAGCTAGCAAAGAAAGAGTAATTATGAGTATTCAGATGTGGTAAGAGATAAAAAGAAACACAAAAAAAACCAGCAGTTAATAACTTGCCTCTGATAGTGCCACCTACTGTGCATGTCCCCTTTGTGAGCCTTTGTGTTTATTTGTGGCATTTCATGTGGCCTCCGTATAGATCAAAATTAGAACTGGGGAGAACGAACTCCCAACACAAACTGTGCTATCCTCCTCATATTGGTTTTTATCAAGAAAACCTCCAGTCACACATGGTATTTGTGGAATGTATTAATTATAAATGGCGCCGTGACAAGATACATCAGTTTGGATGGTTTGTGTTTTATATGCTGCTCTCATAGCCAAGTAAGACTTTCTCTCATTAACACTTTTACCTGGTTTAATAGTGGATATAATCTTTATAAAAAAAATGGCCGGGTGATTTTCTGAGGCTCCAGTAGCATGATGAGATACCAGAACTACACTACGATCAGGTGTAACGTGTCTATAATGCCAGCCCCTCTAATTGCCGTTTAGGTATTAATGGCAGCAAATACAGGAAAAATGGATTAGTTTGAAACGCACAATGCCATAAATGCCAATTTTCCATCCAACAGCGTCTGCCAAACACCCACACTTCCCCTCAACAGTGTAAGCAAGAAGAACATGCATGTTTTCATACACAGGAAGAGAAATCGCCTGGCTGGCAAGCTTGACATACAAAGAGCCCCACTTCACACACAAAGATTTCTCTCTGATCTGGCAATTATAGATCATCCCCCTCTTTCCCCCCCCTCCTCCCCCTCAACCCCCTCTTTTTCTCTCGCTCTCCCCCGGTCTTAGTGATCTTCTGATTGCAGACTGAGGGAGACAGGCAGTACAAGAACCCTTCAATCTGGCTCTTAACTGAGGAAAAGCTGAAAATGGATTCCGTTCCCTCTGCTTTATGACTCATGAACAATGTAGGATGGTTGGGAAATTGTATTGATAACAAGGTAGTCTGATATAGGGCAGGTTTAACAGATGCAGATTAGGCCTAAATTGAAAAATGCTCCCCAATGACACGATCACTGTTGAATTTACAGCTGTCTAATCCGGGAATCCGAGTGTTAACCCTCTGGTGTTTCTAAATTAATGCTTTTGTCTGCTACCTGAGAACAGAATTTACATTTCGCTTTTTGACGATCTATAATATCACATGACAATACAGCATCACGCATTCATATCAGTTACTTGCTTGCATTTTAAAGTGGCCGAGATTCCAGAGGATTAATAGTGGCTACAGTTCTGCATCATCTCACAATACTATATTAGTGCTGTGTTGCAGTGATGCAGAGGAGAGAGTATGTCTTGTTCTTGCAAAATGATCTCTTGTACACAACCACTAAATCAATTGACAAATCAATAGCATACACTAATACCTTTGCCCTATTTGTTATTTCTGTTTGTTCATTACTTCATTGCTGAGTCTCACAAAGGGGAAATGGTTCAAGTCTCAGTGCAGCATCAACACCCTTTTCAAAAGTGTGAAGAACAGAAACCCCTGAAGCTGGAAACACAAAGACAGAGTGCCAACAATATCAGAAGGAAAGTTTGTAAAGAAATGTAAATCACAAGTTTGACTTCACCAATATCATTAATAAATGCAATTCTTATTATATATTATATGCAAAAGCTATTTGGGCCCGAGGGCTTTCTAAAAACAGAAATGTGCTGCTTCTTGTTATTATTATTAGTTGGTAGTATAAACATTGGAACGAACTAAATTGTATTAAAAAAAATCATAATTACGTGTAGTACTTGGTCATGTGAAATGAAATCATGACTGCTGCTTGATGGTGATCTGAAGCATGTATTGATCAGGGACTAGCTAATTGCTACAAATGTTTGTAAAGGAATTAGATAGAAAACTCATTTTAATTATACTTTAAATTATACTTTATAGAAGATTGTATATTCTCGTATTGTTTGGCTGTAAATATCCAGTCTTATTGTGTATTTACTGTACTATAATGTGGGGAAATGTGCTGAACCAAGGAGATCTGCAGACTCATACATTCTTTTGGTATCATTGTTATGTGGAGAAAAGACGACACCAAGGACCAATTACCTCAAAATGGACAGTATCAACATTTATATATGCAGAAAAATGTAAACAGTAGTCTCCTGTATTGACTGAACATAACTAATAGCAGCGTTCCCTGTGCTCAGTGGTGAAAAATAGAACAGAAAATAAAATAAATATACTGTATAGGATTAATGGCTCAACACAGAGATAAAAGCCAAACTGGCTGCTGGAAGAACAATTACTGGATACCCATCGGCAGCTCAGATGTAAATAAGAGTGGGCTGGTGCCTCAGCTGTCAGATACTACACCACAGAGAAAGATCAGACTCCAATTTACAGGAAGGAAAACAGTAATCTTAACAATTTATCTAATCGTGAATGGAATCCTCAAAAATATTGTTGTTAAGCAAGGCCGCTTATTTGAGTTATTTTCAAGATTCAGGTGATATTAACTCTTCTTTTTGCAAAACTCCTCTGAGAAATACAGCTGCAAGTAAAAAATTGTAACTTTAATTATCACATTTCTAGCCAAATAACTGGAAATGAACTCTTTTGTTGCACTGATTGAAACGCTCTGGTAATTCTATGTTGTGGGAGAAGCAATGGTAAATTTTCCCATTCTAAATATTTCGCATTTTCTCTCGTGAGACAGAAAACGTGCACCGTAGAGCAGCCAAATTGCTGCACCATACATACTGCACTTTAAATCTGACAATTTGAATATACAATATATCACTGCTTTTTTTTCCTGCTTACCGCTCACTTAATGAAATAACACACACATGCTCACGCAGACGCATCAATACAAAGACACACACACACAAAGCGCCGGCTGATGAGAGAAGATGTTCCCTCCTCATGCTGAGTGGCGATGAACCAGAGCTGTTTTCGGCTTGCATAAAAAATTCAGGACTCTCTCTTAGCAACATTTGCCCTACATACAAGCACACACAGATGCTCTCGCATGCATCACAGCATTATTGATGGTGCACACATGTGAGGAGGCATGAAAAAACACACATATAGCATCCACTCAGGTACATTTAGCGGTATAGGCCCTATGGTTCATGTGTGAAGGTTTTACATTGCAAGTAATGATCCATACCTTCAGACACGCAGTGCTTATCACTCGAAACCCACTATTGAGCACTCTATTGGCATTTCATGACGTACTGGAGGGGTTCTGACATAGTACTTGTTAATGCCTTCCTTCAATTCATATAGTGGAAGATGGCATTTTCAGGGTCACCAGCGACTGTTGCCGATTAATCAGTTCATCACAAAGCGTTGCTGTGTGTGTTTGCACGTCTTTCTTCACGTGTACCTGTTTAAATGCTGTGTCTGTGCATTTACATTTTCAGTACATCTGTACATGCAATTAAGTACGGTGCCTGTGTGCATGCGTCCTTGAAGGAAACAGACACGTCTCCACAACAAGCAGGTCAACACCTCAGCTCAGCCATCCATTTTCATTAGACGTTAATGACAGGAGTGGAGGAGTGGATGAGTGGAGGAGTGGACGAGCCAGCGAGAAAGAAAGATTGAGAGAGTGAAAGGATAACATTGAGAGAGTGATAGGATATAGCTGTGCTCCCTGTGGAAGGACTATCAAACCACTATCTGCTGTCCTCAACCATAAAACTCCCTCTGCTCCTATTACATAATCCTTCCACTACTATATACTACAAGCACATTGTCAACTTGTAGATGGGGCCAGTTGCTCTCTATCAAAATTGTATACAGCATTTCCACTATGTATTTAATATATTGACGTACAAGAGGTCTGAACAGCGGAACAGAACAACAAAAAAAGCGTGTTTTCCACTTGAGAATTTCAGCTCATCTTAGTGCGGTCCAGTCATTGTGGGTTGCAACACCTCTGCCGAACCACCTCCATCTGAAAGGCCTTTGGGACACCTGTACAGCCAGGCGGCATCTACACGTCTACAGACAGCACTCTCCCAGTAGCAGTTTGAGTTAAACCCATTCCAGAAACACGATTTCATCCTTGCTGCCTTCACCATGTTCTTTCAGTCTGCAGTGTATCTAGGTCAGGTCAGTGTACAGAGACAAGCTGTGGCCATGTGTGGTCAAGGAGTGAGAAGGGATGGCATTATGAGTAAGATCGTAATCTAACCAAATGTTTCAGAACAAACTAGTCTAAAAGTCATTATTGCGTAAAAAAAGAAAAGAAGAAGAAAAGAAGTAAGTTTAGTTGCTGAATATAAAAGCTGCAGAGTAAACCCACAGGCTGAAGGTATTCTGCTCATTTGCATACTTGGTTCAACAGATCCTTCATAGAATAATTGAAAAAGTAGGGCTTCCAGATCAATAGCGGAAGAATGGAGGAGACATCACACTGGGCTGCACTGCAAATTAGCTCGGGCTATAAACACTGTGGTGTGTAGCATCTGTTCATACTTCATACTCGTTCCAATACATGTACACATTAAATAAACTGTAACGGAATAAGATGGAATAACCTCAAGTCAATATTTGATGCACTTGTACAGAATGCAACCAGTTTTCCATGCTTTGGCATATTTTGATAGTGTGTCGTGTTAGAAAGAAATTTTAATAACAGACTTCCTCCACTGTCTCCACAAATAAAACTGACAAAACTCGTCGCATTCATCCATCTCCATTATCATCCATATTTGACCTACTTAACGAACAATCTAGATTCTGAGTCTGTCGTCTCACTTTGGGAAGATCCTGACAATTGTGACTTATGAAATAGCCAGCACTCCTTTCTGCTGCAAACATCACAACACTTCCAGCAACTCTCGTCCCACACTGCTAGTAATATTGCCTAACGTGCTGTGCTCGCTATAAAAGACCGTCAATCTATGATTTCATGCTAAGCGTATCCTATTCCTGGTGTGCAGAAGCTGTCGCAGATAGAAATGGAGAATTTGCTGATGGCTGGAGAGAATGAAATGAAGACATTCGCTCAATGTTTGAGAAAATGATCACTTCATTACATCTGAGAGTGAAGTAAAACAGGCATTGATATGTTAATGTGCATACAGGTGTTGTTGTAGATGCTTAATAAATTTTGAGGTCACTATAATTTGAAATGGAGTTGGATTTTGTTTACAAGAAATGTAACCTGCAGCAGCTAAAATAGATGTGAAAAAATAGCAGTGCCACCGGGGAACAGAATCCTCTCCGCATGGTGGCAAAAGCAATTTTCTAAATGGCTTATTTGTAGGTTAATCTTAAATTTAGCGTCTCTGTTTTTGTCCGGAGCAAAGAAACGATCTCAGCTAAATAAAAGCACACAAGGAGCTGAACACATGTCCTTGTATATGTATATTTTACATCAAGAGTGTTAAAGTTTCAAAAAGGCACTATAACTGGACCTCAAGCGTTGAAATATACAAGTGTTATCTTCGCCGCGGATTATTATTTCATTAATCTCTTTAATGTTATAGCAGTAGTGGATTAAGGTGTCTCAGCATTGGTCCATTTCACTCCCTAACCTTTCCATAATTCTCTAATGTACAAACAGATTTAACATTGAAGAACTATACCGGCAGTGTTATGAACAACGGTTAAAAATCCCTCTGCTTCGTTCTCGTTCCATTAATGTCAGTCAGTAAAAAAAAAAAAAAAAAAAAAAAAAAAAAAAAAAAAAAAAAAAACATCGTCCAACATGTTTAAAGCTGATGCTGTCTCTGGAAAATGTGTCCGTGCATGCCAGGGTGTCGTGCCTTATGTGTAGGTTAGGTTAGGTAGTTACTTTATTAATCCCCGAGGGGAATTTTTTGTTTTTTTTAAATCATTCTCACTGCATGTAATGTATGTTGTGAGAGAAAGATTGCATGTTCTATCCATGCGCTCATCAAGCATCATAACCCTAAATCAACCGTGGCACAAGAACACTGTCTTGCCATCAGTATTAGCAATTTCCATCGCACAGCTCATCGTCAAGTAAATTGATGCATGAGAGACACACACGTTTACGCTCTCTTTCACACACATACACACGCACACGCACGCACGCACACACACACACACACACACACACACAGACTAAAAATAGCAGCTGCCTTACCTTTCTGTACACTATCATGTTGGGGGACTCATCCGCCACCCCATTGGTCCCCTGCCCACTGCTGTTGGTCTGTGCCATGATCCAGTGAGTGAATCTGTCACAGGAAATGTCAGGTGCTCCTGTTGCAGACAGAAAGGATATTTGGGTCCATGAGTAAAAAAAAAAAAAAAAAACCCACTGGAGCCTAAATGTGACTCGTCCTTACCTTTTCTAAAAATAAATCAATTTACGTGACATGTGGTTTAAATCATGTTTCAACATAGTTGACATTTCCACATGGAACAGATGTGCACAGCCCTGTTTCGGCTACACGTGTTCACATTTCACAAGGTCCTGACAAGGGCGTTGTTTTAAGAAAGGTGGCTGATTTTGCACAAGGTGCGGCACAATGCAAATTCCCAGTGAATGGGACAAAAGTTCAAATTGGAAAGCAATGAGGGGTACCATGCAGGACTAACCCACTACCACTCTCTTCTTATTTGGATTCAGTGTGCACCAGTGTCTGAAATAGCAATAACCCTTTATTGTTTGTTGACATCAGAGGAATCTTCACGCCCTCCTACCTACCTATACATCCACTGTGGACGTATTCTAAGATTGCAAAAAATAAGATGAGGTGAAACCCCGGACCGGCAGATGCAGTAAAACAACACACCGTCCCTGGAAGAGGTGGGCTACTCCACAATGCAGCTTAGATACATTCAATCGGGCAGAGCAGCCATGGTCAAAAAAATGTGTAAGACTGTGCAACGGCTATCGTATGCGCGTTACAGCTTCATCCTTCTTTCGACACCTACACGACATCCTTGGGAGGTTTAGTCTGCAAAAAAAAAAAATAGCCTATAGCATTCAAACAGCGAAGTCATGTAACCTACTCTTAACATGAGGCCGTTAGCTATACTACACTGTGCTTTTTTTTCTTACCACAAAGCCACTGGCCGTTTCAGCACCTTGGACAGTTAACGCAAAACGCCCGCGTCCGTTATCGTCTCCTTCTTAAGTCACGAACGGCGCGTAAATACACAGAAAAGAACAGCCACATCGGTCACCGGAGGGGAAGCAGGAGAGGAGGAGTGGGCTGGGGGGGGGGGGGGAGGTGGGGGTCTTACCTGGAAAAAACACGCAGACCGCTTTGGACTCCTGAATCCTCGCAGGGGTGGAAGCCTGGTCCTTCGCGTTCAGTATGTCAACTGGCAGACATAGGAATGCGAGGGGTATTCATTGGCGAGGCGTTCGGTGGACACTCGGTGTGGTACAGCTCTCAATCTCTCCTCTCCTCTTCTCCAAACGTTGCTCTGAAGCGCGGGCGCGTTGCCTCGGAGCGCCGTGAACGCGCATCGATCTACGACCAATCGCGTGTGAGGAATAAATTACAACCCGTTTTGGAGACATACTGCTATTTTTTTTTTTTTTTTTTTTTTTTTTTCCTGTTCAAATTGTGCTGCTATGCACTGCAGTGATATGCTCGTTCTGAAAGCTGGGTCAAGAAAAAAAAAAAAAAAAAATGGACCAGCAGCGTATTAATATTTTAACACTTGCAAGCTATATCAGAGGTCAGGAGGACACTATGTAGCACAGATTTCTTTGTCAATCTTTTTTTTTTTTTTTTTTTTTTTTTTTTTACTAAGAGAAGAAACTCTCCTTCAGCCTGAAGGACAATGCTGTTGTCCCTGTTGAACGTAATTATATGGGCTACTTAAGACTTGTTTGCCAGTGAAAAGTAACTTTACCCTGGTACTATAAAGTTATGATGTCCTCATGCTTAACTTTGAGCATTTCGATTTTATGCAACATTAGGCTATTTCCACTCTGCCAAGAAGTAGCCGACGATGCATTGTCGTGTAGTAAATCAAACCGTATGCTGCACATGTTAATGCAACAGTAAGAATAACGCAATAATAGACATTTAGTATACATCATTCAAACTTTGAACGTGTGGCTTTCTTCCACTACTGTACTTTGTGACATTGTCATAGAGATTTTTTGTTTTTACCCAAGCAGCAGAGCTTAAGTTTTAACTAGAATATGTCATGAATATAATTTACAATGAACTAACATGGGACAGTTAGGGTCAACTAATTCTTTATTATTATCACTATGTTCATTAAAACGTCCTAGAATGAAATACAATGCAGTTTCAAAAATAAAAGAGAAATTGTATGAATATTTATTAGAAAAAAACTATCTTTTCAAACTTTTTCCTTGTTTCTTTTTTGTTGTTGTTTTAGATTAGCGATAAACAAACATCAATGTCAGAGAGCTGCATTTTAAATGACCCTCCTTTTTTTTTTACAACACCTTAGCAGAACTTTAAACCCAAATAAACAGATAGGTATAATGCCACTAAAATTAATTGTTATGGATATGCAGAATAGCTCACATTTTTTTTTTTTTTTTTTTTTTTTGCCTGCAACAGATAGTAAAATAATGTATCTTACTTGAATTCAGCGTTTCTATTTTTGTAACACTTTCCATGAAGCTGCATCAGACAATGACTGCCAATGTAATAAGCTGATATAAATCAACAACAAATTTCTGTGGCTCAATGTGTCCACTGCTACAGAGACAAATGACTGAATAAATTCCAAATCTCTTAATTTACTGCAGTCTGTTGCTTTGAGGTACAGTATGCAACAGTCCAGGCGTGAAAGATGACAGATGTGCCCCCTCTCCCGATGTCCTGTGTGCCTGTATGCTTATATGTCTAATGTCCTCCCTTGCCCTTTTCTCTCTCAGGACTCAGGCTTTCGACAAGGTTGACCAAACATGCTGTCCACTCTCTGTTTCCCCACAGAATTACAATAATGTGTGGCCATCATGGACGTGCTGCCATAAATGGAAAGATAATAGCTACAAAGCCAAAACAGCAATAGATGGTCCACCTTGGGGGATACAAGTTCAACTGATGCCCATATATCATCTTGTCTTTTCTATTACTTTCTTTGTTTGCCCCGATAACCATCTGTTTGTGGGCAATAGATTTTTTTTTCTTTTTTAAATTGATGTGCTGCAATTGGGTCACACATGTCAGGCAGTTTCTCTGAAACGGACACCCTCGTTGCTTCTATACCAAATAAACACTTTGGAAGATTATTGAGAAAGTTCAGTCTATTCAGCTCAAGACTGAACAATCTTGAAAAAGGGACTAAATGACTTGTGTTTGATCAGTGATTCAGTAATACAGCCTTTGATACCACTGACCATGAAATAGATAAACTAGAAAAAGATGTATAGTTGTCTGCTGTAGTCTTCAGTTGGTGTGGGCTACAGAGGGCAGGGCTATGGCATTTTCAATCATGAAACTGAACAAATGCACTGTGACTTCCAGATTCACTCAGGGTTCACTTCTTGGGCATCTATTTTTAAACTCCTTATTTGCTACCTTCAGGCAGTATCCTGTAATCCTGCAAATTACTCTTAAAGCAGTTCATGAGTGCAACTCCAGTATAGAGGACTAAAGAGAGAGTTAGAAATGTTGGGGATTTAAGATAAGGCAATACTTACATCAGCCTTTTCTCATCTACCAAGAGCAAAAATGAGAGCTTTCATGTCCACAGAAGAAACCACACACCATGTTGGATTTATATGGTATGCTGAACACAGTTTGAACTATAGGTTACTGATGATGTTAAATGCACCCCAACCTTCGCTGCTTTCATGTCTAAATTAGAAACTTAATTCTCCTGGGTCTTCGGTTGATTGTACTCTCTGTTTATACAGTTCATTGCCCTAATACAACTTTACCATACACTTTCGATATCTATTCATTTCAATCCATTCTTTATTATATTGTTTATGTTATTTTAGCCTTTGTGAAAAGGTATAGAACTTTGTCCTGCTCTGTTTTTATACACTAGTTCTTGTTTTTAATGGTAGTGATTTTATCATCCAGCCATCTTCTCTCACTCTAATCCTAGTTTTACTGTATGATTATAATCAGATTATAACCAGAGTGCCAGGATATTATCATGTCATTAGTGAAGCTTACATTTGAGTTAAATCTGTCCAATTAATACCATGTTCCTCAAAGGTCAGATATTGGTCATAACATAGATATTATGGCTATACACTATCAACTTGCAGTGAACGATGCATCTTTGTGGCTTTATTTTGAATGAATCCTGTAGCAGCAAATTTACAAGTTATTTAGTTAGATGTTATACTGAAAACATGTTCAGCTATCAGATAAATATCAGAATTAACTTTTACACAGAACTGTAACGTGTTACTGAAGGGTGAGTGAATTAAAAACAGTTTACTTTCACTACCACATGTGAAAAAAAATAGACTAGGATACACGCCATAGCCATTTGAAGTCGCTTACGTCTTGAGTCAGAGTAAAATGTTTGGATGTAATGGTCCACAATAAAAAAATTTTTTCCATTTGCTCCAGTTCTCTTTTTGTGGTCTGATCTTTTTTGTACTCAAAAGTACTTACATCCCAGGATGTAAAACTCTGCCTTGATATTTCGGTGAACGGTCCCTTTAAGAGGGGAGGCGGGGATTAAAAAATAAAAAACTCCATCTCCCATAATGCACCGGGCCACTCCTCGTCAACGAACAAAAACGCGGAAACAAAAGAAGTAATCAGTTTGTCAAAAAAAAAAAAATATAACACCGAGTCGGCATTAAAGTGAGCGTAGTTTTAGCTGTCAGCTGTCAAGACTTAACACCGTAGCTTCTCTTTACTTCCCTGAAAAAAGACGTACCATGGCTTTGAAAAGAATACAGAAGGTAAAAAAAAATAAAATAAATAATCGTCATTTCTTAAATTCGTTCAATGTACAGAACAGGTCGGAGCGATGCGGAAACGTTAGCGAGGCTTGTCATCAAATAGCATGGCTGCTAACGTCGATAACGGTTGTTTGGTGTGTTTTTACGACCTTTTCTAAACGATTTAAACGCCCGGTGATTAATTCACGACGCGGTTTTAACTGACATCCGCGTATTTACGGCGATGGCGATGTCCTTATTTCAGAAGACCGTCGGCTAGGACCTTAAACTTTTTTTTATTAGCCTTTTTCTTTTAGCTTTAATTTTCTGGGATCGAAACGCCTCGTCTCGTTTTTTATTTTTTTATTTTTTAAGAGGTTGGTAAACGGTGTGATTTTCAGGGGTAACTACGGGAATAAGTCCCGTGTTTTTTTTTTAATCGTTTTTTTATATCTCTGCACGAGTTTACTATTTTTTTTTTTTTTTGCTAAAGTACTGCAGTGGTAAAAAAAAAAAAAAAAAAACCTTGAGCCCAATGCTAGCTTTGCTAACAGCTAAACAGCCCAGAAAACTAGCAGTGACAAAGCACTTTAAGTTTAAGTGCTTTTCAATATATTTGATCTTCCCTAAGTTTTATCTGGTTTCTCCTAACGTTAGTTTGTATTTTTTTTTAACAAAATCTAAATGTATATTTTGATTTGTGTAATGCACTGCAGTGTCCCCCCCTCCTCCACCCCCCCCCCCCCCCAAAAAAAACAAACAAACAAACAACAACAAGCCTTTAATTGTCGTGTGTTTTGTTTACTTGTACAGGAATTAAATGACCTACAGAGGGATCCTCCTGCTTCATGTTCAGCTGGACCTGTAGGGGAAGACCGTAAGTGTGAGAGTTTAATATCCAAGGACATAAACCTGTCTTTTTTTCCCCTCACCGTTAAGTCTTGTAATCTACCATTCTCAAAATCAATATTATTGTGTCCACAATGCCGCGTAAACATTTAAAGCCTTATACTTAATAATATTGTCACATATTGTTTTATTTATCCTGTTTTCTTTATCCTGTTTCCTTCAGTGTTCCACTGGCAAGCTACCATCACTGGACCGGTGAGCTTTTTCTGGATGAGTTTCCTGGATTTTTTTTTTTTGTGTGAAACTAAGCTGCTTCTGGATCTCTAGACAATAGTGTTTTATGTCGACTTTACAGCCCTTTCTAGTCTGTGTAGAGAGCACAGACTGGCACACTCTATCCCAATGTTATGCACTAAAGCCTGCGGCGTTATTGAGACGCAAGTATTAGGCGTTCTCTAACAATAATTTTCTCCTGTGTTTCAGAATGACAGCCCATATCATGGAGGAGTTTTCTTCCTTTCTGTCCATTTCCCAACTGACTACCCATTTAAGCCACCAAAGGTAAGATCTTTTGAGATTGTTTAACTCAGAAGAACATCATCTTGATATAATAAGCATTTTTCTGAAATGATTCATCGACAAATAGTTGTTAGATGCAGACCTACTCAGAAAATATTTGTTTTTTGACCCAACCACCCTAAAATTCCACAGGTAATTTTACATATTTGTGCTTTGTTTGTTTTTTTCCATAGGTTGCCTTTACCACGAAAATCTATCACCCAAACATAAACAGCAATGGTAGCATTTGCCTTGACATCTTGAGGTCACAGTGGTCACCTGCACTTACAGTATCAAAAGGTAACTAACGTGTACATTTCCAGCTACTCCTAACGCAGGTAGCAGGAATTTTTTTCTAAAACAATCTATAAAAAAATTAACCTGTGCACCTTGTCTACTTTTGTCTCCCAAGTCGTAAAATTGCATGTTATACCGTATAACTGGAGTCGCAAACATGGGTGGGAGGGAGTGAGGAGCTGTTTAAATATTTCCTAATGAAAGTAATGGCTCCAAATACACTTTTTAAGGACCTAAACCAGGAGGATTTTGAGATAAAGTGGCATGAAATCAAAGCTTGTTCCATTGTATTCAATTGGTTTGAATACAAATCATAATCATATCTAGAGTTAAGAAGCTGAAAACGTTATTTTAATTTAAACCTTGAATTATGATTTTTGCTCTTTTCTTCTAGTTTTATTATCCATTTGCTCCTTGCTATGTGACCCAAATCCAGATGATCCGCTAGTCCCCGACATTGCTCACATCTACAAGTCAGACAGACAAAAGTGAGTATGAAAGCCAAAGAATTAAGCATATGGAAAACCTGAAATGAGTCCACTGTTCTTTAATCCGATTTTCCTTTTCCTTTTAGGTACAACAAAGTAGCCAGAGAATGGACCCAGAGGTATGCAATGTGAAGGACTGACGTATCAGCAACAATGACGCATCCCTGAACACCTCAAAATATGACAGTACTGTTCAACTGCTTTATTCACACTGGTTGTAGTCGAGGTGTTTGATACGCTTGAAGCACTTTCTCCACTCAGACTTTACTTGACTTACCTGTTTTTACTGTTTATTTTATTTTTCCCTTAAATTGGCATTATTATTTTATTATTATTATTATTAGATGTGGTGAGATGAAAGGATTGTATTTTTCTTTTAATAGATTTCTATTGTACAAGACTATACTGAATTTATTTTTCATTTTTTTGCATTAAAAACATTAAGCAAAAAGTGAATTCCAACTTGTTTCCTGGCAATACCCATGAGTAAACTGAAATTATGAACTCTGCTACAAAACGTTTGGTTCAGTGTACTCTATTCCTACAACCCAATAATTAGTCATATTCAGTCATTGTTATGACCACTAGGTGGCATCCTTTACTTTTTACTGGCTCAGCCTTTTTCACAGGTAGTATATCTCGTGGACAACTTAATATTCATTGTTCGTGTTAGATTAAATTCAAGCCCATTTGCTAAATGGTTATTAATGTGAATAGTGGTTATTGTCTTGCATTAGCAATGAAATAAAAATGAGAAGCTATGTTCTGTAAATTGAAATTAGATCACCCATTATTATCACCTCTGCTGGTTGCAGCAAGGTAACTACATGTTGGTGAAGTGAGACGCATACACATTCATGGAGAAGCTCTTTGTCTGCTTTGGAGAGGTTTATAATAAAATGCAAGCTTGTTGAACGGACAGAGTGTTACTGGATGTTACAGGTGCTGTTTTCCCCGACACTTTCGGTCTCCAAAACACTCGACACAAAATTGTATACTTGTAGTTTTTGCCTCAAAATTTAACATTACACAGAATAAAAGCATCTCAGTCAAATTATATTTTAATCACTAGTATTTTAAAAATAAAGCCATCTATCAGTTAATGTAATGTAATCAGGTAACTAATTCTTTTATAACAATTATTCTACTTATCAAGATAAAAAAAAAAAACATGCAATGTATGTAGACATCAGTGTTTGACATTGTATATTAAGGGAATGGCTTTTTGCAATGTGTTTTTGATTTATTGAATATA
This sequence comes from Embiotoca jacksoni, assembly GCF_022577435.1. Classification (NCBI taxonomy): domain Eukaryota; kingdom Metazoa; phylum Chordata; class Actinopteri; family Embiotocidae; genus Embiotoca; species Embiotoca jacksoni. The sequence continues at coordinate 6,949,165 of NW_027185252.1, forward strand.
CTGTTGTATTGTTCATATAGATGATGCAGTCTGACTATAGGTTGCTGGAAATCCTACATTCATACAAGGTAAAATGATTGTGACTATATATTTTACTCTTATCTGTCCTGTTAGGGACCACAAAGTTTGTTTTGAAACTCAAAACCTGTCTTTGATAAGTTGTACAGTCAGCTGATATGCTGGACGGCAGCAGTGCTATTTGGTGCGACTTGATCAGACTACTGCGTTTAGTGAGTACTAGTGAGTCTGTGTTGATGTTTAATTTAAAAAAAAAACAAAAAACTGCCAAATAGAAAAGCATATGATTCCTGATGATTAAAATTTTAGACATTCATCTGACTGCTTTACCTTTGACAGATTTACTTGTAAATTTAGGTGAAGAGCTCAATTGTCAAAGCTCGACTCAGTTTTTAGAAATGCAGGTAATGTTATTCTCTTAAGATTAAAATGAAGTTGTTGTTAATTTCCTTTTTCTTTTTTTTATCTCGGATGTCAGGATGAAAATTTACTTTCTAAATGAACAAAAAAATGCACTGAGAAAATTGTGGTACTGCAACAATACGGTTATTTTTGTTTTATGATGAAAGCTCCAGATATCAGATTAAGGTCGTCAGCGTGGGATTATCTGAAGTCTGACATGACTGCTAAGTGAGACTTGGACCTCACATTTATTCAAATGTGAAGAATAACAATGCTGCTGAAAATATCAGCAGCGGCTGGCCCGGCAGGTCCATGTTGTGGAGGAAATATCACTGTACAAAATGTATGAAACAAGGGAAACTAAAACACTATTACATTTTTTATTTCCTTACAAACTTTCTGTCTATCTTTATCATAACCCCAGGTAACTATTCCTTGTCAGCACATAAAAAAAAAAAAAAAAGGCATGTTTTGGATTGTGGCCCATTCTGACTGTTTTACTTTTGATGTCGGCTTGCTCCACATTTATTTTGGTTTCTCTTTCCTGTATTGCTTCCCTTTAGCCTCTCTCAGGATGTGGTGGTGTTTCCTCTATAAACCAATAGATAGTTTGCACGGGGCGTTTTTGCAAGCAGCTTCCCTGCAGAGTAAAAAAAAAAAAATATTATTTATATGCAGAGCTGGCTTTGTACTTAATCATTTAGAGTGACTATATCTACTATGCGCTCATAATAACTATGATTTAGTTGGCTTTAATTATCACTATAGTCTCTCCATATTTTCCTATAAATGAGACATAAAAGTATAGTGCACTCACGAGGATAAGACGTACATGAATTTCGCAAACAGAATAGTTTGGAGGATTTTTTTGTGTGTGTGTCAGGAACACAGGGGGAGGTAGATGCTCGAAAAGGTTTCTGGGAGGAGTCCCGCTTTTTGCAGTGTGACACGTGAAACTTTCCTGAGAAGTTGGTTGGTATGTTTGCTGTGTGCTTGTGCGGCGGCGCTCCGTTAACTCGGCAGACAACTTAAAGCGAGCGGACGGAGTGTGCTCCTGCCTATTTTTAGAAGTCTGCCTAATGGGGGAAAACGAAGGGGCTTGAAGAAACTGCAGAGGATTGGAAGGTCTCGACTTGGGCTGCAATGAGCTCGCACAACAGCGCGAAGTGACGGAATTAAAAAAAAAAAAAAAAAAAAGTTAACCGAAGTACGGCGCTTTGCTTCAGCTCAACCTAACTTTGAGTAAAACGCAGTGGCCACTGGAGAATGGCTGCCCAGTGCGACACTTTAAGCGGATACTTGCAGCAGTCGGACCAGGGCTCTAACAGCGAGCGCAGCGCCGACTCTCCTCTCCCGGGATCAGAGGAGGATCTGTGCGGCCCCCATCCGCTGCCAGACCCGGAGTGGACTGAGGAGAGGTTTCGAGTGGACCGCAAGAAGCTGGAAGTCATGTTACTAGGTAAAAACAAGAACAACAACAACAACAAAAAAAAAGGTTTCAACATGCGAAGTTAGTGTTACGTTTTCACCGACTGTCCACGTTTCATCTAATTGTTGCCTTGCCTTGTTTTGCAGTGAGTAAGCCCACTCAGACAGCTCTTGTCCGGGCCCTTTGTTTAGTTTTGAAGTGTATAAATACACTTTCAGTCAAACAGTTTTTGAGATTCGTGTTGGCACGGTCTGGAAACTTGAGCGTGTCATGTGCGTGATCCGGAAACGAACTAATTAAGTCAATTAAGCCAAGCCAATTAGCTCAGGGCTTCCACTTAGTGTCCATACGTCATAAAGAGAGGAAAAAAACAAAACAGTAGCTGACCTCTGAAATAAACCGTTACTAACTTTAAAGTCACATGGGGCTACATGATGCCGAGAACTCGTACAGAAAGTTAAATTAGTTTATGCCAGTTAACCATCAGTCATGTGCTGTTCTTATCGAGGTAGTAACAAGCTCTGAACACAAGCTGTCGCCACACAAACTCCTGTGGTGTGTATTTGTTTGTTCACTAAACTGAAGTTGACCTGAACTTGCAGTTTGCTTCAGAAAAGTAGACTGCACACAGAAACATCTTGGGCAACAGCTTTGGCTTTAATTAAACAAAATAAATAAACTGAAAGTTGATTAGTTACATAGAAATAAGCACAGTTCGTAAACAGTTCATTTGTGGTTTATTATATCACATTTTCATTATTCCGCCCTAAAGCAAAACACCAGATTAGAAAAGTATTATATCTGTCATGTTGACTTTTCCGGCATGTTTGGCGATACTCTCTGTTTTGTTCTGGTGATAAAATTGATTCAGTGTGTGATATCTGCTCCAATGACGTCCAAGTGACAGTGAACAGTTAAAACAAGCTGATGACAGGCTTGTAAAGAGAGGCTGGGCTAGTCTTTACAGTGAGGTCCCTGGAAACTAAAGGTTGAGGTCATTTTTCAATAATTTTCAAAACACGAGCGTGTGGAATATTAGTACATTAGGTAAGAGGGCTGGATTCCCTATCAATTCCACTAGAAGACAGTATGTTGGACCTGAGAAGCATTCAAACAGGTCCTGAGGGGGAACATTATTACTCATAATTACATTGATATCAAAACAGGGATGGTATTAAGTGTGTCGACATTGCTGATAGGTGTATAGCTTTACATTTTTTTCTGGGTAGCTTGGTGAAAGCTTTTCATCAGTAATATTTAAGAAGTGCTGATTTGTGAGTAAGCTTCGGAAAGCAGCTGGTCTTTAAGTAAGTTTATCCTTCATCCTATACACACAGATGTATACACACACACACACACACACACACACACACACACACACACACACACACACACACAAAAAAGCTCCACTTGAGAATGTCCTGGTCGCTGCCTTGCTGCTCGGTACATTCCACAAAGCTCCATGTCATCCCGAACTCTTCCAGGAAAACAACTTAACCAGAGGCCGGCCCTAAACCCAAGTCTCCCGGACATACCATGCGCCACGTAATGCAGTGTCTAAATGCGTCACATTTGTGCATGTGTGTGTGTCTGTATACGTTGCACATAATCTATCCAGTTTAGTGGGCCTGTGCAGTTCGTTAGATCGGTCTCTCATGTCTGCCAACATCTTGTTTCCCAACCGCTTCTTTAATGACATCATGGCTGCTCGTGTTGACATTGCAGCTGGGATGCGGAGTAGAAACGGCTGCAGCGTTCATCTGTCTCCGGGTCTTTCTGGTCAGTTGTAGGTTCAGGTTTAAATACCACGCTATCTCAGCTGAGAAACAACTTTAACCTTTGACCGCTGACCCTCCAGAAGAATCCAGGATGTCTTGTTCCATCGTGGTTATCTGTCAGTCGACATTACACAGTCCCTGTAGTTGAGTTTTGCAAATGTTGCATTAGTATCTACAAAAAGCTAGTAATGATCTAGATTTGTTTCAACTCAAAGGATTAGATATTCTCACCATCCTTTTGCTCTGTATCTGAAGATGTAAATTCAGATCCTCATAAACGGCTCTTTCAGTTTCATCCAGTTTGGTCAGAAGTCTTAACATCTGGCTGTGTTTTGTTTGGATAAGCTATAGATTTTGATGTGGTACATCATGTTCTGAAAGCCTGGGGTTGGGCTATAATGAAATCATTTTATGGGAACGCCAGTATATTTTTACCCAGTATTTTATTGTCTGTGGCAGTATATCTGGCTCATCTTTCCTGAAAAACAAAGTGTGCTTGAGCTGCATGTAAAATTATGCTATCATCACTTCCCAAACAATAGCCTTCTGTGTTTGTCAGATCCAGGTAATATGTCTGCACTAGTTTTGCACTTTTGGTGCTGCAATGATCATCTGGTTCAGAATTAATGAGTGTGGAACGTGATTACAAATTATATTTCAGCGCCAGACATGCATTTCATAAAGTAGACAGGGAAACTCTTCAAACTGCTTTGGAAACAGCATTCACTGTTCAAGTCTTGTCATGAATAATTAGGTTAGTGGTCCATCTTTAAGGAAACTGCTGGGAGGTTTCAAGGCACAGGACAGATGAACACATGTTTGTGTACAGTCTGACTAAATATTCATCAGTTGTCCATTCATGCATGTAATTATATTTATAGATTTTACATGTACATTTGTCTAAAATACGTTCATGTACGGCGGCACAGTGGCGCAGTGGTTAGCGCTGTCGTCTCACAGCAAGAAGGTTATGGGTTCGAGCCTCGGCCGGGGGCCTTTCTGTGGGAGTTTGCATGTTCTCCCTGTGCCTGCGTGGGTTCTCTCCGGGTACTCCGGCTTCCTCTCACCGTTCAAAAGACATGCATGTCAGGTTAATCGGTGATTCCGCATATTGCCCTCAGGTGTGAATGAGAACTTGAATGGTCTTTGTTTCCATCTGTCTCTGTGTTGGCCCTGTGAAAGGCTGTCGACCGGTCCAGGGTGTACCCCGCCTTCGACCAAAGTGAGCTGGAATAGGCTACAGCCCCCCCGTGACCCTGTTCAGGATAAAGCGGGTATAGATAATAGATGGATGTTTCTGTAGGAAATAATATACAAGTAATATACAGTACATGTATGCATTCACTCAGAGTATATTTTTATTACTTTGTTTTTCCTATTAGTTAAACATCATCCCAGCAGTTAATTCACTAATTGATTGCTTGATATGGTGAACAAACCACTGTAGTTTTTAAGATACAGTCAGAGACAGTTGTTTACATACGAGTGCATTTAGGGCCATATTGGCACTTATAACACGAATTTGAAAATGTTATCACAATAGTACACTTGCATATCTATCTGCAATGTGCTGCGTTAGTGCTGGAGAATGGTTTTCCTGCTACCATATATTATTCTACTCAATCACAGTTGTCTTGGGTGGCACCTAGGTTAAAGCCGCGTTCCCAATAACATACTTGTCTTTGACTTTTATACGTACTGCAGCAACCCTTACAAAGTATGTACTGTTGTAGGTATTATACATACAATTGGGACATGATACTTCATCATAAAAATGTGCCTTGAAATTGTACCCTCTTGGTCATATCTGCGATCCATAGGGTGACATTTGAATTAAAAGGAAAAAGGATGCTATCTGGAAGGAGTACGCTACTTTGCGAGTTGCAACCATGTTCAGCATTACTACCACCAACTTTCTCAGCGGCTCAGTTGATCTGAAATATCTTCTGAAAAGGATTGTGGGTCAGAACACCCAGAGAAGCATGCTGGCCTGCATACTGCAAAATTTAACTGAATGTAGTAGGACATCCTGGTATTTTGGGCATTCTGCATTTCACGTACTATGTATTGGGACATACTAAATCTTTTTCTGGCATACTAAACAGTATGGTAGTATGGGTATTGGAATGCACAGCAGAATGCAGTGATGGGGTCCTTGGTGTTGGGATGGAACTTGTTTTGGTGGAACATTTGCACATGAGGCAGAGAGCCCTGTCATTAAAATGCTTAACCCCCCCCCCAAAGAAAGACCAAAAGGAACCAAAGAGGCCTGCAGGATTCAAATCTTTGTCAAAACTTGTAAAGAAAAAAGAAAAAATTGTTTTCGTTGCTTCCTGTTGCGATGGGGACTTTGAAAACAGTAACACCTACGTAACAGAAAGGGAGGAGAATGCCAACTGAAATAGTCGCTTGATGACGGGTATATACCCAGTCTAAATCCAGTGAGTCAGACTACGGTGATAGTAAACCTGGCTGTACTCAGAAGGGCCAGCTGAGGACATCAGACTGGTGAGAGCTGGTAGTCGTGGGTTGCATAAATTCTGGTCAATAAAAATGACCCAGAAGCTCTTTGTGCCCATTAAAAGATGTTTGTGACTCAACAGCATGTCGCCACACTGAAACACAATCCCAGCATACACACTCAAATCACTCTCTGGATCCGCCGTACATTACTTATTCCCCGTTCAGGCACAATTTGCATCAGGAGAAAATGGAAACTATTAACTGCTTACCAATTACAAATTTACTGTCTCTCACATTGGCAGGGACGCAGGTTCCTGGCCATAGATCAGTGAAGAGAGTGAAAAGTACCAACAAAATCTCACCGTGACAGATATCTGGGTTTACTGTTGTACTCTTGGCACCCCAGAGTAGAACTCCCAAGTTAATAGCCCGGAGACCTTCACAGAGGCATGAAAGCTTGACAGATAGTTTTATGTGTACAGGCGACAGTGCAAGATAACATTTGGGCCTTTTTTTTTTTTGCATTCATTATGAAGTTAAGAGACAAGGGTCAAGTGTGGGAAAGAGGTAACATTTTCTCTGTCCTTGTCTGCATGTGCGACAAGGTTTTCCATTAACAATGTCTTCCCCTGTGCGTGGGTTCAGTTTGAGGAGCTCTTGCTGCGGGTTTCCTTGCTCAGACTAGCAATGATGGGAGTTTAGTGGTGTCTGTAACTTGACATAGCCTCCTGGTGGGCCAGTGTGTACACACATCGTAACAACATGTTTGCTGAGTAACTGCAGCAACAACCTACAATTAGGCTAAGTGAATCATTTTCTTCATTGAACTAATTTGTTTTCCTGCTCCTGAACCACAGGCTTATTATCAGTTGCTTTGATTCTGGATGGAAAAGCTGTTGCATCTGGCAATTAGAAAGTACAAAGTTTTTCCAGGTATTTTCAGTAGTAGTGTTAATGTAGTTGATATGATATTATGCAAATTCACTGCTACTTCAATGACTACAGTCTGTGCAGAAGACGCTAATGCTAGTTCTCGTGTGTTGAAATGTTTTTTACACAAACTTCATCTGTTAGCTTTTATTTTGGAACCCAGCGGAAACTATTCTCTTAAAGAGGAAACTGGATGTCTCTGAAGATGTGATTTTTTTTTTTTTTTTTTTTTTTTCAGCATTTCTCTTCTTTTTCTTTAAAGAATGACTTCTGTGGCTTTGATACCCACATAATGAGAGGAATATGTGTGAGGGCCTCATCCTCCTCTTCCTCCTGGGTGCTGAGTAAGACTCACAGACAGGAAGTGAATTTCTTGTGGGGAATGTGCTGCAGGCTTTCTCCCTCTCTCATTCTCCCCCCCCCCCCCCCTTTATTGCTCCCTCTTGAGTATTCAAACACTGCTCTGTTGTTCCAGCTTCCATCAGATCCACTGTGGAGTCAAAAGACTTTCCCAGGTCTTTATCTGATAGATACTACAACACAATCCTCACTTTAACCTTCTAACCTCCCCAAATCCAGGCAGAAATGTTCCGGACAACATCCAGGACATCAGAAGCTACAGAGCAGCTGCAAAGTTCATTTTATATAATCATAGATCATTATGTACATAATTGACATTTTAGTACAATTTTTAAGTTAATTGGATTTTCAGGAATTGGACTGCATGTCATGTAGCATCATTATATTTCACTCCTGTAAAGATGGAAAAGTCGGGAACTTGGAGGGAAACCTTACACAGACTACCTTTGGATGAAATGCAGTAAAGAGTGGAAAACAATAGTTGGGGCCAGAACTACAGAGGAAAATCCTTTTCCCATGGCAAGATGTGAAAATCCTTTATTCCCTATGATGAGGGAGTCATCTGTCATTTGGGGATATTTTGATCTTTAAACCAGATTCTGACTCCGTGCAAAGTGTTATAGTAGAAAATTTGCCACAGCAGAGAATGTTTGATTTTGTAGTTCTGAACCTCAATAAGAACAGTTTCCACTATCAGGACAAAACTGCTCTCCTTTCATTTCAGCAAAATAGAAGTGCAGTTGCTTCTGGATGGAATAGGGTCTGCCTCATTTGCTTTCAATCTGATTGAAAATTTGTGAGACACTGAGATTCTCCAGTGGTCAAATCCCAATTTGAGGGAACGGCTCAATTGATCTGTTGTTCAGGAAGCAATCATCGTAAATATTCTTGTTTATCTTCTGTCAGAGTAGGATGGGTGCTGCATGGCTCCATGTCAAAGACTTATAGGAAAATAAATTGGATCAAAGAAGTATATCATTTTCAACTTCAGCAATTGTAAATTTAGTTTGCTAGCGCCAGCAGTTTATGCTTTATAAACGTTGTGATCATTTTTCTTCTTTGCTTTTTCTTTACTGCTAAGCAGTTGGAATAATTTTAATGATATCGGACAAATGTAGACAGTAGAGTGAATTTCTTACCGCTGCACCTCTGGAGAAGCACTGTAATATTTAAACTTCTGACGACTCAAGAAAAACAACCTGGTTTCATCATTCAAGTTATCGAAATCTGTTAAAAGCAGTAAATTAAATTTGGAGCTAAATATACACATTTGCGATTTTCACTAGACAGTGATAAGCCTTATCGCTTTTGAGAAAATACATCTGTAAATGTTACAAGGTATACAATAATTCTGTCAGTTATTTTACCTGCACTGTGCAGCCCAAAGTGTTTGACATGACAAATAAAAGTGAGCTTTGGTAAAATCTCTTGACCTGTGGCTGCGTATGCTACATTTCGGAATCATTAATTAAACTAAAATAGAAAGCAAACACACACCAGAACATTCGGTTTGTCGTTAAGTTCTTTTAACTGCTGATTTTACTCTTCACTGGTCTTTCCTGGGTTGCCTCTCACCACCTTTCCCTACTCCCTCCTTTTCCCTCTCTTTCTTCCAGATTTTACTGAAACATGCTGATACAATTAAACAATTCTATTCGACTTTGCTTACGCGTAGAATTCCTTCATCCTGGGCATGATGAAGCTTTCAGGAGCTGTAATATAATTGAGCTTCAGTCGGCGGAAAAACCTGTAATTCATTACTCAAAAAAATAAAACCAGGAGTCCTATTTCAACGGTCCGAGTGGAGCTGGAGTGCTGTGACCCATTTCTATGCTCCTGGAACTGTAAATGGGCTGAAATGAATACCTGTTTTTCTACGTCCCTCAAACCTCCTTTTCTTCAACCCTTTTCAAAGTGCAGATTTACATTCTGTCTGGTTTGCGGTTGCTATTTTAGAAATGTTTCTGGGGGGTGGGAGGGAGGTGGGGTGGGGGGGGGGGGGGGTCACGCTCACATGAATGCTGAGACACACGGGCACACCAACACATGCACACCACCCGGCCCTTAACCACTCCCCCAAGAGCTTTGTTGTTTATCTATGGAGAACCTTGGGGTTTGGTTTGTTGTTCTCTCTCCTCATTCAACAATCCAATACAATCTGCCTTTTCTCCACTTGCCTTGATTGGAGGAAAAAAGCATTTTTATAAGAGCACTATTTAGATCTAGTCTTGGCCGTTGCCATTGGTATTCTTCACTTGAACAAAGGAGAATGACTGGGAAAAAAATAACTCATTTATTAAAAGTTCGTCCAATGGCAGGCATTTCATTAAAAAACAGCTTAACTGAATCATTTTAATTTCCTTAGATCTGTTTTATTAAACACAAACCATTCTGATTAGACATATGAGTTAAGATAACTCAGAGGTTGAGTGATCAAGTATTCAAGCTGAAAATTCCCATCACTAAAATCCTGCACAGATTCCTCATGTCTTTCGAGGGATGATGAACTACCCTGAAGTTGATATAATGAATATAAAATGTCCGCGATTTCCCAATAGTACAATGTAATGTTTACAGTGCAACTCTCAGCCTGTGAAATGAGACTAACTCCCCAATGCTCCGTGGGGGATCTGAAACACAGTAGATACCAGGCACCAGGAATGTACAACATTGTGTAATCACTTGGCAGCATGCACACAAGGGGGATGATAACCCAAACATATTACCAACAACAGCTTGATGTTAGATGTCTTGTTTCCTGTACTGGATGATCCACATGGAAAGATGCATGTGTGTGAATAGAACGCGCTTCTAATATAAGGTGATAATGGACTCGCTGTTTATGGACCAAAAAAACGATTGTGGTCATAAAATGTGAGCACAGCTTTAAGTCTATTTCTAATAACTTCTTGAACGTCCTGAGTTTAGTTTCCCTGGCAAGATTTCATCTTTGTCTGTCGGACAGCAACATCTGGCACTTAGTGCATTTATTTGATAGTATAGTTGCCAGGCAACCCCACAGGAGTTGAGAGGTGCTGTTTTGAGAACAGACGGTGACTTCTGCTCGGCACAGAAATATGATGACAGGTGTTCAGTTTTGTCGGTATTCACTTAGTTTACCAAAGCTGGAGAATTGAGAGTGGTATCAAAGCACCACATTATATTGCTTAAGATTCGAGTCCTGGTTTATTTGATGGCAGCCATGGCTACTGGTGATAACGGCAAAAAGGGGTTTGAATTAATGAAAGAATAATAAGGATCATGACTTCAAAGGAATCCTCAACCCAAATCTAGTAATAACTTTCATAGCTGGTTATTTTGAGTACAATCACAGAGTTGTTGGTACTGTTTATATTGTATAAAAATAGGGTGAAATGTAATTTGCCCCACATCTGTTTTCTTAGACTACTTTCAAGTAACCATAACAAATGTAGATTGCATCTTGTCTTCACAATCATCTATCAGGTCAAAACATTGCGTCACATGATGCGCGGGAGGCATTTAGGATCCCTAAATCAGGTTTGTGGTAGGAAGTATATTTAGATCCCACAAAATACCAATAACCGTCCAAGTTTTCTTTTAAAAGATAAATATGTCTGTGTTGAAAGCTAAGGATGTTTCTCTGGCAGCGTTGATATGAAAGCTCACATGAAGCAGACAGCTGTTTCTGCTGTAGTTGTACACTTCCTCCATCCTGACTTGGTGATTAAATACCGCTGTTGCCGTGGAGAAACAGCTGAAGTGTCTCTCAGGTCTTTTGTTAAGATGCCAACATGGGTCAAATCTGCCAGAGCAGTTCACAGGAAGACTTCAGTGTTGGCTTTTGTCTGTTTTCATTTAGGTCTCGACCCTGTTGCCAACCACTTGTTGGCTGCAAGGTGATACACCTGTAGAAACAGTGTATCTTTGAAGTGAGGCGTTCAGGCTTGATTGATGAGAACGGCCCCCCATCAGTGAAGCAACCTTACTAAATACTATTGACTGTACTGTTTATCTTTCAAGCTGATTTTTTTTATACAAGTTTCTCTGTGTATGCGAATGTGAGGGGTAGTGGTGGGTGAAGATACACAGCAGATTTACTTTGAGAAGTCACGTATTTAATCACTTGTTTAGCAAAAATTAGACTAGCTATTTTATCAAAATCTCAAACCAAACTTTCAGGAAATATTCAATATCACAACATAAAATTGCATATATCAAATAAAAAAAATTGTTTTACAACATTTTGTTTTGACTGACATCTCAGGATTAATGTGAACAAAAGAAAATGGCATTTACTTAAATAAAAGCTTAACCTAAAAATGTTACAGTAAGAATGCATGCGCTCACACAATAACAAATGAGGTTGCTTACTCAATGACTTTGTTGCATTGCGTGTGCATTGGTGTTTTGCTATGGCTCTCTCAGGCCCTCTAATTAGCTCCATGTTGAATCAGCTGAGAGCTGCGGCGCTCACTGGAGGGAGGGACTCCAGAAAGCTGCTGTGAAAACATCCCGTTCTCTTTTCATAAAATATGGGAAATGTAGTTCTTTTGTACTGGTTGTTTTCTTTTCAGCCAGTGGGGTTTAGACGTCTGGCTTTCATATTAATCTCTCACTTTAGTAAAGTTATGTGAGCATCTGCTCACATAACTTTGTGCACTAAGATGTCAAACTTTTCCTAGATTACAGTTTATGAAATCCTATTCTCATTTTAATGCTCTCGCAGACATTTCTGTGAATGTCCCAAGTCTTGTGATTATTGCCAGTGCGAAGGATTTTGTCTAAGCAGCTCTGCAGCTCAGAGATTTATCTGTTTTTTTCTGTTTCTCTTTTGCTTTTTATACATCAAAAAGTTCCTGTCTTCATAGAAATCCTTTGACGTGAAGGAATTGAATAGATAAATCTTGCACAGCACAATTATCAGGTTAACAAAATCTCCCTTCATTATATTGTGGTTATCAAGTGACTGATGGAGCATGTTCAAAATAAATGGATAATGACTTACATCTCTGCCAAGAGATATTTGCCCTCTTCTTATTGGAAAAGTTGTTTTGTTGAATTTGCTCACTCTCAACCTTTAAATCTGAGTAGCGTTGAACTGCAACTATAATTATGGTGAAAACATTCATGTCAAATATGTCTTTTGATATTACTTATTAGGACCTTCGTCTCTATTGTTTACTTGGTTGTTGTGTGTGGACTGACGCCATAACTGTAGAAATCAACACCGTTTACATTCCTTCAGTGTCAAAACAGTGGAATCTCCCTGAAAGTTAGTCTTTCCACAAAATAATGGATCCCAGATTCTGCACCATCTGCCCGCATAGAGTATGCTTTCCACTGCAGCTTCTCTCAGTTCTGCACATGCAGTGACAGTGATTTAGATATATGAAATTATTAAATGGAGAGAATTAGTGGGTGTGGATCTGAATTGGCTGCAACTACCATGTATACTTTCTCAAAAATATTAGACAATCAATTTAGCTGCTTCAAGTTGGTGTCACATTATTTGCTCCATATTTGTAAAAGCAGACCAGAGGACACAATTGATCTTTGTTCAGGGGTTTGGTGGTGTTATTCAGCTGTGACGCCTTTACAGTCTGCTGTGCTGTAAGCGCTGCGTTGTCCTCGTATAACCTATGTCTAAAAAAAACCCAGTTAAGCACTTGACATATAGATGAAATCTTTTTGATATAAATCAGTTACTATTTGCTAAAAAATATACTTTAAAATAGGGATGTGCTCTTCAACGCTTGTCCAAAGGTTTAGTTGATTTGTCCTAAGAAAGGCCTATAATTTTAAATTGGGTTTTTCTTTTGGCAGACAAAAAATAGGGTTCATGGTTATCTAAGTAATAGGGCATGGGCTATGCGGTTTTGTGGTAAAATGTCTGTCAATTCTTTGAGAAAAAGGCAAAGACAAATGCAAAAAAAGATCTCTTTGGGCTGCTTCTTCCCTTTTAACTTTATGTTTTTGGCACATCTGATCTACAAGACAACCAAGTGAACATGAATGTTGTCAACAGGAGAAAGAAGGAGAAATTTGTGAATGTGATGGTTTCCTGCATTAAGAAGCCAGTCAAGAGCTGTTTGTTTTTTTTTATAACCTCAAATGTTGGCGTGACCATGAATTAAAAAAAAAGAAAAAGAAAAAAAAAAAAGTAAACCAGTAAACCAAAGCGTGCATGACTTTTTTTAAATTTTCTTTTTAAATGATGTCAAATGGCAGGGCAGAGGTAGCCTCTCAATCATTCGGTCACATCATGGTAATGTTTTCTGTTTCGGAGGGGGGTTATTTAGTTCTAATCTCACTTACCTGTCGTCGACATCCGTTTCAGTTGACCGGTTGTTTAAAGCAGCTATCTTGAGAGTGCTGCACTGATCCAGCCTTTATATTCCTATATCAGTTTAAATCGCAATGGACAGTTTAAAAAAAAAAAAAAAGAACAGATCAATTCAACAAAAGTGCAGATACCATATTTTTTTTATTCACTGCATTCTTCTTTGTCAAAACCTAGTGTTCATTATCCATGATGCAGCTGGGCCACTAACAATACCATTGGAGTTTTGGACATTACGGTAGTAATGGCTAATGTAGCCTGAGGCAACGATAACCTCACAAGACAGCAGATTTTGGAGCCAGGTGCTGCACTTGCTCTCTACTGACTTCATGGCCTCAAAGCATGATGGGAAACGCCTTGCTCTCACCTGATCCAACAGCTAATCGGTTTAGATGTTGGCTTAGCAAAATAAGGATCTACACAGACCTTTCAGTTTTGTTAAAGTTGAGAAATTCTGATTGGAGTTTTGAAGGTTTGGTCTGTGAACAGAATGAATCTTGTTGGTTGATGTTTATCTCGCAGAGGCTAAAAAAAAAAAATCATATTATAGATCAAAAATTGCATACAATGTGCAGTTATATTTTATAGTCTATTTTATATTAACATTTGACCCATTTAATTATTTTTAAACAAGATTTAAAATAACATCTGCACACCTGAAGCCCTGACTGTTTAAATATCTAACATATCAATAGTGAAAGCAATTGTTTTTTGTTTCTTTCCTTTGTATTTGACTATTTATTCATTTTTTAATGGCATTTATGTAATTTAAGAAGGACAGGCGTCACCTGAGTTATATGCAGCTGCAAACTGACACAATGTGGATTTACATGAGAATTAATGGAAAATGAAAGTTGAACTATGAACAGAGATTATATAAATCGACTGTAGAGCATTTTAATAGGCTTCCCTGTCATGATTAAAATGACTGGAGACTGCGTTCAAGCTGATATATGGGTCTGAAAACATTTTATTAAATCAGAATCCGATCTAACAGTCAGTGCCGGAAGATACAGAAACTCACACTCACATCCTGAGGGCTGCTGTAAACTGTCCATCTTGCATGCAGCTTTTTGTCTCTGTCCCCTGCCCCCCCCATGTCAGTTTACCAGATGAGGTGCAGTTCACCTCAAACCAGCCTTTTTCTAGCTCGGGCACAGGATGATGGCCTCCCTATTCTCAATCTCCCACCTACACAGCTGTGATTGATTGTGGGTTTTCAAACCGTGAAACAACCATGAATGAACACTTAACCTTCTATTCAAAGGTTTTGAACCAAATGAGTGCGAAGTGAAGAAAGTGTGTTTCATCTAAGATGCCCTCCAAATATCTACAAATGACTCAAGTGGCTATCTTATAGCCAGCTGAGCGAAGAATCCAAGTCAGTTTTCAGATAGCTCAACTACTTCTTATTTTTGACCGTACAGCACACTATTTAGTGGTGCATAAAATGAGATTATTGTTCTCCATGTCATAATATATCCAAGAGCTCATAGGACACCCTGCTGTGCCCCTCCCGTCTCCCCTCGGGGTTCTCCCACTGCCACTTTCCACATGTACCAACAGGATGTTTTGCTTCTCAGCACACGGCTCATGTTTTCACTCATATTAGATTCCTTTCACATCACATTCATGTGCCAAAAATTCTGCTGCGCTGTTTTTGTTGTCGTTGCAAATTTGACAAAAGAAACACTTTGCATTTTTTTTTTTAATGCATTTAGTTTTTGTATTCATCTCCAAAGTCATGCCATTATGTCTCATTGGACTTTATTGTTTGACATCAGAGTTTTGATTTAAATGTTAATAACTGGAAATGTATTACAGATGACAGCCGACAATTTTTTTTTTTTTTTTTTTTTTTTTTTCATGGTTTGTGTGTTGCTTTAATTCATTACTTGGCTTCTCAACCTGATTTTTGTTTTTGACTTTCTCCTGCTTTGCTGCTCGAGGCTGATATTAAATGCTTAAAGGAGAAAACTGCATGTAATGCATCCTTGTATGCTCAGGAGAAAAGGATAATGTAATTCTTTGCAACTGTGCTTTCCTTGCTGAGCGCCACACATTTAGTAGCTACATACAGTTTATTCACATCATCTCCTTGACTCAGGTCAACATCAGAGGTTGTGCGTTGTGTGAGTACAAAGTTCAACATCATTACTGAACCGAGTATTTCTGACCTCTTAAAAATGACGTAAGTGGAAGTGACTTTTGGGGGTTTTGCTTACCATGTACCTTATCGTATCCTCTATTATTATTATTTTGCCACTGACTGACCTTTGGGATTTACTTTTGTTTAGTTGTTAAAAAAAAAGAAAAGGCAACTGGTGTGCTGCATTATAGTTTTTCACTTGACAAGTGGGAAAAAACAGTCGGCTGGACGTTGCTGCTGCACTCTTTTTTGTTTATCTTAGTTCTTACAGGAAACGTTCAGAGTAATGGGGTCTTTCATAATCTTGGATAACTGCAGGCCACCTAAGAACGGAGCACTTCTGTAGCACTTCTGTCAGAGTTGATCTGCACTCAACAAAATGTTGAATCAACAGCTCTTGAAGATAAACCAAATAACATTTGCTTTTGTGTGAATGCGGCACAAACCGTTTTATCATCAGCCTAATTCGGACTGACGGTAGCAATCATGTCAGTTGATCTATTGATCCAATATGAAATAAGGATTTATACTTTAACCATTTGTTTGAGTTGCAGTCAAAGCAACAAATTTTTGTTTTGAGATTATGCAAAGCAAACAAATGTTTGAGTTTGGAAAGCTGTAACCACACCTAACAGTTTTAATTTAACCAATCTGGTACAAAAATCATAGATTAACTTCATCTTGAATTACTGAAATAAAAAATTGACTCCACATTCTTGTTTACGGCCGTCTGCATGCCCTCTCCGTTGTCTTCACCATCATCAGTCTTGTCTGTCACCTGATTATGCACAGCTTTCGAAGGCACGTCAAGTGAGCATCAGTCACTTAGTGAAAGCATTGTAACTGTAAACAAAACTCAAATGCTCTTGAAGCAGTTGAAGAGGCGTCCAACCTTGTTTTAACAACTTTAACTCGACATCTGTGGCAGCTTTCATTTTTTAATGTTACTCATTCATTGGAGTCACAACAGTTAACTATTTTCTTTGATAACTGCATTTCCAAAGCAGGTGATGTGATTAAAATATTGGTATAACTGGATGTGTAATAGCTCAGTGGATTGGCAGTCTGCTTCTTTACTTTTGTGGGTGAGAAATTGAATTGGGGCCAGCACAGTGGTGCAGTGGTTAGCATTGTCGCCTCACAGCGAAAAGGATCTGGGTTCGTATCCGGGCCGGGGCCTTTCTGTGTGGAGTTTGCATGTTCTCCCTGTGCCTGCGTTGGTTCTCTCCGGGTACCGCAGCTTCCTCCCACCGTCCAAAAAACATGCATCTCAGGTTAATTGGTGATTCTACAAATTGCCCTTAGATGTGAATGAGAGCGTGAATGGGCTTTCTTTCCGTCAGTCTCTGTGTTGGCCCTGTGATAGACTGGCGCCCTGTGCAGGGTGAACCCTGCCTTCGCCCAAAGTGAGCTGGGATAGGCTCCAGACCCCCTGTGACCCTTTTCAGATAATGGATGGATTGAATTGGACATTGTCTTGTTTAAACTTTTCAGATAAAGACAGATAAGAATAGCAGAAGGATGGTCCTTGGTTGTTGGAATATTTCTTCATTTTTATGGCTGATTTATGGAAACTGACTGCTGTTTTATTGATATGTTACTTTACACTGGCCATCAGTTTCTAATGTACATCCTTCCTTTTATTATTATTCTGGTTTGAGCGATGAGCCAACGAGTCAGAATGTTATCAATGTAGTGGGGTGGGGAGCGTCTAATGTACACAAATTGATTTCCCTGTTGAGACAAGTCAGGCCAGACTCTCTATCTTTATAAATTGTGGTCTGGTTTGGTTTTTACCATAATGTCCAGTTTAATTTGTCTTTTGAAATGTGGTGTAAATGGAAAAGTCTTAGGAATTCTTTTCACACCCAGGTTTCACATGTTGTTCATCACATACTTAATACTGAGAACTACATACATTGTATAATTTAAAGGGAAAAGGGTGTGAGGAAGTCTACATAAAACTAGCTAATTGAGCAATGGCTCAATTAGCTAGCTTTTAAAGAAGAAAACAGTGGTTGAGGGGTGGATTACGTTTGCGATATGATTGCAAGTTGAGTGTGTAGGTCTGCAATTAATTAATTCAACAGTTATTTTCTCAATAGAAAATCTGGGATGGATAGGGCTTGGTACCGAACTTCAATAATTTTATGGCACCGAGCAAATGGCGTCAATACTACATAGTATTAAAAAAGGCCTTGTCTTTTGGTACCAAATTTTGACATCTCGGCAACATTTAGGCATTGAGGCCTTCAGGGAACATCTGTAATTCATAGCTACAGAAAATAATCTGGGTTACACTCTTCTCCTCTAAACTGCATGAAAACTTTAGATTTGTACCATGAAGTAATTTTCTTTATTTATAAATGGATTTTATAAAGGTGGTATAGTAAAAGGATCGTACAGGAACCGGTATCAAAGTCAATGTTTCAGCATGAGTATACCTTTTTTTTTTAATGATACCCAGCTCTAAATTGGGACAAATGGCTGTCAGTTTTCTAAAGCCTACAATGACTTTTTCAAATAGTTTGATTTGGTCCACCAACAGTCCAGACCAAAAAGGATTCAATGTCACATAAGACAAATAAAATCACAATTCAGAAGCGATTTTTCTGGCAGTTTTGCTTAAACGCAGTTAGTTGGCAGTTAATCGATTGTCAAAATGTTTGATTTTGATTCACTCTTTTATTGATCAACAAATCAGTGCTCCTTCCAGAAGATAAAACTCCTCAGTCACTTTTCAGTTCTCTTTAATTCCACCATTTATTTCAAATGAAAAATTAAACATGGCATGATTTTGGTTTTCTTTTAATCATAACACAATTGCTGGTCAGCATTCATTACTGAATTTAAAACCCACAATGACTGCTTCTGACCCAGATTTACGCAGACAGCAACAGACCAATCGCAAGAACGCTGGCTAAAATGCATCATTAAACCTTCCATGGATTCCCAAATGACAGAGGAACATGAGAATTCTCCTTGGACAGCAGATATGTATTTTGCATCAACAGAGCTGCCACAGTTTGAAGGACTTGCAGATGTGTTGGAGCGACTTCAGGCCTCACTTGCTTTAGTGGTTGGCCCTCTGCTTCTATGGAGCGTACTGTATCAGTTGAGGGAGTTCCTTGGCATTTTCCTTCACTTGAAAAATGACTTTAAAACACCAGGGCTATCCTAAGTGCTTAGTTTGTTTACAGGTGATGTTGGGCCATTTTACAGCTCTTTGGTTTTCATATACTCTAGTTGCCAAGGCCAGAAGTTTACAGTACGCATGAAAGACAAAATTCAAAAGTGTGAAAGGCTTTTAAGAAATCACACACCAGTTGATCCAAGTGTGGTATGAAATATTCCATTAACGGCTCCTGTAAAATGCCCAAATATTTTCACTGTATCTATCAATTTGTTACACGGAAGCTGTATCCAATATCCAGGATTATAGAAAATTACTTGGAACATTTTATTCCATTTCTGCAAATCAGCAGTATCAGTAGCCATGCCAAAAGAAATATCCAAAGAAATGGAAATCCACCATAAACACAGTCTCGAATGAAGATACCGTAACATTTTGAGGAGCCGATAATCTGTGTGTGATTTGGCTACGTAAGGGTTACATTGTACGTTCAAAATTGAGGAGCTATGCTTGGTTTTGTGAATTTATGTTTCTCTTTCTCTGTCTCACTCTAGCTGCCTCTGAGGGGAGAGTCAACGGCGGGGAGGATTTCTTTCAGAAGGTGAGTGTGCAGTCTGCACTTGGATAATGTTTGCTTTGTCTTTGCGTTGTGTTAATGCCCACCGAGCAGCACTTCTGTCATGGTAAGGGAGCAGATGTCAGGTGCTCCTCCAGTCACTCCTAATTACAAATGTGAACAAATAAAAACAATAGAACGATACTGACGCTAAACCACTCCGGGGCTCTGATGCCATAACACAGCTGACACAACACTTTGAGCCTTTCTCACTTGCATAATGTACCATGATGGCAAGTTTAAAGTGATCAGGCCAACAATGCCTCATTGACTTTCCAATGTCAGTGATTTCATTAATATTCTGGAGCTTCATTACATGCAATAAAACAAGGATTTGCATCAGTGAACTTAAATAGTCATGAATGGGTCACAACTTGCTCTCATTCTCTCGTTGGTGGTCATTGATCAGTGAAGTGTGAGGCTTTAAAGGATTAGTGTTCAGTTTAAATGGTTCTTTTTTTTACTAAATGGTCTTTTTTTTGTTCTTTTTTTTCATTCAATATTCAATAATGGAACTACAGTGACTTTCCCGAGGTTTTATTCCTACGACTTATCCTGACTAGGAGGAGGTGGCAATCTGAACAATATATGAGATGTGATCAAAAAGTTCAAAGACTGTTCCCGTTGAGCACAGACGGAGCTGAACGCAGTGGTGTGCATGCAGCAGGGGGAAGCTTTAACTTTATACTTAATACTTGTAATACTCAATACTTTAATACGTATACACTAAGCACAGGGTCAGACTGTCAACACAGAGTTCTACTGTGACGCTCTGAGGCACATGTGGGAAAACATTCGGTGAAAATGACCCGAGTTGTGGTGCGATGACATTTGGCTTCTCTAACAT
The DNA here is from genome assembly GCF_022577435.1 of Embiotoca jacksoni. NCBI lineage: Eukaryota > Metazoa > Chordata > Actinopteri > Embiotocidae > Embiotoca > Embiotoca jacksoni. Next base: position 6,969,612 of record NW_027185252.1, read on the forward strand.
GACAACTTTCTATTCCCCAAAGGTTTGCCACAGAATTTTATGTGTGCTCCTGCTAAAGTTTCAGGTCCATGCTGAAAATTGCAAATGCACACATACCAGTAGCCACAACAACATGTGTAACACAGGTGTAACACAGGTCTCTGAACTTTTTTTTTTTTTATCACACCTCGTAAAACATTGTTTGTGTTAGGAATTATCCCCATAAAACTTCCCATAATAAACAGGTTTTGTTGAGTAACTGAATAATAAAGTACCTTATAACACATGTATGTGTCGTTTCCCTATCAAAAGTCAGATTGTTGAATGGAGAGACATATCAGCACCTAAAACAACCACTCAACAGTTTGGCATGTAAACATCTGATTTTCCTTTCTTTTTTTCTCGATGGTGGCTAATGAAGCACCAGTCCCAAAGGGTTTTAGCTTAATGCCAAACAAATAGTTGAAAACCTGTAAATGTAAAGTGGACCACCTGAAGCATCACCATTTAGTAAAGAATGCAGAGTTCCACTTGCCCCGTCAAACACAAGAAACGAGACCCTGTAATGAGTCGTTAGGCGCTTGGTCACACCTCTGCAGCAGACTGATCGATTACAGTGAGGACAAACAATCATCAACATTAATTAATGTGTACATGTCTATGAACTGGCAACTGGATGACCCTGATACACTCCATTTGTTTAATTTGCATCCTCATTATTTTCAGTATTGGTGTGAAAAACAAAATCCTGTTTTGTATTTAATCAAGGCTGATCACATAGCATTGAAAATAAAATCACATCTTTGACAATGAAATTTAACTGTTACTCCTAATTAAATCTTGATTCCAGATATTTCGAAGGTGTCTCGTTAATTAGGTGGTTCCCGTTAAGAATCTCAAGTCGACTCATTCTTGTTTAAAACCCGGTTTCCTGATTATGTTAGACTCCCCCTCTAGTATGTTAATGGGGTGTAATGAAATAAATGATGGACAGCGGTTTGTTTTAGCATTCCTCCTTTGTCTATTTTCCGTATTTGGTTTTTGAGGTTAGGAAGCTGAGTTAAATGTCAAAGAAGGAGGCAATTTAAATGTCCCTGAAGCCGTTTTCAAAAACCAAGTAATGCAAACCAGGCGCCTTAAGATTCCCCTTGTTGGAATTTAAACAAGGAATCTGGATATACTGTACTGCAGCTCTGCCTCCACCTCTTTTGGTTCGGATATAACCGTAATGTGCAAGATATCCAGTGTAGATGTCTGCTTCACTCCACAAAGCCTTTCTGACAAAATACAGCTGTTTGTGTGTTGACTTTACCAGTCATGTTTTTTAAAGTCTTTGGCTTGAATATTGTCACAGCTTGTTCAAAGAAACGGTGGTTACTAGAGGTTAAATTGTCAATTAGAAATTAGTGCGCAGCTTTTTTGCATTTGCAGGCTGGCGAGGAGCAGCGAAGGAGGAAAGTCTTGTTTTTATTGTAGAATTTCCATTTGAATAACTCTATAGTTTCCCTCTGATAGCGTGATCACCATACATGCCCTATTAAAAGTCAGGAAAATAAACACTGAGTGCGACTGTGGAACAGTATTGTTGAAAGAAAATGGATGAGGTGTGTGAAATACCTTGAAGTTGATGAAAATGGAAACTCTTAGTTGGACCGCTTCCTGCCCGTCCAACACACCCATTTACCGCACACACTCAGTGAGACTAATAAAGTACATGCGTAGAAGCTTTTCCCTCACGTAACAAAGCAGATAGTCATTTTTGAAGCACTGGGCTTTGGGAGGGTGTTTTTCTTTTTTTATTTATTTGTTTTTTAGTTCAGTCGCTGACGAGAGCAACATGAAATGGTCCACCCCCGCACTTTCTCCCCAGACCCGCTTGCTTGATGAAACCCTCTTACTCACTGTCTGCTGGACTTCCTTTGAGTTCAGAGTTGAGTTCATAGCAACATTTTCTGTTAGTGAACAAACAGTCCATCCTCTTCATGTAGTCAATGAAAAAGTAAACAAGATGTCAGATATTGTGGACTGCAGGAGGGTGCCCCAGCTGGAAAATTAGCCATGTGCAAGTCCCTGAAGCTCACGAGGGAATCTCACACAGCCACGGTCCTGTGTCTTCTCAGTCTTTGTTTTGGTCTCCTATCTCACCCTCTTGTTTTCCCTCATGCTCCTTCCCCCGTTTTTCCTCTCCCCTCCTGCTGTTTGAATGATGTTTCGTCTTTGCACTCTATTAAACCACTGGTGTGTCATGGCTGTCAGTCTGCTGTAACCAGGGGGATTTCGCTACAAATGAAGTCCGTGATTGTTTAACAGAAAATAGGACACTGTTGTGCAAGGAAAGTTCTGGACTGTGAAGTGTTGAGAGTGTCAAATCATGTCACAGACCAATGAGCAATGTGGAGAGCTGCATGGAAGCCCAGTCGTGGGGCAACAAAGAGTCAAGAAGCTCGGCTGCTTTCGACGATAACTGTGCGCCACAGAGGAGCTTGGAGTGGATTTGAGTTGAGAGATGCCTTTGATTCTCCTGCCAGTTCATCCTCGATCCCCCTTCCATTTCTCCTTCCCAGAGGTTGTGGTTGTGTAAATAATGCCAGGCGTGATATACAAGTGCCAGTGCTCTCAGATCTGAGGCCAGGCCTAATTCATTTCATTTGGTTAATAGCACTGAAGCATCTTGTGTTTTGCTGTGCCGACACAGAGCAAATATGAAAAATTAAGACTGTCAGGATGAAATATTTGGTTGGCATGACATTTTGAGACTTTAAAATATCTAGGTCAGTACGAACGGCACCACAACATGCACGGAAACATGTTTGTTTAATATCAGTTTGAATTATCACCCAGTGAAGGACGTGCAGTCATGACCGACCTTCAGCAGCAGAGTGTTTCTGCAGACATACCATTCCTTGTGTTGCATGTTCCTCATTCATACCCATATGCTGTATATGTTAGTATTAGCCTGGAGGAGTAATGGGGCTGTACCAGCGAGTTAGCGCTCAAATTGTTAACATGACTGTTGAGTCTCATGGGGATGGTTCGGTCAATGTTGTCAGCTTCGAGCTCTGCTGTTCTCTCGGTCTCCTAATTCAGCCGCTTTCCAGCCCCCAAAAACCCTCGTTTCCCCCTCACAAACACACACACACACACACGCATGCACACATTCCAGCTGAATCAACAGCTGCACAATTACACTGGGATCCAGGAAACATGCCTCTGCCATGTCGATTGCTGCTGTGCTTACACACACACACACACACACACACACACACACACACACAGTCACGTGTGTTGAACACATGTGCTGTCTTTGAGGACATTTCCTTAATGATATATCCTGTTTGATTTTACACACGGCTCTGGACGCGTCTGCACGTCCCGCAGCAAACCTACAAGAACCAATTATCATGTCATGGTCGAGCCATGAAACTTATCAGAGCCGCAGTGGTTGCTGTATTTATTCGTTTCAGAAAGGGTGGGGTAGCAGACAAGAAAGGCTGGAACGGTAAATGTATAGGTGACTTAATTTGTGCAAATATCTTGACCCATTCGAGAGGTATTTGCGAGCCCCCTTCATAAAAAATAAACACCATCCACCCTTTAAAATGGTGTGTGGTCTGTCAGAAATCTGTCCCATCTGCAGAACGCTGCCAAAAACAGCAACGCTGGGCAGGAAACGAGTTTCTCTGAACAAAGCCCTTTTTACAGAATAAGTTGATGAGGTATCGGCCATGATGTTTGATAATTTTAGGAAAGCATAGTTGAAGGTCAGAAATGATATAATATTGTATCATAGGCTTTTTACTGGTTTTCTACATTGCATTGTAGTTGTAAAAAAAAAAAAAAAAAAAAAAAAAAAAATCTAAATTAGGCTTTTCAACGACATCTTTACATCTTTACACTCCATCAGTCTTCTGTAACTTGTTCCAATATTGCCACTGTAATTTCAGTGACCTCTGAGAGCTCGCTGTAGTGTTGTATTTCTTCATGTTCTGCTTTTCAATGGAGTGCCTTCATGACAAAATCATGCGTTCACACGAGACTGATTTTAAGAGTAAAATTTAAATTACTGGAAAGTCAAAGGCAAAAGTAAAATAAGAATTTCTCGTTATCACTGAGAACAGAATTTCCTTTAATGTTGTTTGTGGTACATCCAGTTGTTGGTGGGGAAAAGTATGCAGTCAGCTACAGGAGTACGTGTGATTTATTGTCCTTTTGTCACATATACCAGATGGCGGTGGGAGGGTGGCATGTGTTAGATTAGAGTTGCCTGTGCCTGGGGAGGGTGTGAAGCCCAGTAAACACAACGCTCATCAGATTTTGGTTTCGGGCCCGATTTCCACGGTGTGTAAAACCATTCTGAGAGAACAGACCGATAATATTGTTGCAGTGCTCGTGAATATATCGCAGAGAGGAAGGTTGGGAGGGTTTCCAGTAGGAAGACAATAATGGCTGATCATTAGCATGCTGGACGCTAAAGCCGGAACTATTTTCAGTTTAGTCACTTAAATGATACCACAAACAAATTCCTTACAAAAATAGTTGAGCAACATCATCTGAGAGGAATTTGCTTTTATTTTCATTGCACAAAGTGATACTAAAATTATCTTTGTTTCCATGATTTACTCGGTAGAAACTTGAAGTGAACACAGAGCCACCGGCGGGATAAATCTCGAGAATGACGAGAGGGGATATTTTTCTGTCATTACATGACGCGAATAATTCCAAAAGTATGCAGCTTGGGTCAAGAAATTAAGTGGGAGAGAAGAAAGAATATAACAAAAGGTCAATAAAGATGTATTTTTTTTTTTTTACAAATTCTTTCTGAGGAATGCAGATTCTTGTTTTGCTAAAGAACAGACTCTTTTAAAAGAAGTGTTCTTCATTAGAAAACTTTAAAAAAAAATTACTCTCGCAGCTGCTTTGTTTGACCAAAAGGTACTTAATAGAAGTTACATTTCTGACTTGAGGTCCTTATTTTAGTTTTCCAGTGTCAGAGGCCCCTCTTTCTGCTGCTTCGCTAGGCTACCCATTTTTATGTGATTATAGGATAGGATGTAGAAAGTCAGTGAGGCTTGAAAGGGTTTCCAGTCAACCATCATGGACTCAAGAGTGTATGGCTGCAGAAAGGCACACATCAGACCTTTCAAAGCTGCTTCTCTGCTTTACAGGTGTGTGGGACTGGCAGTGGATAAGCTCAGACTTTGTTGTAAACGATGCCAAACAGACCAAGCTACTACATCCAGAGGCATATGGAGGAATTTAAGCCCTTCCCTTCTTGATTTGTGTCCCAGTCAGGAAAACAAGCTCTGGCTCTTGCTTTAAAAAAAAAAAAAAAAAAAAAAAAATAGCAGATATAATGGAAAAAGAAAAATAAAGGTTGCTGTAGCAGTGCTAATAAGCTAAACATCTAATTTTAATAGGGAGCACTCATCGGTCTTAATGCACTCTCTCTCCCCTTTGAGTTATACCATGTGGCTTACGGCTTAATGCACTGGACCTCCAAGGAATATTAAGTGGCGGCTACATCTCATGTAATGGGTTGATGCAGTCCTCGGGTGCATTATCACGTGGCTGAAACTTTGAGAACTTTGAGCAATTCATATCTTCTCCGCCCTGAAAGCACAAACCCCTGGAAAGTATTAAAACAAACAGAGGACTGCAGGACTTAGTGAAAACAAGGATAGAGCACATTGAGGACAAAGCCATTAGAAGAGAGCATGTCAGCTTTTCATATTTTTTTGAAAGGTTGGACAGTTTTTGCCCTTGTTTTTCTTTACCAACTAATGTCAACCACTTCCAATGAAAGGGAGTTTTTAAGGGTTTGTTTGTAGATTGGTTGCCAGAAAGGTGAGCAAGGTGAGCTTCCTCCTGTTCAAACAGAGAAACAGGAGGTTCTATATTTCCTCTGATTTCCCCTTAGTGGAACTCTGACAGCCTCTTGACCAGCTCCTGTCTTTTCTTTTTTTTTTTTTTTACTGCCATCAGTTTGTTTTTTTATGCCTCCTCCGTGCCAGGGACAGATGTGGCAGGAGCCATTATGTTTTAAGGTTTTCCATACATGTGCACGTGAGTCATGCTCATGGACGCGATATCCAAGGAACACCTTGAGGGAATTTCTTCACATTTAGCACAAATGTTCACTTGGTTCCAAGGATGAACTGATCTGAATTTGGAGGTGAAAGGCCAAAGTCACAGTGACTTCTTTAAAACACATTTCTGGCCATAATTTAAGGATTCATCCACTAATTAGGACAATGTTTCACACAAGACAAGTGTCTAGATATATTTTATATTCTAAATGTCAAAGGTCAGCTTCAGTGTGAAATCAAAAACAACTTTCTGGCCCTTATTCAACAGAATAACTCAGGAACAGAAGAATAGATTGTGACCATATTTCACATTTTGTCAAATATATGCCAGTACACAAGAAGCCGTTGTCTACATATCAAGCCATGCAAGTATCCCCAATGGTCCTATACTGTATAATGCTGACTAGAGCCAGTATCCAATACCAACAATGGTATCGGAGTATGGAACGATTATGATCAATAGATATATAGGATTATGATTTCATATTCTTTTGCCAACTCGCATGCTGCGAACTGGTTTGAGCGATGGAGTTCAGAGTGTGTTGCTGTAAAACTATAGAGTGATGATTGTATTGTTTGTTTTTGCCTGCCAACACACAGTATCTGCCAATACTTATGTCTGTGATGAACTCATGTCGGCCCTCCTTCACTCTGTTGCAGATCATGGATGAGACCCAAACGCAGATAGCCTGGCCTTCCAAACTGAAAATCGGAGCAAAGTCCAAAAAAGGTGACGATTTTTTTTTTCTAAAAAAAAAAAGAAGGTGATGATTTTTTTTTTTTTATAAAAAAAAAAAAAAATCCTATTTTCTTAATTACTTTTGTCATGTGTGATTTAAGTTTTTGATGAATGATGGGTCTGCAGAATGTTTGAATCTGGTTTCAAATTAAGACCAGACCTGCCATGCTTTATTTTAAATGCATGCAAATTTCTAAAATGTGTTAACAACTAAACTTGCGTTGCCTTCGCTTTCCATCTAGGACGAGTTACTGATCATGAGTTACTGTTGTTTTAGCCAGAAATATGTTCTCAGGAGAGTCGTTAGACTCGAATGGACAAGAGGAAGGTATTTCAAGGTTGCGCTAGCGTTCTTTATTACAAAGTTAATTGAGGAGTTTAAAAAGATTAAAGCTTGCATGTTTTCCATTCCTCACAGGCCAGTAACTTCATCTGCATGGAGGAATTTGTGATTTTTGCTGTGGAGACAGAGGGGTAGGGAGTTGCTTGTACTCAAGTTCACGCATTTATTGGCCCAGTTGTTCTAGCGCTCTGTTACCAATAAAACATTATCACGGTTATTTAAAGCTCTTCCGGGAGGGAGCGAGGCAGGGATTGAGGAGAGGGAGGGTGAGGAGTAGGTGTAGCTGTGCCCACTTTGCTTTCCTCGGGACAATTGCACATGTGCTTCTTCAAGCCAGATGTGCAATCCTATGACATTATGTAACTTCCTCAGTCACTCTTTATCGACAAGAGTTGATAATTATTTTGAACATTTTCCCCTCTAAATACGTAATCAATTGCTAGTCCTGGGAATTCATTCACGCACAACCTTCTTTTCACCCCAAGTATTAGTTCATTCACAAAACCCTGCCTGTAACATCCCCTTGGGATTCATGGTGTGTGCACGAAGTGTGAATGTTTAAAATTGTGACCGATGATTTGTGGCGTGTCAAGAGTTTCCCGCTGTATTGCGTAAACCGAGAAGAGCTGGGGGGACGAATGTTGGATAGTCACTTATCTTCTAAGTGAATACATTTTTGGTAGAAGAGACATGTGGAACTAACTGTGTGCTTTAACAACCTGGGCTGAGGGAAGGAAAGAGAAAGCATGGTGCATTTTCGCTCTTACATATTCAACGGGCTAAAATTACACCGAGGACAACTGAAGATACATCACATGGTGATTAAAACTTCACGGAAGCCAACAGGAAAATTACTGAAGACAATGATCTACATTCCATTGGTCCCTCAACATGTAATACTGGATGAGACCACATAAAAATCCCTTGCTCTGCTCTGAAAATAGAAGATGACAGAGCTGTTTTGTTCTTGCGGGGTAGCAGATTATTTGCAGTTATTCTAATCTAAGATCACAATCTTTAAGGGTGTTAGTTTGCCTTGTGTTTTTGGAATTTTGCATCGGTGTTATCTTTCATGTGCAATCTGGAATCAGTTACGCTTGGCAGGATAGCAGCAGATGTGAGGGGATTTGTGTGAACCTCTTGGACTGTGGGCCACACTCCATCACAATGCCAGCTCCTCCATTTCATTTATCACCTGCAGCTAGCTATCTCTGCCACCTGCATAAGTGTGATAAGGCCCGTTGTTAGCCTCTGGGCAAACCATCCTCAGCACACTGTCTGAATTAATGCAGTGAGGACCCATACATGAGACAGGTCGGTGCAAGAGAGTGTTCAGCATTGTAGGATGGTCTTTATTAGGCCTTTGATTCCAGAAGTTTGATGCTTTGTTTTTATGTTTTCATCCAAATACTACTCTTACTTGCCAGTTGTGTTTCAACGTTTCCGCAGATGTTTTGAATGAGAAACCCCAATCCAAAAGGACTTAATTCTCTTCATTTGTGTGGTATTTTTTGACTGTGGTCCCTAGCTGGAAAAATGCTTTAGCTTTGCCAGGAGAGAACTCTGGGTCAGAAGGTTTCTTCTCTATCAAGTGAAACTGTGAAAAATCTGTGCGAATGAAAACACTCACCTCTCGCAGCTGCAAGTCCACTCCTGTTGTTTGTTTTTATAGGTAATGTGTGTGCCAAATTAGGACTTAAAGGTGTTCATTTTTTATTCAACAATCAATCATCAAAAAAAAAAAAAGAAAAAGAAAAGCATAGAGCAGACTCCACTTCAAAAATGCGGGGGTGTTCTGCATCACGACTGCAACACTCGTTTAGGCCGGCTAATGTTTGCCAGATGTGCTGTGCAGGTTGGAGAGGGGACACTAGAAGAACCATACTCCCTCTATTGGTCACAGTGGGTGACACAGGAGGAAGATGAGAGATTTCTTTTGTTCACAGCAACAACTGAATGATGGGAAAATTTCCTGGAACCAGTGCCGGGGCTGTGATAGGTCCCTAACCGCTCTTTGTGCTCTTTTTCCTTTGTTCTCCTGTGTTTTCTTTTCCTGTCTAAGAGAGCAGCTCAGATTTTTATGTAGTTCGTCCCACTTAAATAAACTAAGAGCTGTTGTTTCTGTGATGTGATGTAGCATATCTCGGAGTGTGTGTTGAGGTTGCCTGTCCCTTATGATACCCTAAAAGATCAATGCTTTTTTTTTTTTTGCTGGTTTGGCTTTTTTGAGCTGATGTTTGTAGTTGTACATTTATTAAATCAAAACTATGAATTATCAGGAAATTAACAGTAAGTTGAGCACTTCCCTTGTGATTACAAGAAAATTGTCAAATTGTTTTTGGCTGGACGGTAAGAGCCGAGCTGCCCTATAAACACAAATGTTTACACCATTGGTCAGCCAAATGCTTTGACTTCCTGTATTCATTTGTAATTAAAAGCTCTCATTTCAAATTAAAACCCTGTTAACATTTCATATGCGGTCCAGACATATACTAGGTGTTGACCTCATTTATTCTCTACGTGTTCCCATTTCTGACCCGTTAAGGATTTTTTTTTTTTTTTTTTACTCCTAAGCACCTTGAAAGTCTAAACATGCAACTTCAGGTTTATATGAGGTCCCAACAACTTTGTAACAATAAATCTGATTCAGGGAGTCCCGTCTGAAGGCTATACTGTACATCTGAGATGCTGTGAGTGCGTGTGTGTGTAAGGGGAGAGTTATTCCTGGAAGGGGGCTCGGTGGATTTCCTGCCGCTCAGTACAGTTTACACAGGGACGAAGGACCGTGGGTGTGTAGTGAATTTGTGTGTTCATGTGTTTTTGCATTTACGGGGATCCAGCATGCAGTAGAGCCAGATCTAGGCTTACCCAACGCTGCACAGACACAAGCATTAGCTTTGACTGGTTTAGGTGGTTGGTTGTTTAAACTAGGGTAGAGGGGGTCTGAGGGTGTGCAGAGTGTATTTACACTGAACAATAAGATGGTACAAATCTGTTTCTGATTGGTATCTTGTCATTTCTCAAATTTGAGGAAGCAGCACTGCTTACGGTGAATCATGTACAACAAAGTGTTTTCCAAAGAAGCTGAAAAATAAGTGCGACAGACTGAGGTTAAAAAAAAAAAGAAGAAGATAAGTGTCTGTGTTTTCTATTGAGACTAAATTGAAGCACAACAATTATCAGCTTGTAGTGTTTCTGTAAGCTCCTCCGACTGATGGACTGTCTGAATGTAATTCCACAGAGGCGCACCCCCTACCCACCTCCACACAGACTGGTGACTTGCCCACTTAAATGAGACTCGGCAGATATCGCAGCAGCAATTATTGTGGAGGAGCTTTTCCCTGATGCTCTGTAATTTGTTGACAGATGCAGATGGTCGTGTCATGTTTGGTTAAATGGGTTTAACTTGTGTCTCACTTGAAAAATTCTGTGTGCCCTTTATCGGCACTGAGTCACACACACACACACACACACACACACACACACACACACACACTGGCACATGCGCTGTCTCTCCCACCTGTTAATGCTTGCCTTTCTCTTTTCTTCCTCTGTTATTCCCTGCAGATCCACACATCAAAGTGTGCGGGAAGAGGGAGAACGTGAGGGAAGCCAAAGACAGAATTATGTCTGTCCTGGACACAAAGGTACAGTAAACACCTTTCATCGCAGAACTAAAGATAAACTTAAGGTGTATTTTTGTGTTATTCTTTCCTCGTCTCTTCTCTCCTGCTCTGTGTGTGTTTCTCACCCCTCCCTGGTATTAAATTGGACTCAATACATTTTTCACCTCAGCTCTCCCACTGTCCAGGTGACAGATTGCACACAGCAGTGGGATACAACTTCTCACTAACCCAGCCAGATACATGCATGCTGAGCTTGTGTGTGTGTGTGTGTGTGTGTGTGTGTGTGTGTGTGTGTGTGTGTGTGTGTGTGTGCTTCGTTGCCACAGCAACACAAGAAATCACATACCTGTGCGACTGCATTGTAGCACCCCCTGTGGGCAAGGGGTCATCCATGCACTTTGAACAGCCACACACAGAAGAGCAAAACACTCAATTGGCTTTGTTTATAAGCATTTCATATGGTTTTGTCACGAAAAGGCTTTTTTAGCCTGGCAGACACAGCCGAGCTATTTGATTCTTTTCTTCTTTTTTTCTTTTTTTTTATTATACTGCATATTTAGTTGTTCATGAGTTTCTTTTCTAAATGACTGCAGCATGTGAAAGTGTTTAAAGGAGGGGAAATTGTAAAATGTTGGATATTGGGACTGTTACTGAGTAAAGGGGACAAATGTTCCTCTCCCCTTTCAATAAAGCAGGATTTATAATAAGAGGAGCAGGGATGGAGCCAGAGTGTCTTGGTTGTTTCTGCTGTTTGTTAAGACCCTTTAAAACGTCACATAGCTAAAATAACAGAAACATTTTATCTAATAACGGGTAATTAGAGTTCTGTAAGCTGCCTTTTACAGCTGTTACAGCTGCAGCAGTATTTTTGATCATACTAATTGCAATGAATGCTGTGGTTGAAACTTACTTCAGACAATTTACCTGTACCATGCTCCACTCATTGAGACATTGCTGTTATCAATCATCATTTCAACCCCCCTATCCTCTTTTTCTGCTCATTAGAGCAACAGGGTGACTCTGAAGATGGACGTTTCCCACACGGAGCACTCCCACGTTATTGGCAAAGGTGGCAACAACATCAAAAGGGTGATGGAGGAGACGGGGTGCCACATCCATTTCCCAGACTCTAACAGGAACAACCAGGCAGAGAAAAGCAACCAGGTTTGAGCCTAATCTAATATTGTTTTCTTTAAGCTCTTGACCCACAGTTTTTCTCCTTGATGAAAATGTTCAATTTAAGTGTGTTGCATTCTGCTGCCTGTTGAGTTTCAGCTCGTTTTCTTCAGTAGTAGGTTGTTAGGTTTCAGCCAGGTTCCAAATTCGTTCTTTGATCTGCGTTTGCAGCCTTACAGTCAATCTCAGATTGGACAGGTTGTAGAGAGTTGGTCCCGTTGGATGTTTTGATTGGCCAACCCAGAGGAAGCCGGTGTGTTTTTGGCTGGACTCTTCAGAAGATCTCTCGGATCTTTCTGTAATTACCATTTAAAGTATAGCATGAGTAGTTGAGGGGAGCACGCTGCCAGGCAGATCATGAGATATGTATCTTTGCCAGCTGCTCCACGGTGCACCTGTGTATGAAAGTACTGACAAGTTCATTTAAGGTTTACTGACGTCAACCTTATCTCTATGGAATTTGTACAGTGCTATTTGCATATACTGTATATGCACACCATCAAAGTTCTTCTCTCAGTTCTCTGCATCTCTCAGTCTGCTCAACCCCATCCAGTCTCACTCTGATGATGCAAGTACAGGCTGATAAGTAGCAAGAGACTCCTTTTAGGCCCAAGACCCCTTAAGCTGTCTCTTTCTCTGCTTTCTAAAGCATTCAGACTGCAGAAGAGCCTTTGAGATACAGTGCATATTGACAAGTGCAGTAATGTTGATAAGATAATATAAATAACTGTGTAAGTGGCTTTTTACCTTCCTTTCTCCCTGGAGCTGGCAGGATTCAGACGGTTGTTGCAGCACACTTCAGCGAGGCAGATTTTTTTGCCAACATGAAACGCAACACTGGTTTTTATGTTGAAATTTATAATTGTTGCTCGCAGCACTATTGTGCCGTTTGCGTGCGTTTTTGTTATTGTGGGAGAGATAAACAAGACGGACTGCTTTGTGTTGGCTTAATTGTTTATTTTTTTAACAACAGCACCTGAAAACCATTTTTATTTGTAGCAGACCTCTGTGGTTTAGTCTTTATTCAGTAGTGAGCAGTTGTCTGATAAGGAACAGATGAAGGAGGCAATAAATATAATGAGACTATTTATTACTTTTTCATTACTAAAATAAACTTAATCTACCTTCTCATCTTGCCTTTTAAAAAGTTAATTGTTTAAATTGGGGAGGCTATTTTTATAATCACAATGACTTGCATTATTGCTACAAGCATGACTGGACTCATGTTTGTAATCATATGGTTCAAAATATCTGAAATCATGTCAGAAAAGGGATTAAGTTTCAGGTTTAAACTTTTTCTGTTTTCAATGTTCTACATTTATCTCTCAGCATTGAAATTACATGCAGCAATGTATCTGGGCCGTTGTTTATCTTGGACTGGGTTCGAGCCGGCCAGCCAATTTACATGTTACTTTTTATTGTGAACAGGTGTCCATTGCAGGCCAGCCAGGAGGGGTGGAGGCAGCTCGAGTAAAGATAAGGGTAAGTTGGAACTCAGCCGCATTAGTCTTAAAGGAATACACCACCCACAATTTTGAGTTGCATACAGTCATTCCCTGCAGACATGCAAGTTTGTACTTTTGACCTTCATGGAGCACAGCGACTGTTTGGCTTAAGTTTATAATAATTGCAGTTACTCACCTATTTCTGTTGCAAAATAAAGTTTAAAAACATCATATTTTTGCCATATATGTCAATGCCTGCCTCAGTTTATTTGAAAAAAAATATGTGAACTCATGAGATTAGTTTTACATTTTATGGTGCGCTCATTCATTGCCCTGTAGAACAGGGTCAGATACATTTGCTTCCAGTCACAAATTGAACAACCCCTTTTGCTTTGCAGAGTTGCATGCTAACTTGAATTTGGATTGACCCCTCAGTTAGGAAATAATGATTGTTCAAACTGTTTTTTTTATAACTGCACAACATGCAAGAGAGTGAGGGACACTGCTTTGCTATAGTGAGTCCATTGACAGTGACAAAGGTTGATTAAAGGATGATAAGCAACTGATAAAACCCTGCAAATGTGTGGACTGCTCTTGTTAGCCTGCAAGCCTCACAAGCTCTTGCAGTTCATGTATACAACCTTGGCCACGCAATTTTCTTTCCTCCCTCCCTGTAGCTGATCCACACGAGTAAACTTCACCTGGTGAATTTCACTCCAGCAGCAGCTTCAGAGAGTGTCCATCTCCTATTCTCTCACACATTACCAAGCTTGACCTACCCTCTACAGCTTGTTTATTTAACTCCTTTTGTAATTTACTGATTGGCTCCTCAATGCATCACTCAAACAGTTACTTGATAAATAAAGAAAACGTTAGACTTAAGACAGCCAAGTTTCCTATTTAATCCTGCAGTGGAAGAGCTCCAGGGTTACAGTAGGTAATTGTGCATTTCAGGCACAGTTTCAACACTTCCTCTCAACCACAAGCACCATGCCTAATTTATTCCCAGACCACTTCCCTAGAACAATTGTAAAATACAAGCATGAGCCTCAGCCCCTTTGTGGACCCCGTCTCCAACCCGTTTCCTCGCCTCTTCTCCGTCTTCAGTTTCAGTGTGACTGGAAGCCCGACCTCCAGCTTCAGCTCTGTGGCCAGAGGACCTCAGTGTTCATGTGAACTGTTACATCTCTGAACTTTTGCTGTATTTCAACACCACAGCAGTTGTCTGCAGTGAACACGTTCCTCCACTATGAGCTGACCAAAAATAACAAGACTGTGTTTACATGTGAGGATGGCTGAGTGCGTGATGGAGAGAGAGAGACAAAAAGAGAGGCTCATTCTGGATATTTGTGCAGTGTGTTGGCAAATGTTGGCATGCATGCATACCTATACCTCTCCGTGCTTGATGGTTGTTTTCAAAAGCAACAAGGCACAACCCAGTTCATTGTCAAACCTAACCCTACCAGTGCTGCAGAAAAGAGTTTACAACATAAGCTGCAGAGAACCACAAGGATTGTTCTGGCCTTCAAAGAAGAGACAGTCAGCTGGCAAATGGGGTGGATAGAAAGAGTTTCCCTCTCTGTCAGCTTCACTTCTTTCAATAGGACTGAACCTTGATATCTACCTCATTCTAGGATACCCAAATATCCTGTATGCTGTTAAAATATCAGGAGTATTAAATGTTAAACATTCAATTCATGAATACCACAAATTTAGCAAACATAGAAATTACTTTAGAAGAATAGTTCACTTTTTTTGGGGGAAATAGATTAATTCTCTTCAGGAGAGTTAAATGAGAAAATTGATCATTTTTGTAGGTTAGTTTCATTGATTATTCCAAATTGGCTGTAGTTGTAAATCAGAGTGTAAATGGTTGTCTGTCTTTCTGTGGTGGTTTCTGTGATGGACTGGCAACCTATCCAGGGTGTACCTTACCTAAAGGCAGCTGGGAGTCTCAGCCACCCATGACCCTGGAGAGGGTAAAGCAAGTATAGATAATAGACAGATGGATGTTTAAAATGGGAATGTAAAAACACAAGTTGTAATATAACCGGTAAAACCATTGCTAAATGAAGCACATTGCCTCCTGGACTTTGTTTCATGATGAACAGACAAATATGAGAGAGGTATGGATTTTTAACTTACGAAAGTAGTTCGGCCAAAATATCAAACTATTCCTGTAAATCCATTTTAGAAGAGAAATGAGGGGAATTTTCAGTTGTGTTGAAATTGAGGCACTGTATAATGCAATGAGATGGAGATCTGACCTCAGTTCCTTGACACTCCCCCCTTCTGCTGAGGTTACTAGTAGTGTACTGTCTTCTGGGTGGGCTTCAGACCACATCCTCCGCAATCCTCCCCAACCAGAAGTGGGTGAGTTGTGCCTTCTCCCTTAGCAGCATTAGAAATGTCCCTTTAGCAGGCAGATATACTACGGTGGACTTAAAAGGTCGACTGTATTTCTGAGCCCTTCTTGGGTGGAGATCCGTTTGTAACAAGTCAGTTGTTGAGGTGATGGATTCTTGGGGGATTTCTAGGAGAGGTGGAGCTGACAGGCAGGTGATAAAAGGGCCGGCCGGTGGCTTTACCTTAAAGATATTTTCATTTGTCTTCATCTCTCGCCCTATGTTAAGAAAAATAAGGGCTCTCTGATTGAATACATGTGAAACTCATATTTGCCAGGTAGACTTTTAGAAGAAAAAAACCGCTGAAGTCAGCTCCACCATAAAAATCAGCCTATTCTTCATTCAGCGCCTGACTCCTGCTGCTCTGCTTGTCCTCTCTTGCATTTCCCTCTATGCTGACCTAAATTTCTGGAGCCTTCAGAGAGCGAGTGCTGAAACGTGATATAAATGTAAGGCTAAGCGCATATGGGACTGATCAGGGATGCATTTCTTTGGTCGGAGCAATTCATGCTGCTTGCCCTTCACTGGCAGCCAAAACCATAATGGCGCTCTGCCCAAAAGTCAGTGTTTGGATAACTCTGTGTGTGTGTGTGTGTGTGTACTTTCCCCTCAGTGTGTCTGTATGGGTGTGTGCCTGCGTGATTTCTCTCCCATGCATGCATAAGCACGTGTGTGCATGAAGTGAAGCCTTCCTGTCAGCATCTATTTTGTTTGAGTGACGGCTGTGTTACAAATGACAAGAGCTGAAGTCTGTTGTTGGTCCTGTGGTTTTTATTCAGTGACTTGAAATTAATGTATGAGAATGAACAGGCCATGGACCACTGATATTTTGCAAAATTTGAAACCATAGCCTGAACAACTTTGTAGCCTTAAAGTTTAAAATATGAAATGATGTGATACTAATGCAGGACTTCCTGTAACAAAGGTCGACTAGCTTACTGCTGCCACCGCTTACCTCATTGTATTTACCTTTGCTGGATTTATTTGAGCTGACAGGTTTACATGCCGGGTTCTGCCACCTTCTGCTAAACCAAGGACGGTTATGTCTGCGTGTCCATTCACATAAGTCTACAGGATGTAAAGAAATCGCTCTTTTCCTTCTGTGTTTTTACTTTGTGCCCAAATGGTTTTAATCAGTCTGAATGACAGCACATTGGGATGCAAGCTGCTCCACTGAGTCTGTTACATTTTTGTTAAAAAAATCTGCTTTGACATGTTTTATGCAAGTTTTTTTCTGGCAGCAGCCGTAACGGCATAATGACAAACAATCCAACTATGCACAACTGCAGTATTTCAGCCGCCCTAATGTCGTTTCAGTGACCGCATTGTTCATGGAAATATGATGGTTTTCACCCTCTTACTGTCCATCCTTCTGCTCTTCTCTCTCCTCGTCCTGCCCCTACATCATTACAGGAGCTGCTACCTCTCGTGCTGTCTTTCGAGCTTCCGGCCATCATGCAGTCTGACCCCAGCTCCCCCACCGTGCAGCACATCTCACAGACCTACAACCTCACAGTCTCCTTCAAGCCCCCGACACGTCTCTACCGGGCTACAGGTGTTGTTCGTGGCTCACAGAATAACGCCAATGCAGTCAAGGTGAGCAGGATCTCATGAAAAAAAAAAAAAGCCCATTTAAAATCTTCCAGATCCCAAGGTGACATCTTTAAGTCATTTGTTTTTCTGATGAACAGTCCAGAACTGAAATGCATTAAATTGACATATGAAATACAGAAAGCCAGCAGATGTTCACATTTTCCAGCCTGGAAGCAGTGAAAATGTCTGGTTTCTTTTAGAAATGACTCTCTGTCTCATTTTAATATTGATGCTATTATTTCCATCACAGAGTTATTTCCTGTCACTGCACCAAGTGCAATAATAACAATATAATTTCCATTTTAGTCAAATTTTCTGTTTAATTTATGGCGAAAAATTATGGAAAGACCAAACAGCCAATGTTTGCCCTGTAAAACATGCTTCAATAACTAACTAAACCTGTGACCTGTGCTCTCCTTGTCAGTCATTTTATTGTTAAAGTACCAGAGCTATTCTCCGCCGGTTTACAGGGCAATCCACAGACCAAAAAGAAAAGAAAAGATTTCCTGTGCCGCACGTCAAAGCCCACCAACACTGTCAGTGTTCCTCACTTTTCTCGTATAAACCACCTCATTACTTTCAGCACCACAGGGGCAAGAGAGTGCTGAGATGTTTGGTCGCTTGAACTGGACGCCTCCACTAAAGGAGAGACTCTGACCCACTACTGTAGCAGCAGGTCCAACAGTCTCCTCTGAGTCAAACTTTTATTTTATACGAGTCTTGGAGCTTCTTATTGTGTTTCCTCTTTGCAGCTTGTATATGTTTATAATCATACAGTATAGTACAGTGTGTATATATATATATATAGACACATGCATTTCCTCAACTGGCATCTGATCTGTGGCGTGCTAAAGCCTGCCATGGAGTCTTCTCATAATCTCTGCCAACAAATCCACCGACTTACTTTTTTCCACCACAGTTAACAGTATGGAGCCCATTTCAGTTTGCCAGCAGCTGCCTTTGGCATAGGTGCCTCTCTGTATTTATGTATTCATATATGCCTGCTCACTTCTATTTGGACATGCATGGTAAGTGTGCATTTGTGCACATTATTGTCTTCTGTGTACAGTAAATGTGTGGATGTGCATTGCCCCTGACTTTGTGGTAGGTCTGAGGGGTCAGTCAGGGCTGGGAAGCATGCCAGATGAAGGCTCGAGGATCAGAGGAATATGTGTGCTATGTTGTGTGGTGGTGTGAGACCCTCGAAACACCTCCGAGGATTGCCAAAACCACTGTGGATTGTTGTCTTATCCTGGCCACAGTGTGTGGATTCATGTTGCACACTGGAAATGACTTGGTTTACTAGGCCAAGTGATGTCTCGCAGAGGCAGCGAGGTATGAGACTGTTCAACAGGCCGGCAGATGCAGTGGAAAATATAATGGTTTCCATTGCTTACAAACAAAACAACAACATATTTCTACTGCTCTACTTATTAATCAGTTATTCTTTCATGCGGTCTGAATGTTGCTGAATATTGAACAGTGGTTTTAGCTTTATTTTTTAAGATGATTGTGATTGACCATGTACTGTTTTATATTCTTGTGAAAAGTCTGTAAATTATTATATTCATTGTTTTATTGTTGGTGAAATTTATTTTTACAAACATTTGGCCTTTTCTCCTACAATTAGCAAGCAGACTTTTCTTTTTTATTACTCTCATTATTCTACACTCCTCTGCTTGTGTAACACAGATGTTGCCATTACTGCTAAAACAAATAAATAAATGGGTAGATTGATTTGCAGCATTTTCCATTTTTCATTCAGAAATACCATACAGTTCCTGGTTCCAGCTCCACAAATATGAACATTTGTGGCTTTTCTAAGTATCTGTGGGTTTTGGACTGTTAGTTGAATAAAAATATGCAATTTGAAAACATCATGTTGTTATAGACTAAATTGTAATAACTCCACAGATTAACTAATTATAAAAGATATTCAGTATCTAAAGCACTGACAGCATGAATATTTTAGTTAGATAGTGCCATCACCCATTGAAAATTGAATGATAAATGTATTAATCCTGCTTAACATCATCATGTTAATATCATTATGAGCATGCTGGTGTGGACATGGGCATGCTAGTCTTGTTAAAATATTTATATTTTTTATTGAAATACTCATATAATGTCAACTTTGTCATTGATGTTTTCCCAGAGAGGTACAGCTCTGTTGTTGGACCACCTGGCTGGCAGCCTTGCGAGCACCATCTCAGTCACCACCCACCTGGACATCGCACCACAGCACCACCTCTTCATGAAGGGACGCAATGGCAGCAACATCAAGCACATCACCCAGAGGACGGGAGCCCAGATCCACTTCCCCGACCCCAACAGCCCTCAGAAGAAATCCACAGTCTACATTCAGGGCACCATCGAATCTGTGTGCCTGGCACGGCAGTACCTCATGGTGCGTACCTTCTCTGTGTGTTTGGTTTATTGATATCAAATGGTTGAAAATAATTACTTTAACGTGTTTTAGTTTGTCTGTGTGGTTAAAAAAGGGCACCGGCAATATATTCCTTACATATACAGATTCCACATAATGTGCGGTAGCTATAATGGGTGTCACTGTTTCATTAACATCATTATGGTATATATGAATGATACACGGGTTTTAGAATGGGGCTTCAGAAGAAAACCATGATTGCCTTGGGGGTTTTGAATAGCCTTGGGAGAGATTTGTTTGGCTCCGCTTACACTGCTGAAATGTCCATGTCAGATAAATAAGAATCTGGACTCAAGGTTAGGCTGCACGATTTACAACTACTAAATACCTGCATATGAATTGGACCCACACACGTGCATTAGTTTGGCTTTAGTTCTTGACGCCCTGTCCGTATACATATTATTCTTATTGGTGTTAATTATAAGGGTTTGGCCTGCGTGGGCAGTAGATTGGAGTTCAAACCCCGTCTGTTATTCAGAGATGTTAGCATAAGTATTTTGGACCAAGGGTAGCACCTCATATTTAAATTACATTTGGTTAAAAATGCTCAGCGGTCATTCTTGTCTTGTTGCCCCCGACCACTGAGGTCACCCTTATCGAAATGACTTTGGAATACAATCAGAAGTCTGTTTCAAAAATGTGTAAAAATAATGGCTGTTTAATTACTTTTGGCTCGAAGCTTCTGCTGAGCTGGTGTGTATGAGACATCTCGGCTGTAAACAGCGCTGGCTCTCTGTTTGGAGATCCATAATGTGGGGCAGTAATTCTGCCAGAGCTGCCTTCTCTTTGTCTGCGGTCTCCCAGTTGGCCCCAAAGACATTTAGCAAATGCCAAAGCTGATTCAGTGACTAAACGTGACTTTCTCTTGGTCTGGAGAGAGGACACACAAGACGAAGCCTCTTTACTGTCTCACTTTGTGGGCGAGTAAAAAACATTTGATTTATGAGGGAAGAGTTGGAGAAGAAATGAGAAGCATAGAAAGCAGGGGATGGGAGAGGATTCTGAGAAAGCGAAAAAAGACATAAAGAGGAGTAGGTGAGTCGCTCCGTAAGTGGAAGCAGCGAGTGGACGGACAGGAGGGGGAGAGGAGTCCTGCCCGCAAGTAGTGTACTGTGTGATTTGGCTGCTTTCAGCCAGACTGTAGATTACAGCCCCAATCTCAGGCCCTGTCAGAGCCAGCCTGGCTCTATACTCTGCTGCTAATTACACCCACTCACAATAGGAGCGCTGTCCAGCTCTCAGCCCAAAATATAGATGTCTGTGGTGCTTGCGGTGGTGATCATGCAAAACAGATTGCTCTTGGCGGAATTTCCCAAACTCTGTGTGGGACGAATCCAGCAGTGAATCTTGTATTTATTGGTATGGTGAACTTGTTGGTCTACAAAGTGTAGTATAAAAGAAAATTTACTACTGTTATGAGAAATGTACTATAATGTAAGAAAACATATGTTTCAGTATGCCAGTGAGGTTTTGAAAGATACTCATCTATAGCTGACTAAAGAAAACAAGAGTTTGTTGAAGATTTAATGTGATTTTGATTTTGCTCCTCAGGGGTGTTTGCCTCTGGTATTAATGTTTGACATTAAAGAGGACATCGAGGTGGAGCCCCAGTGTATCACAGCACTGATGGAGCAGCTGGACGTCTTCATCAGTATCAAACCAAAGCCAAAACAGCCCAGCAAGGTACGGCAACAGGCCTTACACTCACACAGCACAGGGGGTTGTAGAGCTTTAGGGATGGCAATCTCCAGACTGAAGTACATCAACAACTGTCTAATGCATCGTCATAAATGTTTGCACAGACAGTTATGATGGCTTGTGCATGAGCCCTAATGGCTTTAATGACTCTGCTGACTTTTCCTCTAGCACCACAATTAGGTTCAAATCTGTGGTTTTATGGCAATAATCCAGAAAGTAGATTTAAATATGGTTCAAGCTTTTATATTTCCCCGAGGACGCACTCAACACCAAGTTCAAAATTATCGTGCAGATGCCTTTTTTTTTTCTTTTTCTTTTTCTTTTTAAACAGTCACCACAGTTAAACATTTTGATATCATCAACAGTTTTATTAATGTGTAGTGTTGTGTTTTTTGCAACCAGAAAATACCAATAATGACGACATGTTTTAATATTTTGAAAAGAACACTAAATACATTGTTCCAAATTATAACTTTAATAACTAAAATAGCTTTAATCTGTTGTATTTGTTGCATGAATAGAACAACATTTTCATTCAGAGAAATAAAGCTTTCCCTGAGAAAGTCAAACTTAAATGTTTTTTTACTCAAATTCTACTGATAAGTCACGTGTATCATAATTGTGGACACCGTCTACTAACAAGGGTGAACCCTTTAACATTTTGCATGTTTATTTCAATAGAAACAAGAAAATAAACAAACACTCACCGAAGTTCCCTCAACCTCAGCCTTTCTTTATATTTGCAGCCAATAAGCAAATGTTTGCATGATAACTCATTATATCATTCTCATTGTGAGTACATTACCATGGTGACAACAGCATTTAGCCCAAAGCACAACTGTGCCTAAGTGCATCCTCGCCAAACTGTTCGCATGGCTTTATACCACATGGTCGCAAATGCCATCAGCAGTGAGTCCCCATTTGGATTTCCATCCTGCTAACGCTTTACTGCATGTCATTGCCCTGCTCCTTTTCCCCCCAGTTTGTCTCTGTCTACTCTGCACTATCTGGATAAAGGCAAAAAAGAACAAAAGAAAAAAGAAAAAAAAAGGGGGGGGCCTTTAATAATGTGGTTTCATAATCGGCTTAACTGTGTATCCAGGATCATACTTACTAAGCATTTTCATGGGCATTAAAAATCACATGTATACAAGAAACCAGATCTGATGTGGTCCTCTATGTGCGTTTTCCAATAGGAGGTGTCACCATCGCTTGGCAGATTTAATGTCTTTTTTTGAAGAGGCAATATGAGGACATGGTTTTGGGTTTCCACCTCTACAAGATGAGCTGAGTAGTTTGTGTTGACCGCTACAGAGCTCCTACAAGAACAAATGAACAAACGATGTTCAACTTCTGTACTCTGTAGAACAGGGACATTAATCTAGGACTGTTGTTTGTTGCTCAGTATATCAAAACATGCACACAGAGAAGTGCTAGTCTGTGAAAACAAACTCTCAGAAAAAGGAACATGAATGGCTTCTGTTAAGTAGCAAACATGTATGAATAAACATCATCCTAGATTACGTTATCATGTTAAAACTTAAGCAGAATGTTATTAACCGTGTTGTTAATTTATGAGGAATCAGTAATCCAAACGGTCTCTTATGAGAATTAACAACGTACGTTATGGAACAAGATTCATGAAATGAATCAGTCCCACTAAAAAAAAAAAATGAACATCCAGTAAACGTTCATGTTTAGAAGGAGACATTTTCTAACTCAACAAAAACACACAGATTATGTGTTCAAATGAAGTGTCAGGCAGAAGAAGAAAAAAAAACTACCAAGAAACAAACAAGTCACTGTTCCACTTCAGAATTACTCTTCATCAAGTGTCACAGCCTGACAGGGCAATCTATAATTTATTTCAATGTCACATTTCATCACTGTACAAATTTAAAAGTGACAAACTGGAAACCATTTACCAACGGGAGTCCTCCCAACACGGAGATTAGTTTTGGCCAGTCAACATCTGCCACAGTGGGGAATCACAGTCAGCTCTCTGCTCCCCACACAGCTCTCCATGCATGTTTTACCTGTTGGACGGGAAGCCTCAGTCTCTTTGTTATGCCTGGAATAGTCCAACTAATAACTGGCTTGATTTTCAGTAAATTATGTCGTAGTTTGGAGGTACCCTCATTCGCCTTGGAGTAAATATAGCCTGTAATAGTGAAATATGTTGGTCATTTTCACATTATATTGTGACTTGCAACCCCTTACAATAACTGTGGTTCACCTGCTTTACATCCAAAACTAATATTACTCATTGTCTGTAGTTCTACAACGCTTACTATTCCTAATCGTAATTCACTTCTGGGCCAAGTCCTGACTCTGTTTGAGGTGCCCACGTCCCGCCCCGAGCCAGGGCTGCGTGCTCAAACCAGACAGGCCTTCGGGGACTGGTGTGGAGGTGCCAGTGTAAACACTGACCCGGCCCAGATCCTCTTAAGAAGCCTTCACTTAAACATTTTAACGAGGTGACAACAGTAATCCAAAAGGCCCGTCCAAACGCATGCCATAGCCCGTGCTGCTGGCTCTTTGGCAGACCTATAAAGGAGCGCGTGTATGTGTGCGTGCATGCGTGTGTTTCAAACGGGCTCTTGATTGGAAACCACTTTTCAAAATCTCAAACTTTGGCAAAACCCCAAAAAGCTAGAACATGATTTGTGCTCACATTGATTTTAATTTAATGTTTATGAAGGGCAGGGTTTTCGGCTGATGTGGAAAAAGTCAAACTTATTACTTTTGTTTTGATTCTTTCATTGTTGATTTTTTTGTTTTGCCTCTTAGCGTAATCGTCATTGAGTATCTAGTATTACCTCAGATTTCCTTCACTCATGTCAGAGCGAGATAGGCATATTTTGCAATTGATTAAGAAACGCTCTCTCTCAAATACTGCTCCCATGTCTCCTCTCTCCCACACTGCCTCAATGTTTATCCTTCTAATCTATCCTTAATTCCCTCTTCCTTCCTCCCATGTATGTTTGTCTCCTCCTCAGCCTCCTTTTCACTCCCCATCTCTGGTGCCAACATTCCCAACCATATCTATCCCTCTCTCCTCCTTTTGCTTCCCCCATCTGCCTCTTTTCTCGTGTCTTTTTCCTCTCTCCTTTGCTCTCTTCCATACTTCCCATTTTCCTAAAAATGTCTTTCTCCGTCCCTTCTGTGTTTTTTTTTTGTCTCGGTTCCTCATCACCTATTCCTTCTTTATCCATCTCTCGCAGTCTGTGATCGTCAAAAGCGTGGAGAGGAATGCTGTCAACATGTACGAAGCCCGAAAATTCCTCTTGGGTCTCGAGAGCAACGGAGTGTCTTCTTCCTCACCCTCCGTGGTGTTGAATCCAGCCACTAATGGTCCATCCCCGTCCCTCATTTGCCCCGTTGGCCTGGACATCCTGGCCTCAGCTGGCCTGGGGCTGAGTAATCTGGGTAATGACGCCTTCGAACTTCTGCTAGGTTTATTCTTTATATTTTCCGTAATGGAGAAAACATAAATTGATGCATCAAGATAAGATGCTACTTTTTATTGCCCGCACCCAATACATTAGAGATAATTTAATCTCTCTGTAGAGTAATAATACATTTGTACAAGTCATTTCCTTTTCCACTAGTCACTTATTCCTCCACAATATTTTCTCTTAAAATCACCTCTATTGAAATGATCTCTTAGTCAGATCCGCCCTCACCTGGTTGACTGAATCAGATACAAATACCCTCAACATCCGCATAAATCACAGCCAGTGAGTCGTGACATCTCTACAGGTTCTTTACAGTAGGAGTTGTCTGCTGAACTAACCTCACCATGTCTGTATGAATGTCATGCTACGAAGTGAGTCCCACATATTTGATCAGCCAACCATCAGAAAATAACCACAGTACAAATTTCGTTGTGCCACTTCTGAGGAAATCATGAGCTGATGAATCACAGGATGATGAACGATTCTGATCGCGTAGGAGTTGTTTGTCTGCAGCTCTGACCTTCGCATGGAGGCGCAGAGTTCAGCTTGGAACAGATGTCCGGAGGTTTTTGATTTCAAGAGTGACGTTTAATTGAGTAAAAGTACGTTTTGAATGACAAATACTCAGCTCCAGTTTCCTGCTTTTTGCATTCGTATGATAATGTTTTAGGGATACAGACTGTTTAAAAAAACAAAACTGAGGACATGAGTAATGTATCAAAGGCAGATAGGGATAAGCGGACAGGAAGGAGCTCATGGTTATAATCAAATGCTGGAAAAACATCCACCATAGTTTATCTCTCTTAGAAATTTAAATATAAACTATCAAACGTTAACCACAACAAATCTTCATTATATTACGTAAACATTTACTTTCCGTTTCTGCAGCTGTAGAGTTATAGGTATATCAAGAACATGTGGGGTAGCAATAGAATGCAAATAAAAATGTCATGGAGATTAGACCTCTGTGACATCGCCCACAGGTTTCCTGGAAAATAGTTTTGAAGCTCAGTTCCGGGTGGCTTAGGCCGTCGCCATCAGCCGTAACAAAAATGGGCAAAGAGGTGTGTGGATGGAGCTGAGGCAGGTCAAATGAAGCCTGGTTGCTGAAACGTTTTAGCAGCTTGCCAACTGTATTGGCACCCACCCGTCACTTAAAGCAGCTACGCTCTTAATTATGCGTACTCAACACAGTTATATATAAATTCACCCCCATACAGTTGTTATTGAATAAGCAATAGTGACCAAACATGTTTGTTTTTTTGTACCAGACTGTAAATGTTTAGTTCTACTGTAAAGTTGCGCGTTTTAACACGAGGGTCAATTTTGGAGCCAGCCTCAAGTGGCCATTTAAGGAACTGCAGTTTTTGGCACTTCTGCGTTGGCTTTACTTTTCAGCCCTGGAGGTTGAAGGGAGGTAGCTTAGCATTAATATTGGGTCTGTATTTATGTTTATGAATCGAGATTTTGATTTTGGAAACACCTAGCACAGAAAGTTTTGCATATTTTGTCTGTTGTTCTTTTGTCCCCAGAAAATGAGATGAGGAAATCACATTTTAGAAAATGGTCACAAAAACCCCCCAATGTGCGATGAAGTCCCAGTACAGTAGAAACTTTTTTTTTTTTTTTTTTTTTTTTTTTTTCTTGTTGTCTCATTTAAACCCAGGGGCCCGGGGGTGAAGCTGTGGACGGCCACATCCTGGCCTTTAGTAATTGCTACATGCTTCTCTTCCTCAGATTACAGGCCAGTCTGCCAGAAGAATCCCTGGCCTTATTCCTGGAGCCAAACTAGCCCCTTGTTAAAGCCACAGACCTGCTTCTTTCTGTTTTCATACACTGTGTTTGGGTTAAGACACCAAGCATCACATTGCTGGGGCTCTCAATAACATGGCTTTATTGGGTATGAGGACACACTAGATGCGTACTTCTGCATCCATGACCTTGTAGAAATGTAAGAAATTCCTCCTCTCGTTCACTGCAGAGTTGATGGCAGTTTGATGGAATTCCAGTTAAATTGCTGGAAGACCAAGATTATTTTCTGACGGCCTTAGTGTAACGTGTGATTAGCTTGAAAAATGTCTCTGCTTTGACAGGACCACCGCTGATCTATTTGTCTCCGTTCTCTCCCCGTTTCTTTCTGCGAACCTCAGGTTTCCTGGGTGCGACGGCGCCCCACTCCCTCCCCAACTCTGCCGCCCCAAACGCCGTTCTGAACAGCTTGAACTCCTCCATGAGCCCCAGCACCCCCGCACCCTCCCCTTCCCTCTGGCCCAGTTCACTCACCAGCACCCAAGGTTCGTACACGGTATTGCTTGTTTTCTGTTGTCGCTTTTAAAGGAAGTATTTTTAATCCGCTGTGGAGAGATTAAAGTACATCGGTAAAAACGTGCCACTTGTGGGTGAACTTTTCAAGTCAGTTGTTTGACTACCTTTTTCTTTGATGTGCAGCTGAGGATCTCTTCATTGTTTCAGTTATTTTTTGAATAAATATGGTGATGCACAAACAGACAGGAAGCCTTCAGACAAGCATTTCCTTTATGAATCATTCAGGTTTTGAAAACCGCTGATCGTACATTCTTCTGTTTCAGGTTTCTCATCTCAGCTGATGCTGCACCCGGCCACTCAGGCCACCCTGAGCAGCATCCTGTTGTCAGGGGTGCAGGGTTACACGCAGAGCACACCGTCTCCTCCACCTGGCCTAGCCCCCATAGACAAGCAGCCCAACGGGGTCCCTGACTGCAGCCTGAATGGACATGTCAAGGTTTGTCTCGTTTTTATACTCTTTACTGCATTACTTTGAGTTCACTTTCAATGTCCTTTGTTTAGTAAGTGTAATTTTATTTTCACG
Source organism: Embiotoca jacksoni (assembly GCF_022577435.1). NCBI lineage: Eukaryota > Metazoa > Chordata > Actinopteri > Embiotocidae > Embiotoca > Embiotoca jacksoni. The sequence continues at coordinate 6,997,454 of NW_027185252.1, forward strand.
TGTTTTGCTCGGTCTGTGTGTGTGTGTGTGTGTGTGTGTGTGTGTGTGTGTGTGTGTGTGTGTGTGTGTGTGTGTGTGTGTGTGTGCCTGCATGCGCATGCACCTACAGCATCCCGGCTCAGTTTATGGGAGGTTAGCAACGGCGTCCCTCGCGGAAACCGTTTTGAGTCCAGCTCCATGTGACTCGGTCCAGGAGGCCAGCGGACACAATCCGTCAGAACCGCTGTCAAGCAAGTCCAGCCCAGATGAAGGTATTCCACATATGTGCCCTGGCCTGTCGTGGATTGTTACGTTTTTGTTTTTGTTTTGTTTTTTTCAGAGATGTACTACGAGATGTAATACTTTACCGAGCCACATAGCTCCTAGGGTCTGCAATAAAAAAAAAATGTAATCATCTACCAAATTTATGACTATGCATGGGGTGTACACCAGTGTCGTGTCAACAGAGTCCCGCCCATTATTATTATTATTATATTTATCCCTAAAGAATGCATGGCTTAGTAAAAGCACCTGCATGCATGTTCTTATCTATCTGTTCACATGCTCTAATAATCACCTCCCATCCAAAATATCAACCCTATCCTGTTTGATTTTTGTAAATTTGAATTGACCACCAAGATTTATCTAAGAATGGTTAATTCATCTTCTGCCATATTTAATATCTAACTTTTATATGTAATTTCCAACTATTTCTAAGTAAAATATTCAACTCTGCTGAGAAGTTCATTTTAAAAGGGTACTTGCTTGTACTTGTGATTCATTTACATTAAACATGATCTTAAGATTTAAGTGTTTTTATAACCCTGGATGGACTAAAGTTTTGAGCTGTTAACATTTCCAGGTTTGCTGGACCTCAGCCTTGCAGAGTTAACATAAATGTCCAATTTAAGCTTTTCCACTCGAGATTTATGTAACCCTTAAACCCACATAGAGGAAAATGCCTTGAGTGAACGTCTTTCTGTTTCTCTATACTGTCCTCCTAACCTCATGCTCCCTCCGACTACATTTATTGGAACGGAGACAGATTAACTGCTGGTCTCCTAGCTGCTCAGAAAGGCCCTCATTTCCTCTGTGTCTTACACTCGCGGTTTTCCCCTCAAACCTTCACTCTCACGCGTCTCGTTTTTCCCCGCTGTTTTCTGAGCCGGTCCTCCCTCAGTGCGGTGCGTCCTGGTAAGTGTTCCTCTCCCTCCCTTACCTCCTCCTGTGTCGCAGGATGTGTTTGGACTGGCTCGCCCAGTCCGGCTCAGCTCTGCGTTGTGGAATAAGGGAGTCCAGGGGAATTGTTCAAACATTAAACCCCGGGGAGCTTCATTAGGTTGACTGACGACATATTATTTTACGCTCCCCATGTATATTCAGATACTCTTGATTATACACGTGCACACACTCGCACGTCCTGTTACACAGCTTATTGGGCTCAAAGTAGAGTAGCAGATGAAAAGCACTATAATCACAGCTGCTATGGTTTTAATTAATCCAGGATCCAAGTGAGACTTGTCACACTTTAATGCATGCACACATGCAGGACATATGCCCGCAAGCTACACATACTCATTCACACTGACTGACCCACTCACTGCTGAGAACAGACGGTGTACGGCTAAAATAGAAAAAAAACAAGATGAAATCTTTAAATATTTCAGCTGTGCTTGTCAGATTTCTGTGTATTTTCTGTACAGAAGGCAGAAATTAATCCAAAAAAAACGTTTGTGTTTGTTTCCTTCAGGCTCTGACACATTTGTAGAAGTGGGCATGCCCAGAAGCCCCTCTCACTCAGCTAACGGGAGTGAGCTGAAACAGATGCTGGCTTCATGTAAGACGTCATCAGGGAAACGACAGGCTGTGGAGCTCCTGCAGGGCACCAAGAACTCCCATCTACAGTACGTCTGAATCCAAAAATCATTTACAGCTTCTGCTGTTACTGTTTAGCACCCCTTTGAAAATCATCAACAGCTCCTGCTGTTTGGCAGTCCTGTAATAATCCTTTTATAGACTAAAGAAGTATAGCCTAAGAAACTCTGGGAGGAAATTGCATCTAGCAGAATGACTCTCAAGTGCAGAGATTTTTAAGAAGCACAAAACTGGATAATGATACATAAAGCAACAGATGGTTATTTGGCCTCATCTGGAGATTTAGGAGTTTTAGAATTGGCTGCCATATGGACTGTGTTACACACACTCACCCTGGACAACATTGTTAGTGGAATAGCCAACTGTATCTTCATAATAAGATCTTGTACCCACGTAAATGTGACGATCCTGGAACATTAACAGCCCGAGCGATAATGTGAGAGAAAGAGCAGATTGAGGAAAGGTTATGCAAAGCCGTGGGGTTCCCTGCTTTTTCTACATATTTAATCTCAATTCATTCACTCACAATACTATATTTCTGTTTTATTGCAACAGCTCTGACTGCCTCCTCTCGGACGCCGAGTCCAGCTCGTCAGACAGCCCTGTGGCAGACAAGAGGGCGCCAGGCAGCGAGCGGGCGGCCGAAAGGGCAGCACAGCAGAACGAGAGGGAGAGAATCAGACTGGCACCGCAAGCGTCCTTTGCCAACATGCAGGTACACACACTCAGACACATCCAACACACACAAAATTCACAGTTTGGTTCAGATGTAGAAGTAAAGTAAACTGTCTACTGTTTTTTCAGGCGTTTGACTACGAACAAAAAAAGCTTCTGGCAACCAAAGGTAAGGTGACATTTGTGTGTCATCAAGTACTGCAATATCACCAGCAGTGCCGGCATGTAGCCCATAATTTAGCTTTGTGTGATGACAGACTCTAAAGGTCACAACTGCCAGTAATTCACCAACAGTTATGTGTCCCCTGAAAAAGGATCTCTGAAACAGAGCTTCTTTATCTAACTTTAAATCTTTAAATCCCTGTACAAGATATATTGTTTGGCATTATCTCTGTATAGTTTTGCATCACTGCATGTCTGCATTCAAACAGCTATGTTAAAGAAGCCGGTGGTGACTGAGGTGCGGACCCCAACCAACACTTGGAGCGGTCTGGGCTTCTCAAAGTCGATGCCAGCTGAGACCATTAAGGAGCTGCGAAGAGCCAATCATGTCTCATACAAACCCAGCATGAGCACAACATACGAGGTCAGACATCCAAACTCTCAGTGTTTGATGTCATCGTCATCCCAAATGAATAAGTTCACCGTCTTTGCCATTTTCTATGACCATGTGTATATTACGGAAGAGTTCATTTCTCTTTCCGTGTACAATAGAGTGATTTTTGCACAATATATTGAGATGCAGTACAATAACTCAGACTCCGCCTGTGAAATGTTTAGAATTTTCTCTCTTTATGTTCTCTCTCAGGGTTCCCCGCTGTCCTTGTCTCGATCCAGCAGCCGGGAAGGTATTGGGAACGGTAGTGACTCTGACAACTGGAGAGAGAGGAACGGCACCGGTAATGGGCTGCCGAGCCACGCAGAGTTCCCCTCCGCCGTCAGCAGCCCAAAGAGGAAGCAGAACAAATCTGGTCAGTAAAGACTATTTTTGTAGAATCTATGCTTCGAGCACTTTTTGGTGTTGATTGAAGGACTTAATTGAGATGAAAAGGTCACATTTTAATTTCCTTTTGTGCTTAATGAGTTTAAAAATGTAACATGCTGTAATAAAGACACAAATTAGAGAACAGATGAAATATATACTCCAGAGAACACCAAATTAAGTTGTTTTAAATGTCTTTGTGAGCTCTCTTACCTCCATACTCAGTTTCAGTCTGTGCACGCCTGTGTGTATTTTGTTGCTCAATGTAATCACTTATTAAATATTGGTTCAGTGGTGGCACTTCAGCTAACTTCCAATAATCTTGCCTGTTATACCAATCTAGCTTGTCTATTAAACAGGACCTTAGATGGTCTCATCTTAATTTGAAACACATCATGTTCTGTCCTCTGACTTTCATACTTCTCCATTTGACTAATTACAATTGTGTGGTCACTTTGACTTGGATATCGTTTACTTGCATGACTTTACATCTGTGTAACTCGGATGTTAATGAATGATTGTTGCTTCTTGTTTACTTATTATCGTCATCATTTGTTTTTTGCTTTTCTCCTATGTCGGGCAGCAGCAGAGCATTACCTCAGCAGCAGCAACTACATGGACTCCATCTCCTCGGTAACCGGCAGCAACGGCTGCAGCCTGAACTCGTCTCTGAAAGGCACGGACCTGCCTGAGCTCTTCAGCAAGCTGGGCTTGGGGAAGTACACGGACGTCTTCCAGCAACAAGAGGTAGTACCGACTGTCGTCCCAGTTATAGGTCTATCATTTTCACTGATGGACTGTAGAGCTAATGAAGGACACAAGTTGCAAAGGGGAAAAAAGAAAGTACTTTGTTTCTCAAATTCTTAAATTTACTCAATTCAGTTACTTGCATTTCAGTGACTTTTAAGATTTAATCTCCATATTTCATATGTAACAAAAGATTTTAATAGTATGATGTAGAAGAAATGTGAGGAATGTAATGTAAATGTAAGTACATGTCAAATTCCCAATGAACATAATGTACGGTATGTTTATCTGAATGTTTAATTAGAATAAGGTTCCATCATAGTATTTTTAGCCATGGACAGCAATTGTGAGAAGGCTGATTTTGTTTTTAGTCATGACATTTATGGTTGAAGGTCCGTATACAAGTAGGGGTTTCTGTATTGTGTTAATAGCCGTGTTAAATTGACTTGTAACTGCTTCCAGATTGACCTCCAGACATTCCTGACTCTAACGGACCAGGACCTGAAGGAACTGGGAATCACCACATTTGGTGCCCGCAGGAAAATGCTGCTTGCCATCTCGGGTACAGAAGTGAAAAGAGTTTACTTGTGTTGCATTTTGTATTTCATTGTCATTCTGTGCTATCAGCTGTCCAGGAAAAATAAAACTGACAAAAAAAACCACTAACATAAGGACAGATATAGTACAGATCCCCACAGGCAATTACCTCTGTCCCAAGTTGGTTCTTTTCTGTGCTGATAATCCTGGATCCCAGCTGCAGGCTCGTCCTGCCAGCTCACTCTTGCTGAAGGCATGTACGCTCAAATTGGCTTTTGTGTTTTATTAATGTTTCTTATTTTATCTGTCATTGCAACAAGGCTGAGCAGAGCCCAGCTGTGCTCCACCTGACAGAGGTCATCTCCACTGCAAACTAATGGATATGAAAGCTCAATAGGTGGCTCTAATTATAGACAGACTATAGTAAACAAGTTCAAGACAGTTGTATTGTGACTAATTTATCTTGAAAAGATATGAGAAAACATGTTGCAGTTATTTGCACAAGCAGCAGTAAATGGGATTAAGGCAAATTCTTCTCAGATGAGTCTGTTGATATTGAAGCAGCTGTCCCAGCTGCCTCCGTCATGCTGAAGCAGACTCTGCCCTGTTGTAGCGCTTAATGTGAATGTGGTGGGTGTCACACCTCATTACTGACATCATTTCTTGGACATCGTAATGGCTGCGAGTTGTGCGGCTGCGTAAGCTTAATCAAGCCCGTGTTGGGATCATGAGCTTCCTGTCGTGGGTATTCTGTAAATGTTTAGCTCAGAAACCTCAGACCAGAACCAGGGTTGACGGTGAGAGCAGATAGGGGAAGCGACGAGGCGAATGTGACGATTATTAAGGGCGAGCAGTGGTCTGAGGCCAGAGTTGGTTTTGCTGCCTGTTGCCAGGTCAACTTCATCTCCGCTGGGGCTTCAAAAGAGGAATCTGCACGGCTCTGTCGGACTCTTTGTCTTTTCTGTATTTTTACTTCTCATAAAGAGATAGAATACCAGTCAAGGCAATCCAGCTTTTAACTTCCTGCTGGTGTGCCAGTAAAAAGAGCTGCTGCAGCGAGCTGCCTGTCTCCAGTAATCAAACTGAAGGTTTATGCTGGCAGCGACACAGCACGGCTATCGTATGACTAACTCCGAGATGCCAGGGTGTTCCTCTGGCATTTTTATGAAAGCAGTTTGTCCAAACTGCTGTGTAAGACCAGATGGACGCAAAGAAGGCTTTTGTTGATCTGAACAATTCTGTAGTGATTTCAATCCAATTTTCTTGTCACTGCTGATCAGTGGAGGTTCAAGAGAAAGGTTAACATTCCCCTCAGTTGTATGTATTTCTTTACTTTGCTTTGCAACAATTCCTGTCGCAACACTCGGAGAAGCTAACCCACAATAAAAAAACATGTTTGCATCACCTTTGCTACTGCTGATGTTTTGTGCCGCTTTGGTTGTTTTTCACAGAACTGAATAAGAACCGGAGGAAGCTATTCGAGCCACCCATCAGGTCCTCCTTCCTGGAAGGGGGAGCCAGCGGCCGCCTGACCCGGCAGTTTCACGCTGACATGGCCAGCGTCAGCGGGCGATGGTAGGCACCTACAGATCTGCGGGCCATCCCAGAACCGTCCATGAAGGAGAACAGCTTCCAGTGCCTTTCAGTGGTGCCCAGCTTTCAGCGATTGTTTACCCTTGTTCAGCTCCAGCTGAATTAAGACTGTTCACAATGTTGCATTGCCATATAGTATAAAAATAAAAGCCATAGTTTTACCGGAGGTGCCAACAAGATAAAAAAGGGATTTCTCAGATCCGTGGGGTTCAGTGTTTACTCCTTATAGAGCCATTGAGTCTGTGTGGAGCATTTATATATGAAGGGCGGTGTTAAGGTTCTGAAGAAGGGTACTTGTCCAGTATTTCTGTCCACTTTGTGTTCAAGGGAACAGGCAGAATGATTAGTACAATCAATTTACACATTGATACTACCTGCATTCGTATTATGCTACGGTATCAGTGACATGCACTTTAATAATACTAGATTTTTGCCTGTGAGAGCCTTATTCCTTAGATTGAAATAATAGTAACTATGCATTGTTTATTGACTAAAAGCACAGATGCATTTTGTACCAAACCAAAAGTAAGCACTTAGCCAGTGAGATTAGGGCGCCACCAAATGAAGTGCAAAATAGATCCTCACACCTATGTGGTGACTTGATCAACTTTAACACGTATACCAAAGGAAAGTATCGGTGTGGCCTTTGACCTTTGGCTGCCTTCAGTGTTTCGATTGGTGGACATTCCTCCGCGGTCAGTGTTTATGTTCAACAGTAGTTTGTTTGTCTGTGTATTTCTAGACATAACAAAACAATTAAGTATTTTGTACTCATTATGCATTATGATTTTATTTTTTAGTTTTTATTACCATTTTAGGCAGATGAGTGGAATGTTTATCGATAATCAGTTTACATATGTATTTTTTTATGTTCATGAATGAGTTTCTATGATTTTGTAATTGGATTACGAGTATCTTTTACTTTTTTTTTTCTTTTTTTTTTTCCGCCCCTCAATCTGTGGATCCATGATATGGCTGTGCCATTAGACAGCAGCAGGTTAGGCTAAGCTTCATAAGCCTCTCTCTGATTGTGTCAACAGGCATCTCTCTGTGGTTTTCCTTCTTTTGTTTATAGTACACAGTGTTTGGTCTCATCTGTTATTTGTCAGTGATGGCCTCCTCGTGCCCCCCCCCCTTCCGTGTGCCATCCATCTCCAAATACACTCTTGCATGAGATGCTATGGGCCTTTTTTTTTTTTATTTTTTTTTTTTTGGGTCTTTCTTTTTCACCGGCTGTTACATCCAGAGCGAGGCCGTGCCTTTGTAGCAAAAAGTGCCAATGTACATAACCAGTTTTTCAGCAGGGAGATATTTCATCAAGAACACTAATATTTTGGTGTGAACTTACTTTCCAGATAGGCGGTGCAACACACAAAGAACCAGTATATTCACAGCCAAGTTGGTTTCATGTGAGCGTTTCATGAGACACAAAAAAAAGGAACCAAAGTCACCAGAAGGACTGAGATTTGAGATGAAAGCAAATACAAATCTGGAATCAGTCATGCAATCTAATACCCCAAAAACCTGGGTAAGCAATGTTTAATAAAGTAACGGGATTATGCATGCAGCCGCAGTGTTTATCGTCAGTGCTTGTGTTTGTTCTGCGCTCCTGAATTATGTTCAGTCATGTGTTTTGAAAAGGAAAAAAAATCCTTTTCCAGCAGTTCATTAACTTTGGATAACTTGTTTTTTGTGTGATGTTCTTAAAATATATCTGAGGATTTAGATGACAAGCCGATCGACCAGTCGATGTCCTGAGCATTTTTCAAGTGCTGTGCTGTAAAGTTTTTATTTTTTATTTTTTGTGTTTATATTTGCAGTACGACAAATATTAAAAACTAAGATGGAGGAATTTCTTATTTTGGTTTGTTAAATGAGAGTACAGTGTATAAAATCTATAAGGTATGTAGAGGACACTTTTGAGAAATGATCAGGTGCGTAAGCATTTATGTATCATGAGAGAAAATAGCAGGAGTCCTCATAGAATCTCAAAAAGAAGTCAAATCATTTGTCAGCTCACTTAAATTCACAATGATTCCTTTCCGGGTGATTACTTGTTCATCAGCTTGACTGTTCAGCTTTTCCAGCCTCCCTCGCACCTGATTTGAGCCATTTTCAATGTGGTTGTCAAGTTAGTAACAATATACGAAATAATATTCTGACATGGTTGCTGATGCTAACCAAGTAAATGTCTTTTTTTTTTTTTATTATTTTTTTTTTTTAACTTTGAAGTCTTAAAAAAAGAGATGAGGAGGGATAAAGCTAATATAGAAAAGGGATTCTTTATTCTGAGAGGAAACCCGGGGCTTCGCCCCCACTCATCATGGTACTACATTGAAACTGTTGAGCACTGATTCTCCCAGTGTTGTGACTCGTGTTCCTGCCTAGCAGACATGTGTTTTCATCCTTCGCCTTGTTTGGATGTGTTTGCTCGGAGGGCAGTAGAGGATCTTGTCTTATCAAGGGAATGTTGTTTTAAAAAAAATATTGGTGCATGTTATTGCAGCTCAATTATGGATCAGTGAAGGGACTCGCCAAGTCAAAAAAAGTTTACTGCCACCTTGTTGCTTGTTGTTCTTTGCCCTTGATAGCATAGTTTCACAAATATGTCTTTGATTTGTTGTATTATTCATATTGTTGTTCCCAAGAGAAGGCATCTTTGTACTGCAGTCACATGGTACATTTATAATAAATGTAAACCACTAAGGAACTGTTGTATTACATAACTTTTGTACAACTTTTTCATCCTATAGAACCAATGTTTTTGTGTGAGAAAGGTACAAATCTGCACAAAGTTCAAGAGAATAGTTTGTGTGTAAACATTGACATGTGGCCAAATCTCTGTTCACTGTGGCATCTGTTGATGCTATTGTTATTCTGCGTGCATTGTAGTACAGATATAAACAGAAGACTTTTTGGAGAAACTGTCAAGCAGGCAAAACTTGTTCACTCAAACATTCAAATGTTATTATGAAGGTAATAAATGTATTCAAACAAAGCCCCCTATTGGTTTTGTTTTCTGCATATCACACGGAAAGCTCAAGACTGACAAAACATCGGTGCCAATGATCGTCTAAACTGTGAATAGCTTCACGAATCTGTAACCTTTCTGCTTCCAGAAGCTTCACATAGAGCAGCACTCAGTTAAAGTGGCTGTACCAATGCACAGATTATATTGAAGCCCCTCCTTTGGCCGGTGTTTTTTTTTTTAAATAAATGATTGTAAAGTCAGTACATTCTAAATATATGTACAAAAAAAAAATCCACTGACAAATTTAGTACCCATAAAGAATGAAACTTGAGTTAAATACGAGTTAATTGTTCACCCACATAAAGTCACTTTATCTTGGCTCTTCTGTTTGAAAGCCTCACAGCTAACCATAATCAGAGACGCATTTACGCAGTCCTGTGCCATGTGGTTACGATGCAAAGCGAGTCTACAGGAGGCCTAATCCACATCCCCAGCATCTGCTTAATCCAACAAAGTGCGTGCTGCAGGAGAACAAATTCATTTTAAGCCGTCATCTGTCCCGTCCAACAGGCGACTGGACCACGGAAAAAGTTTGGTTTCTTCTCTTTTCCTGTCCTTGTTTTTTCGTTATTTTTTTAGGCATTATTTATGTTTTATAATCCAGTTTCTTCATGGCTAATTTCTGGGAGAAGAGTTCAGATTTGACAAATCATCTGTTTGAAGTCGCGGTCAAAAAGCCTGCTGCACATTTTTGTTGAGCCTTGACGATAGCTTTTGTTTAATATGAGCTGCTCAGCAAAATTAAAGGCCATGGACCGTAAAGAGCAGAAACCACTTGGCTTGATGCATTGTTTTCCTGCTCAATTCAAAAACACAGGCAGTGTTAATGAAAAGCTCAAGGGGGCAGTGTTGACACTTCAAACAACGCTTGTCTAGAAAGGTAAGGGAGAATGGTTACCCAGCAACAGATTATTAAATGTAGAGAAATTATTTAATAGCCTGACAAATTCACTGGTGGCTTATTTGTTGCATTTAATATAACATGCTTCAAAAAGAACTGCCATTTATTGATGAGACTGGATCTGTTTATAACACAGCACACTTCTAATATATATTTTATTCCAAAAAAAAAATCTTTTTAGAAATGTTGAGACTTTAGTGGAAATTAGGTGTGTTTGTAAGTATGTCTGTCATTGTATGCATGTTCACAAAATAAAAACACAGTTTCAAGCTGTATTTTGCCAGACGTTGGGACAGTGATTTAATTTTCCATTCCACTTATGATCGTATTAACTGCTCCAAACCTCATCCACGGGCCTGTCTGATTATGGCAGCAAATTAATGTTCACATGGCACATGGAGAGACGGAGAGAGTCTCTCATCCAATGCAAATGAGCCCTCAACAGAAACAGGTGGTGCCACTGAACTATGTTCTGTGGCAGCTTGCGACTCACTCACTTTCTCCTCCTCCGTCATTAATTTCCACAGGTGCTTTACGGAGTAAAAGACCACAGAACGTGGTCTTGTTTATATAACCCCACGACACTGAATCGGATGGAAATACTGGTAAGTAAAACCGGAGGAGCTCCGGAATAATGTGTAGGAAGGATGTTAAGGAAATATTTACTACGGTGTCCGCTGCCAATTTCTCACACGATGGATAAACAAATAAGAGCTTTACCTTATGCAGAAGCTTGTCCCATCTTAAGAGTAGATCTATCAAATTTCCAAAGAGACAAATACATGTTTATACCCCATGAAAAACCTTATAGATCTGGAGAAAACCTATTAAATCCCAGATATCAAAGTCTCTCTTCAGCTCACTTAGGGGCAATTATATGTAAGGCCCAGCTGGCAACCGTTCTCAGGGCGCAGCATGACTAATTTCAATTTCATGCTCTATTGTGAGAGACAGACAGAGTGAAAGACAGCTAAATTGCAGAGAAACAAAGTGATGGGCTTTTTTTTTTAATCAATAACCACCCATGCATTTCTTCAGCGTTTTGGTTGCCTCGCCGCTTAAAGACCACCAGAGTGTGCAGCATCACATATTGTTCTCATGGGCAGCTTGCCTCTGCGGGGAAGGTGTAAATGAGAGGAGCTGTGAGTCGGTTGCTACCTCACCATACCTGGCTCTTATCCAGTGGACAATATGCTCATAGTGGCGGTTAAGTCTGTCTCCCTCGTGTTTTTTTCTCCTCGCTCATTCTTTCTACATGACACATGTCTCGCCAAGACAGTAAAACAGTCTTATTGTTTGCTTATTTGCATCTCCTTGTGAATTAATAGTATTTTAGTGTGATACTGTAGTAATAATGCATTTGATGTTGAAAACCGTCACTGACTTATAGCAGTTCTCTGAACATCCTAAACTGTGACTGTTTCTTCTCAAATGCAGCTTCTTAGAAATAAATCCACAAAGCCCTTTCAGACTCCGACCCAAAACTGGGTTTTTGTATTACTTCAATTTATTTGCTTCTAAAAGTCCCTGCTTCAAATATGGATGTATTGAACATTGTCTGTCTCGGGATTAACCAGACCATTTTAAATTGAGTTTCTTAGGAGGGAAAATGCTGGTCCAGCTCCAAATGAATCTTAAACCAAGCCGTGTCTTTTTCTTAACCTTACTTTCTTTTGCATATGCTTTTTCTTTTTTTTTTTTTTAACCTCCAGCTCTGAGGGCCTTATTCACTTCAACCAGTCTGATTGTGCCTCGACCTCTGTTAAACAAACATAAACTTACTGATGTCAGATTGAAAAACATAACCTCTTTGGGCTCAGTTCCATGTCTGACCGATGTGACCGTGTAGACTGTGGATGTGACCGACTTCCACCTAAAGTTTTCATTGGAGCCACATCCCCAGTATCACTGCTGTCCCCTGGGGTGTCATCCATCCAGATCTGTCTGGAGAAGAGGATGAGGTCAGATGTCTGTTAAAGGAACGATTTGACATTTGGGAAATACACTTATGCACTTTGATGCGAAGACCTGAATGAGAAGATTGATTCCACTCTCTAGCTTAGCACAGCATACATCACCAGGCAGTCTGAACAGCACCAGGTGATTATTAAACACCAGTAGGCGGTTTAAACCTTTGCCTTAGCCAATGAATTTAAACGGTAAATACAGAATCAGTAATACACTGATCTGCTTTGCTGTTTGTCTAGAGAATCCCCTTCTTGATCATGTCATTAACACCCGTATTCAACTCTTGATTTAAAAACATTTGTTTTCTACCTACTTATTTTGAATTATATTTTTGGAGCATTATCTAGTGCTCATATCCTGTGTTGTTTCTGGCTTATTTTTTTTTGCTATTAATTCATTTCTTCTCGTTTTATTTTGTCTTTATTGGCTTAAAAATGCACTTGATTTATAGAAAATCCCAAATATGTACTGTGGTGTTATTTCCTTAATGATTTGATTATTATTTGTTCATATGACTGCATGTTCAAATGTGTAAAGTATCCCAGTGTGTAATTAGCCATTTAATAGGTCAAGTGGGAACGTCAGTCCCGGGTCGGACGTCACGGTAATACTTTCTGTTGCTGTCACACTGCGCCGTGCTGTTGTTCAAATCTCTGAGTTCACCTGCAACTCTGTACAGTGGTTTGATTTGAAATGTGAACGCACGCTCGCTCTACTCAAGCACCTGTGTTGCTAAATTTCTTCTTATTCAGATTCAAACTTTTAGCAGGCTAACATAATTGGAAGAGCAACTCTGCATCATACAACAACAGCTGCGGCAGTCGTCAGGTCCCAGTAGCCGGTGCGGGCAGAGACAACATAGCCGCTGTTGGCGGGTCCCGAGCAGCTGGGAGACGGTACCGGAGGAAGCATGTCGCCGAGCAGAAGCCCATCGTTTGCCCAGTCTAGACAGATGGTTCACCCACCTCCGAGTCGGGAGGTTTCTCCCTGTTAAAAGACAGTTTTTTTTGTTTTTTTGTTTCCTCCCAACTGTCCTAACTTGTGATGCAATTTGGTGCTATATGACATTGATTTTGTTTTTTTTGTTTTTTACTGAAAAATCCGGTAGATGTTGGTAAAGTGAAATATCAACAAAGTACAGGCTAGTCTAGAGATGCCACGAACTCCACATGAATATCTAGATTGTGAACATAATCATTAACATAAGTATCAATATATTTCTATAAATATATTTGTATAAATAAAATATAAACTATAAACTTGCAACTGAGTTTGCTTTCACAGGCTTCAGCTTTAACACCGGTGGATTTCAACATAAATGGAATAGTTTTTGAAATGACACACCGGTTGTAGTTGCAGATTTGCATTTCATAGAAGAGTGGCCTATCGGCCTTGGTGAAGGTCAATTATATCCGAGTGCCCTTTTAATTGGTCTCTCCTGATTAAAATGTGTGGGCCTCATTTATGAATGAATATCATTTGAAATCCATATAAACTGGAGAATCTCTCTGGAGACCCGGAGACACACATCCCCATTATCAATCAGACCGCAGCCAAGCTGAGGCCAAACGTCCCACTTGCAAATCAATGACATGCTTCATTTGCTGCCCTCAAATTCCAGACAAATGTGTTTGTAGTATGAAGTGACACACACACACACACACTTTGAACCCTGGGGACTTGGTATAGTTATCGGCTAATGTAAGATGTTGTGGCCTGTGCTTCATTTACTGTCTCATAACTGACCTCTCGTATCAGAAGTGACGTGCAGCGACCGCAGAGTGCGTGTGTGTGTGCGTGTGTGTGTGCGTGTGTGTGTGTGTGTGTGTGTGTGTGTGTGTGTGTGTGAGAGAGAGAGATGAAGGAAGACATTTAAAGTAATGAGTAAATATAATGAGAGATATTTGGATGTGGATCACTGCTCTTTCGTCATCCTTTCTCTGATTTTCACACCTCTCCGGCCTGTTTTCTTAATACACCTTTCTCCCTGCTATTTCTCCATCTGTCACTGAGTGTTCGCGTGGCCTCCGAGCACAGCAGAGTGAGCAAATCGGAGTGGACTGCCAATGCAGAGCACGCTATGACCTATAATGCGCACACGCACGAAACACACACTGACACAGTAAGATGGCACTGTCGGAGATTTAGAGTACAAGAGCAGGCAAAGTGAGAGACAAAAAAAAAAATGTAGCGAAAGTAAGTCTGAAGAGGCGAAAACAAAGGAAAAGATGTGAGGAGTAAAAAAAAAAAAAAAAGACGATGTAGATCAAAGAGGAGGACGGGGGAGGGGATGAACTTGTCAGGGTGTGTGTTACGGAGGACTCGGTGTCGCTCTCCCTCGTCCTCCTGCAGCTCGACTGGAGACACTGATGCTAACCCGGGACGACTCTCGCTGGAGGGGATACGGGTGGGTGGAGAGAGCGATGGCAGGGAGGATGGATGGATGGATGGATGGATGGATGGATGGATGGATGGATGGATGGAGGTGGAATGAGAAGGAATCCTCCAGAATCGGTCAGCCTCGTCTTCCTCCCGCTTCTCCTCCGCCACACCAGATGAGCACGGCAGGCCGAGCCAGTAAAATGGGAAGGGGGAAGGGAGAGTCAGGGAGACGAAAGAGAAATAGATGATGGCATACATAGCAATGAGGGTTTGTTTAAATTGGGTGTGCTTAGCTGTGCTCTAGCTCATTCTGTTTATGCTGTGGACTTTTGATGAGCTGGTTTTTGAAATGTTTAGCGGAAGCAGGCATTTAAACAGATGCTGTATTAATCTGTGGATAACAGCGTAATGCTCTTATATGTGAGACGGCAGGGGGGCCCAGTTGGGAAGTCATGCTCATAGTAAACATATATAAACATACAAATGCGCACCAAAAATAACTTTGGTTTCAAATCAGATGCCATTTCACGTGTTGATACTGTAGCAGCATCTTCTCCTCAGACACAGATGGCTGTGTTTTTGCAGGGAGTGATCAGCACGCTGACCTTCACTTTTAATGAGTTAGATTTCCCAGATAGGAAATTTGAGCCAGATTCAGCGATGCCCTCATGAAATCTGAGCGTGGAATACACTCAGGCCTTCAGTGTTGCGTCTATGTTTCCTACCGAATCTGAATGCCGCAGTGATTATGAGCTTACCAGGAGTTTAATTCGCGTGGCTGCTGTACAACCCTATTTTTTTAATCCTTCAATCTGCATGAAAATGCTTCCCAACTAACTAGTTTACTGACTGTCTAAATTGGAATATGGAAACTTCGGATGCTGGTGTGTCAGTGTGCCTCTACATAGGCCTGTGAGTGACGGGGGCCTCCCTTTTACAATTGTAGCCTGTAATGCAGCACTTCTCCTTGTGCCATTTGGAACAGCATGACTCAGGGGTCCCATAAGCGCAGCTGCAGAATCCGTTGTCCGCTGAATACGAGATAAGCACTCTGTGGTCTCTCCTCAGGGCACCTTGTGTAACACCGAGACAGACCAAAACAAATAGAAAGTGACACCGTCTCGTTCTGATGCTCCCCTGTTGAGTGTGAAGACGAGACAAGACTGCTTTAGGAAGCACAAGAATAAAACATGACTCCATGATGATCAGCAATGGCGTTTTTAAAGGCGCCTGCAGCCTCGCATAGCCACCATTTACATGGGCACTTGACCTTTCATGCCTTGGTGATCGTGTTCCTGCAGGCCACTGATAAAGAGGGTGTGGTGGTCTAATGGAGATAGTAAACAGCTCAGCATAAAGTATGGTTTTCTGGCTTTGAACTGACTGGGGATTTGCATTTTAGTACGTGCCATTAACGCGGGAGGGGGCGTGTGGCAAAGCGGAGGGGTTCATTTATTATGCCGTGCAATATGTCAGAGTCGTCCCCCAGCTCATTACTGTGTGGTCCGCTTGCACCTGAGCTCCTGCAGGACAGGGCTACACCTCACCAAATAAGGACATGTGAGAGGCTCGCTGGGATGACGTTGAAAGTGAAACGGGAACGAACGGGATTGTGTGGACGGTTCAGAAGTAGACCTAAACCGGAGGGGGGGGGGGAAACACCGGGTTAATCTGGTTACATAAGAGGCCATTGAATTTACAGAACGTCTCTTGCACTAATCCGCTCAACTATTCATGTTCAACTGTCCCGCGGTGGCAGAACACACAGGACACACATGCGCGCACACTTGTGGCTCTCTGAAACGCAGAGGCGCTGCGGGGTGTGCGTTTGGAGCGAGTGGAATAAAAGATAATCAGAGACTTGCCTTTGAGGTTTATACATTTGAACGCCTCTCCGCAGGAGCTGCTGCGCTTCATGTTGCAACTGGCGGCTCGTGCTGTCGGAGCCCGTGACGATTCCTCTGACGCGCCACTCGCCGCACCACCCAGGAGACAGAGAGGAGAGCTGTGAGCGACGGAAAGAGCAGCGGACTGACTGGACACCGGTCTCTCTTTCTCTTTCTTCTCTCCTTCCCCGACGAACGTGGACGGACGCCTGCCGCTCTGCAAGTCCCGTGGACGACATTTAACGCGCGTCAGCAATTAACCAGTACAGCAGCACCCACAGGCTCTTCTGCAGAGATGGAGGTACCAGGCTTGGCGCACAACATCACCAGTCCGTTAAGTCCCTGCGAGGGGATGATCAAGGACCTGAGCTTGGACGCCATACAGTTATGCGAACGAGATGGTAAGGGAGAGATGTGTCTGGTTTTCACTGGGGTGTTGAAATATTTCCGCATAACACCGGTGCAATAGGCCCCGCTTGGTTATTTGTGAGCCGCTGCAGCGCATGCAGTCCGTTTGTCATTGTTTAGTTTTTTTTTTTTTTTTTTTTTAGCGGCATGCCTTATTGTGTGTTTGAAGGGAATTGTTGCCGGTGGCTCCCCTGGTTCCTTGGATGGATGAATGGATGGAATAGCTGAGTGTCTTTACAGCGGCGACAAGGTTTTAGTCAAGAGAGGAATCTAAAGCCAAAAAGAAATGTGTATTCCTGCAAACTGATCATGCACAAGCGAGGAGGGAATATTAAGCGATTTTATTTCAGCACCACGGGCATGGACAGAGGCCGGCAGCCACCCCGCCTATAATCACTGCTTCTTGTCTCTTAATTTCCCAGCAGCTGCCTTATTCAATTTATTTGCACAAAGCGTGTCTTGTATACATTTTATGAATGCAAATGACTCCGTGTTCATCTCGTATCCCATCTTCCAACTCGTGTAAACTCTGCCCTGCATTTATATTTATAATTCATCAAGTCTCCCAGTCTCCCATGCTGGATTGTCTGTAACTGTCTTGTCAGAATTCAAAAGTTGTCTTCATATTTACCTCCTAAATGAAGAGTTCAAATAAATGTAACGATAGATAAGGAGACATCCGAAAAACAGATTCATAATGTCAAAATGGAAAAGCAGTTTTAACGTCAGCGGGCTTTACCCTGATGAGAACATAATGGTGGGGCTGAAAAAAAAAAAAGCAAGTCATCATCAAGAGAGAATAGGAGGCTGAAACATGGCTGCACCCACATGTGTGTGTGTGTGTGTGTGTGTGTGTGTGTGTGTGTGTGTGTGTGTGTGTGTGTGTGTGTGTGTGTGCACAGGCAGTGCAGCCCTACACACCCATCAGTGCAATTACACACCGCTCATTCCACATCTGAGTCAAGACGCATGGTCACAGAGACGCCTTTTAATTAAGATGGGAGATTAATTCACATCCACGCCAATGAAATGACATCAGATCTTCTCACAGTGGAATTCATTCGTTAATTTTTTTTAAAAATATATATATATATTTTTTTTTTTATCTTAGCTCTACCAGATTTCCTTGATCTGTATGTGGATTGGCTGGTTAGGGCATCCAGCGAGTCAATGGTGTCTGATCACAGCGCAGTCATTGTTCCACACTGCCTTCGTCTTCTCATCTGCCAGGGCTGCTCCACACAATGCAATAAAACAGCATGCAGTTTATATCCTCTTAGTGTTTTGCTGGCCTGATTCTAAAAGCTTTAATTTTAATAATGGTGTACTGTATAGGCTGGGGCTGCACTTCTCAACAGTGCCAGCCTTGTGCCTCCTGTGCTGCAGGTTTACTGGCAAGCTTCTTTTCTTCTTTTTTTGTTTTGTTTTAGATAAGCCTAGTGTTTGCAGCACAACAGCCACTTTCCTATTTGTCAAGTAGATTAGCCAGTGTAAATAGTATCTCGGTGTCCTCGAGACACCCACATACTCTCTGTTTATGGAACAACATAGTCACAGTGTCTACCTTCTGTGCAAATTCTTCAGAACAAGTGGTTGTTGTTGTTATTCATGGGTGACTTGAAACATCAGTATTCACTGCTAATTGTCACTTCACAAAGCATTCTCTAGTATTACCTGTTTTATATGCACAAATTGGCTCATTGCGGTGGGCAAAACTTGAGCTTCATGATGAGGGATGAGAAGAGATTTATGCTCATCATGCAGATCATCTGCACTCTTCAGTCTAATCCGAGATGTAGTTTTGACAGACACAGTGGACAGCAGAGTACTTCAGTGAATACTAAGTGAAGTGAGTTTTTGAGTATGGATTATATTGGTGTTCCTGTTATTTTGACCGCTCCCTGCAGTTTGTCCCTTTTTTTAAATGACCTCCAAAAATAGATGTATAGTTTTACACTGTCCCTGCCACACCCCGTGTACAAGAGAAGGCTACATTACCATCTTCTACCTTTCTTGGAGTGTTATATTATCTGGTCATTACGTGCATTTTTTTTTTTTCTTCCAAGGACCGCATTCATTTCAGTTTTTACAAAGCTTCCTAATTTTATCTCCCAAAAAACATTAATATTTCATTACTGGCATGAGAGGCTTGTACGCCGGTGCTGACCCAGCAAATGGATGCATGCAGCCTCAGTTGGGCCAGTGTCTGCGGGAAAGAGCTCTCTGACACACACACTGAGGACTGTTGGAGCATTTCAATGCACAAAAGAAATGGTGGGATACAAGTTGTTTCTGTGTGTTCGCCGTGTCAGAGCGGGTGTTCATGGTTCAGTATGGTGATGGGGCTGTGACATGTGGGGGTGGGGGAAGTTTTGCCAAGATTAGGGGGTAGTGCAGTTTGTAGTCTTTGGACGCAGAGAACCGCTCCCGTGGCGCTGTACTGGATCAATTTGTCACCAGCCCCTCCACCACCATTTTGATTTCATATCCACCCTTAATGCGTATTTGCTGGGCGTAATGAAATACACACTGCATGTCTCGCAGTGCCTTTGTTCTGTGGCCACTGACATAATTAAGTTGCCATGACGGATAGCTGCCATTTACGCAACCAAGTGGTGTGTCAGTACTGTTTGAAATCCCTCTGTCTGAAAAAAAGCAATGACACCCTCAGTCTGGCAGGCGTGTTTGTGCCCATTACGAATGGATGGATGGATGGATGGATGGATGGATGGATGGATGGATGGATGGAGGTAGGGAGAGAGTGAGGGATACCATCTGCTAAAGGTGCCTTATCATCACCAAGTTACTGTGTTAAGTTGAAGCAAAGCTCCTGTGCCTGTCAATTATCAGTTGTCGTTGTTCCTTCAAAAGCAGAGCAGCAACACCTGAACAGACTCCGTTTATAATATCTGCCAAAGAACAGTGGAGCTGAGAAACGCCACGAAAAGTTGTGTCCGATTAAGTTGGCAGCGAGATTAGTGATTGTGTTGAGGCTGATTTTTTTTTTTTTAATTAATTTTTTTTTTTTTATCTCACTGCCCCAAATGTGCAGCATTTCAGACATTCATTTATTTTTTATTTTACTAGAAATGTGTTGCTCTATGGATGACAGTGTTGGTCTGTGTTGGCAGAGATTGAAATTCCCCTAACTTTTCTTTTCACTTTTCATCTACCTCTATCATCAAACATTATTTTGTGTCGTTCCAACATTTAAAATATATGCAAAATTAATATTTGATCCAGCATTTTAAAGATATGACATTTCAGATCATTTTATTTTTTTTTTTTACCATTATTACCATATATCTGTAAAAGTCTCCAAAAAATTGGAAAAGCCAGCGCAGATACAAATAAATAAATAAATAAATAAACACCCAAAAAGCTTAAAGACAGAACTTGCTAAAGAAGCCCACTGGGGGGGAACAACTGCAGCTGTTAGATCCGGGAAAAGTCATTTAGTCCGTTTTGATGCTCTCCACTAGCAGTCTACATTCATTTGGCAGGTGTTGCCCAAAATGGCTCGGCTGCTGCGCCCGAATCCTTGTAATGGTGGAGAAAACCCAGTGTTCATCTTAGCTGTGTTTTGCTTTTTACCCTACTGCTAATTGGCAAATGTTACAACGCTGACATGCCAAATTAAAGAGGAACTAAGATGATGAACGTGCTTAACGTATGCTAAACACCATCGCGTTCATTGTCCTTGTGAAGCCATTAGCATTTAGCTCAAAGCACTGCTGTGTCTCAGCACGGCCTCACAGAGCTGCAAAGCGTGGTTACAGACTCCTGTGGCAACTGTTACTCAGTGGTCCTGTGTAGATCTTATCCAGTATGTTCCAGCATGTTACAACAGCGGGCATTATCTGAGTAAGTTGGCATTTTAATTTGGCCGGCGTTCAGCGAGAGCAGTTGTGTCCCATGACTGTGCTGGCAAGAGTTAAAGGTGCATATTATGCAGAACATTCTCACTTGCACTTGACTACTTTATTAAAGACTTCAGAACATTTGTTGAGCTGAATGGCAGTTCAATCCAACCCTGAAAATCCATTCATGCTAATTTTATTTTTTTGCAAAAAAAAAAAAAATTCCAGTGCCTTCTGCTCAAACAAAAGATTCTTCTATACAGAAACTCAAGACTTGAAGTGCAGAAAAAGTACAGTATTTATTGTGGAGATTCAATTGTAATGCAGATGAGAAACGATGACTCATTCTGCTTTTGGATTAGGTTAGAGAAACAGGCCTGTCCTCCTTAACAGGTCTTCTTGAATTGAATTAATTTGCCCTCTTTTTTTTTTTTTACTGAAGACTGTTATTAACGTGTCTTTATTAAGGCTTTGTTTGCTGTTCAGGGGGCTTTTTGATATGTAAAAGGTGGAACCGCAGACTGCGTAACCACTATGAACAGGGGAATTGTTTATCTCACTCGGAGAAAAATACGTTTTTTTTTCTAGTGACAACTTCTCTACCTCCCAGCGTGGTCTCTGTCTCCGTCGAGCCTGTGCATTGAGACGAACAAAGGCGTGATTTTTCAAAGGCCTGCGAGCATCTACGCCTAGCGAGTGTCTATTGTGCTGCTCATGTCTGCGGTTCAATTTTAGAACTAACCGTGCAACTTATAACGTAGGAGGCTTGTCTGTCTGAGCTGAGTGCCCACTAGTGCCGTCTGAAACGATCTACTATCACCTGCCAGTTCTTTGTTTCACATACACTGCTCGGAAAATGTGTTTTTCACCATTAACCTTGGTTCAAAGTTGACTTGTTTGGAGTTTAAGAAGCCTGAATACTTCTAATGGAGGACGGTAATCTCACATGTCGGACACACACTAACCGCAGAGAGAGTCCATTTGCGATGTTTAGATGGTGCCGAATGGAAATCAAATCACTTTCCTCATGCCGGTAAAGTGCACGAACAGGTAATTTACATTATGAAGCCAGGTGTGACTGGAACAAATCCCACAATAGAGAGCCCTTAAGATGGGCCTGCGTATGCATGTTAACAAGATATTCATTGATCCTTCTGCATCTCTTGCTATTCCACACCGTGGCATTTGACTGCATGCTGAGTAAAAGGGCAATACCCAATACGGCCCATTTGTTTGGGTTTAGTAGATGCAACAAACTGGTTTAATGCTTTTTCCATAGGGCACATATCTACTGTCCTGCACTGTCTGCTCAAGCACGTACAGTTCCTCCACGTCATTTTGAGCTCCCTGTGCATATGTGCACAGCATGAGTAATCTGTACCCCTAAGCTCTTAAGCAAGGGCTCAAATACTGACTCTCATTTTGCTTGAGCATGATGAGGCACAATTCCCCCCCCCCCCACACCCGTACAAGTTTAAATGATACAGTGCAATAAATAATAAGACAAAATAACAGAGGAACATTGCAGTGCAAAGGCTTTGTGGTAAAAAAAAAAAAAAAAAAAAAAATACGATTCTGCAAAATGAACATGAGCTACAAGTGCAAAGCTGATGCAATTACGAAGAGCCGAGGTACAATGCTGGCACACACATTTAAATCAGAACCAGGGTTTGGGCCTCCTGTGAGAGACTTTAAAAGGTTTTGCTGTCTCCCTTACCGCCTGACCTTCATCCTGCTTGGCTTTCGCTCCTCCATCTTTCATCCTCTGCTCACGGAGTCCCAGAGGATTCAGAGCGGAGCTGAGCACTGCATCTTCCAAAGCCAGCGTCTCTACCTGCAGGCAAGGCTCGCCTGTCCACATTATATTCAGATTGATATTCAGTCCTCATTTTGATAGTAAATCTGTTACTGCACTAGCATCCTGACAGCTAAAGGTCATTCTTCACCTTATATGTTGTGTTTATTAGCACCATTCATTATTTCTGTTGTCATAAGCACAGAGAACAGCGCGGTAGTTGCAGATATTTTGTGTGTCATGTGCATTTCCTGAGTTTTGACCGGTAAACTGTGGTCTTCAGAGCTTGATGTCCCAGACAGAATTACTTTTAGTCTGACTAAGTTGTCTTAATAGTGTTATACTGGCACTATTTGAATGCATTAAAAAAAAAAAAAGCTTCACTGTGTTGAAATAATGCCTCCGTTTGCGGGTTAATTAGGAGCGCATTAGAGATAAATCAGCAGTGTGGAGTCCCAGAGAGCTGGGAGAGCAAAAACCTGCATGGGGTCTTGTTTTGAAGAGAAACGTGAGTGTTGACATTAGCATTTTATGGTGCAGAGGAGGAGATCTGCTTCAGGCTCAACACAGCAAGTGAGTTAACAGGTTTTCCATCTTTGGCATTTGGCATAGGTGGATGTTTATATTCACATACTGCAGGTACCCGCAGGCGGGGAGAATCGAGGATAGAGTAATTAACTGGAAAACTTATGTTTTATAATCAGCGGTGAATTGTATCACTCAGCGGTTTTAGAAGAACGCTTCACTCGGGCACCTTGAAAACCTGAAAGAAATCCTCGGCGGCGTTTAACTTCCTTTGGGTGTGTTTTATCTTTCCCTGATGCGGATGTCAGAGAATGACAGCAGGCCTCGTCTTTGTCTAGTTTTTGTTTTGTTTTGTTAAAGCTCAGCAACATAAAGTCTCAGGTGGGACTTAACAGTGCTGACATCGGGTGTGCCGACTTGGGTGGAGCATTAGTTTGTCAGAGGTCTGCCCTGTCATTGTCTGCGCTGACCCCTCTCGGTCGGAGCCAAACTTATCAGCTCGGTGGGGTTTATGCGGGATGAGATGATTTCACAAATCAAAGCAGAGAGGCGTAGGAGGTCCTGCATGAGGTCTGAGGGGCTACGCGTGGTACGGTCAGGCTGAGGATTTAACTGTTTGGCCTGTTTACATTTTTACATGGAAATCCCTTTCACCTCATGCCCCTAAAATATAGCTCAAACCATGGAAAGATGATAAATGCTTTAGTGTAATCACTGAAAAATCACCACACTAAACTCACAAGTGCGCAAGTTTAATTCGTAATGAGTAGCGTTTGGTTCGAGCATGTAACAATAGGACGTCTTTGTTTTTATGTTAAAGATGATTATGTTTGGTAATCAGCTGGTGGTGATTAGGAGCTAGTGATTAGGGCAAAAGTAAGCAGGGGGTCCGCTGTGGTCGGCTGGTAAAGAACGTATATTTGTCTCCTATGGATGTTATATTTTGTACCTGTAACTATAATGCTGCTGTAGCAAAAAAAAAATGTCCCTCTGCGGGGTTAAAAAAGTAAATCTATCTATCTATCTATCTATCTATCTATCTATCTATCTATCTATCTATTGAGACAGTTATAAGTCATGTTTTGAAAAACCAAGACCAGGTGAAATTGTAAGGCTGGACTGCTTTTGTCTCAAGGACAAGAAGCACTTTGGGTGGAGAAATTATCTTCTAGTTTCCAAACATGAATCCATCTACAAATGCTCCACTGTTCGTGTCTAGTGGAGGTGAGACAGGAGAGTCCACGCACCCAATTATGGGACTACTCGCCCGGAGATAGATTGTACATGCTCCGCTGCTTCTGCCATTGTTAACCCTCTAAAGAGTCCGGTCCTGTTGAGCGTTACCCCCCCCCCCCCCCCCCCCCCCCTCAAATACTGCATTCTTGAATTTTACTCACTCTTGTGTTTAGACCCCGGAGCATGCACAGAAAACACATTGTTGCCATGCCAAGTGGGCGTCTTATTGTGTGACGCAAAGTCTATATTCATCCTAATTCTACAAAGCTTTCATTCAACTGTGTTTTGACATTTTCATTGGCCTCCCTGTGGCACTTTGGGTTGTGAGCGGGTGCTAAACATTTTACTCACCGGGACTTAAAATGCCTGAAATCTATGCAGCTCAGAGAAATGTAACAATTATCCACTTTGATTAAAAAAAAAAAAAAAAAAAAAAAAAAAGCATTGTTGGCCTTTTTGTTTAGGACAAACAAGACAGGAATGACCGAAAAAAAAAGTTGAATTAAGTCTATCCAGCTTAAATGAATAGCTGAAGGTCGCTGACATTCACTGGCATTTTAAATGTTATTGTTGCAGGCTCATGTGCAGCAGCTTCTCTGCGGTCCCCGGGTCTTTTTCATTAAACTGATTATAAATGGACCAGTTTCTGCCGAGAACACAGGGGATTCAAGTGTTTGAAATATTCAATGCCGCCTATGTTCTGGACGGCAGATAGGTGTGTATGCGTGTCGAGGGGCTGATGTGTTTCCATGGCAACATATATGGTAGTCAGCGACGCATCCAGTTCTTTGTGTGGTGTGTGGCGTGTGTGTGTGTGCGTGTGTGTGTGTGCGCGCGCGTGTGCGTGTGTGTGTGTGTGTGTGTGTGTGTGCGTGCGTGT
The DNA here is from genome assembly GCF_022577435.1 of Embiotoca jacksoni. Classification (NCBI taxonomy): domain Eukaryota; kingdom Metazoa; phylum Chordata; class Actinopteri; family Embiotocidae; genus Embiotoca; species Embiotoca jacksoni. The sequence continues at coordinate 7,022,714 of NW_027185252.1, forward strand.
GTGTGTGTGTGCGCGCGTGTGAGTGAGTGACATGGTGGATCACTGATCAAAGTCTCGAAACACGTACGACATTACGAGAAAAGACTCAAAGCGGATATTCAATCAAATTTAAGATATCTTTTCCGGCCAGAGCCCTTTGTGCATTCAACAGTAAATGTGAATGATTCAAAATTTCATTTTGGTGCATATTATTGTTGTGTTTGACACTGACAACGCTGCTCTTTGTTTTGTTTTTTTCAACGACGCAGGCAGTAAATCCCAGGACGGCAGCATCTCTGAGATGGAGGAGCTCCCTGTTCCTCAGAACATCAAGATCAGCAACATCACCTGCGACTCCTTCAAGATCTGCTGGGACATGGAGGCGCGCAGCAAGGAGCGCATCACGCACTACTTCATCGACCTGAACAAGAAGGAGAACAAAAACTCCAACAAGTTCAAACACAAGGTAACGCCTGGGTCACGTAGACCGATAAACAGATTTTTAAAGTTAACACGATGAAGAGGTGACTCACCAAAATGCCTCTCATTGTATTCTCAATGAATGGAGTATGCTGCATTCTGCAAATGTGTCTAGAATAATAAGTTTTGCATTGAAAAAATGAAAAAGCACAAAGTAGGCCAAATGCCTGTATAAGCGAGGCTATATCTTTAAGTACCCTTTACCAAATTAAAAAAAAAAAATGAATAATGCTCTCAATAGCTTTTAATAATTTCATTATTTAACTAGGTAAAACTATCCAGTCAAGAGGGCAGTAGCAATAAATACAAATAACATAATGGTTGAAACCCAGTATTACGCAGGACACCATCAGTGTCATGTTTTGCCTCGCCTGAGTGTGACAAGTATGGTGTCTTTGCTTTATCCAAAAAAAACAACAACAACAACACGCGGTTAGGTTTAGGAGGAAACTACTCGGTTAGGGTTAGTCACAAAAACTCCTGGGTTAGATCCATCTAAACCCCCTAACTGGGACTTTATCCTTTTTTTTTTTTTTTTTACTTCATTAAATGACCTTCGTCAGATCATCTTTGTCACTTGACCTCCTTCTTGGACCTTGGTCACACACGTGGGAACGTTTCACGCCCAGGCGAGACAAAACGTGACACTGACGCGGCATCCTCTTGGGAACTGACGGGTGTCTTGCATGCGTTGGCGTGATACCGGGCCAAGACGACCGTCACATGTTACAAAGGAGCCGTGGTTTTACAGCACACGGTACGACATCCAGTTACGATGCACGAACATGCCAAAAAGTGCAGTCCTCCCATACGTGAACCCAGGCCATACTGAATTCATTTCTACATGTATGTATGTATACGGGTAAAAGAAATGAAAACCATAGTGATACTTCAGCCACTTGAAATGGAATCTATCTCCCAAAAACTCCGACTTAAGATAAATTCTACAATGTAATCTGATATAAATATGATATTTTTGGCGATTGTTGACGAAGAAATGACAACTACAGTAAATCAAATGTTTGTTTAGTAATGGACCTTTACTAGAAATGCAGATTTTAAGCAAACCAGACATTCTTTTATAAGAAAGCAGTGTTAAGTCTCAGTTCTTGATAGATATTCTCCACCTTTTTTTTTTTTTTTTTACTGTGTTGCTGTACAGTTTGCTGCTGTCTCTAGTGAGCAGACCGTTAATGAATGAGATTTCTCCCCTTTATGGCCATACCCGTCATCTTACTAGTGATAATGACAGATACGAAACGCTATACACATTTGACGATACGATAGCCCTTGATCGCTGAAACCTAAAATGATTGTTGTGAAGCTGAAACACCGTGTTTTGCCTCAACCCGACCTCTCTTTTCATGCTCGAGGCAAAAAGACTCATTTCAAGGTGGTTTCGTTCCAAGACTCCACAGTGAGCTGTTGCTTTGCGCTCTGATAGGCTAATACCACTTCGCACAGCCCTCGCTGCCTCCCGAGTAATTGCACCAGCAAGTCAGCAGCTCCTTCAGCAGATAGTCAGCGATCTGTTCTGGTAATCTTACAGACTTGTTTCATCAGCATCTTTTCCTCTCCTCCTGCTTTCACTTCCCGGGTGCTGCCGCGTAGCTGAATGTTTCTCCTCTTTCCGCTCTGTTATTGCCGGCGACCCCATACTCGTATTTTGATTATTTTTGATGCAGCGGCGGCGTTGGTGGATTAACGGGGCTGACTGCGTTGCCGGGCAGGAGCTCTCAGTCCAATTGATGAGCTTGCCAAAGCCCACTGATACCTGGGGTGGTGGGGGCGAACGGAGTTTAAAGGGGCGCCACACCTATTCCCTGCAATCAGTGAATTGTGTGAATTGTGTGTGCTGACGAGCAGGTGTCTGCAAATCTCTGCATGTGGCTGAATGAAGGCCAATACATGGAGCATCTCTCTCTGACTCGCTCCTTCCTGTCATCACTCACCCCTGTTCTTCCTCCCCCCCCCCCCCTTCCAGGATGTTCCCACCAAGCTGGTGGCCAAGGCGGTGCCCCTGCCCATGACGGTGCGGGGCCACTGGTTCCTGAGCCCGCGCACAGAGTACACCGTGGCCGTCCAGACCGCATCAAAACAGACCGACGGGGACTACGCCGTCTCCGAGTGGAGCGAGATCATCGAGTTCTGCACTGCTGGTGAGTAATGCGGTGCAATCAGGCTACGTGACATCACGGCCGGCTTTGGTTTCCGGCGGTGACCAGCTGAATCTGCGGAGGCTAACCACGTGAAGAAAGAGGAATACGGTGGAGTAAAGGATGACGCGCAGTTCAAGGGGGGATATTACAGGGAGGCCGATGCGCTCGAGCGGAGGGGAAGATGGATGGAGAGGTGGAGGAGGGGCGGACGAGGGAAAAGAAGGATTAAAGCAACGAGGGGAGCTGTGCTGTATGTTTTCTGATGCAGAGGTCACCGAGTTCAAAATCACGACAGGCTTACAGTGGGGGAGGGGGGGGGAAGGAGATGACGGCATGGAGACTCGAGGGTGGAATTTATGAAGGAGGGCGGGGACGGTTGTCCCTGTGGTCGGAGACAACATCGCCGCTTCAATTCCATCTAATGTTTTACCAACCAGCTGTGTGACAACGCTAAAGTCAACAGCTTTGTGAGGCTGTACAGGCACAGAGCTAAAGGTTATTGTCAGAATGCTGTATAGACTGTATATAAAAATGGTGCATAGTGTTATAGAACTTAAAAAAAAATAAAAAAATACTACTGAGTTTGATGGAAATGTCATCACTTTATCCGAAATCAGCATCGAACAAATACAAATTCTGACCCGATGATGGTGCTCGATGGAAGTTTTCAAAATACGTTCCAGTCCGTCCTGAGGTGGTGATGAATGTTTGTACCAAATTTCAAGGCAATCCATGTAATAATTGTTAAGACATTTCACTAAGATTTTCAAACCATCTGCTCGAGGCACCACAGAAAAAGTTGATTTGGAAATCTGGCGGCCTCATCGTCCGGAGACCGGAAATGTGTACGCAAAATGTTTTGGCGGCGTATCCAGTAGTTGTCGAGATATTTCAGTCTGGGCCAAAGCAGAGGATCCTTAATGATGCGGCCGTAAATGTTGAAACTAACTCTAGAAAAAATAAAAAAATAAGCCACAGAAGGGTACAGTGGTTGTGAAATGGATGACGAGAAGCAGTTTAGATGCGGGAATGGAGAGCAGGCGGGCGAAAAGTGAGTGTGATGAAGAAACTGATGAAGAAGAATGCTTAATGTTGCTGCTGATCCTCTACATCCCAGTCGGGCAAAAACGTGCCTCCACTCCGCTCCTGTAAAAGCCCCATCTTAAAAAAAAAAAAAAGAAGAAGCACACCATATGTTTTGACAGGTGCAACGTCAAATGCAGTTATATCTCCTTGTAGGCAGCCATTCATTTTCATTGATGCGAGCAGCCTTCTGTATAAAAAAAAAATCAACTTGCTTGACATTAAAAATGTAGAGTAGCCGAATAAACTTAATGTTTTTTTTATTTATTTTTTTTTATTCAAGGCTCTGTGAATCTTACGCAGTCACCCGTGTTGATGTGTTTAGTGCTCGTGGGAAAAATACCGTCTCAGGATTTTTTTTTTTTTTTAATAACACTTTTGAAAAAAAGTCCACACCCATTTGGCAGAGACGGTGGGTGAAAGTGGAATTTATTAAAGGATCTACTTAGTCTAAAAGCTGAGTCAGATCAACCTATAAATATGCAGAAGAAGTTAATGAGGGAAGAATCTCAGGATCCTGAGCGTAAAGTCGATGTTGTTTTTTTTTTATTCAATATTTGCTAATGACATTCATGCATCGGTTTCTAATCTTTCAGATGACGGCACATTCATTATCACAACTGATGTGTTGTGTCTGCTTGCAGATTATTCCACGGTGCACCTAAACCAGCTGCTGGAAAAGGCTGAGGTCATCGCTGGGCGGATGCTGCGTTTCTCTGTCTTCTACAGAAACCAGAATAAAGAGTACTTTGACCACGCCAGGTAGGAACTGCCATTACTCAGTAAAATGGTTTACGATTACAGAACTACTGTACGTCAAGAAGACTGTGCCCGGAAGCCTGAAACTGTCTGATCTTTGTATGTCAGCACAGCTGGCTATGTGTATAGCTCCAATGTTTATTCCTCTGTTTAGCTTGTTTTTGGTTTTATCTAAATACGCATCTGCATTAGTTCTCTCGCTCTCTTTTTCTGATTTCTTTGCTTATTGAAATGTCAGTGTTAATGCAGGATTTTAAATCATATGACAAGTCTTACCGCAGTAATTGAATACATTTGTTTTTTTTACGACTTTTACTTCTGTATCTTCCTTCCTATCCGTTCTAAGTGAGCCATTTATTCAGAATCATGAAACGATAAGATGGTTATTGCGTTCGTCATTAAAACATTACACAAGTTGTTTTTTTTTGCTAATGCAATTACTCTGATTTGTCTGATGTGTGTTTGGGGCAAGGGGAGGGGCCTAAGAAACATACTTGCACCAGAGCCAATCACAATTATGTTACGCTGCAGGCTCAGCGTACTATTTTTGTTTTTTTGCTTTTCTTTGTAGCCTCGGTCGACAGCTTAGTGGAACGCACATTTATAAAGTCTCTTGTCATCCCTTTCTCGTCTGTAGCATTCTAAGTGATGTCGTTTTTTTTTTTTTTTTTTCCCCCCCCAATACTTAATATTTAGAGTTATTTAAGTATTCTGTTAACATTACCGTTGTAATTGTTAAGGTCTATTTTTTTTTTTTTTAACTTAATATTCTCATCACGTCAGTATTTTTTTTTTCTTCCAACACGTCTCACAGCAGCATCTGGTGTCCTTTCTGACCTTCGTGACGTCACTGGACGCTAACATGACCTTTAAGCTCTGACGGAGCTGCGTTCAGCATTAATACGCAGCTGTGATAACAACGCGGTGATGCAGATAACCGTACCGGAATGCTTCTGTCCCGGGATTCAGCGCTAAATTTGTGCGGATCACTACCTTTCCTTGCAGCTGCTGGAAGCCAAACAGGACAGATATTCCGTTGCAGTGCTGCGGCTGCACGAAGCGCGTTGATTAGTTCCATAAATCCACACAAGTACGTCAAAGTACTGCAACAGCCAGTGAGCTCCTCAACTCCTCCGCACACATACAGACAAGAGAATTTTTTTTTTTTCCTCTTTTTTTCTTTCTGCCTTGTGATTTCTTTGAAAGCAACCAGAGCCTGGTGTAACTCTGCCAGACAATAGCTGACGGTTGGTTGTTAGGGGAAATGTGGGCAAAAAGAAAGCAAACACGGGAAGATTGTGACAGACGGGGGAGAGAGAAATATCTCTGGAGTAGCCCACACTTTACCGAAGCACTGTGCAGTTACAGTGAATACCGGTTCTTGTCTGGTTTCATGCGAGTTTATTTATTTTTTTCCAACCTCCTGCCGTGTGTTTCCCCCCTTTTTTTTTTTAGTGGTGTTTATAGTGTTGCCTTTTTCTCCATATCTTCTTTGCATCCTGTCCCTCGGAGGAAACGCTTAACAAAGCACACTTTCTGTACTGAAGCACCAGCTTGCGAGCTCTCTTTTGTTGGCGCTGCACAGCATGACATCATCTGGATAGTCCCTTTTGCTGAGTTGCAGCTGCTGTGCTGACTGGCTGCGCTTCTGTTAAACTGCACCACCATGTGGGGAGTATCAGTACTGTCTCCACCGCTTGATGAGCTGCTGTGACCTGTGGAGGGAGCCGAATAATTCCATCATGCCCGCAACACAGCGTGAATTATGGATTTAATAACAAACTTTTGAAGTGATAGCTGTTTAATTACAGTTCTTAATTACTGCTCAGATTTACTGACTCGAGGATAAGCAGCTGCCATAAAAGAATTCACCGCTTTGAATAATCAGCTTATTTTTTTTTTTTTGGCCTGTGTCTCTCAGTCTGTTGATGATAATTTAATTGAAACGTAGTGCCGCTGCCTAACTGCATTTATAAAATGACTTTGATTGCCTAAATGGGAATTTGTTACAGATTGGCCCAAAAGGAAAACCGAAGAGACGTTTTGTTAACAGCCCATGTTGCTCCCTTTCTTTTTCTTTTGTTTCCTCTTAAAACTTTAGGGAGACGCAAGAGAACCGGATGGTGCCGTCGGTGAAAGACAACAGCGGCAGCCATGGCTCCCCCATCAGCGGTAAGCTGGAGGGCATTTACTTCAGCTGCAACACAGAGTTCAACACAGGCAAACCTCCGCAGGACTCCCCGTACGGCCGCCACCCGCTTCGAGGCCCGGGCCGACACACTCTTCAACCCCGACACCAACCTGTACTTTGGAGACTTCTACTGCATGTACACAGCCTACCACTTCGTCATTCTGGTCCTGGCGCCGAAGGGCTCCAGGGGCGACGACTTCTGTAAGCAGAGGCTTCCCGCGCTCGACATCAGCAACAACCGTTTCCTTACCTGCAAGCAGGATGAAGGGGGCGACGGCGGTCTGGTGTTCCACCACGCCCAGGACGTCAACCTGGAGGTGATCTACACAGAGCCGGTGGACCTGGCCTCGGGCACGGTGGGCGAGATCAGCGGGCACCAGCTGATGAGTCTGTCCACGGTAAACGCCAAGAAAGACCCCAGCTGCAAGACCTGCAACATCAGCGTGGGACGCTAAGAAACAGCAGAACGTAAAAGAGGAAGGACTGGAGGTGACTGACCTCTACACACACACACACACAGAGGAAGTCCACATGTACTGATGAAGCAGGCCAACACATGCATGAAGCAGCAGATTTAGTAGGCTCCCAGACATGCACACCAACATATCTCTGACACTGCTCTGTACTTTCAAGAGACCATCATTCCCAAAGAAGAGTGGAGAAAAAAGAGAGAGGTACACACACTCTGACACCTGCACCACTGTCTCCTTATCTGAAAAGGGTTAACCTAACGGTGAAAACATACTTAAAAAAAAACAACAAAAAAAACAACAACAACATAGATATCCCTCATAAGGGCCCACCAACTGAAAAATGCAAACCTGGGACACAGATCCATCCATCCATCCTTCCATTCATCCATCCATCCATCCATCCATCCATCCATCAAGTCACACTGACCAAACCCTTTAATGGAACTAACAAATATGGGCTGCTTCTATTCAATTTCCCGTTTATTTTAATCAGTTGTCCCATGTTTTATTCATGACCTTTGCCTTGTTATTATTGATATGCTGTTAACTGAGTGTCCACCGTCTGCGTGGACAATAATTTTACTGTTCCTGATTATATTGACTGTTTTGTCTTTTTTAGAAATGTTTTGTTCTTATTCCACAGTTGACAAATTCAGACTTCTTTTTTTTTATCTCCAACTAGTGGCATGGACTGGTACTACAATTTTCTAGGGCTGCAGCATCGATAGTCATCTTTCTTTATACCAAAGGTATTAAAAACCAGACGTCAAACCGCTGTGGAATCGTAACACTACTAATGCAACAGCCTCTAAAATGTGTATTCACAGAGTCTTTGATGACCGAGTGTGAACTACTCGTTGACATAAAAAAGAAGCAAAAAAAAAAAAAAAGCATGATGCAGTTCTGAGCAGCATGAGTATGAAAGCTGTCAGCACCTCTACCATTGCAACTTTTTCTGCAACAGTCACTCTTATTTGTTGTTGTCAGTGGAAAGACAGAAAGTAGAACCTTAAACTGTGTTTAGCAGAATAAATGTGGAAAAATATTTATTTTTATCGATACATTCATATATATAGATATATATATATAGAAAACTATATAAACCAGAAGTGCACAATGTCAAAAGCTCTGATCATTGTCAACAATGGCATTTAGGGGAGGGGGGGGAGGGATTAACTTCATACTGGCTAAACAGAGGGTAAACACAAATTTGACAGCAGATATACAGTTACTTGCACTATGATGCCTACGTTCACCAACATTCACATATTTTCTGTGGTGAACATGTAAATTAAGAGGTCACAATTTAGATCAACGATGAAATTCTTAATGCATATCATAGCACAATGTAGGACTAAAAAAACGGACACGCACAAACACTGCAGGATTGTCACACTGATTGCAGTTAAGCTTACACATTTCTTTTGCCAAGATACCACTTTTAAAATGCAGCTTCCACATTAACTGCGGACAAAGTCGTCCAAAAAAAAAAAAGTATTTTGGCAAGGAAAATAATTAGTAACAAAGTGCCATAATATACATAAAGTAATCTTAAAATTACTCAGATGTAACTAACATCAAGTTGTCACAGCGCTTTCATCCTTGACATAGATTTGTGCTACATAACAAACACTTGCTACTTCAGGTTTATAAGATGTGTTATGAATGATAAGGGATGTGTTTTTGGGACTTTAAAAAAACAACAACTCTGCAGTTACCCAGCGTTTCATTCAGATTGTCACCAATTTCCATCAGTTTTCTTCACGTAAAGTGCATCTACATAACGAGCATGGCATTAACCAAGACCAGACCCCACGGCCTAATTTTTCAGAAGTGATCTGAGTCCTGTTAAATAGGAGTCCCACTGTGAGTAACTCAACTTGTCTTGGTTGAGTCGTGTTGTTTACTGAGCAGGGCTTCCAGTAGACGGACCTTCGCTTTGAGGTTCTTATACTGGCAGTACTCCTCCGCCATTGGTCCACGGTCCTCCTTCTGACAAGCCCTGTTAACAATACACGGAGGAGAGGAGATGCAAACAAAAGGCAAAACTTTATTTTGTAGTTTCCAACCAAACCTGCAGCAGCTTCCATAACTGGTTGATAGTCCCTATGTTGCCTTACTCGGATAGCTTTGTACAGTGTGTATTGTAATCAAAAACTTACTGTATTTACTTTGGAGGACTAACATGTACAGGACAACGGATGTGTACAGTTCAGAGCAAACGTCTATCTCTCTGTCTCTTTCCTGAGCTCTCTGTGCTGGATTAACTTTAACATGAGTGTGCATTACACTGTCGTACCATTACGATGGAATTTCTTTTGTGGATGTTTTTTGTTTTTTGTTTTTCACCAGGCATTGTTGAAAACCAAATGTTCCAAGTTTATTAAAAGACAAAATAAAATTCAAAAGCCAAATTCTTTGGATGTGCTGTGTCTGTGTGTGTGTGTGTGTGTGTGTGTCTGTGTGTGTGTGGTTTGTGTCTTACCTGCCAGTCTGCGTGTAGAAATGGTCCTCAAACTCTCTGAGCGCTTGGTGAAGTCTCCGTTTCTCTAATCGAACCATCCTGAGATGATCCAATAATTCTGGTCTGCATGAACAATAAATCAACCATTTAAAAAAAAACAAAAAACAAATCTTCTACATCACCTGTTAACGTGTGCAATTAAATCAAACTAAAGTACGAGGTGCGATCCAAAGCTTCAGACTGCACTAGAAAAAACAAACGCCGCGCCTGATTTAAACCCGTTTGCCGACCCCTTCGTGCAGCGGTACACTGTGCCGAGCGCTGCTGCCGCGCTTGGAGCCGGAAGTCCTGTTTTGGAGCATTTTTCGCTGGATCCCCTCCAGAGTGTCAAAACGGCGACCTTTTAGCTTGAGTTTCATTTTGGGGAACAAAAAAAAAAAAAACGAAAAAAGAAGAAGTTGCAGGGAGCGAAACTACCGGCATGCTCTTTAGCTCCTGACCTGACGTGGCGTCTTTGGTCTTGGACAGTGACATTCACTCAAGCTCATTGCTTCGTTGCCGTAGGCTTGCTGAAGCATTTTAAGAGTCTCTGTTGCTGATATCTCCGGTTTGACACAAAATTTGATGTGTACGCTTTCTACTGAAGTTTCAGGTCTATGGTGAAATTGTAAATGCGCACGAACAAGTGGTCACAAAACACCTGCGTAACGCAGGTGCTGATTTTGATCAAGCGACGTGACTTGGAACACTCACTCACAAAACAAACGTCTCTGGACGTTTTGATCGCGCCTCGTAAAGGTTAAAGCAAAAGAAGAAACGTGAGCTTTCCAGCTCTCCTTCAGCTCCTCATTTAGAAGAGAACTGTGTACCTGGAAGCCTCATGTAGCGTGGCCATGGTGACGATCTGTGGCTGGAGACCCTTCACCTCCTCCAGCGGAGACACCAGAGGCGTTTCAGTCGTTTCGAACGAAGGCAGATACTGCGACTCGTGTGAGGACAGACACCTGGGAGGTTTCAACCAGGGCGGCTGCTGCTTGGGGCTTTGCTGGTTTGGATGCTCTTCGTCGGAGCCCTCCTCTTCCTCCTGTGTAGACACACACACTGAGGGATCACTCATCTGTCAGAGTACATTAAAAAGATGAATTAAAGCATGCAAGAGCAGGAGACAGAGATGCTTATTGAGCAACTACCAGTTCTGTTCAGCCTGTTAGAAGCTACACATGGTATGATTTATATTTCAGCTGACTAGCTGCCAATATCAGTCTTGGCAATGTCTATCTAGCCATCATTTATTTCACTCAATAAATGAATATATTTGATGTAGCTCTTGTAATCTGCCACATGAGGGCAGTGTGACTCTTGGCCTCAGAGGATATGGGTAGTTTTATCCTAATGCATGAAATACACCAGGTCGAAGTAGTTCTATAGAATTTCTCCCCTTCTCTATAAGACTGCCCACTGTGGTTGAAAATGTAACATCCGAGCACTCTCGCTCAAAAAAAAAAAAAAAAAAAGTCACTGCCTGATTTTTTACTCACAATGGTTGTAATGACTGCTGCGGCTGCAGAAGAGAGCAGCTGCTTGAGGAGACGGTACCGGTCGTAGAAAGGTTTCATCAGAGTTCGCTCCTGTCTGGTACTCTGAAGACACGCAGATACAAAGACAGAAAAGGATTTTTGATTTGTTTTTTGTTATGAGAAGATATCAATTCAGAGGACTTAGAAATTCATGTAAGGAGAGGAAGAAGAGAAATAATAACCAAATACGGCCATCAAGAATGAAAAAGGGACGAAGAGGAGGAGGTTATCTTACTGGTCGTCCGTGCAGACTCTCAAAGTACAGCAAACACTTCTGCATGCTGGTCTTCTCCATGCTCATTTTGAAATGGGACATCTCCTGCACGCACAGGCACAATGACAAGTATGAACGGGCGACTTCGTAGTTGACCGCAAAATACAGCGTACATTACATGCACATTTTCATTACGTCGTTTACCCAGAATGACAAAAACACCTTCAGATTGTTTTTGTTGGTGGTGAAGGCGTTTCTGCAGAACCGACCTTAATGCTGTCAGGCAGGCCAAGCTCTCGCCGTCTTTCCTTCAGCCTGTTGGTTATAATGTTGACCGTTTCCTCTACAGTTGGCCTGGTGTTGCTGTTGTTGTCAAGTTGCTGCAGCTCAGTTCCTGTCGGTACCGCCTCCTTCTGGTCTGAATTGGTCCTGCATGTTTCAGCTGTCGGCCCTTTCAGTCCTGATTCTTCCGACTGTCTCAGTTTCATGTCTTTGTAAAGAAAGACAGCAGTTCAGAAAGATACGGTGATGTGAACACAGGGACGATATGAATATCAAATTTTGACTTTGGTTCTGTTTGAGGGAAGCGACCTTCACAAATAATTGTTTACATTGTTGGTGTTGAAATCATAAAAATGGTGGAAAGTAATTAAAAACATTGACTCAAGAAGTGTACTTAAGTACAATTTTCATGTACTCTACTTTTATTTTTTTTTTTCATCTTATGCGACTTAATATTTCTACTTCACGACATATATTTGTGGCGCAGATCTTTGTTTTCTTCTTCTTTCCCGTCCCATTTATCATCTGACAACCCGTCAGATTTCTTTTGGGACTCTTTGAGGGGTTCTCAACCCTCAGGTTGGAACCACTGGACAAATCTAACTGGATATGTAGTATTTAACAAGCTGGAGCTTGACCATCCACCGTTCAACAGCAGCGGTCATTTTACAAAAGAAAGCACTTAAATGAATTATAGTTAACGTACATGGTTAGATATTACTTCTGTACTTCTAATTAAGTAGTTTTTGACTGACTTATTTGAATTGCAACAGTATTTTTACAATGTTGTACAGGTACATTTATTTTAAGGTCGAGACAAATGTTCAAACAAAAGTACTTTGCTTTAAACAATATTGTGTGTTTGATATGGTTTCTCCATGAGAATGGTCAATTACAGCATTTGAAATTCTTAAAATGACATCTAAGCCTCCTCTATCATTGAATGAATATGTAATTAGAGCCCCAGCACCGATGGTGCGAAAGCCCTATTGTTATTCAAGCGATTATTATTATTCTCTGTAAAAAACTGCATTTTTGGCAGCTTTGTTATACTCAGAAACTCATTAAGGTTGGTACACGCGTCTTTCCCGGCGAAAAATGTTTGTATTTTAGTGGAGCCGCGACTGGGCGTGGCCAAATGGCTCGCTAGCGCCCCCTAAACAGATGTTGCATTGCACCATTACATCAACTCAACAGGAAGTCCGCCATTTTTAATTTAGTAGCAATTTTTGGCGATTCACAAATATTTTACTTTCAAAAATGTCTGAAATATGGATAAAAAAATCCATCTATAGCATGTCGTCCGCAATATCTAAAAAAAAGTCATACTATAGCATGCCCTCAAAAGCACCAAAGGAAGTCACAGTATAACAGGCACAATGGTTTAGTGGTCAGCGCTGGTACCTTTCATTGAGAAGGGCATTGGTTGGATTCCCACTGGAGACAGGCTTATCGATTTAAAAAAAAAAAAAAAAAAATCATACATTCATGTTGTCTAAACTATGAAAAAATAAATCATACTACAGCATTTTGAATGTGAAATTTTCCCTTTTTTGCAAATTTTGAAAGGAAAATTTTAGCATTAGTATGTCATCCTAAATATGACAAAAAAAGTCATACTATAACATGTCCAAAATGTGAAAAAAACATTTCATACTATAGCATGTTGTCCAAAAAGTGATAAAAAAAAAAGTCATACTTTAGCATGTTGTCAAAAAAGTGATAAAAGTCATACTGTAGCATGTTGTCAAAAAAGTGATAAAAAAAACTCATGTCATCCAAAAAGTGATAAAAAAGTCATACTGTAGCATGTTGTCAAAAAAGTGATAAAAAGTCATACTATAGCATGTTGTCCAAAATTTGAAAAAAAGTCATATTTTGCATGTTGTCAAAAAGTGATAAAAAAAAAGTCATACTTTAGCATGTCATCCAAAATATGAAAAAAGTCATACTATAGAATGTTGTCCAAAAAGTGATAAAAAAAACTCGTCATCCAAAAAGTGATAAAAAAGTCATACTGTAGCATGTTGTCAAAAAAGTGGTAAAAAAAATCATACTTTAGCATGTCGTCCAAAATATGAAAAAAGTCATACTTTAGCATGTCGTCCAAAATATGAAAAAAGTCATACTATAGCATGTCCAAAATATGAAAAAAAGTCATATTTTGCATGTTGTCAAAAAGTGATAAAAAAGTCATACTTTAGCATGTCGTCCAAAATATGAAAAAAGTCATACTATAGCATGTTGTCCAAAATTTGAAAAAAAGTCATATTTTGCATGTTGTCAAAAAGTGATAAAAAAAGTCATACTTTAGCATGTCGTCCAAAATATGAAAAAAGTCATACTATAGCATGTTGTCCAAAATTTGAAAAAAAGTCATATTTTGCATGTTGTCAAAAAGTGATAAAAAAAAGTCATACTTTAGCATGTTGTCCAAAATATGAAAAAAGTCGTACTTTAGCATGTCGTCCAAAATATGAAAAAAGTCATACTATAGCATGTTGTCAAAACAGTGATAAAAAGTCATACTATAGCATGTTGTCCAGAGAGTGATAAAAAAAACTCGTCATCCAAAAAGTGATAAAAAAGTAATACTGTAGCATGTCAAAAAAGTGATAAAAAGTCATACTTTAGCATGTCGTCCAAAATATGAAAAAAGTCATACTTTAGCATGTCGTCCAAAATATGAAAAAAGTCATACTATAGCATGTTGTCCAAAATATGAAAAAAAAGTCATATTTTGCATGTTGTCAGAAAGTGATAAAAAAGTCATACTTTAGCATGTCGTCCAAAATATGAAAAAAGTCAAACTATAGCATGTTGTCCAAAATATGAAAAAAGTCATACTATAGCATGTTGTCCAAAATATGAAAAAAGTCATACTATAGAATGTTGTCCAAAAAGTGATAAAAAAACTCGTCATCCAAAAAGTGATAAAAAAAGTCATACTGTAGCATGTTGTCAAAAAAGTGATAAAAAGTCATACTATAGCATGTTGTCCAAAGAGTGATAAAAAAACTCATGTCATCCAAAAAGTGATAAAAAAGTAATACTGTAGCATGTTGTCAAAAAAGTGATAAAAAGTCATACTTTAGCATGTCGTCCAAAATATGAAAAAAGTCATACTATAGCATGTCCGAAATATGAAAAAAAAGTCATATTTTGCATGCTGTCAAAAAGTGATAAAAAAGTCGTACTTTAGCATGTTGTCCAAAAAGTGATAAAAAAAATCATACTTTAGCATGTCGTCCAAAATATGAAAAAAGTCATACTATAGCATGTTGTCAAAACAGTGATAAAAAGTCATACTATAGCATGTTGTCCAGAGAGTGATAAAAAAAACTCATGTCATCCAAAAAGTGATAAAAAAGTAATACTGTAGCATGTCAAAAAAGTGATAAAAAGTCATACTTTAGCATGTCGTCCAAAATATGAAAAAAGTCATACTTTAGCATGTCGTCCAAAATATGAAAAAAGTCATACTATAGCATGTTGTCCAAAATATGAAAAAAGTCATACTATAGAATGTTGTCCAAAAAGTGATAAAAAAACTCGTCATCCAAAAAGTGATAAAAAAAAGTCATACTGTAGCATGTTGTCAAAAAAGTGATAAAAAGTCATACTATAGCATGTTGTCCAAAGAGTGATAAAAAAAACTCATGTCATCCAAAAAGTGATAAAAAAGTAATACTGTAGCATGTTGACAAAAAAGTGATAAAAAGTCATACTTTAGCATGTCGTCCAAAATATGAAAAAAGTCATATTTTGCATGTTGTCAAAAAGTGATAAAAAAGTCATACTTTAGCATGTCGTCCAAAATATGAAAAAAGTCATACTATAGCATGTCCGAAATATGAAAAAAAAAAGTCATATTTTGCATGTTGTCAAAAATATGAAAAAAGTCATACTATAGAATGTTGTCCAAAAAGTGATAAAAAAGTCATACTTTAGCATGTCGTCCAAAATATGAAAAAAGTTATACTATAGAATGTTGTCAAAAAAGTGATAAAAAGTCATACTATAGCATGTTGTCCAGAGAGTGATAAAAAAAAACTCATGTCATCCAAAAAGTGATAAAAAAGTCATACTTTAGCATGTCGTCCAAAATATGAAAAAAGTCAGACTATAGCATGTTGTCAAAAAAGTGATAAAAAAAACTCGTCATCCAAAAAGTGATAAAAAAGTCATACTGTAGCATGTTGTCAAAAAAGTGATAAAAAGTCATACTATAGCATGTTGTCAAAAAAGTGATAAAAAGTCATACTTTAGCATGTCGTCCAAAATATGAAAAAAGTCATACTATAGCATGTCCGAAATATGAAAAAAAAATCATATTTTGCATGTTGTCAAAAAGTGATAAAAAAGTCATACTTTAGCATGTCGTCCAAAATATGGAAAAAGTCATACTTTAGCATGTCGTCCAAAATATGAAAAAAGTCATACTGTAGCATGTTGTCCAAAAAGTGATAAAAAAAATCATACTTTAGCATGTCGTCCAAAATATGAAAAAAGTCATACTTTAGCATGTCGTCCAAAATATGAAAAAAAGTCATATTTTGCATGTTGTCAAAAAGTGATAAAAAAAAGTCATACTTTAGCATGTCGTCCAAAATATGAAAAAAGTCATACTATAGCATGTTGTAAAAAAAGTGATAAAAAAAATCATACTTTAGCATGTCGTCCAAAATATGAAAAAAATCATACTTTAGCATGTCGTCCAAAATATGAAAAAAGTCATACTTTAGCATGTCGTCCAAAATATGAAAAAAAGTCATATTTTGCATGTTGTCAAAAAGTGATAAAAAAAATCATACTTTAGCATGTCGTCCAAAATATGAAAAAAGTCATACTTTAGCATGTCGTCCAAAATATGAAAAAAAGTCATATTTTGCATGTTGTCAAAAAGTGATAAAAAAAAGTCATACTTTAGCATGTCGTCCAAAATATGAAAAAAGTCATACTATAGCATGTTGTAAAAAAAGTGATAAAAAAAATCATACTTTAGCATGTCGTCCAAAATATGAAAAAAATCATACTTTAGCATGTCGTCCAAAATATGAAAAAAGTCATACTTTAGCATGTCGTCCAAAATATGAAAAAAAGTCATATTTTGCATGTTGTCAAAAAGTGATAAAAAAAAGTCATACTTTAGCATGTCGTCCAAAATATGAAAAAAGTCATACTATAGCATGTTGTAAAAAAAGTGATAAAAAAAATCATACTTTAGCATGTCGTCCAAAATATGAAAAAAATCATACTTTAGCATGTCGTCCAAAATATGAAAAAAGTCATACTTTAGCATGTCGTCCAAAATATGAAAAAAAGTCATATTTTGCATGTTGTCAAAAAGTGATAAAAAAAAGTCATACTATAGCATGTTGTCCAAAAAGTGATAAAAAAAATCATACTTTAGCATGTCGTCCAAAATATGAAAAAAGTCATACTATAGCATGTCCGAAATATGAAAAAAAAGTCATATTTTGCATGTTGTCAAAAAGTGATAAAAAAGTCATACTTTAGCATGTCGTCCAAAATATGAAAAAAGTCATACTATAGCATGTTGTAAAAAAAGTGATAAAAAAAATCATACTATAGCATGTCGTCCAAAATATGAAAAAAGTCATACTATAGCATGTTGTCCAAAGAGTGATAAAAAAAACTCGTCATCCAAAAAGTGATAAAAAAGTAATACTGTAGCATGTTGTCAAAAAAGTGATAAAAAGTCATACTTTAGCATGTCGTCCAAAATATGAAAAAAGTCATACTATAGCATGTTGTCAAAAAAGTGATAAAAAAAGTCATACTTTAGCATGTCGTCTAAAATATGAAAAAAGTCATACTATAGCATGTTGTCAAAACAGTGATAAAAAAAAACATGTCATCCAAAAAGTGATAAAAAAAATCATACTTTAGCATGTCGTCCAAAATATGAAAAAAGTCATACTTTAGCATGTCGTCCAAAATATGAAAAAAAGTCATACTATAGCATGACGTCAAAAAAGTGATAGAAAAAAGTCGTACTGCATGTCAAAAAAGTGATAAAAAAAAGTCATACTATAGCATGTCCTCAAAAGCACCAAAGAAAGTTACAGTATCACAGGCACAATGGTGTAGTGGTTAGTGCTGGTGACTTTCATTGAGAAGGGCATTGTTTCGATTCCCACTGGAGACATCCTTGTCAATTAAAAAAAAAAAAAAGTCATACTATAATATGTCGTCAAAAATATGAAAAAAGTCAAACCATACCATTTTGTCATACATTTTGCATTTTGAAAGTGAAATTGTCCCTTTTTTTTTTTGAAATTTTGAAAGTGAAATTTTTGCATTAGCATGTCGTCCAAAATATGAAAAAAGTCATACTTTAGCATGTCGTCCAAAATATGAAAAAAAGTCATACTATAGCATGTCGTCCAAAATATGAAAAAAAATCATACTATAGCATGTCCAAAATTTGAAAAAAAGTCATATTTTGCATGTTGTCAAAAAGTGATAAAAAAGTCATACTTTAGCATGTCGTCTAAAATATGAAAAAAGTCATACTATAGAATGTTGTCCAAAAAGTGATAAAAAGTCATACTATAGCATGTTGTCAAAAAAGTGATAAAAAAAATCATACTTTAGCATGTCGTCCAAAATATGAAAAAAGTCATACTTTAGCATGTCGTCCAAAATATGAAAAAAAGTCATATTTTGCATGTTGTCAAAAAGTGATTAAAAAAAGTCATACTTTAGCATGTCGTCCAAAATATGAAAAAAAAGTCATATTTTGCATGTTGTCAAAAATATGAAAAAAGTCATACTATAGAATGTTGTCCAAAAAGTGATAAAAAAAACTCGTCATCCAAAAAGTGATAAAAAAAAGTCATACTGTAGCATGTTGTCAAAAAAGTGATAAAAAGTCATACTATAGCATGTTGTCCAAAGAGTGATAAAAAAAACTCATGTCATCCAAAAAGTGATAAAAAAGTAATACTGTAGCATTTTGACAAAAAAGTGATAAAAAGTCATACTTTAGCATGTCGTCCAAAATATGAAAAAAGTCATACTATAGCATGTTGTCCAAAATTTGAAAAAAAGTCATATTTTGCATGTTGTCAAAAAGTGATAAAAAAGTCATACTTTAGCATGTCGTCCAAAATATGAAAAAAGTCATACTATAGCATGTCCGAAATATGAAAAAAAAGTCATATTTTGCATGTTGTCAAAAATATGAAAAAAGTCATACTATAGAATGTTGTCCAAAAAGTGATAAAAAAGTCATACTTTAGCATGTCGTCCAAAATATGAAAAAAGTTATACTATAGAATGTTGTCAAAAAAGTGATAAAAAGTCATACTATAGCATGTTGTCCAGAGAGTGATAAAAAAAAACTCATGTCATCCAAAAAGTGATAAAAAAGTCATACTTTAGCATGTCGTCCAAAATATGAAAAAAGTCAGACTATAGCATGTTGTCAAAAAAGTGATAAAAAAAACTCGTCATCCAAAAAGTGATAAAAAAGTCATACTGTAGCATGTTGTCAAAAAAGTGATAAAAAGTCATACTATAGCATGTTGTCAAAAAAGTGATAAAAAGTCATACTTTAGCATGTCGTCCAAAATATGAAAAAAGTCATACTTTAGCATGTCGTCCAAAATATGAAAAAAAATCATATTTTGCATGTTGTCAAAAAGTGATAAAAAAAGTCATACTTTAGCATGTCGTCCAAAATATGAAAAAAGTCATACTATAGCATGTCCGAAATATGAAAAAAAAAATCATATTTTGCATGTTGTCAAAAAGTGATAAAAAAGTCATACTTTAGCATGTCGTCCAAAATATGGAAAAAGTCATACTTTAGCATGTCGTCCAAAATATGAAAAAAGTCATACTATAGAATGTTGTCCAAAAAGTGATAAAAAAAACTCGTCATCCAAAAAGTGATAAAAAAAAGTCATACTGTAGCATGTTGTCAAAAAAGTGATAAAAAGTCATACTATAGCATGTTGTCAAAAAAGTGATAAAAAAAATCATACTTTAGCATGTCGTCCAAAATATGAAAAAAGTCATACTTTAGCATGTCGTCCAAAATATGAAAAAAAGTCATATTTTGCATGTTGTCAAAAAGTGATAAAAAAAAGTCATACTTTAGCATGTCGTCCAAAATATGAAAAAAGTCATACTATAGCATGTTGTAAAAAAAGTGATAAAAAAAATCATACTTTAGCATGTCGTCCAAAATATGAAAAAAGTCATACTTTAGCATGTCGTCCAAAATATGAAAAAAAGTCATATTTTGCATGTTGTCAAAAAGTGATAAAAAAAAGTCATACTTTAGCATGTCGTCCAAAATATGAAAAAAGTCATACTATAGCATGTCCGAAATATGAAAAAAAAGTCATATTTTGCATGTTGTCAAAAAGTGATAAAAAAGTCATACTTTAGCATGTCGTCCAAAATATGAAAAAAGTCATACTATAGCATGTTGTAAAAAAAGTGATAAAAAAAAAATCATACTATAGCATGTCGTCCAAAATATGAAAAAAGTCATACTATAGCATGTTGTCCAGAGAGTGATAAAAAAAACTCGTCATCCAAAAAGTGATAAAAAAGTAATACTGTAGCATGTTGTCAAAAAAGTGATAAAAAGTCATACTTTAGTAGGTCGTCCAAAATATGAAAAAAGTCATACTATAGCATGTTGTCAAAAAAGTGATAAAAAAAGTCATACTTTAGCATGTCGTCTAAAATATGAAAAAAGTCATACTATAGCATGTTGTCAAAACAGTGATAAAAAAAAACATGTCATCCAAAAAGTGATAAAAAAAATCATACTTTAGCATGTCGTCCAAAATATGAAAAAAGTCATACTTTAGCATGTCGTCCAAAATATGAAAAAAAGTCATACTATAGCATGACGTCAAAAAAGTGATAGAAAAAAGTCGTACTGCATGTCAAAAAAGTGATAAAAAAAAGTCATACTATAGCATGTCCTCAAAAGCACCAAAGAAAGTTACAGTATCACAGGCACAATGGTGTAGTGGTTAGTGCTGGTGACTTTCATTGAGAAGGGCATTGTTTCGATTCCCACTGGAGACATCCTTGTCAATTAAAAAAAAAAAAAAGTCATACTATAATATGTCGTCAAAAATATGAAAAAAGTCAAACCATACCATTTTGTCATACATTTTGCATTTTGAAAGTGAAATTGTCCCTTTTTTTTTTGAAATTTTGAAAGTGAAATTTTTGCATTAGCATGTCGTCCAAAATATGAAAAAAGTCATACTTTAGCATGTCGTCCAAAATATGAAAAAAAGTCATACTATAGCATGTCGTCCAAAATATGAAAAAAAATCATACTATAGCATGTCCAAAATTTGAAAAAAAGTCATATTTTGCATGTTGTCAAAAAGTGATAAAAAAAGTCATACTTTAGCATGTCGTCCAAAATATGAAAAAAGTCATACTATAGAATGTTGTCCAAAAAGTGATAAAAAAAACTCGTCATCCAAAAAGTGATAAAAAAAAGTCATACTGTAGCATGTTGTCAAAAAAGTGATAAAAAGTCATACTATAGCATGTTGTCAAAAAAGTGATAAAAAAAATCATACTTTAGCATGTCGTCCAAAATATGAAAAAAGTCACACTTTAGCATGTCCAAAATATGAAAAAAGTCATACTTTAGCATGTCGTCTAAAATATGAAAAAAAGTCATATTTTGCATGTTGTCAAAAAGTGATAAAAAAGTCATACTTTAGCATGTCGTCCAAAATATGAAAAAAGTCATACTATAGCATGTTGTCAAAAAAGTGATAAAAAAGTCCTACTTTAGCATGTCGTCCAAAATATGAAAAAAGTCACACTTTAGCATGTCCAAAATATGAAAAAAGTCATACTTTAGCATGTCGTCTAAAATATGAAAAAAAGTCATATTTTGCATGTTGTCAAAAAGTGATAAAAAAGTCATACTTTAGCATGTCGTCTAAAATATGAAAAAAGTCATACTATAGCATGTTGTCAAAACAGTGATAAAAAGTCATACTATAGCATGTTGTCCAAAGAGTGATAAAAAAAACTCATGTCATCCAAAAAGTGATAAAAAAGTAATACTGTAGCATGTTGTCAAAAAAGTGATAAAAAGTCATACTTTAGCATGTCGTCCAAAATATGAAAAAAGTCATGCTATAGCATGTCCGAAATATGAAAAAAAAGTCATATTTTGCATGTTGTCAAAAAGTGATAAAAAAGTCATACTTTAGCATGTTGTCCAAAAAGTGATAAAAAAAAAGTCATACTATAGCATGTCGTCCAAAATATGAAAAAAGTCATACTATAGCATGTTGTAAAAAAAAGTGATAAAAAAAAATCATACTATAGCATGTCGTCCAAAATATGAAAAAAGTCATACTATAGCATGTTGTCCAGAGAGTGATAAAAAAAACTCGTCATCCAAAAAGTGATAAAAAAGTAATACTGTAGCATGTTGTCAAAAAAGTGATAAAAAGTCATACTTTAGCATGTCGTCCAAAATATGAAAAAAGTCATACTATAGCATGTTGTAAAAAAAGTGATAAAAAAAAATCATACTTTAGCATGTCGTCCAAAATATGAAAAAAGTCATACTATAGAATGTTGTCCAAAATATGAAAAAAGTCATACTGTAGCTTGTTGTCAAAAAAGTGATAAAAAGTCATACTATAGCATGTTGGCAAAAAAGTGATAAAAAAAATCATACTTTAGCATGTCGTCCAAAATATGAAAAAAATCATACTTTAGCATGTCGTCCAAAATATGAAAAAAGTCATACTATAGCATGTCCAAAATATGAAAAAAAGTCATATTTTGCATGTTGTCAAAAAGTGATTAAAAAAAAATCGTACTTTAGCATGTCGTCCAAAATATGAAAAAAGTCATACTGTAGCATGTTGTCCAAAATATGAAAAAAAAGTCATATTTTGCATGTTGTCAAAAAGTGATAAAAAAGTCATACTTTAGCATGTCGTCCAAAATATGAAAAAAGTCATACTTTAGCATGTCGTCCAAAATATGAAAAAAGTCATACTATAGAATGTTGTCCAAAAAGTGATAAAAAAAACTCGTCATCCAAAAAGTGATAAAAAAGTCATACTGTAGCATGTTGTCAAAACAGTGATAAAAAGTCATACTATAGCATGTTGTCCAAAGAGTGATAAAAAAACTCATGTCATCCAAAAAGTGATAAAAAAGTAATACCGTAGCATGTTGTCAAAAAAGTGATAAAAAAAGTCATACTTTAGCATGTCGTCCAAAATATGAAAAAAAGTCATACTATAGCATGTTGTCCAAAATTTGAAAAAAAGTCATATTTTGCATGTTGTCAAAAAGTGATAAAAAAGTCATACTTTAGCATGTCGTCCAAAATATGAAAAAAGTCATACTATAGCATGTCCGAAATATGAAAAAAAAGTCATATTTTGCATGTTGTCAAAAATATGAAAAAAGTCATACTATAGAATGTTGTCCAAAAAGTGATAAAAAAGTCATACTTTAGCATGTCGTCCAAAATATGAAAAAAGTCATACTATAGCATGTTGTCAAAAAAGTGATAAAAAAAGAATCATACTATAGCATGTCGTCCAAAATATGAAAAAAGTCATACTATAGAATGTTGTCCAAAATATGAAAAAAGTCATACTGTAGCTTGTTGTCAAAAAAGTGATAAAAAGTCATACTATAGCATGTTGGCAAAAAAGTGATAAAAAAAATCATACTTTAGCATGTCGTCCAAAATATGAAAAAAATCATACTTTAGCATGTCGTCCAAAATATGAAAAAAGTCATACTATAGTATGTCCAAAATATGAAAAAAAGTCATATTTTGCATGTTGTCAAAAAGTGATTTAAAAAAAAAATCATACTTTAGCATGTCGTCCAAAATATGAAAAAAGTCATACTGTAGCATGTTGTCCAAAATATGAAAAAAAAGTCATATTTTGCATGTTGTCAAAAAGTGATAAAAAAGTCATACTTTAGCATGTCGTCCAAAATATGAAAAAAGTCATACTTTAG
Source organism: Embiotoca jacksoni (assembly GCF_022577435.1). Classification (NCBI taxonomy): domain Eukaryota; kingdom Metazoa; phylum Chordata; class Actinopteri; family Embiotocidae; genus Embiotoca; species Embiotoca jacksoni. The sequence goes on from NW_027185252.1 coordinate 7,046,402, forward strand.
CATGTCGTCCAAAATATGAAAAAAGTCATACTATAGAATGTTGTCCAAAAAGTGATAAAAAAAACTCGTCATCCAAAAAGTGATAAAAAAGTAATACTGTAGCATGTTGTCAAAAAAGTGATGATAAAAAAAGTCATACTTTAGCATGTCGTCCAAAATATGAAAAAAAGTCATATTTTGCATGTTGTCAAAAAGTGATAAAAAAGTCATACTTTAGCATGTCGTCCGAAATATGAAAAAAAAGTCATATTTTGCATGTTGTCAAAAATATGAAAAAAGTCATACTATAGAATGTTGTCCAAAAAGTGATAAAAAAGTCATACTTTAGCATGTCGTCCAAAATATGAAAAAAGTCATACTATAGAATGTTGTCCAAAAAGTGATAAAAGTCATACTTTAGCATGTCGTCCAAAATATGAAAAAAGTCATACTGTAGCTTGTTGTCAAAAAAGTGATAAAAAGTCATACTATAGCATGTTGGCAAAAAAGTGATAAAAAAAAATCATACTTTAGCATGTCGTCCAAAATATGAAAAATGTCATACTATAGAATGTTGTCCAAAATATGAAAAAAGTCATACTGTAGCTTGTTGTCAAAAAAGTGATAAAAAGTCATACTATAGCATGTTGGCAAAAAAGTGATAAAAAAAAATCATACTTTAGCTTGTTGTCAAAAAAGTGATAAAAAGTCATACTATAGCATGTTGGCAAAAAAGTGATAAAAAAAATCATACTTTAGCATGTCGTCCAAAATATGAAAAAAATCATACTTTAGCATGTCGTCCAAAATATGAAAAAAGTCATACTATAGCATGTCCAAAATATGAAAAAAAGTCATATTTTGCATGTTGTCAAAAAGTGATTTAAAAAAAAAATCATACTTTAGCATGTCGTCCAAAATATGAAAAAAGTCATACTGTAGCATGTTGTCCAAAATATGAAAAAAAGTCATATTTTGCATGTTGTCAAAAAGTGATAAAAAAGTCATACTTTAGCATGTCGTCCGAAATATGAAAAAAAAGTCATATTTTGCATGTTGTCAAAAATATGAAAAAAGTCATACTATAGAATGTTGTCCAAAAAGTGATAAAAAAGTCATACTTTAGCATGTCGTCCAAAATATGAAAAAAGTCATACTATAGAATGTTGTCCAAAAAGTGATAAAAGTCATACTTTAGCATGTCGTCCAAAATATGAAAAAAGTCATACTGTAGCTTGTTGTCAAAAAAGTGATAAAAAGTCATACTATAGCATGTTGGCAAAAAAGTGATAAAAAAAAATCATACTTTAGCATGTCGTCCAAAATATGAAAAATGTCATACTATAGAATGTTGTCCAAAATATGAAAAAAGTCATACTGTAGCTTGTTGTCAAAAAAGTGATAAAAAGTCATACTATAGCATGTTGGCAAAAAAGTGATAAAAAAAAATCATACTTTAGCATGTCGTCCAAAATATGAAAAAAGTCATACTTTAGCATGTCGTCCAAAATATGAAAAAAGTCATACTATAGCATGTCCAAAATATGAAAAAAAGTCATATTTTGCATGTTGTCAAAAAGTGATTAAAAAAAAAATCATACTTTAGCATGTCGTCCAAAATATGAAAAAAGTCATACTGTAGCATGTTGTCCAAAGAGTGATAAAAAAAAAACATGTCATCCAAAAAGTGATAAAAAAAATCATACTTTAGCATGTCGTCCAAAATATGAAAAAAGTCATACTTTAGCATGTCGTCCAAAATATGAAAAAAAGTCATACTATAGTATGACGTCAAAAAAGTGATAGAAAAAAGTCGTACTGCATGTCAAAAAAGTGATAAAAAAAAGTCATACTATAGCATGTCCTCAAAAGCACCAAAGAAAGTTACAGTATCACAGGCACAATGGTGTAGTGGTTAGTGCTGGTGACTTTCATTGAGAAGGGCATTGTTTCGATTCCCACTGGAGACATCCTTGTCAATTAAAAAAAAAAAAAGTCATACTATAATATGTCGTCAAAAATATGAAAAAAGTCAAACCATACCATTTTGTCATACATTTTGCATTTTGAAAGTGAAATTGTCCCTTTTTTTTTTGAAATTTTGAAAGTGAAATTTTTGCATTAGCATGTCGTCCAAAATATGAAAAAAGTCATACTTTAGCATGTCGTCCAAAATATGAAAAAAAGTCATACTATAGCATGTCGTCCAAAATATGAAAAAAAATCATACTATAGCATGTCCAAAATTTGAAAAAAAGTCATATTTTGCATGTTGTCAAAAAGTGATAAAAAAGTCATACTTTAGCATGTCGTCCAAAATATGAAAAAAGTCATACTATAGAATGTTGTCCAAAAAGTGATAAAAAAAACTCGTCATCCAAAAAGTGATAAAAAAAAGTCATACTGTAGCATGTTGTCAAAAAAGTGATAAAAAGTCATACTATAGCATGTTGTCAAAAAAGTGATAAAAAAAATCATACTTTAGCATGTCGTCCAAAATATGAAAAAAGTCACACTTTAGCATGTCCAAAATATGAAAAAAGTCATACTTTAGCATGTCGTCTAAAATATGAAAAAAAGTCATATTTTGCATGTTGTCAAAAAGTGATAAAAAAGTCATACTTTAGCATGTCGTCCAAAATATGAAAAAAGTCATACTATAGCATGTTGTCAAAAAAGTGATAAAAAAGTCATACTTTAGCATGTCGTCCAAAATATGAAAAAAGTCACACTTTAGCATGTCGTCTAAAATATGAAAAAAAGTCATATTTTGCATGTTGTCAAAAAGTGATAAAAAAGTCATACTTTAGCATGTCGTCTAAAATATGAAAAAAGTCATACTATAGCATGTTGTCAAAACAGTGATAAAAAGTCATACTATAGCATGTTGTCCAAAGAGTGATAAAAAAAACTCATGTCATCCAAAAAGTGATAAAAAAGTAATACTGTAGCATGTTGTCAAAAAAGTGATAAAAAGTCATACTTTAGCATGTCGTCCAAAATATGAAAAAAGTCATACTATAGCATGTCCGAAATATGAAAAAAAAGTCATATTTTGCATGTTGTCAAAAAGTGATAAAAAAGTCATACTTTAGCATGTTGTCCAAAAAGTGATAAAAAAAAAAAGTCATACTATAGCATGTCGTCCAAAATATGAAAAAAGTCATACTATAGCATGTTGTCAAAAAAGTGATTAAAAAAAGTCATACTTTAGCATGTTGTCCAAAAAGTGATAAAAAAAAAAGTCATACTATAGCATGTCGTCCAAAATATGAAAAAAGTCATACTATAGAATGTTGTCCAAAGAGTGATAAAAAAAACTCGTCATCCAAAAAGTGATAAAAAAGTCATACTGTAGCATGTTGTCAAAAAAGTGATAAAAAGTCATACCATAGCATGTTGGCAAAAAAGTGATAAAAAAATCATACTTTAGCATGTCGTCCAAAATATGAAAAAAGTCATACTTTAGCATGTCGTCCAAAATATGAAAAAAGTCATACTATAGCATGTCCAAAATATGAAAAAAAGTCATATTTTGCATGTTGTCAAAAAGTGATTAAAAAAAAAATCATACTTTAGCATGTCGTCCAAAATATGAAAAGTCATACTATAGCATGTTGTCCAAAATATGAAAAAAAAGTCATATTTTGCATGTTGTCAAAAATATGAAAAAAGTCATACTATAGAATGTTGTCCAAAAAGTGATAAAAAAGTCATACTTTAGCATGTCGTCCAAAATATGAAAAAAGTCATACTATAGAATGTTGTCCAAAAAGTGATAAAAGTCATACTTTAGCATGTCGTCCAAAATATGAAAAAAGTCATACTGTAGCTTGTTGTCAAAAAAGTGATAAAAAGTCATACTATAGCATGTTGGCAAAAAAGTGATAAAAAAAATCATACTTTAGCATGTCGTCCAAAATATGAAAAAAATCATACTTTAGCATGTCGTCCAAAATATGAAAAAAGTCATACTATAGCATGTCCAAAATATGAAAAAAAGTCATATTTTGCATGTTGTCAAAAAGTGATTTAAAAAAAAAATCATACTTTAGCATGTCGTCCAAAATATGAAAAAAGTCATACTGTAGCATGTTGTCCAAAATATGAAAAAAAAGTCATATTTTGCATGTTGTCAAAAAGTGATAAAAAAGTCATACTTTAGCATGTCGTCCAAAATATGAAAAAAGTCATACTTTAGCATGTCGTCCAAAATATGAAAAAAGTCATACTATAGAATGTTGTCCAAAAAGTGATAAAAAAACTCATGTCATCCAAAAAGTGATAAAAAAGTAATACTGTAGCATGTTGTCAAAAAAGTGATGATAAAAAAAGTCATACTTTAGCATGTCGTCCAAAATATGAAAAAAAGTCATATTTTGCATGTTGTCAAAAAGTGATAAAAAAGTCATACTTTAGCATGTCGTCCGAAATATGAAAAAAAAGTCATATTTTGCATGTTGTCAAAAATATGAAAAAAGTCATACTATAGAATGTTGTCCAAAAAGTGATAAAAAAGTCATACTTTAGCATGTCGTCCAAAATATGAAAAAAGTCATACTATAGAATGTTGTCCAAAAAGTGATAAAAGTCATACTTTAGCATGTCGTCCAAAATATGAAAAAAGTCATACTGTAGCTTGTTGTCAAAAAAGTGATAAAAAGTCATACTATAGCATGTTGGCAAAAAAGTGATAAAAAAAAATCATACTTTAGCATGTCGTCCAAAATATGAAAAATGTCATACTATAGAATGTTGTCCAAAATATGAAAAAAGTCATACTGTAGCTTGTTGTCAAAAAAGTGATAAAAAGTCATACTATAGCATGTTGGCAAAAAAGTGATAAAAAAAAATCATACTTTAGCATGTCGTCCAAAATATGAAAAAAGTCATACTTTAGCATGTCGTCCAAAATATGAAAAAAGTCATACTATAGCATGTCCAAAATATGAAAAAAAGTCATATTTTGCATGTTGTCAAAAAGTGATTAAAAAAAAAATCATACTTTAGCATGTCGTCCAAAATATGAAAAAAGTCATACTGTAGCATGTTGTCCAAAGAGTGATAAAAAAAAAACATGTCATCCAAAAAGTGATAAAAAAAATCATACTTTAGCATGTCGTCCAAAATATGAAAAAAGTCATACTTTAGCATGTCGTCCAAAATATGAAAAAAAGTCATACTATAGTATGACGTCAAAAAAGTGATAGAAAAAAGTCGTACTGCATGTCAAAAAAGTGATAAAAAAAAGTCATACTATAGCATGTCCTCAAAAGCACCAAAGAAAGTTACAGTATCACAGGCACAATGGTGTAGTGGTTAGTGCTGGTGACTTTCATTGAGAAGGGCATTGTTTCGATTCCCACTGGAGACATCCTTGTCAATTAAAAAAAAAAAAAGTCATACTATAATATGTCGTCAAAAATATGAAAAAAGTCAAACCATACCATTTTGTCATACATTTTGCATTTTGAAAGTGAAATTGTCCCTTTTTTTTTTTAAATTTTGAAAGTGAAATTTTTGCATTAGCATGTCGTCCAAAATATGAAAAAAGTCATACTTTAGCATGTCGTCCAAAATATGAAAAAAAGTCATACTATAGCATGTCGTCCAAAATATGAAAAAAAATCATACTATAGCATGTCCAAAATTTGAAAAAAAGTCATATTTTGCATGTTGTCAAAAAGTGATAAAAAAGTCATACTTTAGCATGTCGTCCAAAATATGAAAAAAGTCATACTATAGAATGTTGTCCAAAAAGTGATAAAAAAAACTCGTCATCCAAAAAGTGATAAAAAAAAGTCATACTGTAGCATGTTGTCAAAAAAGTGATAAAAAGTCATACTATAGCATGTTGTCAAAAAAGTGATAAAAAAAATCATACTTTAGCATGTCGTCCAAAATATGAAAAAAGTCACACTTTAGCATGTCCAAAATATGAAAAAAGTCATACTTTAGCATGTCGTCTAAAATATGAAAAAAAGTCATATTTTGCATGTTGTCAAAAAGTGATAAAAAAGTCATACTTTAGCATGTCGTCCAAAATATGAAAAAAGTCATACTATAGCATGTTGTCAAAAAAGTGATAAAAAAGTCATACTTTAGCATGTCGTCCAAAATATGAAAAAAGTCACACTTTAGCATGTCCAAAATATGAAAAAAGTCATACTTTAGCATGTCGTCTAAAATATGAAAAAAAGTCATATTTTGCATGTTGTCAAAAAGTGATAAAAAAGTCATACTTTAGCATGTCGTCTAAAATATGAAAAAAGTCATACTATAGCATGTTGTCAAAACAGTGATAAAAAGTCATACTATAGCATGTTGTCCAAAGAGTGATAAAAAAAACTCATGTCATCCAAAAAGTGATAAAAAAGTAATACTGTAGCATGTTGTCAAAAAAGTGATAAAAAGTCATACTTTAGCATGTCGTCCAAAATATGAAAAAAGTCATACTATAGCATGTCCGAAATATGAAAAAAAAGTCATATTTTGCATGTTGTCAAAAAGTGATAAAAAAGTCATACTTTAGCATGTTGTCCAAAAAGTGATAAAAAAAAAAAGTCATACTATAGCATGTCGTCCAAAATATGAAAAAAGTCATACTATAGCATGTTGTCAAAAAAGTGATTAAAAAAAGTCATACTTTAGCATGTTGTCCAAAAAGTGATAAAAAAAAAAAGTCATACTATAGCATGTCGTCCAAAATATGAAAAAAGTCATACTATAGAATGTTGTCCAAAGAGTGATAAAAAAAACTCGTCATCCAAAAAGTGATAAAAAAGTCATACTGTAGCATGTTGTCAAAAAAGTGATAAAAAGTCATACCATAGCATGTTGGCAAAAAAGTGATAAAAAAATCATACTTTAGCATGTCGTCCAAAATATGAAAAAAGTCATACTTTAGCATGTCGTCCAAAATATGAAAAAAGTCATACTATAGCATGTCCAAAATATGAAAAAAAGTCATATTTTGCATGTTGTCAAAAAGTGATTAAAAAAAAAATCATACTTTAGCATGTCGTCCAAAATATGAAAAAAGTCATACTATAGCATGTTGTCCAAAATATGAAAAAAAAGTCATATTTTGCCTGTTGTCAAAAAGTGATAAAAAAGTCATACTTTAGCATGTCGTCCAAAATATGAAAAAAGTCATACTTTAGCATGTCGTCCAAAATATGAAAAAAGTCATACTATAGCATGTTGTCAAAAAAGTGATTAAAAAAATCATACTTTAGCATGTCGTCCAAAATATGAAAAATGTCATACTATAGAATGTTGTCCAAAATATGAAAAAAGTCATACTGTAGCTTGTTGTCAAAAAAGTGATAAAAAGTCATACTATAGCATGTTGGCAAAAAAGTGATAAAAAAAAATCATACTTTAGCATGTCGTCCAAAATATGAAAAAAGTCATACTTTAGCATGTCGTCCAAAATATGAAAAAAGTCATACTATAGCATGTCCAAAATATGAAAAAAAGTCATATTTTGCATGTTGTCAAAAAGTGATTAAAAAAAAAATCATACTTTAGCATGTCGTCCAAAATATGAAAAAAGTCATACTGTAGCATGTTGTCCAAAGAGTGATAAAAAAAAAACATGTCATCCAAAAAGTGATAAAAAAAATCATACTTTAGCATGTCGTCCAAAATATGAAAAAAGTCATACTTTAGCATGTCGTCCAAAATATGAAAAAAAGTCATACTATAGCATGACGTCAAAAAAGTGATAGAAAAAAGTCGTACTGCATGTCAAAAAAGTGATAAAAAAAAGTCATACTATAGCATGTCCTCAAAAGCACCAAAGAAAGTTACAGTATCACAGGCACAATGGTGTAGTGGTTAGTGCTGGTGACTTTCATTGAGAAGGGCATTGTTTCGATTCCCACTGGAGACATCCTTGTCAATTAAAAAAAAAAAAAGTCATACTATAATATGTCGTCAAAAATATGAAAAAAGTCAAACCATACCATTTTGTCATACATTTTGCATTTTGAAAGTGAAATTGTCCCTTTTTTTTTTTAAATTTTGAAAGTGAAATTTTTGCATTAGCATGTCGTCCAAAATATGAAAAAAGTCATACTTTAGCATGTCGTCCAAAATATGAAAAAAAGTCATACTATAGCATGTCGTCCAAAATATGAAAAAAAATCATACTATAGCATGTCCAAAATTTGAAAAAAAGTCATATTTTGCATGTTGTCAAAAAGTGATAAAAAAGTCATACTTTAGCATGTCGTCCAAAATATGAAAAAAGTCATACTATAGAATGTTGTCCAAAAAGTGATAAAAAAAACTCGTCATCCAAAAAGTGATAAAAAAAAGTCATACTGTAGCATGTTGTCAAAAAAGTGATAAAAAGTCATACTATAGCATGTTGTCAAAAAAGTGATAAAAAAAATCATACTTTAGCATGTCGTCCAAAATATGAAAAAAGTCACACTTTAGCATGTCCAAAATATGAAAAAAGTCATACTTTAGCATGTCGTCTAAAATATGAAAAAAAGTCATATTTTGCATGTTGTCAAAAAGTGATAAAAAAGTCATACTTTAGCATGTCGTCCAAAATATGAAAAAAGTCATACTATAGCATGTTGTCAAAAAAGTGATAAAAAAGTCATACTTTAGCATGTCGTCCAAAATATGAAAAAAGTCACACTTTAGCATGTCCAAAATATGAAAAAAGTCATACTTTAGCATGTCGTCTAAAATATGAAAAAAAGTCATATTTTGCATGTTGTCAAAAAGTGATAAAAAAGTCATACTTTAGCATGTCGTCTAAAATATGAAAAAAGTCATACTATAGCATGTTGTCAAAACAGTGATAAAAAGTCATACTATAGCATGTTGTCCAAAGAGTGATAAAAAAAACTCATGTCATCCAAAAAGTGATAAAAAAGTAATACTGTAGCATGTTGTCAAAAAAGTGATAAAAAGTCATACTTTAGCATGTCGTCCAAAATATGAAAAAAGTCATACTATAGCATGTTGTCAAAAAAGTGATTAAAAAAAATCATACTTTAGCATGTTGTCCAAAAAGTGATAAAAGTCATACTGTAGCATGTTGTCCAAAGAGTGATAAAAAAACTCATGTCATCCAAAAAGTGATAAAAAAGTCATACTGTAGCATGTTGTCAAAAAAGTGATAAAAAGTCATACCATAGCATGTTGGCAAAAAAGTGATAAAAAAATCATACTTTAGCATGTCGTCCAAAATATGAAAAAAGTCATACTTTAGCATGTCGTCCAAAATATGAAAAAAGTCATACTATAGCATGTCCAAAATATGAAAAAAAGTCATATTTTGCATGTTGTCAAAAAGTGATTAAAAAAAAAATCATACTTTAGCATGTCGTCCAAAATATGAAAAAAGTCATACTATAGCATGTTGTCCAAAATATGAAAAAAAAGTCATATTTTGCCTGTTGTCAAAAAGTGATAAAAAAGTCATACTTTAGCATGTCGTCCAAAATATGAAAAAAGTCATACTATAGCATGTTGTCAAAAAAGTGATTAAAAAAAATCATACTTTAGCATGTTGTCCAAAAAGTGATAAAAGTCATACTGTAGCATGTTGTCCAAAGAGTGATAAAAAAACTCATGTCATCCAAAAAGTGATAAAAAAGTCATACTGTAGCATGTTGTCAAAAAAGTGATAAAAAGTCATACTATAGCATGTTGGCAAAAAAGTGATAAAAAAAAATCATACTTTAGCATGTCGTCCAAAATATGAAAAAAGTCATACTTTAGCATGTCGTCCAAAATATGAAAAAAGTCATACCATAGCATGTCCAAAATATGAAAAAAAGTCATATTTTGCATGTTGTCAAAAAGTGATTAAAAAAAAAAATCATACTTTAGCATGTCGTCCAAAATATGAAAAAAGTCATACTATAGCATGTTGTCCAAAATATGAAAAAAAGTCATACTATAGCATGTTGTCAAAAAAGTGATTAAAAAAAGTCATACTTTAGCATGTCGTCCAAAATATGAAAAAAGTTATACTGTAGCATGTCGTCCAAAATATGAAAAAAGTCATACTATAGAATGTTGTCCAAAAAGTGATAAAAGTCATACTGTAGCATGTTGTCCAAAGAGTGATAAAAAAACTCATGTCATCCAAAAAGTGATAAAAAAGTCATACTGTAGCATGTTGTCAAAAAAGTGATAAAAAGTCATACTATAGCATGTTGGCAAAAAAGTGATAAAAAAAAATCAAACTTTAGCATGTCGTCCAAAAAATGAAAAAAGTCATACTTTAGCATGTCGTCCAAAATATGAAAAAAGTCATACTGTAGCATGTTGTCCAAAGAGTGATAAAAAAAACTCATGTCATCCAAAAAGTGATAAAAAAGTAATACTGTAGCATGTTGTCAAAAAAGTGATAAAAAAAAGTCATACTTTAGCATGTCCAAAATTTGAAAAAAAGTCATATTTTGCATGTTGTCAAAAAGTGATAAAAAAGTCATACTTTAGCATGTCGTCCAAAATATGAAAAAAGTCATACTATAGCATGTCCGAAATATGAAAAAAAAGTCATATTTTGCATGTTGTCAAAAATATGAAAAAAGTCATACTATAGAATGTTGTCCAAAAAGTGATAAAAAAGTCATACTTTAGCATGTCGTCCAAAATATGAAAAAAGTCATACTATAGCATGTCGTCCAAAATATGAAAAAAGTCATACTTTAGCATGTCGTCCAAAATATGAAAAAAGTCATACTATAGCATGTCCAAAATATGAAAAAAAGTCATATTTTGCATGTTGTCAAAAAGTGATTAAAAAAAAAAATCATACTTTAGCATGTCGTCCAAAATATGAAAAAAGTCATACTATAGCATGTTGTCCAAAATATGAAAAAAAGTCATACTATAGCATGTTGTCCAAAGAGTGATAAAAAAAACTCATGTCATCCAAAAAGTGATAAAAAAGTAATACTGTAGCATGTTGTCAAAAAAGTGATAAAAAAAGTCATACTTTAGCATGTCCAAAATTTGAAAAAAAGTCATATTTTGCATGTTGTCAAAAAGTGATAAAAAAGTCATACTTTAGCATGTCGTCCAAAATATGAAAAAAGTCATACTATAGCATGTCCGAAATATGAAAAAAAAGTCATATTTTGCATGTTGTCAAAAACATGAAAAAAGTCATACTATAGAATGTTGTCCAAAAAGTGATAAAAAAGTCATACTTTAGCATGTCGTCCAAAATATGAAAAAAGTCATACTATAGCATGTTGTCAAAAAAGTGATAAAAAGTCATACTATAGCATGTTGTCCAAAATATGAAAAAAAGTCATACTATAGCATGTTGTCAAAAAAGTGATTAAAAAAAGTCATACTTTAGCATGTCGTCCAAAATATGAAAAAAGTTATACTGTAGCATGTCGTCCAAAATATGAAAAAAGTCATACTATAGAATGTTGTCCAAAAAGTGATAAAAGTCATACTGTAGCATGTTGTCCAAAGAGTGATAAAAAAACTCATGTCATCCAAAAAGTGATAAAAAAGTCATACTGTAGCATGTTGTCAAAAAAGTGATAAAAAGTCATACTATAGCATGTTGGCAAAAAAGTGATAAAAAAAAATCAAACTTTAGCATGTCGTCCAAAAAATGAAAAAAGTCATACTTTAGCATGTCGTCCAAAATATGAAAAAAGTCATACTGTAGCATGTTGTCCAAAGTGATAAAAAAAACTCATGTCATCCAAAAAGTGATAAAAAAGTAATACTGTAGCATGTTGTCAAAAAAGTGATAAAAAAAGTCATACTTTAGCATGTCCAAAATTTGAAAAAAAGTCATATTTTGCATGTTGTCAAAAAGTGATAAAAAAGTCATACTTTAGCATGTCGTCCAAAATATGAAAAAAGTCATACTTTAGCATGTCCGAAATATGAAAAAAAAGTCATATTTTGCATGTTGTCAAAAATATGAAAAAAGTCATACTATAGAATGTTGTCCAAAAAGTGATAAAAAAGTCATACTTTAGCATGTCGTCCAAAATATGAAAAAAGTCATACTATAGCATGTCGTCCAAAATATGAAAAAAGTCATACTATAGCATGTCCAAAATATGAAAAAAAGTCATATTTTGCATGTTGTCAAAAAGTGATTAAAAAAAAAAATCATACTTTAGCATGTCGTCCAAAATATGAAAAAAGTCATACTATAGCATGTTGTCCAAAATATGAAAAAAAGTCATACTATAGCATGTTGTCCAAAGAGTGATAAAAAAAACTCATGTCATCCAAAAAGTGATAAAAAAGTAATACTGTAGCATGTTGTCAAAAAAGTGATAAAAAAAGTCATACTTTAGCATGTCCAAAATTTGAAAAAAAGTCATATTTTGCATGTTGTCAAAAAGTGATAAAAAAGTCATACTTTAGCATGTCGTCCAAAATATGAAAAAAGTCATACTATAGCATGTCCGAAATATGAAAAAAAAGTCATATTTTGCATGTTGTCAAAAACATGAAAAAAGTCATACTATAGAATGTTGTCCAAAAAGTGATAAAAAAGTCATACTTTAGCATGTCGTCCAAAATATGAAAAAAGTCATACTATAGCATGTTGTCAAAAAAGTGATAAAAAGTCATACTATAGCATGTTGTCCAAAATATGAAAAAAAGTCATACTATAGCATGTTGTCAAAAAAGTGATTAAAAAAAGTCATACTTTAGCATGTCGTCCAAAATATGAAAAAAGTTATACTGTAGCATGTCGTCCAAAATATGAAAAAAGTCATACTATAGAATGTTGTCCAAAAAGTGATAAAAGTCATACTGTAGCATGTTGTCCAAAGAGTGATAAAAAAACTCATGTCATCCAAAAAGTGATAAAAAAGTCATACTGTAGCATGTTGTCAAAAAAGTGATAAAAAGTCATACTATAGCATGTTGGCAAAAAAGTGATAAAAAAAAATCAAACTTTAGCATGTCGTCCAAAAAATGAAAAAAGTCATACTTTAGCATGTCGTCCAAAATATGAAAAAAGTCATACTGTAGCATGTTGTCCAAAGTGATAAAAAAAACTCATGTCATCCAAAAAGTGATAAAAAAGTAATACTGTAGCATGTTGTCAAAAAAGTGATAAAAAAAAGTCATACTTTAGCATGTCCAAAATTTGAAAAAAAGTCATATTTTGCATGTTGTCAAAAAGTGATAAAAAAGTCATACTTTAGCATGTCGTCCAAAATATGAAAAAAGTCATACTTTAGCATGTCCGAAATATGAAAAAAAAGTCATATTTTGCATGTTGTCAAAAATATGAAAAAAGTCATACTATAGAATGTTGTCCAAAAAGTGATAAAAAAGTCATACTTTAGCATGTCGTCCAAAATATGAAAAAAGTCATACTATAGCATGTCGTCCAAAATATGAAAAAAGTCATACTATAGCATGTTGTCCAAAGAGTGATAAAAAAAACTCATGTCATCCAAAAAGTGATAAAAAAGTAATACTGTAGCATGTTGTCCAAAATATGAAAAAAAGTCATATTTTGCATGTTGTCAAAAAGTGATTAAAAAAAAAAATCATACTTTAGCATGTCGTCCAAAATATGAAAAAAGTCATACTATAGCATGTTGTCCAAAATATGAAAAAAAGTCATACTATAGCATGTTGTCCAAAGAGTGATAAAAAAAACTCATGTCATCCAAAAAGTGATAAAAAAGTAATACTGTAGCATGTTGTCAAAAAAGTGATAAAAAAAGTCATACTTTAGCATGTCCAAAATTTGAAAAAAAGTCATATTTTGCATGTTGTCAAAAAGTGATAAAAAAGTCATACTTTAGCATGTCGTCCAAAATATGAAAAAAGTCATACTATAGCATGTCCGAAATATGAAAAAAAAGTCATATTTTGCATGTTGTCAAAAATATGAAAAAAGTCATACTATAGAATGTTGTCCAAAAAGTGATAAAAAAGTCATACTTTAGCATGTTGTCCAAAATATGAAAAAAGTCATACTATAGAATGTTGTCCAAAATATGAAAAAAGTCATACTTTAGCATGTTGTCAAAAAAGTGATAAAAAGTCATACTATAGCATGTTGGCAAAAAAGTGATAAAAAAAAATCATACTTTAGCATGTCGTCCAAAATATGAAAAAAGTCATACTATAGAATGTTGTCCAAAATATGAAAAAAGTCATACTGTAGCTTGTTGTCAAAAAAGTGATAAAAAGTCATACTATAGCATGTTGGCAAAAAAGTGATTAAAAAAAATCATACTTTAGCATGTCGTCCAAAATATGAAAAAAGTCATACTTTAGCATGTCGTCCAAAATATGAAAAAAGTCATACTGTAGCATGTTGTCCAAAGAGTGATAAAAAAAAACATGTCATCCAAAAAGTGATAAAAAAGTCATACTGTAGCATGTTGTCAAAAAAGTGATAAAAAAAATCATACTTTAGCATGTCGTCCAAAATATGAAAAAAGTCATACTTTAGCATGTCGTCCAAAATATGAAAAAAAGTCATACTATAGCATGACGTCAAAAAAGTGATAGAAAAAAGTCGTACTGCATGTCAAAAAAGTGATAAAAAAAAGTCATACTATAGCATGTCCTCAAAAGCACCAAAGAAAGTTATAGTATCACAGGCACAATGGTGTAGTGGTTAGTGCTGGTGACTTTCATTGAGAAGGGCATTGTTTCGATTCCCACTGGAGACATCCTTGTCAATTAAAAAAAAAAAAAAAGTCATACTATAATATGTCAAAAATATGAAAAAAGTCAAACCATACCATTTTGTCATACATTTTGCATTTTGAAAGTGAAATTGTCCCTTTTTTTTTTGAAATTTTGAAAGTGAAATTTTTGCATTAGCATGTCGTCCAAAATATGAAAAAAGTCATACTTTAGCATGTCGTCCAAAATATGAAAAAAAGTCATACTATAGCATGTCGTCCAAAATATGAAAAAAAATCATACTATAGCATGTCCAAAATTTGAAAAAAAGTCATATTTTGCATGTTGTCAAAAAGTGATAAAAAAGTCATACTTTAGCATGTCGTCCAAAATATGAAAAAAGTCATACTATAGAATGTTGTCCAAAAAGTGATAAAAAAAACTCGTCATCCAAAAAGTGATAAAAAAAAGTCATACTGTAGTATGTTGTCAAAAAAGTGATAAAAAAAATCATACTTTAGCATGTCGTCCAAAATATGAAAAAAGTCACACTTTAGCATGTCCAAAATATGAAAAAAGTCATACTTTAGCATGTCGTCTAAAATATGAAAAAAAGTCATATTTTGCATGTTGTCAAAAAGTGATAAAAAAGTCATACTTTAGCATGTCGTCCAAAATATGAAAAAAGTCATACTATAGCATGTTGTCAAAAAAGTGATAAAAAAAAGTCATACTTTAGCATGTCGTCTAAAATATGAAAAAAGTCATACTATAGCATGTTGTCAAAACAGTGATAAAAAGTCATACTTTAGCATGTCGTCCAAAATATGAAAAAAGTCATACTATAGCATGTCCGAAATATGAAAAAAAAGTCATATTTTGCATGTTGTCAAAAAGTGATAAAAAAGTCATACTTTAGCATGTTGTCCAAAAAGTGATAAAAAAAAAGTCATACTATAGCATGTCGTCCAAAATATGAAAAAAGTCATACTATAGCATGTTGTCAAAAAAGTGATTAAAAAAAGTCATACTTTAGCATGTCGTCCAAAATATTAAAAAAGTCATATTTTGCATGTTGTCAAAAAGTGATAAAAAAGTCATACTTTAGCATGTCGTCCAAAATATGAAAAAAGTCATACTTTAGCATGTCGTCCAAAATATGAAAAAAGTCATACTATAGCATGTTGTCAAAAAAGTGATTAAAAAAAATCATACTTTAGCATGTCGTCCAAAATATGAAAAAAGTCATATTTTGCATGTTGTCAAAAAAGTGATAAAAAAAAGTCATACTTTAGCATGTCGTCTTAAATATGAAAAAAGTCATACTATAGCATGTTGTCAAAAAAGTGATAAAAAAAAAATCATACTTTAGCATGTCGTCCAAAATATTAAAAAAGTCATACTATAGCATGTTGTCCAAAATATGAAAAAAAAAGTCATATTTTGCATGTTGTCAAAAAGTGATAAAAAAGTCATACTTTAGCATGTCGTCCAAAATATGAAAAAAGTCAGATTTTGCATGTTGTCAAAAAGTGATAAAAAAGTCATACTTTAGCATGTCGTCTAAAATATGAAAAAAGTCATACTATAGCATGTTGTCAAAACAGTGATAAAAAGTCATACTATAGCATGTTGTCCAAAGAGTGATAAAAAAGTAATACTGTAGCATGTTGTCAAAAAAGTGATAAAAAGTCATACTTTAGCATGTCGTCCAAAATATGAAAAAAGTCATACTTTAGCATGTCGTCCAAAATATGAAAAAAGTCATACTATAGCATGTTGTCAAAAAAGTGATAAAAAAAGTCATACTTTAGCATGTCGTCTAAAATATGAAAAAAGTCATACTATAGCATGTTGTCAAAAAAGTGATAAAAAAATCATACTTTAGCATGTCGTCCAAAATATGAAAAAAGTCATACTATAGCATGTTGTCAAAAAAAGTGATAAAAAAAATCATACTTTAGCATGTCGTCTAAAATATGAAAAAAGTCATACTTTAGCATGTCGTCCAAAATATGAAAAAAGTCATACTTTAGCATGACGTCAAAAAAGTGATAAAAAAAAGTCGTACAGCATGTCAAAAAAGTGATAAAAAAAAGTCATACTATAGCATGTCCTCAAAAGCACCAAAGAAAGTTACAGTATCACAGGCACAATGGTGTAGTGGTTAGTGCTGGTGACTTTCATTGAGAAGGGCATTGTTTCGATTCCCACTGGAGACATACTTGTCAATTAAAAAAAAAAAAAAAGTCACACTATAACATGTTGTCAAAAATATGAAAAAAGTCAAACCATACCATTTTGTCATACATTTTGCATTTTGAAAGTGAAATTGTCCCTTTTTTTTTTAGAAATTTTGAAAGTGAAATTTTTGCATTAGCATGTCGTCCGAAATATTTAAAAAAAAAAGTCATACTTGTTTAATGTCGACCAAATTGTAAAAAAAAGTTAAGTTTAATCAATTGTTGGGGAAATAGAAAATAGTTGTCCATAGATAATGGGTGGATAGATATTGGGGAAGTTTGGGGAAACTTCAAAACTGGAGTAGTTTTTGTTGTCCCCACTTAAAATGTTTGCAATAGTCAAAATGTTGAGAACATTGAAAAATAGTCACAAAAGTTGACATTTTTTAATTCAGAAGAGTATTGGATTATAGATGCAGATACGTTCACAGATGGGAAAAGTGAAAGAGTTTTGACTCTAGCCCGAGCTGTTTTTTGAGATAATTGGATAAACGTATAGTTCATTGTGACAGAGCCACCAATTAGGTCAAGTAGTTTCATTTTTTTTGTGCCTGAGTAGTGGGAGCAACCTACATGTCAAATTTGGTTAGTTTTTACCATAGGGATTTTGCTGCACAATCACTTTTAAGAATCATCAGAACAAAGACAAACACGCATATATGCTGCTTGGACCCCTCACAAGATGTCTCCTACATCACGGAAAATTGTAATTCTCATTGCATGTGCAAAGCACGAGTTTCCACATCACACTTCTGTAAACTTCCTATTGGACCAGGATTGGCTTCCAAATTATAAATCCTACTCAGATTTTAGGTGAGCTCCGATGATTTTTTTTTTTTTTTCACTTTCAGCAGAAAGAATTTGACCACAGCCTTCTAGTGTCAAAATCTGAATACATCATTCTGCTTGATAAAGCTTAAACATCCAAGATAACTAACAATGACTGATTGAAGGGGACTTTAATCAAAGCTCCGATTGCTTTTTTTGACCACTGCAATCAATAATTTGTGTGTGTGTGTGTGTTCATTGTTTTATAACTGACCTTTAAGCTGCTTGCGACTCTTGATGAGCTCCTTCATCAGTCTTGCCACTTCTGGATGTGCTGTCTTGTCATTGTGGGCCGGCTGAAAAAAAAAACCAAATCCTCATCACTAACAGAACAGGGGCTTGTCTCTGGGACAGAGAACCTGGAGCAGGTTTTTTTTTTTTTTTTTTACTTCGCCTCTTGTTCCAAGTGTGTGCGAGTTGGACAGTATTCTGTGCGGCAGTCCTGCCAACCGGTGAACCACAGATCCTTTGTGTAACAGACTGTCAATTTTCCAATGTACCAGTAGAGGGAGTAACTCATCCTACTTTGGTTTTTGTGGTTAACATCAGTTTAGAACTTAAACGTCATTAATAACCCTGTCAGACATGGACCGACCAAAAAAAACAACAAGAAAAACGAATCCCTTCTACGGTTCTGAGTTCTGGATTTGAAACTTCTGATCCAGAATCCCGTTGACCAAGCAGGTCCTATTTCCTCCCTCACCTTATAGTGCTTCTCCTGTTCAAAACGCTCCTCAAAACGCCTGATCCTCTTCCTCAGCACGTGGATGTGTCTGTTGAGCATTGAGATGGAAAAAGAAGCCTCGTCTGGTTCTGTATGGACACTGCAGCGAGCCCTGGAGACAGAAAGTGCAAATTTATTCGATTGAACTCTGCATATTGTTCCACGAAATAAGGGCTCATTTGACTATCGCCCGATATGGGAGCCAGTATTAGCATTGTAATATTTATAATAAACAATACTTCCCATTCATGGCAGTATGTAAAGAGTAAAAAAAAAAATGTGGGACTATCCCATTTGAGCCACTATTCCTAAATAAAGTTAGAGGCGAAACAGTTGCCTTACATGCGTATGTGCTGTGAGCACGGTGGAGACGGAGCTGTGTCGGGGTCCAGGTTGTAGCGTTGGCTGTGACTGAGGCAGCGAGGAGAGGGAACGGGGCAGTCGCTCATCGTAAATCGAGAGAGGAGTGGGCTGACGTTCGGGCCCTGTGGGCTCGTCGGGGTATCCTCTCCTGAAAATCCCTCAGAATGGGAGGAAGTGGAGAGGACGGAACTGGACTCTGATAAATCTGGGGATGGGGTGTGAACTGTTAAACAGAGAGAATAAGCTCAAGATATGGACTAATTAATCAAATGTCCTTACTAAACATTTCTTGTGTCAGTATTTGTTCTTACCTGGCTGTGAAGACTCGACTGTGTGTTGATCCTGGGCAGGTGGTGACGGCGGTGAGTGGAGTAGCAGCTGGTGGGTCAAATACAGGCTCTGCAATTCAGTTGAAAGAGGTTGCTGCTGAGCAGGTAGGTTATCCCGAGCTTGGGGGTCTGGTGGTGCTGGCGGGGGTCCCAAGTCAGCCTCAAGGGCTTGTAGCTTGAGGGAGGGGCTCTGGAAACAGAAGCAGAACATGGCTTCAGGGATGCAGATGGGAAGCGGGCAGCGGAAATTAGAAAGAAGCGTTGCAGCTTGGGTGGAGCGAGTCTTTAGTGTTTCATTTGCTGCTCTGTATTCCTGTCCTGTAAAACCACTTCACTCTCTTCTTGTACGGAGCGTGGCTGAGAAGAGAGTTGCAAGATGAGGGGAGTAGTTGCCTTGTGTTCCTGAGAAACGTAGGAGTCAAAAGGCAGGATAAAGCTCTACAAGCAGGCTGCTTGGCAGAGGAGCGAGGAACCCTCGTCTTAAAAAAAAAACACAAACAAATCTTTGATCTTGTAAGGCTCCAGCAGCACACGTGAGCTGGTGCCTATTTTCAGCGACACAAAAATGGACTTTCCTCTGCTGCAGCTCGCCTCCGGTCTCTGTGTGTCAGTCAGTCAAACACTTGACCACCTAGACGTGATTCCTTTTGTCAGTCAGCGGTTCTGTAATTCCATTAACGATGTCGCTGCGATTCCCAGATGACTTCATCCGCGTGTCTGCGAGTGTGTGAGAAAAACGGCAAGCCCCCCCAAAGAGAATCCCTAAATCCACATGGCTCCCCTTCTGACTGGCATTCCCGACACTTCTGCTGCTGAACTGGCTCCACATGGATTATTCATCATGCGTGGAAGAAGGGGGGGGGAGGAGGCGGGAATACCGCTCATGACGTTGAGTGCGGTGTGGGTGTGTGCGCAAGAGAGGAGCGAGGTACTGTACATGACGAGACGTTTCCACGGCAACGTTGTCAGCCTTAGGTAAGGAGTGTATTTGATGGGCTGCGGGAAGTCACATTGCTGTGGGTGTGCGAGTGGAAGTGGGTGTACAGGCATTGAATTCTGATGCTGTTAAGCATCGTGATAATATAAGATTCATGACTGAGCTGCATCAGAGACACTCAGGGAGTAGATTGATTCTGGGCATTTGTTTTTATTGAGTTAGGTGCTCTGTCAGCCCCGTCGTCATCATCATCATCATCAATAACGGCAGCAGCAGCAGACAAGGGCTTGGCATCTTCTTTCTCACCCTCCTCGGCTGTTCATTCATAAAAAAAACCAAAAAAACACTGCTTTGTGCGTCACACAGAGGACGTGGAAGCGGTGAGGCTATTATAACTAAAGCAAACCACCCAAAAGCAGGCAGGCTCACACCTAGAAATACACACACAGGTCGGCACATAAAAACACACACGCACGCACGCACCCACGCACAATCACTGGAGGTACCAGCCGTCCTGGCGTCACAGATACCCCGTGTTAATTTGTGTATCTAAAAAGACCGTGGGGAAGGAGAACTTACGTCACAGCTGCTGTTCCAGCCTCTGTAATCACTTTGTCGGTCAGGAGAAGCACCACATCCTCCTTCTTCTTCTTCTCTCCTCTGAGGAAACAGACAGCATTATCACTGAAATGTCTCATTCCCAAAGCCCACTTACTGACACGCACCAATGTGGGCATGTACGAGCAAAAATGCAGGTTACAGTGACACATGTAGAGATTAAATCATTCCCCCCCCCCTTTATTTTTTTCTTACCAGAGTTTTTTTTTTTTTCCACCAACGGTTCAAAAGTCAACACGTATTTTTCAAAATTGAACTCATCGCCCCAGACTAGATAGCAGCTGTCACTATTATTATCATCATCAGCATCATTCAGCTGTGTGTTTAGCCGCTGCGACGCAAAGTCTTTTTTCTTTTTTTTTTTTACCGTGGCTTAATCTGGTAACCCCTCTGGATGGTATCCCTAATCACGATTGGTTTAGAAACAGCTTCCCTTTTTTTTTTTTTTGATCTGCTCTGAAAATTTAACTGAGCATTAATATCACTTTGAAAGTTTGTTTTTGATCTGAAATCCCAGATGAGCTGACTAAACTTTAAGGCTCTCTCTCTCTCTCTCTCTGTGGTAGTATTTTATGTGCATTAAGTGCATTACATTTTGCTAGCCTGCATGCCTAAGGCTTCAGTTTTTCTTCTATCTCTGTAAAGGAGATGTTTCCTCTTTTTAAATGCGCTCTATAAATAGATTATTGTGACTCCAAATGTTCCAACTTGGCCCTCACGGAGTGTTCGTATGGTCGTTAAAAGCTTGAGTTTAAATGGGAGCCTTTGAAAATGATTTGGAGAGCACAGTCTTATTATTCTGAAAGGGCCGTTTACCTTCCACTGAGACGCTGTGGTGTCTTCTGTCTTGTACCTTATGCAGCACAGTAGGCTGAAAAACAAAATGAAGGCAAACACAATCAAATCACAAATATGAATAAAAGTGCACCATGTATTAGCAAAATTAATTAATTAATTAATTAATTAAAAGAAATCAACAAGCTATTCTTGTAACATCCTTCCCTCTGGTCACAGTCCATGTGACTTTAATACTGCACACACTGTGCCCTGTATGTATAATAATCAATCCACAATCAGACCTGCTCACAGGCAGGACTGACCAGCTCTTCATATTTTTGTGGCCACGGGGTCATCTGGCGCTGCCATTAAGGCTGTGGCTTATTCATGTCTGACATTAATGAAGCATAACCGTGGCGACCTGTCCTCTGGCTCTGTGGCGGCAGCGCAAACAAAAAGTCGGCATGCCACCATGTCAGGTCGATCTAACCGAGCTATTTGGTCTGCTCCACGTGAGCCCCCGTGGCAACTCAGTGTTATTTGGACTGGAATCATATCAAAACCATGAATGTGAGCAGCACACTGCTCCGATAACCTACTTCTCGTCTGACCGCGGGCCTTCGAGATGAACTGAACTGAGAGGAAGGGAGCGGGAGTGGTTTGGGGGGGAGGGAGGGAGGGGGAGGGGGGGCACGAAAACAACGGTAGCATCCAAATGAGACATAATTAAATCTGATACACTGTGATTGCTAAAAAAAAAAAAACCTAAAAAAAAAAACCAGCAACATGCACACAATAAACTTCTCTTTGATTTTCAGTTGTGTTTAGTTGTTGTGACTCATTAAAGAGACAATCCCTATAAACAAACACAACAAAGCAGAAACAAATGAGGCAAAACACAAATGTAACAAAATGTCATCTTGAATAGTCCACATGGAGAAGTTTTCATCTCACCTCTCCGTGCGCTCGCTCCGAGTTTGGGTTTTGTTCGGTGATTCTTTCGCTACGCCGCAGTCTGATATACATGAACTCTGTCCTGCGTCTGTAGGAGCCTGAAAAACAGCTCAATCAGTGTTATAAAACCCTTAACACAACTAATGAGGTTTCCTCTTGAAACATTAAAAGTGTAATTGTGCTATATCGCTATATCTAACACCCCACGGTATATACAGTGGATCCGGAAAGTATTCACAGAGATCTCTCCAGAGATGTTTAATCGGGTTCAAGTCTGGGCTCTGCCTGGGCCTCTCAAAGACATTCACAGAGTTGTCCTGAAGCCATTCCTTTGTTATCTTGGCTGTGTGCTTCGGGTCGTTGTCCTGTTGGAAGATGAACCTTTGCCCCAGTCTGAGGTCCAGAGCTCTCTGGAGAAGGTTTTCATCAAGGATGTCTCTGTACATCGCTGCATTCATCTTTCCCTCCATCCTGACTAGTCTCCCAGTTCCTGCCGCTGAAAAACATCCCCACAGCATGATGCTGCCACCACCATGCTTCACCATAGAGATGGTATTGGCCAGGTGATGAGCGGTGCCTGGTTTCCTCCAAACATGATGCTTGGCATTCAGGCCAAAGAGTTCAATCTTTGTTTCATCAGACCAGAGAATTTAGTTTCTCATGGTCTGACAGTCCTTCAGGTGCCTTTTGGTAAACTCCAGGTGGGCTGTCATGAGCCTTTTACTGAGGAGTGTCTTCCGTCTGGCCACTCTACCATACAGGCCTGCTTGGTGGAGTGCTGCAGAGATGGTTGTCCTTCTGGAAGGTTCTCCTCTCTTCACAGAGCAACGTTGGAGCTCTGTCAGAGTGACCATCGGGTTCTTGGTCACCTCCCTGACTAAGGCCCTTCTCCCCCGATCGCTCAGTTTGGCCGGGCGGCCGACTCTAGGAAGAGTCCTGGTGGTTCCAAACTTCTTCCATTTATGGATGATGGAGGCCACTGTGCTCATTGGGACCTTCAATGCTGCAGACATTTTTCTGTACCCTTCCCCAGATCTGTGCCTCGATACAATCCTGTCTCGGAGGTCTACAGACAATTCTTTGGACTTCATGGCTTGGTTTGTGCTCTGACATGCACTGTCAACTGTGGGACCTTATATAGACGGTGTGTGTCTTTCCAAATCATGTCCAATCAACTGAATTTACCACAGGTGGACTCCAATCAAGTTGTAGAAACATCTCAAGGATGATCAGTGGAAACAGGATGCACCTGAGCTCAATTTTGAGTGTAATGGCAAAGGCTGTGAATACTTATGTACATGTGATTTTTTTCATTTTGGATTTTTAATATATTTGCAAAAATTTAAAAAAAAAAATAAAAAAATTACGTTGTCATTATGGGGTATTGTGTGTAGAATTTTGAGGGAAAAAATGAATTTAATCAATTTTGGAATAAGGCTATAATATAACAAAATGTGGAAAAAGTGAAGCGCTGTGAATACTTTCCGGATGCACTGTATATGTATATATATATATATATATATCTGGCACCAGCTGTGTGTCAGTCAGTTGTTTGTTTACCATATTTCTGTAAATCTAGAAATAAAAATAAAGGATTATAGACACAGTTGAATAAATTTAAACAGCTTGAGAGAGTCAGGTCTGACAGCTGGAGACTGTGTGCAAGACACAAAAGTAAGACAGAAAAAAAGAAAATGCAAACAAAAAGGCATAAAGAATATAAAAGCAAAAAAAAAAAAAAAAATCAACAGTGCACACCATGGAGCAGTCGGCTATGATGGATAAGGAAGGTGCCCTTCTATCGTCTACTTCTACCTCCTCCTTTTCCCTTGATATGAAGGTGAGCTGTGGCATCTGTGAGAAGGTCCTGTTGATAGAGGAAAAACTTAATTTAAGTGCAACCTATTCCAAAACTTTGCATTCATTCAAATCGATTGCACGTTTGAGAAAGGCAGACAGGCAGAACAAAAGTGGCAAATCCTTCGCATCTTCTTAAAATGACGTGATTACTGCTGTCACCTTGTCAGATGCTTGAAGAAAAGCATCTGTGTGTGAAACAAGGAAGGACATTCACCCGTGTGTGGTACACTCCATGTCCGGTGGCTCCCCCCGGACGCTCTGAGATGGTCTGCTCCGTGGGTGCTGCCGTGGCCCGGGGTCATTGGGGCAGGAGAGGACGCAGCTTGCCTCCACGATGTCACTGCTCTCCTCCAGAGCCTCCTGGTTTGCAGTCATCTTCTGAATGTCAGCGCTGACGTCAGAGCTGCTTTCACAACCCTGCACCAGTGTGTCTGGACTATGAAGGGACACAGAGAGAAACACAAACAGGAAGAAGTGAGGGGGAGGGGTGGGGTGGGCAGTTTTAATGAGGCATCTTTTATAACGTGTAAGTTGTAAGTAATACCTTTATTAAAGGTTAATATATCTCCTACTAATGCTTTCCAGATAAAAACAGGATATTAACTAAGAACTTAAATGCTGATAAAAAAAAAAAAAAATCATTTCTACCCTTCTTACAACAGTTCATTCAACTTTTAATTGGGCTGAGAAATTAATGGATTTTTGTCAAAATGCTCAGTGGGCACTTTATCCAGAATAGTGGTTGCTGAATGATCCATTATGGTCGAACAAATATTCTCGTTTAAAAGACAAGGTGAATGTAACACAAAAGGAGGATGAATTACATTTTTCACAAAATGCCAAAATAATGTTTCCATCATGTTTTTTTTTTTTTTTATGCCTATAAAGCATTAGTAAAAGTTGAATTAACCAGCAATAGAGTTAACAATACAACACATTATAGAGTAGGGACCTTTTAGAATGGGGGTCTTATGCGTGATTGGAAAAGGTGAAAGTGTCAAAAAGAAAGCGAAAAGACAGTGACAACTATGAAAAGACGGGGAAATCACAAATAACAAGGAACTTTTCTTATTATAAAAAAAAAAAAGATACTGAGAGAGAGATTTGAAGAAAGTAAAGAGCGAAAGAAAATCTACCCAAATCTGTAGGGTATTAAAACAAACATTCTGAAAATTGCACTCGAGAAATAATGAGGTATAGGTCTAAGTTATGTTAACAGAAGTACAATATGTGAAATCTAATACAAAAGTTTTTAGGTGCATTGGTCAGACAAGGCTAACGTGAGCTAAGTCTGCTCTCGTCCAACGATTTATACCCGAGACAACTGCTGACTTCCGTAGGAAATCAAATATCTAGGTCATTAATCGGCAGTGCTTGATCTAATGCTACACTCTGACATGTCTCATAAAACTCTAACGAGCTACTCCAAACAAAAACAAGCACATCTGATTTTTCCAATGACTGTTTCCGCATGAATTTGTCCTTCCTCAAACATGTTTCACCTTAACAGAGGCTTGTCAAAAGTGCCACAAACAGACAACTATAGCCTGTTACTAATGTTCACATCATCAAATCCCAAGACACACAGATGTCACTGCATGTCACACCACAGACGTCTTTTGTTGGCAGATAGCAGCACGCTACAAATCGTTTTATGCGTTATGATGCAGAGCAAATACATCTGCCCTGGGTCTAAGACTGCTTTCCATTAGCTCACTCACTTGTGGAGGACTGTGGCTCCATGGTTGTTGTCACTGATGCTGAAGCAGATGAGACAAGAAAACATGCTCTCCCCAAATTCCTCCACTTACAGGAGCCGAGCACAGAGATCAGATGTGGCAGTGAACAGCCCGCTGCTTCGGAGGGACGGAGAAAAGCCAACAACATAAAAGAAAAGAGAGCGCAGACGACGGGTACTTAATGGTCACGAGTGACACCCGGAGGCAGAGGACTGACCCACCCACTTCTATTACCCGTGCCCACAGACACTCGCACATATACAGACACGGATATGAACTCGCATACGGAAGCACTTGGTCATATTTAAGGTCTACAGTGACGGTTCTAGCACTGCAATATGGGTGCATGGAAGCAGGCCAAAGAGGCCAAGAAGGAACACACAAAATGACAACAATAAACACAAGGGTGCACACGAGTTCGTATGTTCACACGCAAGCACGTCATCACTCTGACTGATGTATTCAATCAGAATTATTACTGCGGGTTCAGTACTGTTTTTAAAATATGTGACCCAGAAGGGACGATTATTCGTGTGTGCTGGCCAACAAACCCCATTATACAACATACATTTCTTGACCTACATATTTAGACTTGACCTGAAAATGGACCGTTTTAGAAATTCATTTAAATGACCTGCAAATGCCATTTACTGGAAACTGTAGCAAATAGCTGACTGAAAACACACTACCCTATTTCTTAGAATTAAAATCTGTAGATCTGAAATATGATCATATGTAAATGGTGGCAGTGAGAAAGCAGACACTCGTTTTGAAATTAAACCCTATGTCGGTATAATTAGAGTTGGAATTGATATGGACTGTGACGTTCGTGGGAAGCTTAGAGGTCCAGAATTGGCAGATGGAACAGCACGCAAAGGCTAGACGTGTTTAGAGAAAGCACAACATCCTAATAACGGATCTGGCATGTGCTAAGACAAATAAGCGACAAAAGGGTAATTTTCTTATTTATTTATGCCAAATAAAGTGCTCAATCTGTTTCTGTGTTTCTGTGCTGCTGCTTTTATCATGAGGGTGATAACTAAATCAAATGTTTAACTCCCGACTGTATCTATTTAATCTGAAGCCCCTCGTTCAGTTGAGGAAACAGGATGCTAATAAAGACTAACAAACTAATAAAGGAAGAGGGAAAGTTGTGGACCTTGGATTTTAGACAACACTTTAGCTGTAGAAAGACAGACAGTTGGAGTGATGCAACATAATATGCCAGAACAGACGAGAGTGGGAAGCTGTTGATGAAAAATTATTGATATTTATTAGGCCCATGACAGCTAAAAACAAACACTTAGAAGCAGCGAGAACACACAACACCGGTTAGGTAGCTTCTACTTGAAGCACTCGAGTGACAGATTTTACAGAATCTACTATATGTAGATGGAGTTTCAACGCGTGTCCATCAGGGGGGCTCTTTTAAAGGAAAAACACTGTTCGACATTCACAACTATTATTTGAATAGTAACCAGAGGGTACCAAATACTTGGATGCGAGCTCCACACTGAAATCCATATTCTTTGCTCGGGGCTAACTGAAGATATTGCTGTGGAGCCTGGCTCTATTAACCACAGTGAGGGCAAACTGACAAACAAAAACATATAGCAGGCCAGCAGCTAGATTGACACTGCACCAACATGAGCTGGTGGAAAGAAATAAAGATCCGAGTCTAAAAGTGCTCCGCTATGAAAAGACCACCGGCCCATTTCTGTGTCAGCTGAGAAAGACAGAAAGACACAGACACAGACACAGACACACACACACACACACACACACACACACAGACACAGAGACACACACACACACACACACACACACACACACACACACACACACACACACACACACACACACACACACACACACAATTAATGCACTTATCTGACTGGCTCAGCTACATCTATAACTCATCTTTCACTTGACACACATGGGCAGTTTAACAACAGTCTGGGCAGTCTGACATCTGGCAGCCAGGCTGCTGCCTTCTGTGACCTTCATATATTTTGCCTTTAGACCATAAGGCTTTTATTAGCAATACCTCATAGCTTATTTTCAAATATCATCTTCATCAAACTCCCTTCCACCAAGGACATCCTTTAATCATCACAAAGTAAACAGAACTACAACCATTTCTGTTTAAAATGACAACTGAGAGGTGTTTTTTATCTTCAAGAACTCCCATCTACACAAACGGAGAGAGACACCGGACACAGAACTGTACTCAGTCAATCCGTATTCAGTAAATGCACACGAATGCCATGACGCATACCGGCAAATCCAGAAAATACAAAAATATACTTGCGTATGTATGTGTTCAATTTAAGAATAGAATATAAAGCAATAGCCTCTAAGTTCTGAATAGCATAGATCAGCATAGATTCTGTCAACCATTATCCCACTTCTGTGAGATGATATTTTGCTAGATATCAGACAGAGAGGTCAGTTTTGCTTTACGAGAAGCGTTCACTTTTTCCTGTTGGCCACAGATAGATGGGGGCAAAGTTACTGTGAAGACGTGTTGCTCTGTAGGCAACAGTTTGTTGCTTCTTGTCTTTAAAGTGACTCAATTGAAATATTTTTGTTCAGCAACTTGTCACCTGCCCCCGTTGACCACAATATCATAAGTAAAGTCAGCTGTTTAATGTGTAAATAATTGAGCTGTTGTCTAAAAGTCCTGAATATCATATAATCAAACGATTGGTGTACCTTTTTCTTTTGCAACATCTCTTAAAGCAAGTCTGATCATTTAAAGGTTAACTAAAGCTCTTTAGAGTTTCACATCACAGCACTGAAATGCATAAATTTGTCTTTGATGTTATTGGACAACAGTAGATATAACAAAAAATGTCCTTCAGTGTTTAAGCTTCTGTCTTCTGCTGATCATTCATATATGTTTCTATCAATTACAAGCTTAACAGAGCACTTGAGTCAAAAACAGCAGTGAAGCCCTCCTAAAAGTTGCAACAGCAATGAAAAGCTGTAAAGTTTCACAGCAGGACTGTCTGACATTGATAAAATGTAGTGACTTAGTTTGACATCTTTGTAACAGCCGTGTGAACAGAGTGAAACAAACCCCCAGAGATTGGCCTTAATTCCCTGCGAATGACATCTCAGCTGTCATTTCACCAGTGATACAACCGTCAACACGACAACTGGCTCAACAATGCTGAATATTGAGTCAAAGGTCAGAGGCGAAAAGTCAGCTCCTCATTATTTACCCCAGGACAACACACACACACATATATATATATATATATAAAGAGTTTGGTGACAGTTCGAATGCGAAATAAGGCAACAAAAATTTGTTTTAACGGCTTACGTAATTAATGTTATCTATCAATCTTTTGCAGTTACAAATTTACGATTGCTGAAGCGATGACAGTACCTGATGAGTTCAGATGACATCTGCAGTGTTTGGTTAAAAGCAGCAGTTGCGGACACTGAGGCCGTCTCTCCCTCCAACTTCCCCACGTTACTCTGCTCTGAGTGACAGCTGCTGGGTCGGACCTACCAAGGACAACAACAGTGAACACACACACACACACACACACACACGCACGCACGCACGCACGCACGCACGCACACACACACACCACCACCACCACCACCACCACCAGAGAGAGATGACAGAATCTCAAAACACTTCTGCAACTTCTGTCTTTATTATTGATAGGTTTGTTTCGGCTATGCAGCTGATCGAAACTCCACAACAAAGGATATAACAGCCTCCTGAAAAATGACCTTTTAGTTTAATGGAGTGTACTGCACCAAAACAACATATGACAAACATTTAGAAATTATACTGCTGTCTATGGTAGGCCAGAAACAAAATTCATACATGAAAGGACTACATCAAAAGATATTAAAAGAACTGGTTCAAGGACTCACAACTGTGTCCCTACAGATAAAATGGTTCTACGAATTTGTTAGTAAGTGCTGTGATTATTTGAAGCGAGATTGATGTAATCGAAATTCCTAAAAATACATTTCTGTCAAAGCTAAGGGAAAAAAAAAAAAAAAAACATGATTCACCTGAAAGTGTGAGAGAGCGGAGAGAGTAGGGGGAGGGGGCGAGGCGGAGGCAATGGAGGAGGCCACTGACTCGTCGGCTGGGACTGGAAGGAGAACCTCCTGATGCCTGAGAAGATGGAGCAGCAGGGCGTTACACAAATTCTGCTCCTCCAGCATCCTGGGTCCTGATGGAAGACTGCATAAGAAAAAGAGAAGGAGGGGGGGGGGGGCAACACAAATGTCATACGAACTCTGTAATGTGAATTCAAAATGGTCCTCCATTAAGTGTTGTAACAAACAGAATGGAAAGGGGTTCCATCTAGTGGAAGGAGGCATACACAGCAGTAAACCGAAGTGAACTGGTCAGAGTGCATAAAATGTTAAACTTGACATTTAAAATGAATTTTCACCTGACAGAAATAAACAGCCGACCGGTAAAAAAACAAAACAAAAAAAAAACAAGTGAAGCTTCGCTTTAGCAACCTCCGCTCTAAATGTCTGAGATATGTCTGACTGCCGGTCATAAAATTCACGAGGGAGGTAATCACCACTTCAGACCTAAATAGAAGGTCTTCGCATCTTTATGTGGAGGCTGCGGTTTGTTTTCAAAATGTCGCCCCGTCGCTGAAATGATCTATTCTGTTTTTCTTTACGTCTTACCAGTGTGTAAGTGGAGGTTAACGTAGCATACGCACCCATAGAGGAGAAAGTGAAAAATGTGGGTGTTAATAGATGTGTGTTTATGTGACAGGACGGTCAGTCGAGTGACAGTACAGAAGTAGTCCGTCACACGGATTGCACAACAGACATATATGAGGGGAACAGGCTGTATATAAAGAGGTTTGGATGACAGGTATGAGTTATGGGTGCAGACACAGCGGAGAAGCTGTCACATGTCTTGTCATACCCGGTCATTTCAATTTAAATTGAAATGACCGAAATGATTAAAATCTTGAAATAAGCGAGACAAAAATGTACTTAAATGTAGCTTAAAAGCAAAATTTACTATTTTGGGTTAAGTAATTGCTTTGTTCAGCTAGATTTTTATTGCTAGATTTTGCGTCATGTACCCTCTCTTTCGCTGTCTAATCCTTTTCATTCAAACCATTATATCGTTGTTAAATTCCTCTGTTGCTGTTCTAATTCCTGAGTAAGCAGAAGCTAAAAGCGCAGCACTCTCTGAATCCACAACTCAAACCCACCACCGACTTTTTTTTCCCCACACTTCTGCTGCCAAGTCTACTTCCCCAAACACACTTCTCATCGTCTGGCTGTCATCATACGACATGCAGAACTTTATGGTGTGACTAAAACCACATTCCACTGACTTTCAGAAGAAAATGGAAACGACATGGACGAGACTGGGAGATCGAGTGACTGGGAAGCAGCTGATGAAATATATCAAGTCCTTACTGTGGTGACAGAAACTCAATCAGCAAAAGTGTAACTCTACGTGTACCTCCCTGGGGATTGTGTTTGTTTATATGAGTGTCTGAGTTCTGTAAACAGGAAGGGAGAAGCAACCAAAAAAAAAATCCTGATGACCTCTCATACATCTGTCTGTCTTTTTGTGTGCCATGCTCTGTGTTATTAGTCACAAACCCCACCCATTTCCTCGAAGGGACCAACCCAACTTCACGCCAGCACTGAGGATTATGAACTGGGGCCAGACACATCTCATGACAGACAAAGTACTGTTTTCTACGTCTCCATCTGACAAACACAAAATGCAAGAGAAACCACAATCATCTCGCTCCTTAAATCTCTGTGTGAATACCAACGTTCCAAGATGTGCTAAGTGACAAGGTCACCAAACTGTCTGCTCAAGATTCATGTCAGTGTGTACTCAGACGGTACTGATTTAACGGGTGGAACCTCACGTCTCACCACAGCTTTGGAGAGGATCTGAATCAGGCTTTAACAAAAAGCCACTTACTGGAATACAGAAGGCCCAAAGATGGTTGCCAGATTTTCCACAGGCATGTGATTTGATTGGCTGTGAGCGGCCACTCTGGACAGAAAATGGATGAGGTAAGACAGAGTGACGAGGCTGTCATCTGGGAGGTGGCAAAGATTTTCTCTCAGACTCTGATTCATCTCTGCCTTATCTGCATATCCTGAAAATGAGAAAACACATCAAAACCATTTTTATCAACATGCATGACAATCTAGTTTTTGCCATCAGTGGATACACAATATATGACCTGATATATAATGTATTAATTGGTATGTCAACACATGAACGTAGCACTTTGCAGACGACCTATCCACCCCACTATAAACAACAACTCTGCACATATAAAATACAATTATATAACGTGCCACTGAATAATTTATTTTAAAACATCCCCTCAGAACTCACAAATGGGCATTGATACCAGCCGTTCAATTTTACTAAGGAAATTATTAATTGGTTACCCGAAGCATAATCATTTGTTTAAGTAATACTTAATTCCCTTGCTGTGTCTATTGTTATTGTACCGAACACTTTAAAGCAACTGATATGAATTCACATTCAGGAATGTATAAACCACTGCAAACCAGTCAACTCTGTTTCCACTTCTGTGATTTGTTCTCCATTGTAGAGGCAGACATGTTGGAGAGATGGAAACATGAAAAAAATATATGTTGATGCTGCCGATAAAACTGTAAATAACCATCGCACAAGTTCCCGAACTGGCTTCAATCATTTGGCCTTTAACGCATAACTGAATCATGGTGAATAAAAATATAACATGTCTGATGGTTTGTTTCTGTTTTTTGTTTTTTTTGGCAGATATCTTAATAGATTTACTGAATGTTTTAACAGTAGTACGACAATCCCCTTGTAATAAATAGACTGTGTGATACAATGGTTTTAGGCACTGAAGGAAAAGTGGGGATGCTTTTGAAAAGTTTCTAATTAGCAAGTTAACTTAACGCAAAAAAAACTGCAGTAAACAGAAAACATCGTAAATCAAGTCATCAAACCTGCACCAATTCTTCTCGGTACACTCGCGCACAGTTTTGAAAGGCGCTTGGTAGGTAAGTGGTCTCAAGCATCTTGGAAAACCTGCCGCAGTTCTTTAGAACTGACTCAGCTGCCTTTTGCCTCTTCATGTAATCCCAGACTGACTGTTGACATCAGGGCCTTGTGGGGGCCATACCATCTGGTGCCGGACTCCTTGTTCCTCTTCTCGTCACTGAAAATAGTTCTTTATAACCCTGGCTCTATGTTTGGGGTTGTTGTCATGCTACAGAATAATTTGGGATCACTCAAATGCATTTTGCACATTGCTATACGCCATGTATGTCGACATCATAAGGGTCTGTTCATTCCCTTTTGGAGCGTCTAGGTTCTCTAACCACATGGCCGAACAGCGCGTCTTGTTCCTGAGCCCGACGCTGTCAGCATCTGACTAAGGGACACTTCAGTGTGGCAGATGCTTGTCAGCAACAAGCTTGGACTGACACTTTCACTGCTCTACCACTGTCCTGTCTCAGCAGTTGATTTAATGCTTGCACTGTCGCTCTCACGCGGTGTCCCGAGATACAGTGGCATTTCAATAGGCCTACGGTTACGTTCTGAAAAAGTTTGTGGATTTAATTCTAATAAATGCCAGTCCATTTCTTTGTACCCGTTAAGCTCAGGAGCAGCCGTTTGCGCTGGGGTTCGGGCACTATGGGGACGGGTAGCTCCCGGAAGAAGAGCTTGAGGAGCGAGGTCACAGTGGAGACATCTCCCTCATGCTCCAGGACCACCCTCTCTCCCTCGTCCCACCGCTGCCTCAGCTGCCTGGTCCGCACCATTGACCCGCACAGGCGGAACAGACCTCTGTGGTGCATTCCTGGGATGAGTAAAACAGATCCACAGTCAGCACACGTGCAGGTGATGTCTGACTATACTGTTGTGTTGAAAGAGCGGGAGAAAAATAAAGAAAGAGGGAAAGGCGGATGTGTAGGATGGAACAAGGCAGAGTGGGAAAACACGACGGACTCCAATGTGCCTCAATTACCATTCTTATCCAGGAACTCCACCATGTCTCTTAACACGACGGGTACTCCGCATACCATCTGCCCATCCTCTCTCAGTGTTTCCAAGGCGACACCAAACACACACCCGGGTGTCAGGTGCTCAGGCTCTGCTATGGAGGTGGGAGCAGCGGGCTCCGGGCTGACCTTGGCGCCGGGCTTCAGGATTCTCACTGAAGATGGGTCGCTCTGCTCGGAAAGAGGGCAGCTGATTAAGAGATGAAACTAGTTTACTGCAGTCACATTCCTCAGTGAGAAAGGTAGCGAGGGGGACCACTGTTCACGGGAACCCTCCTCCATTTTGGAGCGCATATCTGAATAAACAACAGGTGTCCACTTCATCACTCGGGGATCCTTGACTTGCACCCCAGCGACCCGTGTTATCAAAACGTCAGGTGCCGCCTAACAACAAAGGACAAAGTGTCATATTTGTTCAATAAAACAATTCATATTAAACTGCTAAAACACAAATGACCAGCTTCATAAACGGGAGTATTTTGAAGTTGTAGCAACAGTTGGCTGTCTCTTAGTAAAACGGCGAGAAGTTCTCTGTCCTCCTCCCGCGCCAAACATTTACAGATTAAAAAAAAAACCCACAGAAGAATGTGCTGAGATCCTACTTGTTGTCTGCAGTTGAACTTACACAGAGCGACATTGAAGCGCTTGCTCCCATTTTTTTTTTTTCAGCTCAGCGGACCCGGGTAGCTCTCCATTTTTTTTTATTTTTTTTTTTAAATTGCAGACAGATTTTTCCCTCCTCGACATGACGCTACACTCTCTGAAACTGTCGGAAAGTCCGATGTACGACGGAAAATCCCTGCCATCGCCCTCACATCCCAACGTTACGGCTTAAAACGAGCGGAAATTCTCTCGCGAAAAATGGGTCAGTTAGCGTCAAACGTACCGCAACGTTAGCTCCCTGGAAAAAAAAAAAAAAAAAATTGTTTATGTTGCTGCTCACGTGACACGTGTGTAACCATGGCGACCCGTAGCGGCGTTGCCAGGAGAAGGAAGAAGCGGCGGGATGCTCAAGCTGGAGGAGCTTTTCGCGGGAGCTTTTCCAACACTTTCTGGTTCCTGCTGACAAATATAGCCATGGGCTTTATCCATTTTTTTTTTTTTTGGAGCGAGATTCAAAATTTTGAAACCTCAAGATATTGATTTTTACATACTAGAAACCCATTAGGATACCATGAATCCAAATTTATTTTATTGGCACTTTTTAAATAAAACAATAGAACAGAAATTCAGACATGAATATCATAATACTGGAATAAAAAATACGAGTGGCTAAAACGTTGTGTCATCTCTACATACCCTGTAAATACCCTCTACAAATATAAAAAGCAAACACTAATGTTCCAGATTTATTCTTATGTCTGAAACTGGAACTATTAACGATATTTGTAGTGGTCTGATTAACAACATTCAAGTGATTCTAAAAGTCTATTGCAATATATTCATTACAATTATGATCACAATAATCAAATTAAACAAAGAACAGCTCTGTGGCCGGGTTTGTGCATATAAAAATCACTAGCACATAGGACTTTACAAACTAGTGCTAATACAAAAGTTTATCAAACAATCCACACACACACAAATCTGTATGCAAACATGCGTGTGCAGACATATACACACACATAAACATATACACACACACACACACACACACACACACACACACACACACACACACACACACACAACATGATGGAAAAGGACCATCCTGGTCAAAATGAATGCCAGCAGAGGTCATGATAATCATGCCACAAAGAGAATCAACATGCTGTTAAGGATGGCAAGACAGTCAGATCTCCTCAGTGTTTTTACATGTTTTTGAATCAGCATAACCGATCAAGAAACAGGAGGTATGTGGAACTCAAGCTGTTGTCAAAAAAAGTATAAATTGAATCAATGCACTTGAAATCAAAACTTATCTCGTAAGCAAGGCTTTCGTTTTGTTCCAACAGGCATTATGTGTTGACAGGCATTGACTTTTGTGGATGCTTTGGTAGGATACATAGTGGCGTAATTAAGGTATGTATTAAAACCATAATACAAAATAAAATGCTTAAGTTATGATTATCAAAAAGGCTCCCTCCCTCCCTCCTTCTAACCCCTGTAATTTCTTTTGCAATAAGATTCAAGGGTGATTATTTGTGCAAAGTGATTTCAAAAATTGTTATTGTGTTACATAAACACCCAACTATTTTACAGTTGCGGTTTGACCAGCACCATGTCTTTTTTCAGAGCTACAATGACATGGAAAAGTGTTTACATAAACACAATGTCAAATTTGGGATTTGAACAACATTGTTCAGTTGACCTCGTAAAATGAGGCAATAATGAAAAAAAAAAATCAACACAGGCATCAGAGTCAAACCTTTGAAAAGATCTGTAGTATATGGTTTGAACCTGAGAAATGCAGGCAGAGTACAGAGGAAAGGCCTGTATTTCAAAATTTTGGTATATTAAAACCTGGCAGCA
Source organism: Embiotoca jacksoni (assembly GCF_022577435.1). NCBI lineage: Eukaryota > Metazoa > Chordata > Actinopteri > Embiotocidae > Embiotoca > Embiotoca jacksoni. The sequence continues at coordinate 7,082,902 of NW_027185252.1, forward strand.
GAAATAAAGGGGAAACCCCTGAATCGTCGAAGAAATACAGTTCCTCCCAGAGCTGGTTCAGGTACAGTTCAGGGACGGTTGCTGAGCAGTAGGTGTTGAGATCCGAGTCCTTCTGGAAGGTGCTCATATTCAGGCTACTGAGGCAACTTTGTCACAGTTGCTGGTATAATGGACATCTGGTCTGTCGTTCTCGGAGTGCTTCCTTTTCCAACAGGGGAGGCTGAGCACAAAGAGAATCAACGCTCCCAGCTCCACACAGCTCCCACTAAAGTAGAACGCCAGGTCATATGACTGTGTCCAGTCAAAGAACCACCCTAGAAAGTGATGAGAAGAACAGACATTATTAGCACAGTCAGCAGGGATTCCTGGCAGATACAACAGTCAGCTAAAATTATGACAAGCTGCCTCCTTACTGAAGTCAACGTGGCCTTTGTTTTGCTCTGCCTGCCTGTCAGATGTAGCATTTCGATTTTTGATATGTCTCTGAAAACTTACAACGGAGTTTATCTCAAAATAAATAAATACAAACAAAGTCAAGCCCTCCTACCTACAATAGGAGGTCCAAGCATGATCCCAAATCCCCCAAAGAACATGAGGATGCCATGGGCTTGTGTCAGTCTGTCCAAGCCGACAATCTTCGTGGTAATGTAGGAGGTGAGAGACCAGTTTCCGGAGAAGAAACCCAGGACAGCAGACAGGATCTGCAGTCCCAAATAAGTCTTCATGCTAGGGATGAGGAGCAGAGCCACACCTCCTGCAAACATGGTGAAGGCGTATAGATAGATGCTGTTGATCCACCTGATGTCCGCCAGCATACCCAGCACAAGTTTACCCACGCAAGTGGCGATGGCTCCTATCGATACCAGGGGAATGACACTAACTTCTTCAATGAGTCCTTGACTCTGCGCAACGTCCTCTATGAAGAGGACAGGAGGGAACGCGCCCAGACTGAATAGAAAGATACCGATGCAGATGGCCACCATGGCTTGGTCCTGCAGGATCTCATACATGGAGTGCATATACTTGGAATAAGCCAGCTGCTTCTTCTTGATGACTTTCATGATGGCTAACCCAGCCAGGGAGCCACCTTTCCTCTTCTCCGTCTGAACGGCCATTTCCTTGGCATCGATGGTGATGAACAGCTCCTTCACAGTCAGAGTTTTCTCTGGAGTAGTTGCGGTAGAACCTGTTGTGATCTTCAAGTCATCCAACGGGGGCTTCTGGAAAAGCTGCTCTTCTGTGTTGCGTTCCAGCGCAGCCTTCTGTTTGAGGTAGTACCCCGGCATGTTGAGGGGCCTCATGAAGCCGGCGCAGGCCATGAGGTTTAGTGCTACAGCTCCAATGATGAGCAGACAGCCGTCCAGGCCGTACAACACGATCAGCTCGTTCTGAGCAGTGGCATAGATGAATGCTCCAACACTTGTGCCTGGGGGAGCAGAGAAGACAAAAATGGTTTCAACAGTTCAATCAAATCAATTTAAAGGCACTATGCACCTTATCTTTTATTAAGAGGAACTTCACAATAGAATGAAAGATTTAAATGTTGAGATGGCTCAGTAGTTCCAAATTAATAATAGACTGACGTCAACTTTAAAAATAAACTTTGGGTGCAACTAATAACCCTGCTTCCCACACCATAATCGTCTAAGTTTAAATTCTCGGCCAGACCAGATCTGCTCACTTGTCACCAGTCCACGTCCCTACCTGATAGAGCACTCTGCCCTCGCTACACTACAGATGTTTACCTCAGCTTCCTGAGGCTCCCAGCAGCTCATACATGAAAGAAGTGATCATGGACAGCTGGTGTGCACCCAGAGTTCTCAGGGAGGTGGCAGTACCTGTGGTGACGATGCCGAGGGCGAGGCCGCGTCTCTTGTCAAAATACTGACAGGTGATTGTCAACGTGGCCGCGTAGACCAGACCACAACCCAGGCCTATGGTGGGAGGTGGGAGGGAGGAGAGAGGACAGGGACAGACAGAAGGAGAACTTCCTTTAGCTCAGGTGAAAATGAGTCAAAGCCTTTCACTTCTAAAAATACACAAGAAAGGGAATGCAACTGCACAGAAAAATGTGTTACGTTTCAAGTGAAGAAACCCACTATATTTCTGGCACATTCTAGAAATGTACATTGCAGTTATTAATCATACAATACTGTCGAAAAACATTGTGTTTGGTTTATTTATGTGTCAAGTCAGTATAAATCTGTAAGCTCAGAGGGCTCAGTGTATTAGGTGTTCTCCATGGCACCCAGACCAAAATATAAAATACGATGAGCAGTAAACAAGCCACACGTGCCCGTACAGTCACAGGCAGCAATCTGAGGGCATCTCTAAAAATAAATGTCTTCAAATATGCATGGCCTCCCCTCTCTGGCGCTCCCTGCGCAAAAGGCAGCACTGACGGAGAGAGGTTCATTAGGATTAGGCATGGCTGGGCTGTCACTTAATGCACAATAACAGGTGGTGTTGGGCCGACACAGGCACACTGGCGAGGGCAAAAAGGCAGCACAGGGTCACATGGGAATCAGGCTAAGCCATAATGTTATTTTTCCGTCAACATCCCAAACAGCTATGTCATACAAATGGTGCAATGCTCAGCTGCACAGAATATCTTGTCTTGTCAACATACTTTCATTGGCAACGGTACTCATTAAGTGGTGATTGAGGATATAGTCTGCTTTTAATGTTGCATAATAGTTTAACTTGGCATGTGCCCTTGCTTGTTTCAAACGATTATACAATGCGTTGTGAGATTCTCATGTTTGAAGGGATAAGAAGCTTAGTTAACTCCCATGACCGAGGCAACATCAAACACTTTTTTTTATTCTCACTGACAAGATCCAAGTCTCCACCTGAGTGTCTTTAATAAGGTGTCTGGGCTGTTTGTGGCCTTATCTTGATCTCTGGCTGAGTGCTGCATAAACCACACATCGTTTTCATGTTGTGTTTCCTTACCAACCACAATCCCATAGGAAAAGATGAGGAACTGGACATTTGGAGCAAAGGCACTGAGCATCAGGCCGCCCGCCACCATCACGCCGCTGAAGATGGTCACGGGACGAGCCCCAAAGTTGTCCACGCAGGCACTGCAGACAGGACCTGAGGGACAGGAGGTAGAGAGAAACAAAAAAGAGAGTCGGAAAGAGATACAGAGAGGAAAAAAGTTAATGACAGAGGAACAAAAACATTCAAAGAAGAAAGGGCAGTGATTAAACTAGGATGCTTTATTCACCGTATTCTTAATAACAAACAGGGTTTCTGAGAAAAATCCAACCTCATCTCACAAAGCACTGCTGCGTCTGACAACGACACTGCCACATCACATTAGATTCAATCTGGAAACCTGTCAGAGGTCTTGTCACATCCCTCAAGGAGAATCTTAAGAGGTCCAGTGTTTACATTTCACTTAAGAAATTTAATAGTTTAACTCCAGTTTCTATTTCAACTGGCTTTAAGGTTGGAAAAGTCAACTCATTCCTCACTATCTGACAGTATACATTACTTTACTGGTGTTACATGATGTATATACAGTATTGAAACATTTCAGCGATGTGACTACTCCTGAGGCTGCTTTGCTCAGGCATCAAGTGACATTTACTGTTTACTTCCCCTCTAACCAGGGGGAAGATCCTGCTGTTGTGCAGCAACAACTGCAGTGCTGCAGCAGGCTGACAGCTGGGACACGTGTCCAGGACTTGGCCAGGCCTGAGGCTAGATGTGGCTGGTAATGATTTTCAACTCACCCCTTTGAAAGAGACAGTAAGAAGACACGCTAGTAGAAGAGCTTTGCCTCATAAGGAAATGTCAGCCAGGGCCACTATCACTGATCTTGTTTGTTCAACAGTCATGCAGTATACTTTAATAATATCTTCCAGACATGACCGATACTGGTTACTGAGTGTGGGTGTTTCTCTCAACAAGTAATTGATACATCTATGAATCCAGATGCTTCTCTTTGCATTTGTTCAAGTCAGTATATATACACAAAACCTTGCTCAACAAATATACGGTAATATTCAAGTCTCTGTGTTTCTCTCCAGATCTATTTTTCTCAATCTCTTCCCCCCCCCTTCTGTGGTTAGATTACGGGATAAATGATCCTCCTACATTCATAGCATGGATGACTTGCACTTGCTCTGCTCTCTGAGAAAATCAATTACTGCAACTCTGCTTAGGGAGCCACAGAGTGCCCATCTTAGTGATGCCTTTCTTCTCCGTCCTGTTGAAATTCTACAATAAGTGAACTCTTGAACACCTGTAGCTATAATAAATATACCCCTTGGCGCTGGTTTGATTGCCCTTTTACATGGCAGTCATTCCTTAGACTTTGAACGAGTATTATGTCCCCTTTGTTATCATGATGTGGTGTTAAGACTGAGTAGGAAATGGTAGGACAATATAAGGCGTTTACTTTTCACACTAATAAAATATACTATCTCTAGCTCATTCCCACATGTCAGCAATATACATTAATCCTAATGATATGTAGTTCCAACAACAATTTATTGCTTAGCACAGATTTATCAGATGCCAAAATAAGGAGGACACGAGCTGAAATATATACACATCTTCTGCCTTTTGTGTCTCTCTCTCTGAACATGACACTAAAATATTAGCAGTATCAGGCTCTTCCCATCTCTGGCATTAAATTTAGCTGCTTTACCCCAAAGTGGACCCATGTCAAGGTTTATTAGATTATTACAATGTGTGTTACTCACTGGCTATCAGTCCCACTCCAGCCACAAGGGAGCCCACCCAGGCCGTCATGCCCTTGCCCTCCTGGAAGGCATGCAGCCACTCCGGGTACAGGACGCCCACCGACTGAGGTGATCCGTAGGCCAGGAGCTGGGCTAAGAAGGACGCCACAACAATCGCCCATCCCCAGCCTCCATCCAGCACTTTAGCCGACTGAGCCATGCTGCTGATGTTATTGCTGTCCTCTGGGATCTGTTACAGCTTTGATGGAGGAGGGGTCCCTGGCAAAAAAAAAAACACAAAAAAAAAAACACAACAACAAACATTACAGATGTAAGTCTGACAGGAAAAATAATTTAAAAGATTATCAGAGAAGCACATACATTTCTGCCCCTGGAAATAATCTTAAGTAGGACCCACAAAAGCTTTCAAACTGTTTACTTACTGCTGCAGCACCTGGCCAGGCAAACAGCCAGATCACCTGTGTAAGGTCCCAAAAACAAGCTGACTGCAACTCACTCGTAGTCAGCAGCCCCTTTTGTTCCTTTCTCTATAACCACACCTTGGAGGAGGAGAAAGTAAAGAAAACTGCACTGCTTTGTGCCCTCTGCACCTTTAACCTGCTTCTACCATCAATCTGCTCAGACAGACACAAGGGAAAGGCTTGTCTTCTGTGCTGATCTAAGTTTTTCAGGCCACTTTCATTAATAATGTGTAGCCCATGGCAACTTTATATATCACTGCAGCAGTGTTAATCACCTCTCAGTACACTTTGTTTACAACGTGGTTTCTTAGTGGGGGATAAAAGTTACAGCAAAGCTCCAAAGATTTCAGATTTGCTTGCTGACAACGCAGGTAAACTGTATGTTGACATTTTTTCACTAAAATCTAAGACAATCATAGCCTGAGGAAATGAATGTACACTATGAGCTAAGGACCCCCATATTCACTGACAACAAAAACACATTTTCTAGTCATATCTTACAAAAACAGGCACGCCGACGTTGACATTTTGTTAAAAACAGATGTGACACTCACCTCAGCATCTACAAAAACAGCAGCAGGCGCCTGCAGAGCTGCGCGCTCTGCGGGAACTTTCCATGTAGGATGGTTTCCTTATTAAAAAGCCCTTCTTACAGAATCGCTACGAACGACAAACGAAAAAAAAAAGCATCATAGGAGGATGCTGGTCTGTCTGAACCGCAATCTACGATGCCCGTGTGCGAAGGAGGCACTCTGCATCAATAATGTTCATTGGGCATCCGTTTCATACTGCTTTGTAGCCGGCGACAAAACCGGTTCAAAGCTGTTCTCGCTGGTCCAGCAGCAGCTTGAACGCAGCTACGGGAGGAAAAGCGCTGCTTCCTATTGCGCGCCTGGAGCGCAGCGCACAGCGGACAGATATTGTTTTCCGTTATGAGAAATAACTGCTGCGGTTTGTGTGTCACATGTTTGCTTTTTTTTTTTTTTAAATCTTCTCTAGGCTGCGTATCAAATTATTAAGTAATTGAAAACTCACAGAGGAGTGCGCACACGCGCACACGCACAAACTGTTTACCTGCCACAGGTCTCCAGGTCCTATGACACAAATCAAGTTCTTTTTTATTTTTTACAAAGCACTCATTAACGCAGCTGAAATGGTTAAAGTAACACTTCGTGCAATAAGTAGTATAATTTACTATATAAAGAGGAGCCAAAACTCCCAACTCATCTAACTGCTTCAGTGCCTTGTCGAGTTTATAGTTGGGGGCTCGTGTGCAGACGATGGGGCTGGGTGTGTGGGCTCCTTTTCTCCAGGAACATTGTTAATATTGCCATCAGTCCAGTCTGAACCGGTTGATGGATGGAAATAACAACACCACACTGCACCAGCAGGGCGCACTGCTCGGAGTCATCTTTCTGGTGAGCGCTCATTTAAGGAAAATGCACAAAACGCTTGATTGGAATCATAATGTGCCTCCTCATCACTGAAAATAACTGCAACGAATATAAGAGAGGCACAACAATAGTCTGCAACATGGAGACCGTCTGCCATGCCGTTGCGATAAGACAATCATACAGGAAAGGGGACAGATGACTGCAGGATATTAGTCATGTCTTAGTACAACAGACAGTTCATGATAATGAGAGAATAAAACAATAAATGCCAGTGACATATAAACAGTAGACCTACAGGAAGGAAAAATAAAATGGAGGATATATTATAGGGTCCACTTGATATGGGGCTCAACTTTACAATTTAATTTGTAAAAATTGAAATAATAAATTTTATAAGATCTACTGTCACTTGGTGAACCTATATTGCCTCTAACTCTTTAAACCCCCTCCTACTCAGAGATACACACAAGAACCAGAAACATTTTAAATTATTTAAAAGGAGCTTAGAACCACTGTTGGCTTGTAACAAATACTGTTTCCCGTTTTCCATGCACTCCTACTATGGTGTGATAGCAGACAGAAGTCACACTGCAGTAGCATTGTAAAATGATACCGCCAATGTGATTGTCCCTGTTCTCATAACCTCAGGTCACAAACGCAAATGGGAGCCAAGTCAGTAGCATAAAGCAAGGAAGACGACTGTTCATAAAAGAGGGGGAAGAAGAACTGAAAGAAAAGTGGGAAGGAAACATGACAGGAGGCAGAGCAGAATAGGGGCAAGGACGAAGAGAGCAAACAAGAGGTGAAACTGTTTTTCACACTGAATGACCCTAAAAATTCTTCAGGAACTTTGATGCTTTTTCCCATAGTTGCGGTCTGCTGCCAGGAAGGGTCTTGCAGAAAAGATTTAGGCTGCGTAATCCCCTTCTGTCTGAAAAATGAAGTGAAAAAAGAACAAGGGAGACAGACTTCATTGTACTTCAAACTGGCATTACACTGACATGTTGCCTCAGACCGGTTTCAGCTGGATATAGAGCATATAGGGAACATGGCGTAGGGATCTGAGGGAGTTCAGGGAGTGGATTACATAGCGTTTACTTTTAACTCTATTGACTTGTGCTAGTGTCAATGTTGGTGCTGAATTTCACTCGCTTACACAAGTTATTCAATATATTTATTGACACATTCCCGGTTTCTGTGTATGGACCAGTGTATGGGTTAGAAATTGGGAGAGACATGTTAAAGCGTCAGCTTGATGCAGAAAAGTAAATATCACCCGTTTCCAAGTTGATGTAGTAATTACTTCATGTCATTATGTAATCTATTTGAAATGTACAATATGCTGACAGTGCAAAACAACCGAGATGACATGGGCCAGAGAATAGATTTAGATCTCTGACGTCTTTATTATAGTGATTCTGATAATACAACATCAGTTGCCAGGTAAAGTCCTGCAATCATAGCGTCACATGAAGGTAAAAACATTGCTGACCTGGACAATTACTGGTGTATATCCAAGCCTTCTAAAAATCCAAAGGTTTTTAACAGTTAATCACAATGTGTTTGGGTTCCTTATGGTTGAATTTATAACTTACTGGTGGAACTTAAAACAGCTCATGCAAACATTTCAAAATCCAGCCCATGAAATGCTGACAGTGTACAATAAGGATCTATTGTGGGGCCTCTAACATTTACCTTATAATTTATACAACATTTAACATTTCTTAAATAATTTAGACTCTGCAAATCAATAACATGTACATGTAATTACTTTCAAAGACAGTTTTTTTTTGTGACATGCGATTTATGCACACCCTATATTACAGTGATTGTAAGGTTTTCATGATTGAATTCTAAACCTTGACATTTACCTTAATCTCTTAGTGGACGGTAAACCATTTTGTTTACAATTATTTCAGCCATAATGTTAAAGTTCAGTTCTAGTTACTAAATAAATATCATTTTTAAACATGGTGACTTGGGTTGAGCAATAATTGTCTTTGTTTTATGTAATGTCCCATCTCTATTATTAGTATGAAATTTCAGTAGGTAAAAAACATATTCTGAACATCGAGACCTATTTATTGTTCTGTCCTCGTTGCAAAGCTCACTTTATTCAGCCACATCCCATAGTAAACACACACACACAAGTTTACATGAGCTGACCTGATATTCTGACATTTGAAATACCTTTTGTCTTTCTCTAGCACTTTTGTGACACCTTAGAAGCAGCAGCCCGCTGTTCTTTTTCGTACAAGGCTTGGCAGGTATAAGCACACAGAGCCACCCTGCAGTCTGGATAAATCTCTCTCTAGCACCATAGAGCTACGAGGTGAAAGGCCACTTTAGCACCCAGCATGGCCACCCTGAGCCTCCAGTCCAGATTCCTGCTTGGATTAGTTCAGGTTGCTGGCTTCAGCAGCAAGAAAGAACACTGCAACACAGTAGAAAAACAGAGGATACACTTTAGTTGTATCAGAGCTCTCAGCAAGAGAGATACTTATGTCATTCTTCGGATGAGGTGTATATTTTGATTCTGGCGAGTTTAAACCCTAAACGAATGTGTGAAGGGGCTTCAGTTACCTTGTAGGGATCTAATGGACGCCTAATGTGTTTCACAGGCTGTCATCCCACTCATGTTTTTCCTCCCACCACAGGTTATTGCACCCACATTACAAAGGTTTGCCATGCTAAATGATCCTGGAATGATTGATTTATGGAAACCCCTCCTCCCGTCTCCAGCCAGTTAAAACCGGTTAAGACTATGGAGACTAGGAAATGAAAATTAGATCCTGGCACAGAGTCAATGGAGCTGTCGTACTGTGTGCAAGAGCACATCACATGATGCGGTTGTGCTACAATAGATTAACATCAGAGGACAAGCGGTTCCACATTTCAGTTTTCAGCTAGCGGCAGGGATGGTAATGTCTGTCTGCTGGTGGGTCTATCCAGCACCACGGAAATATCTCGACTAAGATTTCAACAGATTCTACTGTAACACAACAAATGACCACGGGTGACAGATTTTTCTTCAATGTACCCTGGGATTTATAATTCTATTCTTATTTCGTTGCTGTAATCATTGTGTTTCAGTACCGATGAAAAAAATTATACAAGAATCATAACACTGTTATGACTGGCTACGGTGGTCACCCTCCTATTTTGGAGATTTAGCGTACTCACATCCACTAATTTCTACTTTTAAAAAAAAGAAGAGTTCAGCTGAGGCTGATGGGAATGTCAATACATTCGCAGGTATTTGGCAATAAGCCAATTATTACTTTATATTTAAAGAAAGACAATTTGATCCAATGATGGTGCAACAGACAAAAAGTCAGGGTAAACGTTTTTTTAGACTCTTCATCGAGCAGTTGACAAAAACTCCATAGAAAAATGTCAACCTGGTGACGCTGAAGGAAAAGTCACAAAAGTCTTCAGGATTCAACTTCTGGTAAACATGAATATCTACCTTTCTTTTCCATTTCATATTTGTTCAGACAGTTCCTTCCAAAACAAAAATGTCACCCTCATGGTGAGGAAAAGTCAGGGGATCACAAGCCATTAGATCAACTGGGAACCAAATCAGGGAATCACTTAATTACAATTTCTTCTCAAGGTATATAGAAAAACTTGAGCAAATTCAGCAAATGTCCTATATTCATAGAGAGAGATTTATCTTGGTCAAACGTTAAGCCATGGCAGTATAAAACAGGAAGTCTTACCTGTACTGAAGTGTCGGGAAGGCTGGGATATGCAGGTCTCCATAATGCTGGACGTTGAACTCCTCAGCACACGTGACACATTACTACATTTAATAAAAGGTAATTCCTCAATTATAAGAAATAGGCTATTAACTGTTTGTTTTTTTTCTACCATCTCAGGTTGTGAGCTTTGATGGTGCAGATTTATTAAGGCACAAACATTTTCCATCAACTACTGTGAGGGTTTGGTGGGACTAGGATGTCATAATTTCCACAATGAAACATTCCAGTGAAGCTAAATACACAGAAAGATCAATTCAACCGGGAACCCGTGCAAACGTTACGATCTGTTAAATTAAGCGTGGGCATCAAATCGCAGGTTCTTTTCGGGGGAACAAAAATGATTGTAAAGAACAAACTGATTCTTCCAGTCTTCCTTATCAGTGTTAAACCATCATAGTTCTCTCATTACAAATGAAAAGCAAATACTATCCATAAAACTGACAATTAAAAACAGATGTTGTCGTCTCAAGAGCTTTAATCATACATAGAAATTTAGTTCAACAGTACCATTCATTTAGAATGTTTTAGCAGTATGTATATTTAGTGTAAAGAGCGATGTGTTGTTTTTTTTTTTTTTATCCTTTTTCTGATGAGAAATATCCATAAGGATGATAGAAGCTTTCAGAAATACACCAGAGAGAGAAGAGCAGAGAAGAGACTGAGTACATGACTAAGTTGTAACACCTCAGACTATATTTTTAAACACCTAAAAAGGCGACATTTATCTGTGGTTTATGTACCAGTGTCCATCCTTGTTGATGCTTTTTTTTTTTTTTTCCTTTTCATTATAACGGAGGAGCAGCAGAGCCTTGAATGCTTTCAGAAACTAAAACAAGTGTGCCACAAGGTCCGTTTGATCAATGCCCTGTAATGGAGAACCTACAAGCAGTCTTCTATGACACCTTTTGAGGACCTAATGAGGTCGAGGTGAATTGTTGACACTGCTTCAAAGACAAAGGGTGAGCTGGAGTGGAGGACATTACTGCAATCGAGTGTCATATTATAGGCATGAGAAGAATTGACCACATCCATCTATCAATCTGTCCATTTCTCCAGCCAGACATCCATCGATCCAAACATCCAATCTATCGTAAAAACATTACCATGAAACATACTGTATGTGCTGTTTGTGCTTAGAAGCGCCACAACAACAATTCCAACCAGCTAAAGTCCCAAGCAAAGAAAAAAAAAGAAAAGAAACATGTACAAGACAGAAAGTGGAACAGAAATTATCCTACAAATCCCAGAAGCGATTATTTTTCAGTCCATCCATTCCTTTTAAGAGTAGTTAAGTAACGCCACATATGGATTTGGCAGACGGCCGGCTTCACTGAGGGTGAGTTGCCATCTTGTTGCTTTTCCCTCAAACTTTTGAAGCTGCGCCTTTTGTGGAGTTGGTAAAGAGTAAGAAACTTGACTTCCAGAGCTGGAAATGATGGAAGCTGCTGCTGCGGTAGCATCGTGGCATTCAGTGGGGGCGCTCTCGCGCAAAGACAGAGACTGTGTGTGTGTGTGTGTGTTGTGTGTGTGTGTGTGTGTGTGTGTGTGTGTTTGTGTTGTGTGTGTGTTTGTGTGTGTGTGTGTGTGTGTGTGTGGTGTTAAGGCTGGGAGGGAGGCTGCTGTGCTGCTGCGTGGTGTGACATGGCCGCAGGGGAGGACATGGACTGGACCATGGGCTGGGATGGCGGGGGTAGTGGAGGCTGAGCCTGTTGGGCCCCTGAGTGCGTGTTGGGGGAGGGCGGGGGGCGTTGGACGTTTGAATTTGTCGGGGCTGGTGCTTCTTCGTGGAGAGGGCCTCTGAAAGTGAGAAAGAGAGTGAATAAATAAATCAAGTCATTTTGGGATGACGGGGCAGCAATTTAAACATTTAATACAGACAAAAGAGTTTGCGGCAAACTCGGGGGGGGGGGGGGGGGGGGGGGGGGGGGGGGGGAGAAAATGAGTTGAACCAACATCATGGGGAGATTTTTTTTTTTTCCTCATTTAATTTTAGGGCAGATGAAGCTAAAAAATTACATTAGAATAACAGTGTTTGTGAAAAGAGAGGTAACTTGTGGCAACACCTTTAATAAGACCGTTTCCAGAATTGCGAAGCACTGAAGGAAAATAACATTGTGAAAAGCGAGGATATTTGTGTCTATAGTTGCAACAGTATGGGTTTTTCAACGTATGATAAAAGGTCTGAGAAAATATCACAGTATTTCACTATCATTACTACGATTATTATTATTATTATTATTATTATCAGCCTTAAAGGGACGAAAATAAAAATGTTTTTGTTGAACAAATGGTTTACTATAGTTTGATATTTGAAACTTTTTCTGTATTTAGAGATGTGCTTTAAAAGTCGCCAGTTTGAAAATTAATAAAATGCATTCATGTAAAACAGGATTTCACTGTTGTCGTTGGTTGAAGTGGATCTTTGGAACCTTTTTGTGCCAGGATGTGGAAAGTTTATTTTAAATCTTTAAACGGTAATAGGAATTGTAATTTTTTTGTAAATCAGGGATTCAATTTTAAAATGGGACACATACTTTGGTGTCAATAATCAATGAATAGTCAATTAATTCCGAGCGACTATCGAATTGTATTTCCGCTTGAGATGCTCATTTCTACCAGACAGCTGAGGAGGAAAGAAGATGCAGGTAAGAATCTCCATTCATCGCATTTTCTTTTGTAAAACCATGAATAAGCAAATGGACACGGTGTGATGACCATCTGCGTTAACGGTATACCGTGATACTGCAACCCTGCTTGTCTCGGTCATCTTTCCCCCTATTGGTCTTTTAGTCATGACCTGACGACTGCGGTTCAGGTCAGACGAATAGAAAGAGCAAAGAAAAAAAGAGGTTTAGAGAAAATGTAATCTGTCTGAGGTTCTGATCTCCGTGACGGAGTTATTTCCCCGTTTAACTCCTGGGTGGGCTGAGTGGTGCTGGGAGAGTTGTGGTCTGTACCGTCACCATGCAACAAGAGAAAATGAATATATGGAGTGATATAGAGGGGGACTTATTAGCACCAAAAGTTTAACTTTAGAAACAATTCAACACTGAAGGGTAAAACAGCTATTTTGATAACGAATACATTTTTTTCAGCTGCCTGTACATAAATACGTAGATCACTATGTTTTGAACTGGATGAATTGTGCAACTTCTCAGGAGATTGGTCAAGCACAGCAGACTAACCGCCGTGACGCTATAACAAGAATGTTGATGTCAGCTTAAAGTGGTGTTATGCTGAGTGGTCCTGTTCTCTGTGCCAATCTTATCAAAGTGAGAGAGTTCACAATTATATATGTTCTGACCAAAGTAAACATGAATTGGACGTTGAAAAAACCGTTTAGGAAAAAAAGGAACTCCGCAAGGTCCTACTTGTAGCAAACTGCAAAATCTCATTTGTCTCAAGATTCAGTAAAACGTGGGTCACAGTGACCTGGCTAGTAACAAACTGGCAGCGTTTTCCATGAGAAAGAGAGGAAGACATTTCATAAATCGGGGGGTAACGAGCAGGTAGAGAACAGCTAGGTCAAAGAAGACTCTTCTACATCACTCGCTTTTAAATTGTGTTTAAACTGGCGTAAACTCATAGGAATGTTGTTATGCTCTTTACATAAGTTCCAAACACATTTTGGACTTCCACAAAAAAGACTTCCCTTATCTTGAAGCGCATAGCTTCATCAGCACAAAATCCTGAGGCAGGATGCAACGCCGCGGGGACCAAACGAGAAGTTTCAAATGGATTTCACGTTAAATCAAATTTGATCTCATATTTGTGTAAGAACTTCAATGGCATAATATTGAAAGGCTTGTTAAACCAAGGGAGAAGGACCTTCATGATAACGATGCTCGTGAGGAATGTATTTGGGGCCGTCCACTCAGTAATATGTCCAATATAGAATATTCCACAGGCGACACAGAAAACCTCGTGAAAACAATATTGTGAACAAACACTTGAGAGATTTCCAAGAATATCCAAGTTCTGGTCATGCATAACTAAAGAGTTAGGACTAGAAATAACCCTTAAAATGCAATTTTCATATTTATCTTTCTTTCTTTTTTTTTTTTTTTAACTGGCACTGAAAAGCATTTTCTTTACAACTCTAGTAAAATGGGACCAATTTTACAATATAAAAATGTTTTAAAATATATTTATATTTGATTTGATCTTCTAACCCTCGAGTTAGACAGTTCTCTAGTTTGCAAACTTAAGACAACTAACACATATATATATCTATCTATATATATATATAGATATATATATCTATATATATATAGCTGTCTGTTACAGAAAGTGTGGGTGGATGCTACTTACTGCTATGGCATGAGAGGAGCTTCCGTGGACGTGCAGGGCGGGGGTGTTGTAGTGGGAAATGGCAGCTCTGGACAGTGTAGCTGGAGGGGTGAAGCCAACTGTGTGGGTGCCATATGAGAGTCCTGCAACAGAATGGGACAGACAGGTGGAGAAAGGCCCGTTCTATTTAATTATAAAATCAACTTCAGCTGTTAAGTCTCAAACTACTGCCATTTCTCTGCTGACCAGCAATACAGAGAGCAAACACAACAGGAAAAAACAAGAGTGCTCCGGTATCCGAGATCTGTTTTATCACTGCGCAAACCTTTAGACTGTAATCGGAAATCTTGCTGAATCGCACCATACGTGTGTGGTGTGTGGACCTGAAACGGATCTGATTTTCCTCAGGATTGGTTTTGGAATTAGGATTCTGAATATCTCCAGGACTTTAGCCTCGATGCTCATTATGTTTTTGTGTCGTTTACAGATTTTAATACTCTCTCACATGCTTAGTCACCCAAACACATAAAAAAAAATGTCCCCACTGTGGGATGAATAAAGTCTAAATCTAATCAATTCATCATAGTTTAATTTGTTCAAGTAGCAAACAGAGAAATGTAAACATTTACGAGTCCAATTTTACACTGTGGCCAGGTGACTGAACTGCCCAGTGTGAGCAGAAAGCGTGCGTGTTTTTCGCTGCGCAGGAAGGCCGACTAAAACGTAGCGTTGAAGTTAACGTTTAAGATGTAAACTTTTGAATGAATGTCTCTTGTATATTTGACACAGGACTGTTAACGGCTCGTAATTGTAATCTTTGAAACAAAGATAAAGCGTGTGTGTCTGCCAAAGTGTCGTATAAACTGATATCAAAGGTGCTTTTTATTGTCGTGTTGCACCCACCGGGTGATATGGGTCGGCTGGAGCTGGGGGAGGGGGTGTAAGGGATGGGGCTGGACACGGTCCTTGCTCGCAAACCCTGTGCAGACATTTCGTTGAAGTACCTGCGGGGGATGAGAGGACCATTTCATGAAAATTCAAGAGTTTCCTATTCCCCTCCCACAAAAAAGAGCAATAAATGCAGACTTTAGAGCCATACAAGCTAAACACATCCCTTAACAGTCAATGTGAAACGTATTTTTATGGTCACCTGAAATTGATATCTACAAGTGCTCAAAGAAAGAAAAGAGAGCTCAAAGCATATGACTCATACGGAAATATGGAGTTTATTGTTTACACTGCCTCCATTAAATACATGTCAGAAGTTAACGCTCTGCAGTCCGATATGACACAAGATTTCTATTTACAGTTGCCAGTTATATAAAAAGCCAATAAAACCTAGAGCACTGCTTTATTTCCACTCAGTATCAGCTTATCATGTTTGTGTGCCCTGAAAAGGTGCGCCGCACCCAATACTTGGAGCACTTCAAATACCTGCTACATTTGGTTTAATATAAAAGAATAAAACTACTCAAACCTGGAACAGATTTGTTCCTTTACTTAAATATTGCCATTTATAGTTCAATGATCAGTGGTGACGGTGCATGTTTTACGGATTCTTGCCACTGCTGAAGGTACAACAATATTTTAGCATTAACGGAATGAAAGCATGAAAAGTCCTTTGAATGACTTGTGAAAGCTTATGTACGAGCGCTTTTAACTACAATTTCTTTCCGTTAGCACGATTAGGATACGAAACGATGTAAGATTCTCCTAACTAAAAAAAAAGTAGGGATATATTGTATATATTGTACAGTGTAGGACCTTTTAAAAGATCAATTTCTGAAGTGATAGCAAAACAAACAAAAAAACTACCACAAACAACATAAAAGCTAAAACGAAACGAGCAACACTGGTGTCATGTCTAGTGTCAGCGCAACAGCCAATCAAAAAATAAATAAAAGATAACGATAGAAAGTTTCCAATCCTGAACGTGGCCGGGTGACATCACACCGAAGGAAATGGGACCGTGTCTGAGTGCATTTGCGACTGCCAGTCGAGCCTTAGAGCCACCACAACAAACCCGCAGTCGTGTGTGGACTTCAGAACAAAGAGGCAGACCATCTGGGTAAAAACCTGTGTGCCTCAGCAAGGAGGGTAACGGCTGCCAGTAGTAAAAGGGATCAAGTTATAATGAACCGTTCGCTCCCAGACCGAAGGCGGTCTTTGGCTTAAACGGTCACAATATTTTGGCTCCTTTTCAGTTATATCTAGAGAGTGCAGATCTGAAAAAAGTAAACTAAGCTACTGCTTATTTATTTGACGTTTGTCCATGTGTCTGAAGCAGTCGTGGCAGCGATGACCTGAATCAAATCTGCGGGGCGGTATTAAACATTCAAATCATCTATTTTCATGATTATAAGAAAAAAAAACAAAAAAAAAACAAACACTAAGTGGTGTGGAATTAATCTAAGCTGCGTGTCTGACATGCAGCCAACAGCCGTGCTTACCGTGCTCACAATTTTGTTATTTTGCTAATCACAAAGACGGCCTGTACGCCACGAACAAAGACCGGCTATTGGAAGAGCAACTGCTGTGTGCTGAGGTGGCACACATGCCCGTTGTCTTTCGCATCTCTCCCGCTTTTGTTCCTTCATCTTTTTCACTCTCGCAGGTTCAAGCCCCCTTTATCTATTACGCAACGTCAGCACACTGTAACCGGCCAATTGAGCCATAAGCCTCTGCAGCCTCCCGACAACATCAGGCTCCAGTACATAAATCAAGCTATTTACCTACCAAGTCTTTGCATCAATTCCCTTTGATTTGTGATGCGTGTGATTTTGCAACCCACCCCCCCCCCCCCCCCCACCCCCTCCCGAGTTTGGTTACTGTGAATTTAAATGATCATCTGTCCCCTCTGCGTGTTGCATCCTCTACCTCTCATCGTCCATCTCCAGACTGGACTCGCTCTCCGACAGTTGTCTGCACAGGGCCTCCCTGCGCTCCATTTCTCTTTGAAGCTTTCTCTGCAGCCGGATGTTCTCCTCCCTCATGTGTCGCTCCTCCTCGATGTACTGGGCACGCTTCTCTGTGTCTGGAAGGGAACACACGGGGAGGGTTTTGTCAACCTTACATCCTGGACACTCTACATCGACGTGAATAACAACGGCATTACTGTGTAACTTGTCAAGAATGTGTTCCCTTCTGAAAGGCTTTTTGTTTCAAAATTGTGCCGCTATAACAATTTGATGTAAAGTGCTCAGAGCAACCCGGTTTGTTTGTGTAGTACAATGTTTATTGTTGAAATTCTGTTTCAAAGACAAAGTGAAAGTGGGTAAATGCTAATCTCTACTAACAGAGTGGATTATGGGCCATGCAATGAGGTTTAGTATCTATTGCTTCTTGCTACTCGACAAAGCCTTTGTTAAAGGCTGGACTGACATCTCCCTCTAGTGGCGAAATCAAAGCATAGACACATCAATGTTGAGTGACAGTCCCAGGCCTGGATCAATATCCATTAATTAATTTCTCCAAGTTTCAGCAAGCTGAATCAACACTTCTGGCTGTCTGAACAATTATTTAATCAAAACCTCTGTTTACTAATGTGCTGTTGAGATGCTTCTGTTATTTTGTCCACACCCTAAGTGCATTTGTCGAATTCCTAAAATATAAAAAAAGCTTTTCCGTGTTCCTTCAAGCAGAGTTTCTAATGAAATGGCCTGATATGAATTCCACATCCTAGTACAACATGGTTCCCACATCTGTGTCCTGTCCATAAACCTTGGTGAGTAACTTTATGTTTTGGGGAGACGAGTTAAAGTACAGTGCAGGTGGGAGTTTATAAAGGCAAATGGGACCGATTAGTGACTTGTTAGGAAGATATAGTTTGTTATGCATGTGTAAGTCGCTGGCTGGCCAATGTTCAATAAATAGAATTTCTAGAACATCAGCTCTTTGTAATGTTACAGGCATCTATGTAAAATCAGACAAACAATACGTTACATTGCTAGAACATTTTGTGAGGTAAGATCCAGAATCTGGCTGCATTTCACATTCAGTGTCTGACCAGCGAGTGCAGTTTCCCTGATGCTCCGTAAAACTATAAACAGAGTAATGATGCATCCGAGGGCAATCGAACTGGATCCTATTTTTCTTGCCCGTCAGTAATTTGACCCCCAGAACTCTCGCACTCACTGAACAACACAGCTTAGATCTGAATTTGAGATAACTTCGTAACATGATAGGGGAGTTTTTAAAAGGTATTGAGAATGTACTTTCAGTTTTAAAACCTTTACAAAAACAAACAGTCACCTTTGTGGCCACCTTATCAGCATATAGTAAGATAAACTAACGTTGTAACTGTTATTGAAACGGTTTCATAGTGCATTCGTTTTTCAAAACAACCTAGTATTGCGACACTGTGTTGAGAAACGTGCATTTAAAAAGAGTGTTGGACTGCTCGTGAATGTAACAATCTGATTTCACAACAGTCTCCAGAAGCCTCTTTCAACGCACCAAGGAGACTAAAATGGTGCCTGCATGTAATTTGATTTCCATATTGTATTCATTAACTGGGCATTTCAGGAATTTAAACTTCTTTGGCAAAAGACAAATATTACAGATATGGTCCCTTCATACTTCATGGTTGAGCATGACATGAATGATTGTTTGGTGGCATTATTATGCAGCAATATTTTTTGGTGTCTGGTTTCTATACTATAACTGGCTACAGGAAGACTAAAGGCAGCTCTTGATAAGTAATCCACCCAATCATCATCTGCATCGGCATATCTTTTAGAAGGTGCCAGGGGGTGGAGCCAGGTAAGACACCCTTGACATGTGATGTGAGGCCAAATCATCATATGTTTTGGTTTTCTGTTAAAACAAACAGGAACAAACAGGATACATTTCTTAAGAAACAGAAAAAACAACAACATCAAGTTCAGGGAACCCATTTCAAAAGGAAGAAAGGGGATAAATCGTAGTTCAAGACCAACACAGTCTGCCTTAGAGGCTTGGTGTTGACCACACTTCCTCTCAGCCTGTCTTCAGCTGTAATGTAACCAATGAATACTATGGACGTAACAAGGCTATAAACTGTGTCAGCGCAAGACTAGAAAGTATCCTGTTCATCCTGGTCTACGTAAAACAAGCCAAGCAATGGTGTAGAATGAATTCCCCTCCAGCCGCTTATCTAAGGATCGGTTAAACCAATCGCACCTTTAATCAACACCTGAGGGCGTCTGCCCCTTCAGGACATACACCCCCTTTGGATCGTGTGACAAGTCGAGTGGCCACTTACGCTGCAGCTCGGTGGTGCGCAGGCTTTTCTTAAGCCTCTCCACCTCATTCTTCAGGAAGCGGATATGCCGCATCATGTTCTCCGGCGAGTCTATCTCCATGGAAACATCTCTTGGGGAGGGAGGAGCTGATACAGGCTGGTCCAACTTCTCCTGAAGGATTCTAGTTCAGGGAAAAAAAAAATATATATATATATATTTTTTTAGTATAACTCATTAGCAGAAAGGATTAACACGATGACAAGCTTTTTTACATTTAAGTCTGAGATCACCTGGCTTTTAGATAAATATAAAACAATTAACTTAAAAATAAAAAAAAAAATGAATAACAAATAACACAAATAATAATTTGTCTCCTTTTTTGATGCATTCAGATGTTGGATTTGAAATGACTTAGACACATATGCAGTGGGTAAATATTTAACCTATTGTCATTTACTCTTCCGAAGGATTTACCCTCAACATGTATAATCTAAAAGGGAAAACTGCTGTTAGTCAATCACTGGTAATTTATTTTGCACCTCAAGTTAAAATGACTTGTTTTTAGTGACAGGCAGGTATTTTACGTGTGCTCATCTGTCAGACACAGAAAAAGGGCAAGAAACATAAACACGATGTAAAATAACACAAAAGCATTGTTACTCTAATTATGAAATAATGCAACTGTTCTCTCTATTTTACCAAAACAGTGCTGAAAAATTACTGCCAGTATATTGTGTTTGCTCAACTGTACATGGAAATGACACAATTCAAGAAGTCACAGCAGAGCCGTCTGACGGCTTTCGATCCAAATTTTAGATATTAAACTGAATTTAAATAGAGTATTTTCTTATGTATACATCAGGGCCAGCCCATCAGATTTCATATATATAAATTGCGCTGAAACTATCCGCCAGTTAATAGATTAGTCGATAAGAAACCCACAAGGCGAGGCTCAAAGCTCTGGAAAGATTTTGCGCAATAAGTAACTGGAAGATGTTACCCTGAAGGGGATTTGTGATTATCAAAATAGTTTTCTATTAATTGGCCGAGCATCGCAGCTCTAATGAACATAGTTGTTCCAGGAAGAGCAGTCAAGTCTAAAATGACTTTCAGCTTTGGCTGCTGAAATAGTTGCCTTATAATTTGATCATTCTTCACCTTTTCTCAGCCTCCAGTTTGTCCATTCGTTTCCACAGTCTGTTGACCAGGGCTTCTTGTTCCTGCTCTAATGTGTTCTCAAGGTCGATCTTCTCCCGCCGCAGCTGGAAAATGAAATGAAAAGCAGAGAGAGAGACGTTCAAAGATAGAAAAACCTTGACGTTGAAAAGCATTCACAGGACCGCGAGCAAAAAAATAAAAAAAAAACATGCTGCAAACTCAAGGTCTCAGAGTCCAGATAAGCCTCTCCGGTATAGAGCTGCAGTTCTTATGCTCGCTTGTGAGTCACACTGATAGAAAAACAACGCAGGATAGTTTGTAAAGGTGTATTTGATCGCAGACTGACATAAAAAGCTTAACTAAACTGCTCATTAGTGTCTTTGTGATGAAATTGTGTGACATCTTTGGTAAACATGCCATTTGGTTCTACCTAAGTGGCGCAGTGGCATTACACAAACATCAATTTGACACATATGCATTAGCGCATGAGTCGTCAGCAACAACAAATACATGCACAGAAAAATCCTGTTGTCAGAGCATGGAAATGTTATGCAGTGGCTTCAGCATACACAGGTTTGTCCCAGCCACAAACCAAAACGTTCTTTCCAGTTAACATTCAGTGGGAAGAATTATGGACGGTGACTTTTTTGACATCTTTTGGCACCGTAGCTGGACACACACACACACACAAGTTCTGGGATTGGATGTACTGCATTGGATGCTGAAATCATGTTCTATCACAGTAAGCGTACCTGTTCCAGGGTTAGCTGCTTTGAGATTGTTTCATTCTCCATTTTCTTGATCTTTTTCATGAGCTTATTAACCTGGAACTCCTGCTCCTGCTCCAAGTGTTGCTCCAACTCTGCTTTCTCATGCTGGAGCTGGAACGGAAAAGAGGAGAATAGTACACAGGCAGAGGAAAAGAAGAGGAGGTAAATGAAACAAGAGAGATGGGAGAGGGAGCAGAGCAAAAGAAGAGACTCGCAGTGAGCCACATAAAAACTATTCGATGACCACAGAGAACAAAACATACTGGTGTCAGATCCTCAAATTTAGCTTACACATTGAGAATATGTCATAACAGGAAGGCAATCGAGAATTCTAATGGATTCAGGGTTAAACTTCCCAGAAAAACCGACGGCATAAAATAATGATTTGGCAACCAAAGTAACCACCTTTGGCAGCTCACCAGTACAAAAAAAGGGTGCGGCTCAGCACTGATTCAAAATGGGACAGCTCGGTGATGGATTATGTAAGTGATTACTCATTACGGGGAAAGGGATGCAAATTCATTTGTAGGAAAAACCCGGAGAGGGAAAAATAACCATTTCCATTATGCCACAAAGAGAAACAGCTAGAAAAACTCCAAACAACGCAGTTTGTTTTAACTTACAGTGACTACATTCATGCAGAGTCAAATCTATCTTGGCTGAAAGACCAAGTTATTAAGTTTTGCCCCACCCTGAGCAGCAATTTCTCTTCTAATTAACACCCTGGCAATTTTCTTTGTTTTGATCATTTGCCTCCCTTTAATCAATACCGCTAGCTATTGTGTAACAGGCCTCCACCCTACTGTACTGCGCGGTCAGTCGCATCTATACCCGAGTCTGTGTGAAAAATGTTCAGCCTGTGGACACCTTGAAGCAGAGGTATTATATTTGAGCTCTTCTGTCCTTCAAGTAGAGGCTGTTTGTAAGCGACACCAGAACAGTGACAATGAGGGCATGCATAAGGAAACTGTGTTAAAGTGGTTTCCTTTTTTTGTTTTATATCTCGAACGCCAATAATGACAATTTGAAAAAAAAGCAGTAGATAAAATCTTCTTTTTTTTTTTCATAATCATTCAATCAGCATCTTCTCAAAAAAGGAAAACCTCCCTTGTTGTTGCATTACAAAATATCACGAAAGGAGGATCATATTGATAATCTACCGGCCATTCAGTGTGCTTAAAGGGGGGGGGGGACATTAATTCAGATGAAACTGCAGCATTTGTCTACTTTAGTCCATCATCTCATGTAATGTTGGAGAAAACGCAGATAAAACTAAATTATACACAAAAAAAACGCTTTGGCATAGGAGCATTTTCACATGCAGTATAAAAAAAACAAACAAAAAAACACTCCACATTTGCTCAATTCTTCATCTTCATCGATCACCACAAGAGTAAAATGCATGCCCGTGTACACATACTGGAGGCAATTTGTCAGCACCGAGAAGCAGATACAGGTCTGTTTCATGTCAAGCCAGAAGGCGAGATAACAACGAAAACCCAAACAAGTCCATCTGTATAACCTTCTCTGCTGTCTGCTGACATATGCACGAGTACCTTCCAGAGTCCGACTTCTTTCGCTATCAACAAACCATTAGTCCGCCTGCAGCTACCTATTGAAAGTGTGCGAGTGTGTGTTAAGCACTCTGCAGTTGGGAAAAGGAAGATGTGGAAAACAGACTGTACCAAATAACCGTCAGACGGAAGGAGAGTAATTTGAGAGTCATTTAGAGTTGCTAGCAGCTGCAGTGAAGTCATCTTGAGCCTTTCCAGGCTTCAGGCTAAGTACCAGTGTAGTTGAAGATAATGCCCGAGCTGCTGCACAGTCACTCATGGGGCCGTGTGCGTGGACACGCACCTAGTGAGCTGATGCTCATCACGGTGAACTGTGCTGCGCTCAAAACTTTCAATATCGCAAATAATCAAACAGGACAAAAGCTCAAACTGATGTTGGGTTATTCTCCATTACGTCTGGTAAAAAAAACAAAAAACTGCAATAAGCGATCTAAAAAAAAAACGACAACTATCCGGTCTCGTCCCAGTCACTCACTTGCATGAGTTTCCTCGACAGTTCATTAGTGAGGAATTCCTCCTCCTTCTCATAGTTGACCGCCAAAGTCTCCTTCTCCTTCTGGAGGGCCTGGATCTTCTTGAACAAGGTGTTGCTGATGAATTCCTCCTCCTGCTCTGCTCTGGCTTGCTGTGTGGACAGAAGAAAACATCAGTCAAATGGACTAGGGGGGGGGGGAAGAGGGGGGGGGGGAGGAGGAGGAGGAGGAGGAGGAAGGGGGGGGGGGGTCTGGCACATCAAACTGCAACAACCAACATGTCGACACTTCGGCTGCAGTAAAGTCAGCCAGCCAAAGAGGAAGCATCCTTTTCCTAAGATACTGCAAGAAGAGTGAACCATGTGTGTGTGTGGTGGGACAGGGACAGGGGTGGGACAGGGACAGGGACAGGGGTGGGGTGAGGTCGACCTGCCATCGTTAAGAGCGTGGCATTCAGCTAGCTCGCTAAGTTTGGCCTACACGCTTCCCATCTATCCGACAGATCGGTTACACATTTTTATGAAGAAGCTGGGACTGATTAACCGAGCATGAAGACAGATGACGCATCAGCCCGACCTGCTGCTGCTGCTGCTGGACTATTTATTCAGTTCCCGTGTCCTTCTTAGTCATTATGTGTTGACAATGTCTAACAATGAGTAATCAGCTGACCAGACACCTCCTCTCCTCCTCCTCTTCCTCTTGTCCGGTAACTTGCATCGTGAGCTGCCCACCTCGTTTCTGACGCTTTTTTTTATTATTTTTTTATTTATTTTTTTTATTTTAATTTAGCCGTTAAGCTAACGTTAGCAACAGATTAGCTACGCAAAAACAAAACAAAGCAAACTTAGCCGCCTTAGCAAACGTGAGGCTAAATTAGCAAGCACGCCTTTAAATGGGCAAAACACCAAACGCTTAAAAAAAAAATAATAATATATATATATATATATAACGTTTTCCTACAGTCGCGCGTTGGTTATTTTAGCGCTGAACGAGCCAACACGAGCCCGGAGCTAATTCACCGACAAAAATGTGACACAGCCGAGTAGCGTGGGGCTAGTTAGCGAGCTAACGTTACTCACAATGGTGACGCTCGCTTTGCGGAGCTCCCGATTCTCCTCCTGCAGAGCTTTGCACTTGAGTTTGAACGTTTCCAGCTCGATTTTAAGAACTTTATTCTCCTGCTGCAACGAGGCGAGGCGGTTCGTCAGCTCCTCCAAACGAAACTGCGAAATGACCACGCTCGGTTTCCCCGAATTTGAAGCGGAGGACGACATCGGGGTGGCCGAGCTGCTCCCGGCTCCGTCGGTGTCGCTCTCGCTTGCGCTGTCCGCCATGGTTGCGCGACGGTGCGTGTGTGTGCGGGGGGAGAGCAGGAGGGGAAGACGACGGCGAGCTGCGGCGTTTGAGGGACCGCAGACGGCAGAAATTGGTACACCGTGTGACCTTGCGCCCGTGTGTCGGTAGAGCGCCCCCTAGCAGGATGTCTCCAGTACTGCACTCTCCCACTCCCACTCCTCTCCCCCCCCCCCCCCCCCCCCAAAAAAAATGCGCCCGAGACGGATGAAATAGAAAGGCGCGTCTTTTATATCAACTCCATCCAAAGACTGGATCGCCAACGGTGTGATTCTTAAAAATGTGTCATTTACTTGTGCTGGATGTTCTTAACATGTAGTTATATTTAATCTAATTTAGAGGAGTCCAGGACCTCGCAGATCGTGTTTTCCTTCATCTTGCTATTACAGTTGCTTTGCTTTATATTATTTCTTTACTCACCGATCGATAAAACCACTGACGGGTGAAACTTTAACAGCCTTGAAATAAATGCTTCATGAGGATCATAATGTACAGTTATTAATTCATTTGATTGAGAGAGGTGTTGATTTTTTATTTTTTTTTAAAGGTTATTTTGGATACCTATTTATGTTGCTGTTGAACTGTACTGGGTTATACACAGAGGTGTTCCTGATATTTTGTCTGCCCCAATTTATGTATAAACGGGAGAGACAAAATATTAGGAACATCTCTCAGTGTAATCCAGTAGAGTTGGACAGCAACACAAATTAGTCTCCAAAATGACCATTAAACTAAATCAGCACATCTCTCAATCAGACTAATTAGCGTTAGGAGTTTTTAATGCTGGATTGTTTATTATACTTAATGCTTCACTTGTCATTGGTTTTAATGCTATGGCTGATCGCTGTTTTAGTAATCAGTGGGTGGCAGAGCATGTCTCTTGTGTCCCACCACTAAGTAAAACCTATCAAGCTCAATTGGACAGCGTATTACAAATTAACCTTACCATCATCTGCTTACAATATCTACTTACAGTGAGCTCTGTAATGTTAATAAATCCTGCAGGTAATGAGAGGAAAGAGTTTGTGGCACTCCTTTGTAATATTTTTTTTTACCATTTTATCATGAGCTCACTTGTTAGATACCAGCAATATGTTCAATCAGCAAAAACTGTTGCTGCCTGGCCCCACAAGGCAGTCTGCAAATATAATGAAGAAGCCCTGGAGATTTTTGCTCAAGGACACTTTGGTGAGGAAGAAGAAGCACATAACTTTGGCTGAGGGGCAGTGTCTCTCGTGACATCACTACCCATCACATTGCTTACATAATAAAAAAAAAAAAAAAAACTGTTCCAAGGACACAAAGACAAGAACAGAAACAACGGTGCTGCGAAATCATTGTTTTTTTTATTTTTTTTTTTATTTTTAAGGTCGATTTTTTTTTTTAAAGACGTCTGAAACATTTGTGGTGGCATCATTGCTGCTATAGCCTCTAAAAGACCTTGAATAACCAAAGTGCTAGAATAGTTACATTTCAATGGCTTCACTCTGTTAGTAAGAATTGTACATCAAAAAATCTGCTCAGGTGAAAACACATATCAAACAAAATTGATAGTTCAACCATATCAAAGGATCCTCTACCCCCTGATTTACATAGTATTATGAGGGGATGTGGTACAGCACCCATATCAGACTTCCTTTAAACCCTCCCTCCCCCCAAAAAAGGAAAACAAAAAAGTTACATAGTTTTCATGTCCACAGCATAGACATCAGCATACTGAGCCGTCGCACCAGTAGAACACCACACTTGAACTACATGGGCATCTAATGAAAACCAATACAAAGATAATTCCTAATGTAATGTGAAGTAAAATTTTGTCAGTGAGCTAGTGAAAACAATTCTATTCGACACTGCATATACAGACTCTCAAGCCTAAAGAGATCACACAGTTTCAGAGTTAAACACAATTTATTTAATGCTTAAATAATTGCTTTTGACCATCCAGTGTTTTTGTCATACAATATGCTATTTAGCGCTACAATCAAATAATGTCTTTGTGTCCTTAATGTGAGTAGGTTTTAAATTAAGGAAATATTTCACCAAAAAAAAATCCAAAATGAAACGCCCCCAGTTTTCCTTTAATACCACAGCAGCCGTTCGAAAACCAAATCAACACACCGCTAAAATGATTACAAACAGTCTAACAGTGTACAGAGACTCCTACACCTTATAGCCAATACGCACAATACAATTATAATTTTACAGCGAGCCAGCCTACTAGCATTTACATTCAGAATACTTCGTTCTCGTAACAGAAACTGCCCTCCAGTTTTACACAGACAGACAAAACATCACATCCTCAAGAAGCTATAGAACTTTTTTTCATCCTCAACCTGACATGATAAATGCTTTAATGGTATCCTTTTTTCCATTTAAAATATAAAATTGGTGACAAATGTTAGGGCTATATGTGCACAGAGATAAAGGGTTTTGTATTTGTCATTTGAATACAGTGTTTGCAAACTTGTAAAAATTGTACTTAAAATAATGTGAACAGCATGCATGAAAATATGAGTACTCTGAAAGGCTGCTTTTTTGCAGGATTAGATCCATTCCCACTTTGGGAATTAATGAAATTTGATTTTTTTCTGGAAATTTCCTCTGTTAAAATCAAATCAGCTTTTTTTCATGTACAAACATTATACCTGCTCTAATAAGTAATTATACAAGAACCTGTGAAGTTACACTCAAATCTTCAAAAGTGGAACCGTTTCAGTAAATTCTGAAAGCACTTGATAAGGTCACTCTCCTCAGTGCATTCTCAACCACTAACTTATCCCCCCCCCTTTTTTTTTTTTAAAGAATTATACACATTGTAATTTTATATACAGAAAAAAGCTTTTTGTGTTAGTTTAAGTTTTAAAAAGGAAGGAAAAAAAAAATCCCAAAACAATTTACATCCTGACAACAATGGGTTCAAGAAAAAACTATAAGGCGAGTGTTGAAGTTGGATCAGAAGTGTTCCATTTGATTTTTTTTTTGTGTGTGTAATTGTGTCTACTTCATTCTTTCCACCCACCACGTGGATTGAGCTCTTGTGCCATCTTTGGTCACAGTTGCACCTGTGTGGTTGTCAGGAATGGGGAGTCTTTAGTCGTTCTCACAGCAAACGACGCTCCTTGAAAAGCTCTCGCAACACCGGTGGACCGTTGGCACGTATTGTTTCACACAAAACAGGAAGCAGAATCATTGTCCCATGGTCCACCACAGTCAGAAAGTGAGAACCTCCTGGTTGTTTGATTGACAGGGAGTGAGTTTTGTCATGCTCATGCGGTCAGAAGGGTCGACTCCGCTCGCGTGAAAACCGTTTGTTTGAAGCAGATAGTTGCAGTCCTGACTGTGGAACTCTCAAGCCCTTTGAACACTTGATCCCAGGAAGCATCTCACTTGGTTTTTGCACATCTGTAAGACAAAATAGGACATCACATATTGTAGCACATTTACTGTAACTCTCGACAAGTTTATAGAACATTTCTTAATGAAATTCCATTTTCAATTGAGGGAAATATTATATATCTTTACATGTCAAATTTCACTGAAAGAGTGTGACTTTCTCTCATAAAAGATTTTCATCCCCTTTAAAGGGTAAAAAACTCACAATCTTCCATTCCTTTGTATGACAAAATGACAACAAGACCCGATGGTTCGTGGGTTGTTATGGTGACCTCTGTTACCATAGAAATTCTTCACCACACTTCACAGCAGTGCCATTTTATTTTTAAATCAGTTTTCTACAGATGGAGTGATTCACTGCAAACATAACATAAGGGCGAGCAGCAGTAGGGATTAACAGTCTGGCCGGTGGGATAACAAACTCTTTTTGGATGCTACAATGCTGTTGTGAGTCGGGGATTTAGTGGACAAAAACAGGCATGAAGGTTATCAGCGGGGCAACATAATGCTGAGGTGTGTACCGCCCATCAGCCCTGCTCCCTTTGTAGCTGCTCCCTATTCACACACACTCAGGGAACACAGATGGCAGAAATGTTGCCAGAGGATAACCGGGCTGAGACCAGTCAGCCTTTTGCACTGAGTCTGTGTGGCAGTGAAACAGAGCAGCTCTCTTATTAAAGAATGACATTATATTTGTTTTCTTGCTGAATGTTAAATAAGATCAATACCAGTCTAATGTACAGTACTGTGCAAAAGATTTAGCCATTTTACATGAGAAGGATCTTTTCCATTATGCAGTAATATGAGGAAGTATGACAACGAGTCTTAAAGAACTATTCAGCAAGAAGGAGAACAACCAATGATATGGTCCCTACACAGTTGTGATCTCAGAGTCAATCCGGGATTACATGAATTGACAGAAGGATGTACCTCTACAAAATAACTGTGGCAAATTCTCCAAGAGAACTGGAACAACCTAACCAGTTATGCTAAAAAACAATCCACCAGAGAGTCTGAGCTGGTTTGACAGCTAAGGGTGGTCACGCTAAATGTTGATTTGACTTTGAGCAAAGTTAAATAATAATAACTATTCATGTTATTATTTTTGAAAGTATCCTCACATTACTTTGAGGGCCTACTCTAACTGCATAGTTACTTTGTCTAAAGTTACAAACCTCTAAATCACAATAATGAACATTTTTGGACATTGAATCATGAATAAATGCACGAATACAAAAATGAAAAGGTGGAGTTTCATGCAGTAATTATGCTTTGACTACTGTTTGTCCAACTGCTCAACGTTTTGCATTATGAGATGAAGAGGGCGATAATATACAGATCCAAACTGCACACTGATCTGTACACAGTAAGCTACTGTACCTGGTAGAGCACAACCATCCCTATGAGTGGTGCTTCTTATCTCCCGATCTTCTGTCATCCTTTCGCCTGCTATTCCTTGATCCATGCTACAAAACACAAACACACACAGAAGTATAGTTGAGAACCGGTATTCTTTCCCTCTGATAGGATGAAAAAAAAGTTGCAAACCAACATACACCTGAAACAGCAAACCAAGAAAAATGAGAAAGAAAAACTCCACACAGCGAAGGAACAGCAATCTGAAACTAAATGGTTGCGTCTTTATAGCACTTTTATCCAAAACGCACAGCAATTTACAATTTGACAGAAGGAAAAGTTAGTAGTAGCGTTGCTGTAAGAAATATAATTAGGTCCCAAACCACACACCAACTAGACACCTAGAAAAATAAACATTTATCTTATGGACAGAGTTAGAAACAAAAGAAGCAGAGTGTATTTTCACAGCAGAGTCATAATGTTGACTAATTGGTTAAATGCTTTAAAAGACCAATAAATCCACACAGTCAGGAGCAGCGCACTCAGCAGCCCCTTTGTTATGTAAATACAATAGACACCGCACACAATCCAAACACAACATGCAAGGTTGCACTTCTGCATTTTTGTGTATTTTTTGTCATGAACAGAGATAATGAGGACCGTTATCTCAAACCAGTTTATCCAGTGTTCCAACAACAAAAAAATCACCTGCACCAGCGGAGGAAAACATGATCAAATCCAACTGATTCCATTTTTGACTTAAAGCTGCACTCAAACAGAAATTAGATCTTAAATTTAACATTTCAAATTGCTCTGTTTTAGAGACATGATTTCTGTCTTAAATTCTTTAACCACATTTTTTCTCTTAACAATCCTCCTAAATAATCTTTAAAGAAAAGTATTTTATTCACACCAGTGGGTCGGTGACGGTACATTTCCCATTTAGAAACCCTTCCTTTCTGTTTCAGCCCCACTTGCCCAGCGCAGCTTTAAGTCTAACTTTTGAATCAGCTGATAAACTCCCTCCGATTATGTTCTCATAACTACTCATATTTTCTGACAGGAGTCAGGAGAACAGTATCGGGGGAATCCCGTCCAGATTAAACGAGGAACACAATTAGAGAGGTGTTTTTATGCCAACCTCTGACCCATCTTCTGGCACAATGGGATTGAGCTGAAGGTCTCTGTGCCACCTGTCATCTCCTTGGTTTTCAGGTGTGGGAGTAGACACCCGTCGAATAACCTTTCTGATCACCTGCTCGAGGGGGAAGGATGTCAACAAAAAGGGAGAAAAGATGCGATGGTGTTTGCTTTTATAAAAAAAAAAAACATTAAGCTCCTGTTCCTGTGAGAGGTTTTATTCCGAAGCTGAAAGACATTAAAGTCATACGTTACTTTTCTACTGACGAGGTTACCATCATGGTCCATGTAGTGTTGCTCTGTTATAGACTCGCCTGGGATATTCTTTGCTTCTTCTCCCTGCAAGTGTTTGTGGTTAGCACATGAATAAAGGCTCAATGACCTTCTGATGACTTCAAACATGATTAAAAAAAAAACCTTCACCATCACCATCACCACACGAGACAACACCTCAGGAGAGAAGAGCATCCACGTCCAAAAGAGGCTGGGTTAGTCTTTAACCATATTTGCATATTTATGCATACGCATATCCACACAAGTAGAACTACCAGTTCACTAAGTAAGAAAAATACTACGACCCACACCAGACCTACGAGTCTACACTAAACCAAACCAAACCAAACCAAGACGCAGCCCTGCCTTCTGCTTCGGGCTCTCAGGGTACCTTTAAAATGAGACGCCGTTTGAAGATTCGGGTGGTTACAGTCTGCTCTTCTTCTGAACCAGAATCTACACTAACCCGCTGCGGAGGAAGGTGTTATAAAATCATTACACAGTGGAGGGAGTCAGCAGGAGAAGGAAGCACATGTACCGGTAAAAGAATTAAATTAGGTGAGACATTTCTGTTGATGGCCTTTCAACTCCGTGGTTGGCTGTATCAAAAAAAAAGAGAAACCTCAAATAATTCTAATAGTTTCTTTAGCACAACATATAGATTCAGATTTCTCCTGCAATAACAAGATAATAAGATAACAATAATACTCACAATGTATAACATTATTGTGCTTTAGTACAGAAAATAAAGGGGATTACACTCGACACTGTTACATCTACCATTTAGGATCTTTTTTATTAATCCATGTAGTATTACCTGGACTTTTTTCTCTGACACGAGGGCTCCCTCCTCCTTCCTGCCATTTGATGATTCTGATGAGCCGCCCTGAGGTGAGTGCTTTGAGTTGTCGCCGTTCTGTCGGGACCTCCCTGATTCGCCCCGAGACGAGGATGTGATGGAATCACTGGAGTTCTCTTGGCTGTCGAGTAAGAAACACCGAATTAGTTTTCCTAGTATCACGATAATAACAAGAGCTGTTAAAACACATCATCTGAGAAGGTTTCTAAAAAGATGCACCGTAACAGCAGTTGATTTCAACTTCAGGTTGAAAACAATTCTGGGAGGGTTAATATTTTTAAGGGATTCTGTTTGGACATTATGATTGTGTAACACTTTTACCTTTCC
Organism: Embiotoca jacksoni; assembly: GCF_022577435.1. NCBI lineage: Eukaryota > Metazoa > Chordata > Actinopteri > Embiotocidae > Embiotoca > Embiotoca jacksoni. Next base: position 7,115,427 of record NW_027185252.1, read on the forward strand.
CGCCTGTCAAGCAGGTCTGAGCTGACACTGCGGCCCGGCGTTGGCGGCTCCACGTTGACGCTGGATGAATCACTCTGCCAACCTGAAAGTGAACAGATGTCTTTTTCTGCCAGTTCAGCCTGATCAAGAATCTCCTGAGCCCTGGACCCGGTCATCTCTCCGTCCTCCTCCTCCTCCTCCTCTGAGCCTTCTTCTTTCTTCACCTCCTCCAACAGAGATCCTAAAGGCTCTTCTGTGAGTTCTTTGTCTCCCTCCTCCTCTTCCTCATTGGATCCAGACTCACTGGGCTGAAGTTCCCCAAGTGCCTCAACCCAGGCTTGAGGTGAGAGGTCAGATACAGTCTGTTCAGCAGCTGCCAGCTCTCCTTCTGATGTCCCGCAAATATCTCTTTCACTGCCACACAACCCTTCATCCTTTAACTGCAGTTCTCCATCTGTGTCATCTCTTCTGTCACACTGGAAAACCCTTTCCTCACCGTCTACTTCAGGTTTTTGAACGTCAGGTGTTTCCTCAATACCCTCTTTGACGGTCTCTGCTTCGACTACAGTACAACCTTTTTCCACTTCATGCCCAAATTCTGTCAGACTAATCTGCTCTTCAGACATTTCCTGTAACTCTTTCACCTCTTCAACCTCACAGGCTGCACCCTTATTCCCATCCTGAATAAAATCATGCTGCTCATTTATCACAGCTTTCTCTCCCCCTGCAGACCCGATCGTCTGCTCCACCAAAATGTCCCTTTCTTCTGCCAACCTACACCTATCCTTTGTTATCATCTCACATTTTCTTTCTACATTTTTAATCAAATCCTGCTCCACCCACTTTTCCACTAATCCGTTTCCCTCAGCTAACTCTGCTGCAACCATTTCAACAACCTTCTCTATTTCTTCTGTCACTTCCTTTTCACCTCCTTTCAAACCTAGATCCCCTTGTACCCCGTTGAGGGCTCCCATCTCCACTCCTCCATCTCCCATGTGTGCTCTGTCAGGCGATGAAGGGGTTATCGATGAGACTGATGACAGTGAAGGGGAAGATGTGGAGTATGCCATGTCAATGTCCAATTCGCACATCGCGGGGAAGGTCTGCGACCTGGGCTTGTGGGTCGGCTCCATTTCTTGAAAAGACCTGTCCTCCTCCTCACTCAGAAGCAGTTGGTCGTTCAGAGCGATGTGAGGCTTTCTGACCTTGGAAGGAACAGGATCGGGGAGTTCAAAGACGGGGACAGACAGGGCGAGCTCACAGGGTCTGGGGGGGCTCCTAGGAGGGCTGTCGGGCTCTCTGCTAGTGGGTTCTATCTCCGGGCTCCAGGGCAGGGCTTGAGGCTGGGTGTCGGACAGCAAAGGGGTGTCTGGTTCTGGGTAATGATGCGGTTGGTGTTGGGAAAGGGAAGGGTTGGGGGTGACGGGGAGTTCGGGCTCCAGGAAGTGTGGATCAGAGTGCAGTGCGGCGGGGGACTGCAGCTCCGCTAGAATGCTCTGATAATCTGCAGGTGACAGGATGACAAATGTAGAGACATACACACAGCGAAGCATGCCACAAAAGAATATAACACCCCAAAAGACACACAAACCCTAACAAATACACCATATGACATGGACAATGGCACAGAGGCTCAAGTGTAAAGCATGTATCCAGACAACCACTAGCTGCGATGATCGATTGTCAACAGCTACTGTGTAACGGCAAACCAATAACAAATATGCAGTAAAATGTAATCATAGTTTTTTTTTGAATGTTTGAAAATGCCATATTCCACAGAAAATAATTAATATATAATATAATATAGATCATAAAGGCAAATTTTTGTCATGTTTATCGGTTGTTCTGATTTTGAGAAAGTGTTAATTCAGCAGTTTTATGAGTTAAGACTGAAAATGGGACACATTAGTGACATAAGGCCACATAACTCCTAGTGTGGGATGGAATGTCATTTTAATATTTACCGGGGTGTTCTGTTACATGTTCACATGAGATAGATGACAGATGAGAGTTGTGAGAAGGAAGAGTCGAGGAGAAGGAGCGAAACACAGCGCAGAGCACGCTAGATGAATATTTCCATTGTGGAAGGGTCGATGTGAGTTTGAGTTGGAGGTGGATTGGCTAAGGGCACACGAGTACACTGGCAAGCAGGACAGGGCGACAGGGAGCGGAGAGGAGGGGAAGAAGGAGTGGGACTCGGGCAACGGGACCCTGTGGGGGAGACGGGAGGGAGAGCACACAAAGAGAGGGGGGAGACAGGGCGGGAGGAGGAGGCCAGCAGGGCCGCTAAAGACTCTTTGCTTGGAGAGGCGGGAATGGAAGGCGAGGCCGTGCCTAGAGTTGAGGAGGGGATGCGGTCAGATGGATTAGGGGCTTGGTTGGTGCGTGTGGTTTCAGGTTTGAAGGGGGCAGCAGGTTGACAAGACAAGTCAGCGGTAGATCCGGATGATGTGAGAGAGGAGGGGAATGGTTCTGCTTCTGAATGGTTTGGAGTGGTAGTTGGGAGAGTGGGGAAAGCTGGGGCAGATGTGGGAGAAGTCGGGATGGATGGAGCCAAGAAGGGAATAGGTGACGGAGAGTTGGGAGTAGGTGAAGGTAAAGGTGAAGTGATGAGGGGGATCGGGGAGGACAGGTGGGGCGAGTAGGGGAAGGTAGGGGACTGACGAGGGTCATCGGGGGGGCACCGAGGGACGGGGTGCAGGGAAAGCGAGGAGAGGAAGTTCAACTGCGGTGGTTGAAATGGTGCCAAAGGTGCCAAGTCTTTGAGCGAAATGGAAGACTCATAGCTGGGGGAGCGGCGTGGGGAAAAGGGTTGGCAGTTTAGTGCTGCAGGAAGTGTGAGGGGAGAGGGTGGGGGTGTCAGGGTGGATGCTAGATAGAGGGGACAGGATGTCTGGCGGATGAAAGCTGCTTCAGTGCTTCTGGGAGTTAAGGGGATAATTATGCAAACTATGGAAAAGGGACGATGCATGAAGAGACAAAAAAAAAGAAACAAAAAGTGAAATGAAGAAAGTAGAAAAAAGAAACATGCTTGCACAACATGACAATCAATGAATAAAATGGATGGATAGGGAGCGGACACATGTAGATGTGAGCAACACATGACTCTTAATTTGTTAAGAGTTGTTATGTGCTGTTATCAGCAGTGGATACTGCTGTTGGGGAGGTGATGGGAGGCAGGAGGAACAGGAGGAGGCAGTTTGGCTTCACAGAGGAAGAGATTCTCTCATCTATCCAAGGAAGGCTCAGAGGAACTGGAGGAGAACTAGGAGAGCTAAACTAAATCAACAGAGGAAATCAAACTCTACAGGGTTACATCATTTCTACTCAGATCAGACATAATTGAAAAACATTTAAAGCAGTAGGTAGTATGCAGCATGCACTTAGAATGGGACTTTAACAGTGAATATTGCTCATTTGTGACAACTGGATACACCATGGTGGATTGTAGGGGAGTATTCACCCTGAGCATGACCTGATTTAAATAAAAATGTTGATTAAAATCAATGAAAATGTTCTTAAAAAGTTTTAATTTTAATTAAAAAGAATGAGGATTTGAAATGTAAAGTAGATTACCGTAATTATTGTTGTGGCAAATATATAGCAGAAGCACATTAAGAATTTCTTTGGGGATACAGTAGGACCCAGTTGTCCAAACAAAGTCCAAATCTGACTGTAAATAAACTAATCTAGAGATTTGCACTCGGACATCATGCATTGGCACAACAAAAAAGGTAGCAGGGAGAGGTAAGAGGTCAGCTAGACAGAGCTAAACTTTACCATCAGCCTGATCCCGGAAAACAGCGTTATCATCGGCAAAACATCTCGTGCCTGAAATGTTACCATAGTCAAATATTGGGCCCTCCAGTAAAGTCACAATATCCATCCGATTGACTTTGGTCAGCACTGCAGTTAAGGCATCCGCTGTGGAAAGAAGATGGAAACTTTAATAGAGTCTCGATGAAGTAAGGTTTTTAGATTTGAGCAAAAGGGATTGCAATGTTAAACTTATCAGTACAAATTATAGTCTGCTCCTAAATTTAAGTATCTTGTCCAGATTGTTGAGCGTGAAAAGCATTCGAAAATGAATCCTCTGAAGGTGATGAACTTTTCGCCTTAAATCAGGAGTAGGAAATCTTAAAAAGAATGAGAACGAAAAAGAAAGAGAAAAGAAAAGCAGACAAAGAATACAATCTTCAGATATGAAAATAGTCTTACTTGTGGCGTTTTTCCCTTCCCGACTGACCCATTTCTTAAGAAGCATGAAGCTCTGTGCTGTCAGAGAGTTGGGGTTGTCTAGGCTGATGTGGTTGATCTCATCCACTTTGAAGTTCATCTCCCGAGCCAGCTCTGTGATGGTACACAAATAGCAACTCAAATACTCTGTAGTGTCCTTCATTATATTTTTAGTGCGAGCACACAAATAATAGGGTATCAAATACAATGTTAATGTAACAATTATACATGTATTGTTATTAATAAAACAGCTTATGCCTCATCACTATATTTAAATTTCAACTCTTTCCTCTTTGTTCATTTTACGTCATCTTTAAGTTCTCCTTTCAAGTCTACATTAGAACAGCATATAGTGACAGTCAGTTAGCCTGAAGATGGCAGCAAATAATAGGGGCTGAGACTGATCGGGCCTGTCCAGAAAATTAGGTGGGAGGGTACTGAGAGAAAGAAATAGAGCAATGCAGTGCAATCCTCACCAGTCCAACTGAGCCCGAGATGATCAGCAACGATGGCCATTCGCAGGTCTGTTCGCTCACAAGGACTTTGGGGACCTGGGAAGATAGAGGACAATGATTCATTAATACCATTCACATTCTTCTTCCCCTTTACACTAATGTAAAGATGTGAAAATAAATGTGTATAATTTTCCTTTTCTGGCCACTTATTATTCAGAATTAACCACAATAATTATAGTTGTGTAAAAAATATTCATATTACAATGGTTAGCATGTCACTCTTAAAGCTTAGATTGATTACTTCCCCAAGATGGCAAGAAAAGGATATTTCATACTGAAGACATTATGGCCAACTTAAATATATACAAAGAGTAAGTGGTGCCCTGTGACTGTTTGTGGTATGTATCCTCTAGGCAGGCAGTAACTGTCATGAGAACCACACAAAACAAAGCATAACATGACTCATCGTAGTTCTACAAATCTAGGGTGGAAAGATCTATGTTAGAATCTAAAATGTCAACATGCGGAAACGCTTTTGTGTGTTTTCTCTGCCATTACTAGTTAGTTTAAATGACAATTGCATGGAAATTCTGTAAGAACAAACTACCACAATATCTCAGTAACCACCCTGCACGGAAAGACAGACAGACAGACCAGGGAGTTGTCAAACAAGGGACTGGTTGTGCCAGTGACCAGTCACTACTACTGGCATGCTCACTCTATTATACGGAAGTTAAACAGGGTTGAAGGAGGGGAACAGAGGAAAGAGAATCTTGCAACACGGACAATACAGTACACAGTACATCAATGACAAAAAAATAAATTTAAATGACAGCTACTGTTCTGAAGAGAATATGTAAACACGCCACAGGCATTCCATTCAATCCATAAAACGATCACAACGATGTCATGCAACTAAAAGTGAAATATATAAATATATAAGATGTATTTTAAACATAGTGTGAAAGTTTTACAAACTAGGCTTGATCTCCGCGATGGGAGGCGTTCGAGACCCTGTGAGTCCCTGACTGCCCTCCTTCCCACCAGTCCGCCTACTCCTCCTGCTCCTCTCACTGCCGGAGGCCCTGTCCGTCGTCGCCACCTTTGCCCTTACGGACGCGGCCCCGGCCTCAGCCCTCGAACCTCTACCAGACCTGGATGAGCGGGAGGGCTGGGAGGGCTGGGAAGGCTGGGAGGCGTCCGACAGAGAGGTGCTCCGGGAGGTGCTGTCTTCCTCCGACTGCTCTGTCTGCGTCTTTTTCTCCTCGTCTGACAGGCGGTCCACCAACTTTAGCGTCTCCCCGCTAATGCCTTTAAAGTATTCGATGGTGCGCTTACAAAGTTCACTAGGGTTCTCCTGTCTGTCCTGTCTACATGCTCCCTCACTCGTGACATTGCTGACCTGATGACTGTCCTTTAGTGGTAGCCTTGAGGGCAACTGAATGGCTGCTCTCCCTGTGTCCAATGTCCTCATTGGCTGTGAGGAAACCCGAACTGAAACAAGTGAGCTACCTGTGGCAGCAGGGCTGCTCTTCTTAACATCCTTGATTGGTATCCTAGACCTGGGCTCTACTTTGGCTATGGCTGGCTCTCTTCTTTTCTTGACCTCAACCTTCACTGCTTGTTTGGGCTTCTGTTTGCCTATGGCTGTTCCCTGCGTGTGAAATGACCACCCTGATGCTTTAACTGGAAGTCTTGACTTGGGCTGCTTCACTTCATTTTTCTTAACTGTTTCATTTTTCTGCTCCTGCACTTGACTGCTGCTGTGTACATCCACTCTCTCCTCTAACTCCCTGCAGAACAGTGTTTCTATCCTGCTTGCTTTCTGAAGGGTGGGCTCAGACGAGGACTGTAAATTAAACACCACACTACCACACTGAATGTAGTTGGCCTGAACACTGGAGGACTCAAGGTTATTGTTGTTGTTGCAGTTTTCAGAAGGGTAATCTCTTCTTTCTAACCTGGGCTCAGTGTGGCTGCTAGACTGGTTCTCTGTGCACTGACTCTCTATACTAATGTATTCTGGCAACATCTGACCCTCTGACATCTCAGCTTTACAATCGGTGAGATCCCCTGAGTCTTTTTTCACAGTTATCGAGGCGGCGATACCCATCTTAATAGGAGTGCGTAATTTAGAATCAACCTTAGAGGCTGTGATTGTGCACGAGGAGGCGGTCTCAGCTATGGCTTCGCAGGCGGGGGCATCAGTACCAGCATAGCCAGTGTCACTGCCAGGCTGTGCAGGGCTGCATTTTGCTGTAGTTGCTGCTGGTGTTGTTGGTGTAGTGCTGCTGTCTATGGTAGTGTCTATAACATTCACCTTCCCATCTACTGTGGCCCTCTCCCCTGTTTTTGACTGAGAGGAAAGAACCCCCGGGATCTTGCCCCCTCGCCCCTTTTCCCCTGTTTTAGGGTCAGAGGAATGCTCACCAATCTGGAAAAACTGAAGCCTCTCTTCAACAAAGTCCCGCTTGCTCATGTCAATAGCACCACTGCGGGTCATCTCAAACATCTTCCCTTCGTGGAAAGGGAAGGGGTTAGGCTCACTAGTCGGTGTGCTCTCATCAGTTGGTGTTCGAGCAGGGGTTGTGTCAGGTGTTGTAGCCTGCGATTTGTCCTCCACCGATAAGCCAAAGGGCTTGGGGTCCTCATCTTTTGTTTTGGACTCAAAAACCCCGTCGTTATCAACCCCTTTTGTGGACCATGGGTCAAAGTCCAGACCCTTTGTGGCAACAGTTTTAAAGGTTGAATTCAGCTCCTCTTCAAGTTGGTAGCCAAAGTAGTTTTCGCCAAAGCCCAGCCTATCTGGATGCCTTCCTTCGAGGGTATAATCCTTTTCATCTCCACTACTTTTCGCTGAAGATGTGCTGGTTTTAGTCTTTCCATTATCCCCCCCTTCCTCACATTTCTCCTCCTCTATTACTTCAAGCTTAGACTGACTAAATGAGCGGTCAGTTGTTTTTCCGTCATTAGACAGACTAGATGTTTTAGGGTCTTCACTCAGTCCGTCATCCTCATCCTGGAGGTCGTACCCATCTAAAGAGTCTATTTCAGTTGCATCCGTGTCATGGGAGAACTCAGCCGTGGTTGCTATGGAGCAGTCAGTAATTGACTGGTCATTCCCGTTTTGATCCAAGTCAACATCCTCAGCCTTTACATCAACATTGTTCTCAGACTCCTTATTATTTCCATTTTTCTCTGACCTTTGTTGGGGATGTTTCTCTTCCTCCTCTTTCATTTTGAAGGTATACTTTTTGATAGGGATGGGATGGAAGACAGACTCATCATCACTAGAGTCGCTGTTATCAGCTCCAGGGGGGATTGGAGATGGAGGCTGGACCCTGATGATTGGCTCAGCCAAGAGGTGCCTATCATGCTCCTCTTGTAGGTTCACCTCTATCATTTCTGTCTCTGCCTCAGAAGAAGCACATGAACCCTTTTTCTCAGGGTCGGACTGCTCTGCCTCTAAAGGAGGAGGAGGTGGAAACTCTATGTAAGCCACTCTTTTGTCCTTTGACTTATGTCTCTCTCCATCCTGTTTTTTACTGTGATTCTCTGGGGACGCAGGGTTAGATTTTTCCTTTGAGGGCTCCTTGTAGGTGAAGGTCTTCCCTTCTTCCTCCTCAGACTCCTCTGGGATAGGACTTGGCATGCCAGGCATGAAGCCTATCACAGAGTCTGGTGTTCTGGAGGTCAGACTCACTTCCTCTGAGCTGGGGGTCTCGGGGGTAACAGGGCTTTTCCCAGAGCTGTCCATGAAAGTCACTTGTTCTAGAGTGTCATCTTCTGGACTTCCTTGAGGAGATGGCTTTTGTTTGACAGAGTAAAATGCACCCCTAGTCTCATGCACTGTCCTACTCTCATGGCTTACTATCTTTTTGTATGTTCCAAGCTGCCCAGAGGCGGTTTCTTTCTCATACTGCTTCCCTACTTGGATGCTCACATACACAGGTAAGGGTTTAATATCTTTGAATCCCTCAGTGACAACTACAGGAGTTACTTGATCCAAATACTGTTCTTGGTCACTATCAACACCGTTACACACTACACTGGACAGGCTACCCTCTGATGAGTCTGTGGATTTTCCTACTGATGATCCACGAGTAGATTTGTTGGATTCAGAGCTACTGTGTAAACGATTTCTAGCAAAAGTAGGTATTTGAGATCCTGCCCTCTCATGTTGCTCAACAGATGCATCTAATTTTAAAGAGCTGGATTTGGAATTTTCTGAGAAATTAGACGGCTTTCTTACAGGAATTTGCGATTCCGAGTTTTTTTTTAGACCATCGTTGCTATTTGGACTTTCTCGGACAACAAATTCTGTGTAGATTATTTTCTTAGTCGTTTCTTGTCTTTGGGAATCGCTGTTATTGCAATCTTTCATAGAATCATGGATTAAAGAATGAGATAGTTTTGGAGACTGGGGTTTATAGTTCCCATACCCTTGGCTCTCCCATGTTTTGAATAACTTTTTCTCCTCCTGATCTTTTCCACTGCTCTCATGCTTGGGTGAGAATTTATTTGATTCAGTCTCCAGACATCTCCTCTGGTTTCCCGGACTGTCTGGTGTTTTTGGAATAGTTGAACCGGCAAACACCTGATACACAGGAAGCTTACTTTCCTGGAGTTTCCTGATAGGAGGATTTGAATTTTGGCCACCCTGAGAACTCCTATCTTGCCTTTGAGCCTCTTGCTCAAACTTTAGCCTGACTGCACTGACTTTGGAGGAAGACATTTGTAAAGGTTTTTCACCTGTGCTTCCCTGTGATTTACCATCTCCTTGTTTTCTTGGGTCTGAATCACTGTACTGTAGCAATACTCTCCTTTCGGGACTGCTGGGTAAACTAGCACATTTCCTGTCACTTGAGCTGAACCTGTCTCTTAGCCTTTCTCGGCTCCACTCTTCCCCACTACCCCCGTTCCTATACGCTGATCTCTCTGGACTGCTGTGTGTAGAACTGGGCCCAGATCGTGATTCTCTGAAGTCTGGCCTGCGAGATTTCTTTTCCGGAGATGAGAGCTCATCATTGAGCTGTTCTGTTTTATCACGAAAGAACTGAGATACTTCACTTAGTTTTTCCTCTGCCTCTTTTACAGTCCTGTCCACTCTGTCCTCATACATAAGCTGTTGTCTGTCCTTGTTTTGTGTGTCATCCGTCACACGCATCCAAACTGACTGTTTTGGGCTACCAGGCTCAGAAGAATACTGCAAAAGTGTGAGTTTGTCAAAGTTATCATCAACATTGGCCATTCGTCCAGATTTGTCAAAGACATTTCTAGATGACCTGAAGACATACTCTGTCCTTGGCCCAACTGATCTACCCTCACTGTGACTGCTTCTGTCTGGTGAGTGGAAGCGAGACCTATCCCTCAGATATTCCTCCGTATCAGAATGAGACTGATCAAATTTGTCAGAGAGTAACATTTTCTCTGCAAAATTGTAGGATTCTCCCCTAAGCTCTGATGATTCGTCCTCATTGTACTCTACAGATTGTTGGCTAAGTAGCTTTAGTGTTTTGTAGGAGTCATCTGCCATGAGCTGGGCTGAACTAGGGCGACTGTCTTCCTCCTGCGACATGGGTGTGTTAACTCTGGGGGAGTCAAGGTACACTGGAAGAGACTCCTCAGGCTCCTCCTCTTCTTGTCTACTGCCTGGGTAGTAATACATTTCCTTCTCTGCATGGTTTTTTGTCTCTCTGATGATGACCTCCGTGGGTTCTGTTTTGTTGCCTTTTTCAATGTGAACCTCAATTATCCTTTCAACCTTAGGTTTAGAGTTGATGTTCTCGAGGACTCTTTGTGATGCTTCCTCGTTGGTTGACTTGTGTTCAAACAGTCCAGCCAGCTCTCTAGAAGGGTCTTTGCCTGACTGAAAAGCCTTCATTATGTCATGTACGGACATAGTTTCCTCACACCTCTCCGAAGCAGCTTCTTTGCCAGGTGGTTTGTGGTACACCATCCTGGTGGTGGTAGTGATGTGAGTTTCCTCCTTTACCCTCATCCCTTTTCCCATTGGATCTTCATCAGGGCTGACCTTTATTGAATAGCATTTATTCTGGTCTGGACTAGATGGAATTTGACTCTGATACACTTTAGGATCTGAATCAATATATCTGACAGGATGTGTATCTTCCATTGCGAGTTGTTTGGTATCCTCTGGGGACTCATAGCTCCTGATGACATGGACAACCTCAGTCCTAGTCTCGGTGATCACCGGTGGAACTGGGATATCCTGAAAAAGGGCCTTGGGACCCATGCCTTCTGCACTTTGAGGAGCAGAGGGTGTCCTTTCACTCCTGGTCTCAAAGCCACTGTCTGAGAGAGGACTTTTATCCTGTTCATGTGAGATATCATCAGGAGATTCGAGCACAGTGTCTGCTCCAAAAAGCGCATCTGCTATTTTACTGATCTCTTTGTCTGAAGGTGAAGAGCGCATGTTTGTTGGTGGCATTTTGAGTTTATGCTCCTGCACTGCTATAGTGGGTTTTAGGACACGTTTCTGCTTCTCCTTGCCTTCTCCTTCTCTTTTGCCCTCATCTGGTTTAAGCTTTGAGTCATGCATTTTGGAGAAAGAGCTGCTGCCCACATCATTAGCCAGGTAGTCAACCACTTTGGAGAGATTGAAATCTCGATCAGGTATCGTTTTTGATTTGGCTTGAGGAACCACCGTCTCATATCTTGGTGGATAACTCCAGTTGCTTGGTGGCTGCTCGACTTGTACTTTTGAGAAATGTATGTCATCCAATGAACCCCTTGACGTGGAAACCCTACCATCCTTCACAGCATCTTTAGTGAGAATTTCGCTCACTTTGACCAAGTCTTGCTTTACTTTTTCCACAATCCGATATGGTTCCTCGTCCTCCATCTTAGCCTCTTTGGGGGAATCAGACTGAAATCCTTTATTGGCTGTGGAATTTGGGTCTGTCTGCAAAATAGCCGACATTCTAATCAAGTCCTCCTTCATATCGGCTACATCCTTCAGAATTTCTTGGCTGGATGACAGCGGTGTTGTGGTGTTGGATTTGAGGCCAGCAGAAAAAAGAGGAGCTTTGATAGGGGAGAGAGTTCTTGCAAAGGAAGACTGCATCTGAGCATTCACCTCTGTGGGCACAATCTTCCTTGGGGACAGAAGAGCAGCAGCTGATTTTGACACCTCAGGTAACTTTTTAAACTGGGGATCTGGCAGCACATTAATAACAGAGTACACTGGAACAGTCATTGTACTGGATGTGGCAGCAGTGGTGGCATTAGGCGGGGATCTTAGAGAGGGGTAAAGAGAATTAGAGGCTGATGATCTAATGGACTGATACGAGGAGGATGCAGAAGACGACATGGACTTCAGGGTGCCATAGCCAGCAGAGCAAGAATTGAATGTTTTTTCAACCTCATCAAAGGCTGCATTGACGCTTGTAGTTGCAGCATTAGTGGTTGCTTGTATTCTCTCTTGCAGACTGCTGGTGAGAAGAGATGTCGGTGATGAAGAGCGGTACTGTGTTGGGGACACAGTTCCATTGATCAGAGCTGCAGCACTTGGAGAGGTGTTGGATTTAAGTGGTGATGAAAGAGAGGAGAACAGGATTCTTGCAGGGCCAGTGGCATCTGAGGCAAAGGAACGCACAGAGGAGAGACCGGGGACTGTTTTTATAGGTGAGGAGGATGTTGTGCCACTAGAGGCTCCCATTATGGTCTTGTATGGCAGTGGGGAACTGAACATATTTAGAGAGGATTTGGGAGAGGTTGGTGGAGTCATGCTCATGGATGTTCTCTCAAGAAGAGCGTTTCCTCCTCCAGAGACAGTTATAGGGGAGGTCCTAGCAGACAATGCCGCCAGTCCTTTCATAGATAAAGGGTCTGGGGCACTTTTCCCTGGTGAAGCAAGGGGACTGGGGGTGACCTGAACAGGGTACTGTGCTTGCTGGACAACCGTTTTTATTGGAGAGGAAATGGTTCTGTAAGACCGGATGGGAGAGGCCATGTCACTAACTGACTTTACAGAGGACGCAGGTGATCCAGGGATGTTGGTCTTGATGGGGGAGGCTGAGTTGATGGACCAGACAGACTTTAATGGAGAAGCAGAGGGCGTGTTGGATGACGAACTGGAGAGGGAGCCAAACCCAGACTTGGCTTGGCCAGGGACGGCGACAGGAACAGGCGGCCACGCCTGATAAGATCTCGTTGAAAAGACAGGTTTGTGAGGGTAGCTAGAAGGCTGTGTTCTCGGCGAGCTTCGATCAGTTGTTTCTTCAACAATAATTTAAAACCAAAAGCAACAAAAAAGCAAACACAAAAGGTAACAGAAAATAATTTGAAATAAAACATAAAAACCAGAAAGAGAAATTTGAGTCAGTCAGAAAGGGCATTATTCACAGCAGCAAAGCAAAATTTTACACATGAATTGTGAGCTCATATGACCAGTGATGATGACTAATGACAAAATACACTCGATACAGAATGAAGAGTGGATATGAACAAAAATGCTCAACATGTAGTAGAGGTGACAACAATGACATGATAACCAAAAAGTACAATTCCATTGACTTTTGATGTGCTTATCTATTTGCCTACTTGCAACAGTGCCTTTTACTGTACATGTTTGACAAAATGTGTTTGTCCTTTCATTTGGTACATTTTCAATGCCAGAGGACCCCACAAGTGTATATCATTGTAAAAATATCACCTTGCTTGTTTGGTCATGACTTAAAATAAAATATGAGGTTGCACTTTACAAAAAGGTACAAGTGAATTAATCATCCATGCCCTGCAATTTAAGGTATAAGTTTGAAGTTTTATCAACACTTGTGAACATATTTTAAATCTGATTAAATAATTGTTCACAACATTTAAAAAAAAGACTTGGATGGGCAATGTGTGTATATTAAAACAAAGCAAAAATAGTCCCTCAGGTTTTCTGTGTCCTTATAAATCAAAGTGCCGCATGAAAACTGCTACTAAAATAACATAATCATTGCATAGTAGGGTATGCCATGTTTTGTAAAGGGCAAAAATGCAAAAATCTTGGTCTAACATAATATCACTGTTGGGGAAAGTCAAGTTAATGTAAAGTGCAACCCGTTACACATTAATATACACAGCCGCACACAATCATAAAGCCAATAAAAGAGTGAAATGGCCACTAACAGATTGAGAACAATTCAAAAGAATATTTTTATTCAGCATGAATTAAAACAATTTTTGTTCAAATGAAAAATGAACAAACAGACATTGATTCCCAGTGTTTCCACAAATGTAAAAAAAAACATAACAGTTGAAACAGGGAGACATTTTTTTTCAACATGGGGTGGGTAAGCAAAGCGTAACACAGAGTAAACCATGCAAATGTTTGACGAATGACAGATGATAGAAGAGTATGTGTCAGGTTGTAGGAATAAATGATTGATGAACATGTTTTGTCAGGTAGATCTCTTTCTATACTATGAACGAAATGTGTAGACTATATAATGGGACATTTGACACTAAAACGAATTAAAATTGCATAAATATCTAAAATCATCATCAATTAAAAATTTCATGTAAGTAAAAATTGGGAAACTCACTCGCTGCTGGGTCGGTCAAATAGCTGTAGCGCTTACGCAAAGCTAAGGAGGCAAAGGTATGACGTCGTTCGGGCTTTTCAGTCTGAAACAAACAAAAAAGAACAAAAGATGCTTTAACATAAAAAGATGGTGAAATGTGGTTTAACCGATCAAAATTAGGTTGAAATATTAGTATTAATTAAGACGGATATTGTTCATGGATATTGTCCTGTTTTTAGTCCATCAGTACATGCTGCTAGTACTGGGACAACGAGGCAATGCGGATGTACATTAGTGTCCATTCTGGACAGAGATGGACTTTTTCCCTGCGTCTCTTCACTCGCTACATGTCTCAATGTCATTGAAATAAAAAAAAAAAACTACAAATAATATGTGCCTTGTCTGGATGGCCTATTCCAGTAAGTGGTCAACTCGAGCAAAATCCAGCTTCCAGTTGTTTATGGTATATTAAACAAATTATTTGACCCTTTGATTATGAGTGGTGTGTCCATCTTTTGTGCTAGTGACTGGAGTTTGTGTTGCTCTCAGACAAATAACGCTGTTTTTTAAAACTGTGACTACAATCTTTTGCAACCCTTCACCAAGTTGTTTGCCTAACCTTAACTGTACCATCATCACACTGTATATGATTATTGTTGGAATACTTCTTGGAAAATGTTGTCACCGACCTGGGTGTCACGTTGTTTCATGTAAACACTGTGTAGCGAGTGGGTTAATTTAATGAAGTAGAACAGTGGTTCTCAACTGGTTGGGCCATTGTGTGTGGGTCACGGATGTGTGCGTGAAAAAAGAATAGTTGAGGGCAAAAAAAGTCTAACATTTGTTGTGAAGTCTACAGAATTTCAGCTTCTACACTTTTGAAGGACATACATTTCCATGACGCAGTGCGTGTGCGGTATCTGTTTACTAATAGCGTAACATAGACTGTATATAAAAGTGGACTTACTTTCCGGGTCTCAAAAGTGCGGCCAGTGCGGCAGTCTCTTAAAGTGCAATACCACCGGGGGCCACTAGGGGTTGGCTCCAAAGAAGCTCTGGCTACACTGATTCAAATTCAACTTATTTCATGTAATACAAAATCAATAAACTTTTTCCAAAAATTATTGTGGTGTCATTCGCTCATGTCACTCCTCCTTAGTTTTCTGGTGGTCTGTCTGAAAATAATTGCCTCATTAATTCGATATTAGGCCTCAAAAAGCTGTATTTTTAGGGGCGTGTCTGTTTGATTGACAGGCCTGTGGTGCAGTCAGTTTTTCGCTCTCAGTGTGCGGGGCGTAGAGTCCTCTGGTTCGCAATCAGATCGAGTCAGATTCGTGATTCTCTTCTCCCTCAGCTCGTCCAAATATGGTCACTTCTGGCTCAGACATAGCCAAATACCGAACTTGAGGTAGTTAACAAACCCATGGGTGATGTCACGGTTGGTTGCCACTTGTAGCAGAGTCATGACAGTATCGACCAAGACTAACGTTAGCAGTTAGCTCTCATTAGAGAATTTGTACACACGGCTGGGGTAAATTAGGTTTAGGTCTGACTTTTTGTTTAATTCAAGACATATCTGTTTTTTTATTGCTAACTTACTTAGAGTTCGATTTAGAGTTAAATTAGTTTGAAAAGCACATACAGTATGCCTTTAATTCAAGAAAAGTCAGCCCTTTTATTTCATTGGGTTTTCAGCCAAAGTCTCATTTTTGTTGCACTTTTTGTTTGCATATTTTTTTTTTTTTTTAACAGTGCATGTAATTGTAATTGTATATTACTGGCCTGTTTTTTTGAGTGATAAATTGAGAGGCTTAAAAATCTTGTATAATTTGTGTCACAACTCAGTGACGAAGCAAAAATGTGGATTCTGAGGCCAGTTGAGAAGCATTGATGACACATGGTCACTATGTATAATATAAATTCTTTGACATAAAAACAGCCTCAACTCCCTTTAATTCAACTCTCCTATAGATGTTTAGGCATGCAGCTGAGAGAGTTAGTGTTCTTGTTTCACACAAGCCGAGGACAAGGGTGAAGAACAAGGGAAACCCCAAATACAACAAAACATTGACGAAGCGGACAAATGATTAAGAGTTAGAGTTACACCTGTATCTGACCAAAGATACAATAGTCCCTATGAGTTAATAGTAACGATGGAGTCCTGTTGAACATGTAGGAAAGGAAGATAGAGATGAAAAACAAGCTGAAATGTGGCACAGCAACTGGCTCCACTGGACTTGGGATGGAGACAACAGTAAAGAAATCCTTGCTGATTAAAGCAATTGCCATTTCCATTCATGCACTACATGGGGTCACTTTAGCAAAGACGTAGCTGTGTAAAAAAACATGCAGTCAGAAGCATCTTCCACACTCCCAGGGACTGTACAGGGACAAAATATTTGCAACACGCATATTTACTACAGCGACTGCTGTAAAAGCCAACAAAAAGGACGACTAAGAAGAAGCAGCTCCATGTGATGATGAAGAATCTGTTTACCTCATCATCAGGATCAGACTCCATATCCTGTGGTATTTCCAAGATGCATCGCAGGAGAGGAGAGAGATGACACAATGGAGAGCAGGGAAGTTATAGTGAGCGGGGAGGCGAAAAGAAAATTCAGGGGATGAAAATGGAGCAGCAAAAACAACAAAAGGCATCAGAAATAATCTTTGGGATTAATAAAAAATAAACAGCAACATAAAAAAAGCAAAAATAATTACAGTTTCTTGTGATCAATCAACACCACAACAAACAAACAAATGCATTGTTTTTCTGCAAAGTTCTTATGTACCCACAGTAAGCCAGGCAATACAACGAAAGCACAAAGTGCATGTGTGGCTGCATGTGTACATTGTGGGGTCTTATGACTGGCACAGGCTTTAACATTAATGAAAGACACAAGCAGCAGGCAGTCCGTTCTGGACCGAATGAGCTTCAATGGCTTCTCTTGATGCCAGGACAACATTGCTTCCTGTCTGTCCACTTTATTTACATGTAGATGATATGATATGGCTTAAAAGGATGAACAGTTCAAACACTGGTGATCCTACCTTCTTGTGGGTTGGCAGTGTGATATTCAAATTGCATATGGCAGTCTGCGGAAGGCCCTTTGTGGATTTAGGCTCTCTTAGGAAGGAGAGGCGTCCACATGGCTCCTGGCCCATGTCTCGGATCTGGAGAGGACAGCAAAAACACTGCATCACAAGCTAAACCTCACCTCAAAGTGTAAAATGTTAAAAAAAATAAAAAAATAAAAAAAAAGACACAGACTCTCCAGGATTTTTCTTGTGATTATTGCAATCAAAAATGCTCCATTTTGCAGTAGTTTTTCTAAAAAAAAAAAAATCGCAATGTATTTTGCAGAGTTTTAAATTAGTTTTTTTTGTGGTAAAAATGCAGGTAAAAAAAGTTTTAAAAAAAGTTAAGCCAAAATTGTAAGCTACTGCAAATGTTACGGAGATTGCGTAATCCTGCGTTATCTATTGCGATTGCACGATTGAAAATTCCTGAAGGATCTATGCCATTATTTTAAATCGATGTTAAGATGCATCAAGGTAAAACGGCTTTCATTTGTGAGCCTGCATGTCAAAGACCTGGAGAAAAACAACAAGTTACAGTGTGTATGTCCTAACAGTCACAAATTTAAAATGGTGTTGTGTCATGCTTCAGAATCAAATGAAATTTCATTTGATTCTGAAGCATGACAACACCATTTTAAATTTCCTGCACTGTGGACAATGCATCAGTCACTTCAAAAGAAACCTTTATTAACGGAGAGGAAGAGGCTTTCTGGCATGATTTATTTTAGAAAGGAGACAACTGTGAATAGCATACTTCGTAAATGCTAGCAGACAGAGAGAGTGATAGGAAGAAGACATGAATACCTTTACGTTGAAAGGAAGTCGGTTTTCTTTGAAGGAGTAGAAGTTAAAAACCAACTGCTGCCCACTTTTGGTGAGAGGGGACAAGTTGCCATAGCAATCCACGTGGATAGGCTTGCCCTCGAGAACCTGCAGAAGTCCATTGACCAAAAATATATTATCACAGCAGAGATAGGAGGTTAGCAGAGGTTGATGAAATTGATATTGCATTGCATGGATACATATTGGACTTATATTTGTTCCTTATTAGACTCTATTGTTGCAGTTGAGTATTTGCATGTCTTTACGAACTCGACCACACCTCAATATCTTTGCTCCGGGCCACTTCCTCGAAGTTTTCCTGCTGCTCCAGGGTTTTGTCCACCTTGTCGTCCGTCATGCAGAAGCAGCGCAACCGAGCCTCAATGATGTCATTCATCTTGGCGAACACCACAAACTTGGCCAGGTATGGCACGCAGATCAGCTCCCGGTATAACTGAGACGCTAGACTCACCGTCTCAGGAATCTGGTGACAGTCTGCGAGCCAGAACCTGAGGAGGACAGGTCCGAGGGTAGAAGTGGGGGAGAAGAGAGGGATAACAACAACTCCGTAGTGTAAGCAACCATCATGAGTCAAGTCAATAAATCAAACAAGCTGAGTTATTTCTCTGAAGGAGACACATGACAGCAGTGTAGAAATCTAATTACAGGGTGCTCTGTTAATATCAGGCTGCACACTCGGCACATGATTCAAATCTGGTTAGGATGAGAGTTCATGACTTTGCGTGCTGTAACCAAGAAGTTCACTCAGTGAGGTCAGTTTAGCCTCAACAATATATGATTAATGTGACTTTGTACCACTTTTTAGTCAGCCAATAGTTATCAGGAAAATATTGGCTGACTGATTTTCTCTTGATTGAATAATTATTCCATCTCTACGACAGACCATCATGCACTCCATTTACATTAATAGCTACTGGTAACTGTTATTCTGCATAATCTCCAAGGAGAATAAGATAAACAAGACATGACTATAAGGACACAACAGTGAACCAAAAAGGTTGAGAAGGTGCCGAAATAAACTGACAATTTTAGGTCAATTACCTATAGGTTTCTGAAATAATATCTTTCATTTTATTACACCTTTTTATTTTATAGTCTGTCTTTTCTTTAAATTAATCGATTATTGTTAAATCTATAGAAAATATGAACGAATTTCCAGGTGACGTCTTCAAATTTTATATGAACAAAAGTCAAACAAAACAAAAAAAAAAGCTATGATATAAAAGACGGAAACAGAAAAATTATGAGATTTGAGAAACTATTTTTTTTTTAAAGTTGAGTGTTATAGCACTAAATTACCCATTTGTCACATATTTTCCTGCTACAGTCACACTTTCGTAATTTGCTTTAAGAATCAACAGATAATTCTTCATGTATTTAGAAAAATGTCATTACATACAATGTGTGTGTGTGTGTGTGTCTCACCTGGCCGACACATTTGTGGTGAAGGAGACACAGTCAGTTACAAAGGACAGCGGTGTGGTTCCTGTGATGTCTTCCCACTGCGCAGGAGACGTCCCTCCTGTATGAAACAGAGGCCAAAAAATAAATAAAAATGAGCTCACTGCCTTCCCAGCCTGGACAGTGTTTTAGTTTTCATAATCCCATCCTTTATCTTCTCAGTTTTTCATCTCCCCACTATCGACTGGCAGGTTTTGACATCAAAGTATACCTGATGTGACCACAGTTATGACTTGTGTATAACAAATGGATGAACACCCATGTCTGGTGTGACAAATCCAAGGACGGAATGACCGTTTAACTATTTTTATTACATAACTTGGAACTCAAAGATAGTCCTGCAGAGGCCGTTTGGCAATGCTACAGTAGTCATGCTCCAGTTATCGACAGCTCTACTCACCTGTGATGCTGCAGAGCAGACGCAGGCACGGTGCAGCGTCAGCTCGGTGGCCGCTGGGATGGCCTTCTGCCGATCTCGGTGGGACAGGGATCGTCATTGTGATGGGCTTGTGGAACTTCCTCCTCCTGGGCTCTACGGTGACGATGGGGCTGAAGGTGGCTCTGTTGCCGAGGATCGCCCTCGCCATGTCGTCTGGCACAGGCTGGGCCTGAGCAGAAACATAGGAGGACGGAGACGGACAACCGATGAAGACGATGTTGATTCAACTTTGAGAAATGCTCAGTCAGAGCTCTCCTCAATATTCTATCAAATCAAAAAGGTTCCAGGAACGTCAGACGGAATCAAATATTCAACAGAAAATAGGTCAAGGTATAAATAAATAATAAATCAGTGGACAGTATCTGCAAAGAAGAAAAAGTCAAGACGTGCAATGGAATAAATCTGAGCTGATCCAAGCAGTCCTCCTGTACCTGCAGGCCAACACGGATCCTCTTGGTGAGCGCCCCCTGCGGGAATGAGGCCTGGACCATGGGCACAGTGCTGCTGGACAGTAGGCCCCCGTCAGGACCCATGTGGTTCGACTCCTGCTTGATCCGCGACACCACAGCAAAATACTGCGGAAAATCCCTGGTGACGATGCGGCAAATGCGCTTCTTCTCTAACTCAGCAGGACTGTCCAGCTCTGTGACAGGAAATATTATTTTCGTTAATGTGATTCGCAGCAACATTTAATGACTGCCGTCTCTTTTCTAATAAGTCACTAAATACAAATTCTGACTTTTGGTCAGTGTCATTATAAAAAAATGGATTAACAGCTTGACCAAAAAAAAAAGGAAAAACATGCTACTAGAGAGAAAATGAGATTTTCTAGGTCACCAGCTGACGTACAGCCCCGGGTTATGTAGTGTAGGTTTTCCTAAATGGTTCAGCTCACCTTCATCCACTGACTCTTTGCAGGCAGAAAAACTGTGCTTGCACTAGCTATTGTGGGTAAATGTTGGCCAATACTGAATAACCTTCCCTTTACCTTCATCCATTCCAGTGAGCAGGTCGGTGAGGTCTTCTAGTCTGCTGTCGGACTGGTGCTCTTTCCACGTGTCACCATTGTCACTCCTCAACACGATCAGCTCCCTCTCTTTTCCCCGCATCGAACCGAAATGAGGGATCTCCACAATCACAGGACTTAAAGAGAAAACACAACACAGTGGTTATATTTTAAGTACATATTAGAAAAATTCCCCCTTTGATTGTTCCCCTGGCCCGCTAAACACTTACCCGAGGAACTGAGCTCCAGCTGGTCCGACCTCCACCAGCCGGCTGACCAGCCCCTCTCCTTCCACCATAGGTGGGGGGTAGGCCAGCTTGTGCCTCTTGGCAAGGCGGCAAGTAATGCGTGTGGGCGCCGTGCACTTCCTGGGGGGGATGATGATGCGCATGCCGTTGTGGCGGCTGCCTCTCATGGAACCACCACGGGCATCCACCATGAAGCTGACCAAGAACCTGCAGGACGAAAAAGAAACATTTCAGAGGAGGCAAAAAAGAGGGACAAGATGAGAGGGATAAGAGTGAAGCCACAGACACAAGTGAGGAGGACGATTCCCATGCTGTGACCACCATACACCCAAATAAGAAATCAACAAAAACAGAGAGATAGAGAGCAGCAGACAGGACGATAGATAGAAGAAAAACGAAGATGCTTGAGTTCTGAAACTTGGCATTACTCACCTTCACCTGCCTCAATTCAGAACATTAAACACAGTCTGAAACTAAACAGGTTGCTAAGGAGGCTGCAGAAAGTTTAGTTTCCTGTTCTGAGGCTGAAGGTGAGGTCGTTGCCTAAGATTCAGTCGCTCTAAAGCAGCATTCAGTGATCAGATACTAAACATCTCCGCTAATGTCTCACCAAGATAGTTTTAATGTGACTGCCATGTGACGTGTCCTATTCTTCAAATGATGAGCATGTTTTGACATCCCATGAAAATAATCAATGGTACAAATAGGAGGAAGGATGGTTGTAGGCATAAAAAAAACTCTGTTAATGTTTTTATGAATTTTCTTTATGTCTAAAGTCACTAAAATTGTTGTGTTATAAACCTTTTCTATACTGTATGTTATAAATAGCAGAATCCCTGTACGGTTTATTTTTCTAAGTGCACTTTGAAAGCTAGAGATGGCACATCAATGAAAGACCCCCAAACATGTTGACTACACACTTCTAATATCTAAGCAGTGCAAATGAAACACCAGACCACACAGATGAGACGAGCACAGACTGGAGAAGAGAAGAAGACAGTGACGAGATGGAGAGGGAGACAGAGGTGGAGGAAGTGAGTGACATCACTGCGGCATCATGGGTGAAAGCAGCGAACTCAGTCATCACCTGGAGTCATACTGAGGGAGCGGGGAGGAGAGGCTGCAAAATAAACACATGGGAGACAATGCAGGAGGCAAACCCCCAGAACCTAGTTTTAGTATCAGAGTTCCACAATCACTGCTGGGATCTGTATTAACTACTGAAGATGAAGGACGACTAAGAACCACAGGAGGGGAGAAAAAAACAGAAGGGAAACAGAATATATAAGACACACTGAGGACAAAATGACAACGAACTAAATAATATCTAAACAGACACACTGAAAAGGTAAAAAGAAAAAGAACTAAAGAGCCAACACTGGACATGATAGATCCCAATTTTTTTTTTTTTATCTCTAAGTAACACCAAAGAAGTTTCCATTTAAATTCTGTGTATAGACAGCAGTGCATATTTAAAGCAGACCTTAACACTTTATTACACTGCACATATATTAAAAGTATGTGAATGACATGAGAGCAAAATCATCAGTATATCCAAATGAAAGTTATGAGCCACTGAACCATGAGCTCACACATAGCCTGCAGTTTGTTTCTGTAGTGATAGAAATAGCATGATGTCAGTGAACAGTAGGTGGGTTGGGGTGTGGGGTGGATTTGTGTGTGGGGAGGAAGGGCGGGGAGGGGGGGGGGGGGACGACTTCTGGACCATGTCTCTTGACTTATGGTGTGACATGAAAGCTTTGAGGGTGACGTGTGTCTTTGGTTGCCGTAATGTAATGTGTACAGTAACAGCACTGTAGAAATCCCACAGCCCTGCACCTTGTCTGCATCAGTGCTGCAGGGCTCGCTGATTATTGACTCTTTAGGGAGGAGAACAAAAGACAACACAACAGTTTTTGTGCGGTAAGCAAGTAAAATGTGTGATTTTGGCAATAGTTATATGGATGTACATGCAGTTAAATGTGTCTGTATATACACACCCAATATGTTTCACATGTACCGTAAGTGTGTGCATGCTGGTGAACAGATCTTGACTGATCAGAGGAGACAGCACTGGTCTTACCCAGAGTGAATGGGGCTGGACACCGTGTTGTGGCTGTGGTCCACGGTGTCAGGAGTCCAGCTGTAGCGTCGCATACACTCCGAACTGTAGTCCGATCTGGTCACGGCGAGGTGCTGAGTGAAGAAGATCCAAAGATGAAGAGAAGAAAAATAGGAGACAAAGAGAGACTTTAAAGAGGGAAAGAGGAGATCAGAGGAACAAAGATGAAAAGGATAAAAGATGGAGGAGATGAGGAAGATCGACAACAGATAACTCATTTGGCAACATGGAATAAAGGACAGAAAAGAGCTAATTATCAATCACTGCATGGACAGATATGACCCTCCCTTCATTCTTTATGACCCTCGTGTCATGCATGGTATGGAACAAACAGCTGATAACATTTACAGCTTCTCCTTCAATGACATTTGTCACCACTGTCCACAATCTCACCACAGTCGGCACAAGAAGACGCAATAAATAACATACAGTAAATGCACTACGACACTTATGCATTAAAAATACAAACACAACATGAAACAATTATGATGCTGGAAGTCAGCATTAATAAATGATCATGTATGTGAACACTGAATCATGGAGCATGGGAACAAGCGTTCACTGAGCACGGCACTGATGAAAGCTGAGAATGGCAAAGACCCAAAACAAACAAATACACAAAAACCAGAGCGCAAGAGAAATGGGAGCTAAACCACTGTGACTGAAAAAAATAACAAAACTGACGAATGAGTCAGACATCCATCAACGTTTATACCTTATTGAGTGGGTCAACCAAGTAGGAAATGTCTTTACAGACACTCTGAAGCTTAGGGGAGAGGAGAAACAGTTCAGAAGTCGCACTATGGGGTCCACACAAAGGGATTTAAGAGGCTGATTCCACCAAAGAAAACATGATTTTATCTTCTCAAAGGTCAAATAATCCTATGAATTAGGCATCTACATTCAAATGACATGGTGGCAGATGTGACTGCAACTGAAACTGAAATGCAGCAGATTACAATATGATGGCACTGAAATAGATCACAGTATATATGTTTTCAGGTACATATAATGCCAATTTAACAGGAAGTTAATCTGTAAATACTCCAGTTTAGAGTTTGAAAACATTTGGTTTGTGTCATAAAAATTTAGATTTAACAACATATTGTGACTATGTGTAGTTTAAGATCTTGATATGATATTGAACTTGGCAAGATATTGATGATATTGTTTAAAAAGCAAGCAGTTATAGCTAATATTGTTTAAAAAGCAAACAGTTATAGTTTCTGTTTTTGCTTCTGAACAGCAAAACAAGTGCTGGACAGGCAGGACGAGCTCTGTGGTTTTCCATGAGAAAGCAAAGGGGGCCGCCCAAAGCCCTTAGGTTGGAATAAACTCTTCGTCAAGGTGCCATACACTCACCCTCAGCACTTTGGCATGGCCTGAACACTACTTCTGTTCTGACCTTTGTGCAGGACAAGGAAAGCTACCCTGCTCCCTGCTTTAATCTACTGGGCCTGTGTTACGATAAGGTAACGGATAGACAGAGCTCAGAGAAAATGTTGAAGAAAATAAGACGCGTATCAGGGAGTTTGATGAAGAAAAGCTTGAAAAATAGACAGCTGAAGATACCAAAGAGGAAACTGGTTGAACACAGACTGAGAGAAATAGATCAATGTTGAGTAGAGACGGTAAGAAAAAGGGCAAGAAGAAAAACAAAAGATGAAGAGGATGACAAGAAACAGATCTTACCGTGTCCTTGGTTGGGGCCAGAATCTCCTCAATCATCATGCTGTCTCGTGCGAAGGAGCTCCGGTTGAGTGTGTTCGACCTATCCGAACTGAAGGAGCGGAGGCTACATGTTACCACGCAACCCGGTGCCGCGGGCAACAACAAGTGACGGGCAGGGGGACCATGGCATAAAACAAAAAAAGCAAGGAATCCATTACTATATGCAACCTCCAGGGAACCAATTTGTTTTACTTCGTGGACAGAGAAGTCCAAAAGTAAGAAGTGGAAAAATAGAGAGAGGCAGAAGAGCCCGCATTTGAACGAAGGATAAGATACTGCAGCAGGTTATTCAGAGATGGAAATGAGGAGTGAGGTCAGTTTGTTTGCATTAAGAGATAGAGGGAAAGCGGAAGAGGAGACGTGGGCAGACTGACAGAAAACTCTTGGGATTATTTCTATATAAAGGTGTGGCCGGTGCACGTCATAAACACGGATGTAACTAAGTGTGTCTACATGATGGAGTATGACAGATTAGTGGACTGTACGTATGTGCACACGGCTGTCAGGGTGTAGATCTTAATGACAGAAAAAGAAAAAAAAAAGATTCTCTCAAAGGTATTTCAACTGTTAAATCTCAGTTGAGCTCAAAGACTGACATGACTTTAGTCTAAGATTAGATGACCTAAACCTGTTTCAGAGCAGCGAACACACAAAAAAAGGGAAGCTAGTCTTTTCTATCTGTCTTGCTGCAGTCTGCTTCTATGGCTGTGTGGTGACGTGTGACTATTTTTGCAGCCTCTCGGACTCAATGCGGTGCTGTAAGTTCCTTTCAGGGTGTTTTTCTCTTGTGCTGTTTTTTTTTTTTTGCTACAGGGATTTGATCATTGCAGAAGAGCCAAAATGTTTGTGTGGATGCACAGTCATCTAAAATGTATTTTTCATGTGTGTCTAGACTCCTAAATGTCACATATGAGGAGTGTGTGTGTGTTTGTTTGTTTGTTTTGTATGTTTGGGCATGATCAAGGGGCTTGGAAAAACGATCAAATGAGCCAGCAACAAAGCTGGACCAGTCTGTGCTTTATTTTTCTCTGAGTGTGTACTGTATGCGTGTCATGATGCGCCATGTGTGTGAGCGCAAAGGAGGGAGAACGGGTGAGCGAGGGGGGAGAAACTGCAGAGCTCAGCGTGTTTGAGTGGGCACACTATTCAGCACAGAGAGAAGCCCTTTATTCAGCACGGCCTGCCTACCCCGCCGTCGAAGTTACCAAGCAACTCTGTGCAGACTGAATGGACTCGCTGGCATGGCAGCACAGCGCTAACCCCCCCACGAACCCCCAACCCCCACCCCCCTCCGTTCTCACCCAGACCCCGCTTGTTCTTCGCAGCTTCCTCCTCTTTCTCATTCTGTCCATCCTCCTCTACTCCCTGAACATCAATGCTTTTTTCTTTTCCTTCAGTGTATCCGTCCTTCTTGCTCATTCTATTGCTCGGTTATCTATTCCTGCGCGTGATGCTGTCCCATCATCTCTTCCTCTCTCTGCTATCTCCCTTTCAGAGTCCAGTTGCTGTGCAGTTCACGTTACCCTCGGCTCAATAAGACTTTTTTCCTCTGTCTTGCTGCTTTTCCTCTCACCACATCCCTATCTGCCACTCTCTTTCCACACCACCATATTTATTTCACTGGTGATCACACTCAGACTGCCATGCTTTCAACTACACGATCTAAAACCTTTAGGTGTATATCAGTCTTCTGATGGTTGTAAGAAGGCATCTGTGTGGGCTCAAAGATACAACTGCTGACAACTGAGTCATTGTGCATCCATGTGAGGGTTGCGGGAATGTTTGTTTGTTGTCTGAAAGTCTGTCAGTTGGGGATTTCGAAAGGCTGGGTAAGTTTCCATCTCTGCAAACCATAATTTAACAGCAAGAGTCGTCGCAAATAGTGTGGATAAAAAGAGAAGGATTATTAACACACTGGTGTGTTTGATCCCTGGAAGTTA